>NC_136515.1:69500105-69582605 GCF_053919585.1 Euprymna scolopes | reverse complement strand
AATTTTTTAATCTCTACGATATTTTAACTTTTAGACGTAATCCACCACACTAGTTTACTCTAATTTATTTTCTCTCATAAAATGTATATACATGTATATATGACATCTAATTTACATAAGGAAAACACACTGCTCTCCCCCATCATTATATATAGCCCCAATCCTCCGACTCTCTCGTCAATGACCATCCCTCTTGAAGAAGCCTGCATAAATCTGGCGAAACGTTGAGTATTCAGGTCCTTCCACCTCCATTTTATTTCATATCGTCGGATTTAATCCATCTCAACAATCATATATATATAAATATATATATATATATATATTAAATTGTGATTCAATGGATTTCAAAAACTCTCATTGAAATGAAATGAAGACAAAGAATACTTTAGAAAATTCATCTCCTTAATCTATAGGGTTTCGATGTCTACCATCTCATCAGAGGAGAGAAAATATTAGCAAATACTTATAAAGGTATGCACCCTATTTGCTAAAGTCAGTGAGACGACTTTAGCAAATAGGGTGCATACCTTTATAAGTTTTTTGGAATTCATTGAATCACAATTTAATTTATTTGCTCTATCTTGTTGTTGGGTTAACTTATAGAATATTACTGCCAGTAATATTTTGTAAACTTTACAATCTCACGTTTCCATAACAACTGATTGTTAAATAAAAACTATTCTGAAGTATATATATATATATATATATATATATATATATATATATATATATAAAGTGTTGGTAAGATGTTTGAGGAGCCACACTTCATGCCTCGATAACTTGAGCAATCACTGTTGATGACACAAATATTTATTCATTTGTTTTTTTCATTTGTTTTATTTTGCGGCACATCTTTGAATATGTTTTCATGGTGTTTGGTTTGGGTTTGTTTCATGAAGAAAAAGGTTTGCTTTTGTTTTTACTTTGCAGAACATGAGTGAGTTTAGCAAAGAGAAAGTAAGAAAGAAAACAGCATTAATGTTCAGTGCATTTTAGGTCCGGAAGCCAGTATCTTCAGACAGCCCAATCTGATAGTACTGGGCAAGGGAACTTTGGAGAACTCTATTGAGTATAGACTTGTATACAACATTTTTTTTTCTACAATCACTCTTTTTTACATGGCCTTGTGCATTTTCCTTTTTTATTGGCAGTAAATTTTGAATCAATTTAAAATCTTATTAGAGATTCACTAAATAAAAAATGGATTAAATGTTCATTTCAACCTCATAGTTTGATAAAAAAAAAATTTTTTCATTTCCTTCATATCTTCTAATCAAAACTGGAGAAAAAGAAGAAATGGATCACATTTTTATGCTTGGAGCATTTTTCATATCTTCAGATATTTATTCATGTTGTTTGGTTTGGTTGTTTTGTTTTACGACATATCAACCCTTTTCAGGTTTGGAAAATGCTTCAAGTTGCTTATATCTTCAAATATTTATTTATTACGTTTGCTTCATTTGTTATATTTTATGGAACTTCTTCAAATAGTTATAATCTGATAGTGTTATGTTTGCAAATAACGTATAAGGCAATAAAAATGAGGACTCAACACACAAAGGTAGATCAATAAGAAGTGTATTAGGAAAAGTATTTTTTCAGTATATTTACATAATGGTTGTCAGGTAAGAGAGTCTTGGTTGGAGAACATATCTGCTCTCGGCTTGGCCTTCGGTGGCTTCTGGTTAACACACACTCAGACTAACCGAGTATGTAAATGAGTGGGTGCCACCACAACAGATAGTTTAAAAAAAAAAAAACATGTAATTATTGTTTCAATTCCTTCAGGAATGTGTAGCTGATACTGAAGAAGAAGAAATGGATCATGATGGTTCTATTAGTGTTGTAGAAGATAGGCGCTCTCGACTGCAGCATCGAAGACACCTCAAGAAAGTTAAAAAAGCTTTCGGTAAGTAATGTTTTGTAGCAAGAAGCGTTGATCATAACAAGAGTCATCCACATGTGACAGTGGCTAAATGGTTGACGACACAGACTGAGAAGCTGTTCTAATCCTGTCTGTCTTATAGAAACACTTTCGTTTTGTAACAGACTCATATTTATCAGCAGCAGCAACAGACATTATGACATCCATGCAAATGATATTGCCGGTGCCCAAGCTGACGTCACAGCGGAGGAAGAGAAGGGAAAGAAGAGCAGAGATAAAGAAAGGGCATGTGGATGGCAAACGATGGCGAGGACCTGGAAAAAGTGCAGTTCGGCAGGAGGGGGGCATGTGGCCCCCTCATGGCATGAGAGACTTTGAAAGCATGTGTTCGACACTGCAGAATTTTGTTAAACACATGGAACTATAAATACAGGATACAGGCATTGTTTAGAAAGTACCAATAATAAATGCCTCTTGTTTAAACTAGAAAAAACAAAAAAACCGAATCAAATTCTTTTTTTGTGACTTTGTGACTGTCTCTGCATGCAACATGTAGATCCGAGTGTTAATATGTAACGACACCGTTTAAAAAGATTAATGACAGCATTTCAATTTGCGTCTAACCTTCTGGGTTATAGATAAATAAAGTAACTAATACAGACATAGATAACAGTTTATAAGAGATCTATAAACTAAAGAGTTCTAAAAAGGGAGATAATCTACAATCAATATATCTGTCTCTTGATAACTTATTGTATTAGTAAGTATAATAATACCATGTCTGGGAGGTTGGCCATGTTGAAGTTTCTATCAATGTGTACTCACGTCTTTGGTAGTCTCAGTTTGAATTGAGCTGGACGAGATAAGATAAGAGAAAACTCCAGGTTGTCCTCGACGGTCGTACATCTAAACAATATGATATAAATGCGGGAGTGCCCCAGAGATCTATCCTTGGACCTCTATTGTTCCTGATATTCATAAATGACCTCCCCGACAAAATTTCCTCTGAGATGGGTATATATGCTGATGACACTACACTCTATAACAGGCACGACAGGAAGACGAATGAACACATTTCTAAAGAAATGGCAGAACACTAGAGGAAGACCTCCAATCTGTAGTGGAATGGGGACAAAAATGGTTGGTCACATTCAATGCCGCCAAGACTAAACTAGTTTCATTCAATAATTACAAGAAACCCTCTCTACCACCTATAGCAATGGCCAACGACTCTTTATCTGAGAGTACATGTTTTAAGCTCATTGGCCTAACCTTCACAGGAAACATGAGTTGGAACAATTACATTGAAGGCATTGCCAGGGCCGCTGCAAGAAAGGTGGGCTCTCTCTATCGTGCTAGACAACTACTAACACCCGAAAGTATCCTGTACCTCTATAAGGCCACCATTCACCCATGTACGGAGTATTGCTGTCACATTTGGGCTGGTGCATCTGCTCCTAGTTTCTCGCTCCTTGACAAGGTTCAAAAGAGAGTCGCAAACCTGATAGGCCCTGAACTGGCATCTAAGCTTCAGCCTCTGTCCCATCAACGAAATGTTGCATCCCTCTGCCTGTTCTACAAATATTTTAGTGGTGAATGCTTCTGACGAACTGCAATCACTTGTGCCCTCACGACGTGAGCACTCTCGTCAAACCCGACAGGCTGCTAAATCCAACCCCCACACTGTAGAGATCCCTAGATGTAAAAGATCTTTCTACTCCAATAGTTTCTTCCCCAGAACCGCTAGACTTTGGAATTCCGTTCCAGGTCCCTGCTTCCCCAACAGTACTGACGTGCAGAAGTTCAAGTGTAATGTGAACCGACATCTTGCTGCCCAAATCCCTACATAGTACCCCAGTAGTTGTTGCCCCTGATAGTAGCCCCCTACACCAAAGTGGCAATTTGCCTTGTTTGGGGTGAAAATGTAATAAAAAAAAATAATAATAAAAAAAAAATATGTCGTTTAAATACCAAGTGACATTAAGAAAGATTATAACCATACACCATAAAGATTTTTCATTATTTTTTGTATTTTTGTTTTTCCATATAAGGGAAGACGAATTATGGACTTGTATCGATTAATCTTCCTTGTTTGACTTTGCGTCTGTTCAGTTTTTCATGTATGACATGAATTGTGAGAGAATGTAACTCTCATCTTGTTTCGACTTTTTTTGATATCTCCATCTTTTGTTCTCTTTCTTTCAAAAAGGTGACATTTGCACACCAGTGAAAACTCCTTCCCCGAAAAAAGGGAAGAAACCAAATCTAGCAGAATTTGTTACTAATTCCCACCCGGAAGAAATCTTGTCTGAGAACGAAGGTCAGTTATATTAAGTTTTTATTCATTAACTAGCAAGTCTACGTGGTGTTGCCCGGTATTCTAATTTCTGTAAATTACATAGATTGCTGAAAAATAAAAGTAAAGTCGATTTTTTTTTCTATCACTATCAACACTTTTGGTGTTTGTGTAGTATACCAGGTTTTCAGACCAGCGCATTTCAGATGAGACAACATTATTACGTGTCATGGCGTCTAAATTCCAAAAATTATGAAAAATGATTCAGTAGAAAAATAATTACAAGTCAAAATAGAATTCATCAAATTATAAAATTTTATGTTTCTGAATTTTTGAGATGAGGATTGGTTATTCGTATTATTTGGATTCATTGAACTACTGTTCTCATCTTGAGTGTCATTTTCACAATGTTTCAGTCGATATTTCCGCTCAAAATTCCATCCAAATTCCTGAGATCGACATGAGAAACTATTGGAGTGGACTGCACCTAGGGATCTCTACTGTAAAGGGATGAGACTTAGTAGCTTGTCGGGTTTGTCGGGGGTAGTTACGTCGGGGAGGTACAAGTGTTTGCAGTTCGTCAGAGCATTCAGCATTAAAGTATTTGTAGAACAGGCAGAGGGATGCAACATCTCGTCGATGGGACAGAGGCTGAAGCCTAGATGACAGTTCAGGACCTATCAGGTTGGCGACTCTCTTTTGAACTCTGTCCAGGAGCGAGAGACAAGAAGCAGATAGACGCCTAATTCTGCTCTCTCCGCCACACCTCGTTTTTTAATGAACTGAAAAATGTTGATATATCGTAAAGCGTAACAGTTTCGTACCAGGGTTTCCTTAGTACACACAAATGGTTTCTGGGTTAGAATCTGTCTGTCTTATCTTTTCCTTAAATCTGCAGCATGTGAGAAAACAAAAAGAGAAAAATTAATACCACTCGATTGCACTGTACTGGATTCTAACTGCTTATTATTTTTCAAAAGTTAAAATTTCTGATACAAACAATGCTTTCTTATCACATAGAACGAACTGATATACCATAAAACTTTTAATTGCACTTATTATGATGCACAGTATATTTTTCTTAACGTTCTTAATATTCTTCGCAATCACCGTGGGCGGAGGAGCTGATCTCCTAAAAAGAATTGAAGCCAAAACATTTAGCACTCCAGCCTACCGTTTGAGGTATCGATAAGAAAGATTGGAAATATGACACGATTACTCCATACATGATCTGATCGTAGATCTGTAGTGATAAAGAATTGTGCAGTTTTTGAACAAACGCATTTCAGGTGAAAATATTATTACATATGCACGTGTCATGCCAAAATTAGTATAAATTCAAAAAAATTATAAGTGTTTGCCTTACAGAAAAAAAAAAAGACAAGCAAAATCACATCCTGTTGTTTTCTCCACTCCTTACTTCCTGTTAAATGACCTGAAACGGGTGGATATGCCATAAAACCTAACAACGAAACAAAATAATTGCAAATTTATAAAGATTACGATCATGGAAGAATGCAAAAAAAAAAAAAATTGCTGTACAATAGAAATACTGAAGAAAAATAAAAATGAAAGAACTGATTTGCCTTGTCATGGCTTCCGGTAGCTAGGAAGTACATTAGCTGACTATAACTCATTTTTCACACAAGATATTTGTAATAAAAAAATTTAAAGAAATTTTCTATTTCGTTTTTCAGATGAAGAAAGTCACAACCAAGAAAAAGATTCTGATGAACTTGGTGAATATGAAACAATTATATCAGTAAGTTTTTTTGTGTTTTCTTGAACCACGTGTAATGCGATTATCCTAGAAAACCGGAATGCCACATTCAAATCAAGATAACTAACCATATGCGGCATAACTGTCATTTAAATTTATGTTGAACATATCAATAAATATTTAATTTTCGGACTCCCGCTACTCCCCCCTCCCCCACACACACCTCCTTTAAAAAACTTGGGGTTAGTAATAATATTATATTAAAGGAGTTTTTATTATTATTTTTTTTCATGCTATTGGAGACTAGAATGGTTCTATAAAATTACGGTATATTGTTAATAAACAAATGAATTAAATAATATTTTTTCAGGTGCTTGTACGGATTTTTCATAAATTAAAAAACAAAAATAAAGAAAAATCCGTATGATGTACATACCTGTGATGAAAAGAAAATATTATGTAAATTAGTTAAGTAGTTTTATTTTTAGATAAATATTTAGTTTTTAGATTCCTACCTCTTTAAAAAACTTAGGGTTAGTGATAGTATTAAATTAGTTTTTTTTTTCTGTTAAAATAACACTATTAGAGACGGGAATAGTTCTTTAAATTACTGAATATTCTAAATAAACAAATGAATTAAATGACATTTTTTTTTCAGGTGCTTGTACACGATTATCATATATTAAAACACAAAAATAAAGAAAAATCCGTATGACGTACGTACCTGTGATGAAAAAAGAATATTGCATTCCAAAAATCCCAAAAAATTATGTAAATTAATCAAGTATTATTTTTAGATAAGAAAATCAAATTCTATGGCTGTTCAAGTCTAACGTAAATAAGTTTTTGATGAGCCGTTCCATATAAGTCATCAATTTACCAATTTTTCATTACTAATGATTACTATATTGTCCAATTTCTACTGTACACTCTTTAACCCTTATCCTTGAGTGGCCTCTTGGCCTTGATAATGTGGTGATGCCTGTGTAAAAAAAAAAAAAAAAAAAAGCGAGGAGCAACTGTCTTGCGACACCACTTTGAAAATAGTCGCAAGAAATATGTAAGATTTCTTAACATAATGCAACCTTACGGGATTTTCATTGTAATTATAATGAATTTCCATTAATCGCTTAAAAATGATTTTCTTTACAAAAATGAAATTACTTGATCACTTTACGTAATTTTTGGAATACAATATTTTATTTCCGTCGTTGGTACGTATCTTATAGATTTTTCTTTATTTTTGTTTTTTTAATATAAGGGTGAATTCTGTTATATAGAGAGGCACCAAAACGACATATATTATATAGTGAGATGGATTGTCACCCAAAACAATCATATTATATAGTGAGGTGGGAGATAGTGTTCTTATAACACCTGTTATAAACGTATAAATTGTATGTATTATTGTTTAGCCGGAGGATATGATATCGATGTATAAACTGGGTCATGTTGTATCAGAGAGTTATCACACAGGTATATATTACAGTCCATATTTACATAAAGATATCATTTGTTTCTAAGAATAATAATATATGCTTTATACCTTTCTTTCTTCAAGAGTTCTTCTATCTTCATTGCTGAGCTCCGTGATGAAACATGAAACGACCAACACTATAACCAATTGAGACCTCTGTTCTTTCTTCTTTTGTGAAACCACAGAACAACACTTTATATTTTTAAAATATGAATTTATTTCAGTTGTCTCAAATTGTTTTCACAGAGTCTGCATTTCGTCTCTACATGCTTGTTCTTCACAGCCTCGCTTCCTGACTTGAAGTACATGTGTTTACTTCTGTGACTAAAACTCAAACTCTCGACTGACTAAACTTCCCGGCCTCCTGACCCCAGTTCCGGTGACATAACTGATTAAAAGACATGTCTCCTTAACATGACCTCCTCTGTCACGTACGCCTATTCAAGGTTATTTTGTTTATATTTAACCTAGCTAATTTATGTAAACATCCTCAGCTAAAACCCATTGCTACACTTTATTCTGTAAACAATAAATAACTCCCAATATAAATTATTTTAAGAAAATCATTGTATAGATAGATAAATATATAGATAGACAGATAGATTGATAATAATTAATTAACTTTTGACAATGTTATTATCTAACAATTCTGGAGAAGTACCTTTAAAATAGAAGATACAGATTTATTTATTCACAATAGTTGGAAACTAGTTAAAAACAATATATTTTGATTTACCCACTCATTTGTAACCACAGGCATTATTTTCCATTTAAATTCATGTTGAACAGATAGATATATCTTCTTCTCTATATATATAAAATGAACTCATTTTTTCCCCTCCGATTTTGACCTTAATAGGATTAAAAATCAAGACATTACATGCAAATGTAATGTACACAAACTGCAAAACAGTATCTGAGATGTGTTTTAGGCCTATTACATCTCCACTTCATCGATAATCTTAGATCCCTATATTTTTTCTGGTGAAAGTCCACAGCAAAAATCATTACAATCAATGGAAGTTGTAAAATCTTTTCTCTCTAATAAATTCCTCTTTTTCCCGCCACCACTTAACACCATTGCGGATCAGTTCACAGGGGACAGTATGAAGAAACACCAGTTTGGGTTTGTATAAAAATATGGAATAGACTGGATGAAACACATCGTTGTATTTAAGCGAATCAAAGGGTTATTTATGCCATTTAAAAAAAACATTTTTTGCTTTTACACCACGCGTTGATGACTTCCGATTTACAATATTTCGTTATCTGTTTAATCGATATTTAAAAAAAAAAAACATACGATAAAATTATACCATTTGGAAATGACGAAAATTAACTATTCTTAAACTTTTTTTTTAACAATCGTTACAAGCGTAAAACACAAATTGTTACATGTAAGTAATGACGTAGAAAAATGTTTTCTTTTTTTTTTCCGATACCACTTATTTCAACAAACTTTAAATTACACTTTTTTTTCCCCCCGAGTTGTTTTTATGAATGCTTTTACTTTTTCTTTATTAAAACTGTTGTGCTTTAAAGCATACGTAAGAAAATGTTTTTTTTTTTTTTTTGTTTTCTTTTTTTAAACTTACTTTAAACAAACTTTAACGTATGCTTTCTCTTCCTGAGTGGTTTTTATAAGAAAATATTGCTTTCCTTCCTTTATTAAAACCGTGGTACACATTAGCGTTTTAAAATAACAATTTATTTTAAAAAAAAAAAATAAATACATTTTCACTTCAGCACACCTCCACAATTTTTAACATGGGGGGGAGGGCGTTGTTTATTCTGAAAGCCTGGGGAGGATGGGGATATTTATTCCAAATAAGCCGTGTTTTACATGGGGAGATTAGGGGTGTTTATTCTGAAAGCCATTCTTAACGCTAGTTTCTAATAAAAGAAAGGAAGCAAAGAAGAAAGTGATATCTAAAGATGGAATTAAAAAAACTTTAAATATGTAATGAAGTTGTGTTCTTGTCCTTAAAGCTTAACTGGGTCATTACTGTATGTAATTAGCTGTAAACTCTGTTCCGTCTGCCTGCTTCCCACCTGACTACAACTTGGATGTGTTCAAGTCCAACGTTAACAAATTCCTAATGAACAGCCCCCTTAAGTAAACACTTCATCAAATCTCCACACTAACGTAATGTACTTGCAATAACCCTTATCCCTGAGTGGCTTCCGGGCCTTGATTAGTGGTGACCACTGTGTAAAAAAAAAAAAAAAAAAAAAAATTTATAATAAACCTCTTATATTAAAAAAAAATATCTTGGTTTTTCATCTCAGTGATTTATTGTTGTTTTATTCATTTGATACTTAGCCGTTTTGATTGAAAATGAAGAAAACTTTTGCATTTATTTACTTAGATATAAGACGAGTTCTAAACTATGTCTCTATTTTTTTTCTCCTATTGTTATAATTTGCAGGACATTTCTAAGTCTTACGGCCTGACGAACCGCGAAGTCCTTTCAACCATTTTCTCATTCAACGGAGACATCGAAAAATCCATCGCATACATCAGACTTGGTCCTGTTCTATCTCGTAAGCAAAATATATTTTTTCCGTTTATTTATTTCATTATTTATTTTATTGTCTTTGATAAGTTGAAGTTCTCTATTTCTGGCTTGAAATGAAGACCTAAAACTGCACCGTTTATTCATTTTCACCAGGATTTGATGTCCCCCCAGGGACTTTTAGGGTTAAATGGAGGTGGGGGGACAAATGCTGAACTTAGTCATTTTTTTATGCCTCGTTCACTGTGCATTCACGAGGGACTATGCATGATTCACTCTTTTTACTTGTAATCAAATGTTTACTTGATCATTTTTTTCTGCAGAGTTCATGCAGGCTTGAAAAGTCCTTATTTCTATTATTACTTTGAAAAGGCAGAAAATGACTTGAAAATTGTATTTTTTATGTCCAGTAAAAATTTTATTTAAATATTAAAAATGAAATTGAAATAAATACTATGAAAACATTATTCAAATATTAAAAATTAAATCTAAATAAAGGATGGAATAGTTGCCATATATGGGCAGGAGCTGCAAAAAACAGCCTATCCTGCCTTGACAGAGTACAAAATAGACTTCGTGGCTTAGTGGGGGATGCCCTTTTCTCTACCCTGCAACCTCTCTCCCGCAGAAGAGACGTTGCGAGCCTATCCTTGTTTTATCGTTATTTCCATGGCAGGTGCTCGTCTGAACTCCAATCTCTGGTCCCCCCTCGCCAATCTTTCACGAAAAACACCCGTCTAGCCGAATCCACTGTGAAAAATTTCCCCCACTCTTTATCTGTGCCTAAATCAAAACGTGGATTCCATGAACAAAGCTTCTTTCTTAGAACTGCACGCCTGTGGAACTCTGTTCCGTCTGCCTGCTTCCCACCGGACTACAACTTGGATGTGTTCAAGTCCAATGTTAACAAATTCCTAATGAACAGCCTCCTTAAGTAAACACTTCATCAAATCTCCACACTAACATAATGTACTTGCAATAACCCTTATCCCTGAGTGGCTTCCAGGCCTTGATAAGTGGTGATCACTGTGTAAAAAAAAAAAAAAAAATACATTCTTCTGAAATTGCATCATATTATTTTCGGTATTTTAGAATTACATCCCTTTATCACAAAACTACCAGATATTATCCATATACTTTATACAGGGTGGTCGCTAGAATAGCAGGAAATTTGAAGGTTCGCTTAGATCATGAATAAAATGTGTGATTGCTATTTTTTTTTGATTGGTGCCGTGTGAGTGTTGTAAAAAGAAATCGTTGTTTGACGCTGCAGTGAAGTGCACGGACGACATTTTGAGTATCTATGAGTATAATATAACATTTGTCTTTGAAAAACTTTGTAAAAATTAGTTTTTTTACTATAATGATTAAATACAGATACTAGTATTTCATCCTTTCACGATTAACATCAGTCGACAGATTTGAACCCGACAACACGAGCCGTCTCTGGGTTGATTAGCAAAGACCGTATCCAATCGGCTACCATTGACCGCGAGAAATAACGTTGAATTTAAATATTTTAATTTTAAATGTTCTTTACGTCAGTTCTAGTGATCTAATCGTTCTACGATGATCTATGCTAAACTGACCGACTTAATTAAACTGAAAGTGCTCAACGATAAGAAACGAGTTTCTTAAAGGGGCTATATATATATATATATATATATATATATATATAACCCCTTTAAGACCACCCTATATATATATATATATATATATATATATATATATAGGGTGGTCGCTAGGAAAGCAGGAAATTTGAAGGTCAGCTTAGATCATGAATAAAATGTGTGATTGCTATTTTTTTTGATTGGTGCCGTGTGAGTGTTGTGAAAATAAATCGTTGTTTGACGCTGCAGTGAAGTGCACGACGGACGACATTTTGAGTATCCATGAGTATAATATAACATTTTTTTTGAAAAACTTTGTAAAAATTATTCTTTGCAAAAATAAATCGTTGTTTGACAAATTTTCCGCTTTTCTAGCGACCACCCTGTAGATGTAGCTATTTACTATTTTTATCCGAAGAACAGATACTACACTTTGATCTTGACCAAAAGGCCAACCACCCTGTAGATGTAGCCAAAGTGGAATTCAAAAGTAAAACATAGTGTAGAACAATCCACAAGTTTTTTAGTTTATCATTTTTTATGTATCAACTTTTGGTTTAAAACTTTAATTTGGTCTGGAGAGATCTTGAGAAAATTTTGAAAAGTCCTTGAAAAAGACATTGGAACTCTGAACCCTGTTCTTATTTTTGGTGAGGATACTCATATTTTCCTGATGCATAAGTATATCACAGAGTTTTTCTTAGAATGCGATTTTCACTTGTGAGCAATACTACAGAAGTATCCAATAGAATATATATATATATATATATATATATATATATATATATATATATATATATATATATATATATACGAACAAACAGTTAATAAAACATGTTAAAAAACACTTTGAAAAAGAGTTAAAAACATATTTAATCTGAAAAGGAAACACTTGAGTAGTGGATATTCCTTAATTCGTGGAGTTTCGACGGAATACTTTGCTTCTCATCAGAGGGTAGGAATTAGCAAAATGCAGGATCGGATTTTGCATGCAAAAGTATTTGATGAAACAACAAGTAAGTCAAAGATCTTACTTGATGACAAAAAAAGTGAAGCAGAGGGAATATGGTGAAGAAAAAGGTGATTATACGTGAATGGATAGTTTGGTGGAAGATAAATAATCCAGTGACGGTAAAATCCAAATATATAACTTCAAGAAAGTTAATAGAATTTCCATTTGCACAAGTAAAATCCAAGGAAATCCCGTAATTGGAAGATGGTCCAAAATAATCCAAAGGCAGAAATCCATGGAATAATTCACAAAAAAAGGAAAAAAGGAAAAAATTCCAATAATATTAATAAAAGAAAAATAAGATATGCTTTTCACTCTACTGCCGAGACATAAATATAGATAAGAAAGATCAGGGAAGAAGAGGAAAAAAAAAAAAAAATCGTGATAGAATTAAATAGAAAATAGAAAAACAAATGTCAAAATGACCCAGACAGGAAATGTTAAAAGGCGCAAAAAAATATATAGGGCAATATAATATAGGTCAACTGAAATGTACATATATATATATATATATATATATATATATATATATATTATGATTCTTTTTTTAAAATTTTTTAAAAAATTTTTCGGTTTTCTGTATAATCTTTTTGTATCAAAAATATTAATAAAAGTTCCATAGTTGTTGCTGTCACGAGCACTTTCGATTCAACCACGAATCATCATCAGGTGTTGAAGTAAAAGTGCGATGGAGCGAAAATGAGAATTAAATGTGAAAACTAAAATATATAATAAACAGCAATAAGTTAAAATATATAGTTGATGAAAAGTTGAACCATGGCATAGTGGATAAAGTACTTGGTAAAATTCAGTTTTAAGTTCACACACTTCTGGAGGTTGAAGGTTCAATCCTCAGTGTGAGCGGGACACAAAAATGCAATTGTGAATTATTGATGACTTTTACCCAAGTCAGGGCTGACGAAACGAGAGCATCCTACCCCCCGTGGGTTAAATAAAGGGTTCCGTTCAGAATTCCGTGCAGATTCTCGAGTTCAACAGAAAGGCTTCAGAGTTCAGCAGAAAGTTTCGTGAGTTCAACGAGATACATCTGGAGAAGTTTGAGGGTCATCGACTAAAATGTGAAAAATTGCACTCAAGATGAGAACAGTTGTGCGAAAAATCCAAATGAAATGTATACTCAATCCTCATCTCAGAAATTGAGAAACACAATATAATTTATGTTGCCAATTGTAACGTTTATAATGTATTTATTTTTATATTGAATTTTGATAAAAAGATTTTTTTTTAATTATTTCCAAGTTGTTTCCCTCTATTAAATAGTCAAACATGAGTTATGGTTCTTTGGCCAACACCAATCATTAATTATCAACAAACTATTAAGTAGTCTATCTTAAATTCATTACTAAAGGGAGATAACACTACTTTGGAGTTACTTCCCTTGAAGATTTAATTTTTTTTCCCCCATTTTTAGAACAACTTTGTTTATATGAAAAATTTTTTTGTTTATTGAAATCCCATAGCAGGACCGGCATGGCTAGAAAAATCGAAATCGATTAGTGGCATGTTAAGCCTCTGCCTTTCTTTCTCTAATCGTTTTCCTTCACCTTTTCAATCTTTTAGATAGCATTCTGTTGAAATTGATTTTGAAAACAAGTCCTAATCTGCAGGAAAGCAGTTCCACAACAATGTACTCCACAGATGGGAAGCTCTTCCAAAGAAGCTCCGTTTGGTGAAATTTTGCCTGGCGCCCGGAACGCTGAGAAAGACAGGAAAGATTTTCTTCATTGTGATAGGATAACATGTTCTTGCTCTAAATGTCTTTACAAGAAGAAACCAGAGATTGGAGCTCAATCGAGCACCTTCAGTGAAAATAACAATAGAGTAGAGAGAGACTAGTGACTGTAAGGAATAGAATAGATCAAGCTCCATTATATTTCGAAGTTGATTTTGAACTATGTCAAGGCAACGAAGGGTATGTGGCGATATTATGTATCCCAGATGAATTTTCACGATTCATTTAATTTTGTTAAGAGAAAACAGAATTTTAAGCCCCAGATGATAAGTTGGAAAAAAAAGTGGCTGATAAAATAAAGGGGGTTAACGAGGTGTTTTGTGACAAGTTACTGGACAGAATAAATTTTCACAGTTCTGAGAAAATTTATTTCGCTAAAGAAAAGAAGAAAGAGGAAAAGAAAATGATTATTAAGAGAAAGGAAATTGATTTACCACTTTCTCTGTTTCGGAGAGAAGCGGGTAGTGTGTATAGATTTTCAATCTTTTTATAGTATTCGTCATCATTCAACTGTCAATTTATCCATCTTATTATCCCTTTGATCTTGGAGTGTTTTTTAGTCCGTGATAAATGATACCTCATTAATAAAAAATAATGAGTAAATTTGTGGGGTTTTGTCCAGAATTCATCCTATAATATTAACAAAAATAAAGAAAAATCCTTACCTGTTACAAAACGAAAATATCATATTAGCTTTATTTTTATAAAAAATAACATTTTTAAGCAATTAATGGAAATTTCTAGACATTACCACAAAAATCTTGCAAGTTTGAATGATACTTGAGTTGTCTATCTTATTTCTTGAGATTATTTTCGAGATGGCTTCGTGAGAGTCACATCTCTCTTCCTCATAAAATTTGATTTTTTTTTTTTTTTTGCATCGCCATCTTGAAAATACTCTCAATAACCTTTATCCTTTAGTGGCAAATAGTCTTGATAAGTGATGACACCTTTTTTTTTTTTTAAAGTGAAAACAAGAAAAAGGATGTTTCACCGCAGAAGTTTTTTCATTTTGGAATGTGATTTTTGGAATATAATTTTGTTTCATCACAAGTACTGACAACTTACAAAATTTTTTTTTTTTTTCTTTTTTTTAATATAGGAGAATGCTGGACAAGAACCTGTTTTTATTATTCATTAGGTATTTGCCTACGTCATTACAGTCGTTCTTCCCATTTATTCTGTTTTATTTTATTTTCCTACTAGAGCTTGAACCTTGGACCACAGAGGAAGACAAAATCATTTCCTCCACAGACGAAGCAAACATCAAAACCATAGGCACAAAACGGGGTAACAAACTAATCGCGGAACGACTTCAATTTTTAGAAAATTTCTCTGAAGATTTCATGAATGACTGACAATAAAAAAAAAAAATTTAAAAAACAAAAAAAAAATTTCTGTGCTTGTTTACGTTTATAACCTTCTAAACCAACGCATTTCAGGTGAAAACATTATTACGTACATATGTGTCATGTTGAAATTAGTATTGTAGTGTTGTAAATGAATGAAGACGTAAAACAAAACCTCTTTCCAAAGCTTTATTGAACAAAAGTCACATCAACTACGGTAAGAGAGAAAGAACTCGGTCTTTAAAAGAAAAAAGAACACGTACAAAATCACGTGGCAAGAAACTGAATTTGCATATTTTTTTTTTTTTTAATAGTAGGAACAAAATAATGAATGAAAATGAATGAAAATATTTTAAACAATAAGAACAAAATAATTTAAATGAAAATATTTTAAACAATAAGAACAAAACAATTTAAATGAAAATATTTTAAACAATAAGAACAAAATAATTTAAATGAAAATATTTTAAACAATAAGAACAAAATAATTTAAATGGAAATATTTTAAACAATAAGAACAAAATAATTTAAATGGAAATATTTTAAACAATAAGAACAAAATAATTTAAATGAAAATATTTTAAACAATAATAACAAAACAATTTAAATGAAAATATTTTAAACAATAAGAACAAAACAATTTAAATGTAAATATTTTGAACAATAAGAACAAAACAATTTAAATGAAAATGTTTTAAACAATAAGAACAAAATAATTTAAATGGAAATATTTTAAACAATAAGACCAAAATATTTTAAATGGAAATATTTTAAACAATAAGAACAAAATAATTTAAATGGAAATATTTTAAACAATAGGAACAAAACAATTTAAATGAAAATATAACAAGTATAAATTGCAAAAGTTACAAAATATGATGGAGTAGAAAAATAATTTAAAGTAAAAATAGAATTGTTTTCCTTTGATTGGATTATTGTTCTCATCTTGAATAATATTTATGCAACGTTTCGGTCGGTGTAGCTTCCAACCTTCGTCTGGTATCTTCAAAAAGAAAGGAGAAAAGATGAAACCATCTACAGGGCCAGCAGCATTTCATCTTTTCTCCTTTCTCTTTTCAAGATGCCAAATGAAGGCCGGAAGCTACACCGACTGGAACGTTGCACAAATAACACTCAAAATGAAAACAATTGTCCGATCAAAGCAAAACAATTCATTTTCCGTAATTTTTTTTAATTTATACTAATCTAAATGCGACACATGTACATAATAATGTTTTCACCTGAAATGCGTTGGTTTAAACGATCACCAATACAAATAAGCACCCGTTTTTTTTTCTTTTTCATCTCATGATTGTTTTTTTTTTATTCTTCATTCAAAAACAAAAAACAAAAAAAAATATTTCATTTAAAAAAACATTTCATGTAAATTCAACCAAGTTCAAAACTGCTGAAAGACTTTTTTTTTTTCAGACAAAATGAAGTCATTTGTTATCAAGGGAGTTAATTCTATAAGTGTAAATAGCGGTTACTTCCCTTTGAAATTAAAGGAGAGATGTGTAGAAAAGATAGCATTTCATACAACTGATTAAATATCATACATAACGACAAATATTTTTGTCTTTGTCTCTTTTAATGCGTTGTATACCGTCAACCGGGGTGGTTGTTGTCAAGAATTCCCGTTATATTAAAAAAAAACAAAAAAAAACACCCCCCAAAAAGCGTATGTACATTTTTTTTGGGGGGGGGGATTTCTATTGACGGAGAACTTGTGCACGTGTGCCTATCTATTTATAGAATAAAAGTCGTTACGTTCAGATGTGTAAACATTAACTGCAACGAAAATATCATATTCCAGAAATAACATAAATTGATCAAATAGCTTGATTTTTAAACTAGCAGGCCAACTGGCATTGCCTGGCATGGTTGTAAAATACGCTTAAATATGATATTTTGATTAATGCAGATTTCATATTATTATACTAGCCTGGGTGCCCGGATGTTTGGAGGTATGTGTTGGGCCAAAAAAAAAAATTATAGTAGGCAGGCAGGCTCGAACCCGTACCGGGAAGAAGGAAAGGAAAGTGAAAGAAAATCTGACATCTTACCCCTACTCCATGACGCAACCGGAAGTTCGGAATGTTAAAATTAGGCAAAGTCAATCCAACCGATACGATGATTTGCAAAATTGGTTCACACAAAATTGACCTCCACCCCCTTGTAAAAAACTGCCCAGTTGAGGGTGAAGGAATTAATGTTTGTAGCCAATTTGTCGATATTTGTCGTCCAAGACGTCAAGCTTCAAAATGATACTGATCTTGTGAAAATCCGTCGCCTATATAAAAAGTTTTAGGCAGGCAGACATACATACATACATACATACATTTAAACAGACCGGTGAGATTTATTATATTGGACCCAATATATAGTAATGATTTAAAAAAAAAAAAAAAAGAAAAATGTGACTCGTGCACCACCAAGAATCAAAACCAAAACATTTAGCTTATGATTTACCTTTTCCTTTGACGTTAATTCCTGAGCTATGAAGACATGTTTGCTGCAAGGCTAAAAATTAAGACATGAACCAATAGCTATTACGTTACGCATGCATATTTGTAATACGGTAGTTCGACCTCCATCTAGCGAATTTCATTTTTTTAATTTTCACACTATTGAACGGATCTTCCCCGGGTAAAAACCAGTTTTCCATGGGTTTGAATATGAAATTCCATATCTGTAGACAGACGAGTTTGGTAGCCAATTTTTTTAAGCAGATATATACGTATACATGAATATATATAGAAAGAGGTTTGTGTTTACTATAAACTTTCTATGCAAATATTATGCAAGTATAAATCATGTAGAATATCTGCATAAATGTAATACATGTAACGAGTAACTAAAGATGATCATCCCATAGGAAAACTGAAAAAAACTAATCGGGAATTAATTAAATTTCACAATTCAAAAAGATATGTGGAGATGTATTACACAATATAACAACTTGATACAAGTTACAGAACCATGTATTTTAATTTTTTATTAGAGGCAATAATATAAACTTATAATAGAACTAATTTGTTCTTTATAATTTCCTTTTGAGGAAAATGAAAGTCTAATTTACTGGCACGATGACTTTGTAATAATGTGTCTATGTCTTGCTTCCTGCCCATATACAACTTTTGGAGAAAAATCAATCAAATTTGACCAGTGTGTGGCTGCAAAATTGATAGCAGTAATCTTTTTCATTTTTTTTTTTGGGGGGGGGGGGAGTTGTTCACTATTTCTGGAAAAAACAACACAAAAAAAAATTATTTGAAAACACTTTTTTAAAATATTTTTGTGATGTAATATGAATAAAACTAACTATTGTTTGGGTAAATTAAGAAAACTAATAAAGTTTAATGGATAAATATTTATTTACCTAATGGACAAAATCGTTTGAATGCCCTCTTCTCTCAGATCTAATTCATCTGAGTTTATCATCGATATTATATTTTCCAGAAGTAGTTCAAAAGCACTATATCTTGAACTGTTTAAAACAGTAATTTGGATTTCAGTTAACTGTTTTGTTCTTTGAATCATATTAAAATATACTGTTCTTGGTTAAAAAAAAATATTGTCGGTTTTGATCTACAACCAACTAACTGCATACATTTGGATGATAAATTTTACCAAAATGTTTAATTTATCATAGTGTTTGAGGATAGACAACTCTAGTCCATAAAGACATTAATCTTGTGGCTTATGTTAGCCATCTTCCTTGATTCAAGGGCCCAATTTTCTAAGTTAACTTCTTCACAAGAAATGCCAACAGCATACTCCAAAAATAGCCTCTGGTCTTCTCACTTAAATTATTTGTTTCTTCTGCTGTCAGATAATGATGATCGGGAGGGACACTAATTTTTTAGAATTCTACGTGAGGCAAATCTTGATAATTATTGATACAAAGGACCAGCAAATGTTGTTAGGCTTTTTGTTGTTCCATCAATTAATTTAAAAATTGCTGTAAATGGCAGTTCTTTTAGTGGAACCTGAAAATTGGAAAATTTGCATGTTTAATAATGGAGCCAGATTACATAATAAATACCAATATATTATTTTATTTTCCACAAAAAGGAACATAATTGCAGGTGAATCTACAGAATTAATTTTACCTCATTGTTAGAAGGACAAGTGCAGATTATGTGCCTTGTTTGACAATTTTCTGTCTTGCACTTTACTGCAAAGTCATCACATCTTAAGCCAGAAAGTTTACAGCTACAAGAAGATATATCCAACAGTTTGTCTAGCTGTTCCTTCATTCTTTTCACTTTGATTTCTGCAAGAGATTTCCTGTCAATTTGTTTGGCCCTCTTATAGCAAAATATATTGACTTTCTGTCCTATATAATGTTACCTTAACAAGGGCAATTGTGGATTGACTGCTTGCCGAATACTAATTATTTCCTTGGCAATTAACTTAGAAATCTCACCATTTTTTAAGTGGAGATAACTGTTTTCGAGGAAATAACTAAACTGGATGACTTGTTGTGAAGTTAGGGGTGCTGTTTCATCCAAATAACAAGGTGGACCAGCAAATTTTGTGAACCACGGGTTAAAGCTGAATGTCGTGCTTTTAGTGGCATTCTAATCTAAAAAGTAAAATAAATAAATGGATTATAACTGAAGGAAACTGTATTAGGATATCTTCCACTTTCATACGTAAAAAAATAAGCGCTAGTTACAAGAAATAATGAAAGATTTTGTAGAGTTGAATTAGATGTATTGAAGAGAGAGGACCAAACCAAATCAGAGGCATAATAGTGTTTAGTTTAGACATTTTTAGCAGAGTTTAGTTCCGCCTTCGATAACATGAATTTATTCATAAAGAGATTCATTCTTGCTGTAGCTGTGCCATTTTAAACGAGTGTTTAGTGTTTAGAATTTGAAAACCAGTGCTTGTGCATCCGTTACTATGCTATTTTTAATAGTATTTTCAAGTTAAATTTAATTTTTATGAAATTTTTGTTTATTAAATTTTTAGGTGAAAGTACAGAATAGTTACAATACAACCTCCTTCCCATATTAAGAATGGCTTTCTAAATGAGAAAGTTATTTTAGCACAATATCATAGATGCACACATAACGAAAAACCTTTAAAAGAGTTTCCTTATTTACTTGTATTAATCTTTGTGGATTATCTGATTTTAAAACTATAATTTTAAAAGAAAAATACTGCTTAAAAACAATTACTCCCTAAAAAATAAAAGAAATTAAAATTTGCATCTAATTTTCTGCAAAGTATTTTTTATTAAGTAGAAAAACTTGAAAATTTACGTAGTTATGTTTCATAAAGAATGTATAGAATAAAATTGTATGAACTATTCTTTTTTTTTTTGTTTTAATATAAAACTGGAGTATTACCATATTTTAATAAAAATTTCAAATAGAATTTGATGTGAAATATTAGGTTGGTGCAAAAATAATGCTTTTGACGTTCATTTGAACATCAAAAAATGATGGTGTTTTTGTGTCAACCTAATAGAAAACAAATTAAAAAAGATAAAACAAATATGTTTCAATTCACTGCAAACACTTGAAATAATATATATTTTAAACAAGTCTTTTTTGTTTTTCTTTTCGAAATAATTAATCCTAAATCGTAATGTTTTCAAATTAAATAATAAACAAACGTTAATTTTCAATATCAATAACGAACGTGTTTGCAACGGTGAAATCTAAAATGTTTCCACTCCAAAAAAGTTCCTGAAATGAAAAAGCGAACTTTGGTCGTTATTATTTAAAAACATAATTTTGCCTTTACACTTAATATTTATTTTATTAATTCATTATCCTCACTCATTTTATTTTAAAATGTAGGTTAAAAATTATTCTAAATAATGTTTGTATTTTCTTTACAGTACGGATTGTTTTGATGACGAGATGTTCTTAACAATTCACCGAAAAACTTTTAGTCACTTCAATTTTTCAATTTTTAAAGTCATTTCCTCAAGCAAAGATAACGATTTTGAGAAAAATGTTTTGTGTAGGTCTTTTCTATCTCAAACCCCAACTATCATCACCATTGCCTCACCGGGGTTCCAAAATCCTAATGTAATACCCCATAAAAAGGGGATTGTCCATGTCCAAATTGAATAGCAATTGTGTGATATAAGGGGTTTCGCCCGCATTTATCAAACCTTGTTGCTTTCTGGACGTCCCGAGCGCGAGTGCCAGGAAGACTCATTTTAATACGGGTTGAGGTTCGCTTATATACGGAAAAGCCAAATAAACATGGGGAGACTAAGAAATACTGCAAAAATAGCATGTAAAAGTCGCCCAAATAAAATATACACACCATCCCCTTTCGTAAATCATAGATATTTAAACCTAGGTAGCATATAAAATATTTTAAGAAACAGTAACCGGCCGGAGTGCCCCCCGCCTCCGAAAAAAAGCCTTTGCCGGACATACACAAAAACTGCACACACACATTTAGCCTTTTATATATATAAATGCTCTTTCTTTTCATCATCATCATTATTGTTACATCCAATAATAATCACATAATCTCAGGGATCAAATCCTTTTTTTTTTTTTTTTACAAAGGAGTCACCACTTATCAAGACCCGGAGACTACTCGAGGATAAGGGTTATAATGAGTGTACAATAGTCAGTGGGACACTATCGTAGTAATCGTTAGTTGTGAAAATTTGGTAAATTGGATTACTTTAGGGGACGGTTCATCAAGAACTTATTTACGTTGGACTTGAAGTTAACTATATTGTAGTCAGCTCGAAAGCAGGGAAACGGGAGAGAGTTCCACAGGAGTGCAGTTGTTAAAATATTGTATTTAAACTTTTTTATATTCCAACTATTTTGATTTATCAAAAATATTTTGCTACTTGGAATATTCATTTTAAATGATTGGATTTTACTTTATTAAAGAAAATGTCTTTCTAAGGATATTTTGTTTTTATGGTTCTTGCGCCATCGAAAAATGAAGCAAAGTCTGAATTCCCAAAGGATCATTACAAATTACTTTGGGTGCTATATCGAAAATAATTGGAATTCACCTTCAATGAGGATTTCTTCAACTAATTTGGAATCTAATAACGTCATCCCATTCTATTCAAGGATTACTATTCAATTCGAATACCAAAATCTCATATCCCTTTTTTGTTTCAACTCTTATTTTCTTTCTCTATGTTCTTTAAAAAGATTTAATCTTTAATATATTTTCTATGTATGTGCTGAATAGCAAAATTATTTCAAACCAGATTTAATATTTTGCTAATGACATTCCTCTGAGGAGATGAGCCTACATCGAAAATCCATGGATTAAGGAATTTACTTTAAATTGTATTCTTTGTTCAAATAATAAAATTTTTGTTTTGAAAAATTATACTTTTCTGAATGCAATTTAAATATAAAAAACTATATATATATACATATTTGCTATTCAGCACACACACACATATATATATACACACACACATAGTTTCCTTCCCGATATGGGTAGGATTCTAACACTGTTTTCTTTTCTTTTGCATTTTTCCTTTTAATATCCTGATGATGTCCTCTGAAATAGGGACGAAACGTTGATTATTTCATAATTTCATTCGGTTTTTCTTTTTTCAAAACAACATAACGTCAACCATCGCTGATATTTTTATTTTATATATATATATATATATATATATATATATATATATATATATATATATATATATATATATATATATATATATGTGTGTGTGGTGTGTGTAGCTAAAAAGGATAATAGTCTTCTTTTTTAGTTTTATTAAGTCTGGTTTCCATAGTGATCGCTGAAATTTTAATTCTCTCGATAATTGAAATTAAAAGAGAATCAAGGGAGGTAATTCTGCTAAAATAAATTCACGGTTGTTTCCCTTTAAAATTTAAACGAAAACGATGTGTGTGTGTGTGTGTGTTTTTTTTTTTTTTAGAGAAATGAAATAATTTTACTTAATTTCGTCTTTTTTTTTATTTTTACATACACTTGGTGCGTATCGTAATTGTGAAATTGTCGATTTTTATCTATTTAAAAATGTTTTCAATCAAAAAAAGAACTTTTATAAAGTTTATAGCTTGAAAGAGTCCAAATTTATGAATATCATGCTGTAAATCTTTCATCTTGGTATTTTTTTTTATCTTTCCCCTCTCCGCTCTGTTTAACCAAGCATCATTGAAGACACTAGCTTCTACTAAGGTTGCTTCTTTCTTTTTCTTGTCCCATCATACTATGCCAGGTTTTATGGCTCCATTTTCTAGCTACATAGCTGTAGAGATTGTGTAGTTGTTTAGTCATAGTGGATAGTGTAGGACTTATTTCCAACCGCTTAGCAATAAGATCTCACCCCCTTCACTGTTGATGCCCCTAAATGCCAGAAAGCTTTCTATTCTAATAGTGTCTTCCCTTGGACAGCTAGACTTTGGAATTCCCTTCCTGCTGCCTGCTTCCCTGGCTGTACTGATATGCAGAAGTTAAATGTAACATAAACAAATATCTTGTTAATCTTTCCTAGACATGGCCCCAAATAGTAGCCCCTTACGTCCAAGTGGCGATATGCTTTGTAAGGGGTAATCCATAGCCCTTGAGCCCTTGGAGGGGCATAGGCCATCTACAACTGTTGTAGATGTTTTTGTAGCGAGGAGTTCGTTTTTACAGGATGAGGATGCTGGCCCCACGTCCAACCTTCCCAGAAGGTACATACAGCGCCTAGCCTTTACAAATGGTCACCCATCTGGTACTGGCCAGGCTCAATGTTGCTTAACTTTGGTGATCTGGCAAGAACCGGTGCATTAACGTGATTTTGCCATACTTTGTAAAGGGTGAGCATAAGTAAACAAAGAAAACGAAAAGAAAACTGTTATTTCTAGTATATATTCTCACGACTTGCTGCTGTATATATCTATATATATAAAAATGTAACTCTTGGTTCGTTCGCAATTAATAGTCTAAAAAACCACTGGACGGATGGCTTCCACGTTTTGGTATAATATGTTTACTATATCCATGTGTGTTTTTATATATTTCTTTTTAATTATAACATTATACTTAATTTTTCTATGATAAATAGGTGGTTTTCTTTGTACCGATAGGCCATTTTTTTTATTTAGGGACAATTATTTATTACCACTTCCTGTCACGTGACCAGTGTTTCCAATTTAGCGGTTTTCCTGCTAGATCTGGAGATTTCGTTTGCAATCTAGCGGGGAATTCTAGAAAATCTGGAGATATTTCGCACCCACATACCCGCAATTTTAGATTAAAAAATAAAGAAAAGCGCTTGAAAATACTTTAAAACATAAAATAAACTCATTCATGTAAGTAAAAAAAAATTGCATTTATTGCCTTTGGTAACAATTATTTATTGATTATTTGTTTTGTTTTTCACCTTTTTTTCAGCTAACCATTCTTAAATCTCGCTATAAAATCGATTTTTCCAAGTACATTTTAGGTGGGGGGGGGCATTCCAACCTCCGAAGTTTAGTTTAAAATACGATCTAAGCAACCCCGCTTAATTTAGAAGTATTTAGTCGAAAATTGTAAAAAGCAAGAAACAACAGCAAGAAAAAAAAAAAAAACTTATACCAATACAGTAGAATTTAATTAACCTAAATACTTTTAACATGCTAAAAACAAAGTTTTTTTGTTTTTTTATTTTTCTAATTTCAAAATATGTTGCACCATTATTGTGATGTTTAATTTGCAGTATATTTCAATTTAACTTTTATTATAAAAAGTTTGAGTTTATGATTTGTTTCCTACAAAAAAGAAAAAATACCCTCTCTGAAAAAACAGGTAAAACTAGCTGATAAAATATGTAAGCCTTCTGGGGAGCTAACCGCTTCAGTATAATTCCAGAAACATATAGTGAGAAAACACGGAACATTTTATACATTGAATGTACTATATTTATAATTTTTTTATGGTAGGAAGTTAAAATATGGAGTTTTTTTTTGGGGGGGGAATTAGCGATTTTTGAAAATTTCAGATGCTAAAAGTTTAAAATCTAGTGATTTTCTGGACATTTCTTTCTCCTGATCTCGCGGGTTTTTTTTAAATCTCAGTTGCCAACACTGCATCACTAAAAGGATATTTTGGTCTCAACACTACAGGCTTAATGTAAACAGAACATGTTTACAATATGGGTATATTTTCAATGGGTTTAATCAAATGATTATTGATAATGTAACCATGTGATTGAAATTTAATTTAAATTAACCACATGTGGTCGCTTTCCTATCAAATATTCATCGAAAAATGGTAGGTACAGACAAAATGAATGCCGACGCTCAAAGTGTATAAACATTTTGACCCCTCCCTTTACTTAAAAATTCACCAAAAATCAGGAAATTAACCAATTTTAATGAAAATTGCAGTATTTTTCAAATAATGATCGCAGAATATAATGAACTAATTATTTTTACTTTTAGTGAAAATGTTTTATTTTGTTTAAACAAAAAATACCTTTACTAAAGTTATGGGTTTCAGTAGTAAATAAAAAACGCAAGAATTTATTTTTGCTTTTTTTATATAAATAAAGCATCGTAATTTGTAACAATAAAAAAATAATTTTTACAGTAACATTACGAAAAAAGCCCCTAAAGTCCGTATTAATGAATTCAATATAAATTGAAGAAAAATGAATTTCTCGCATACTATTCAGGAAATTAAAGATTCAATTAGATTCCTATTTCAGTCACCTAAATTATTTAGGGTGAAATGAGTTTAGGAATTTATAGCCAAACCTAAATATTTTTTTTTTTGCTTAAAAAAAATAGCATTAATACAGTAAGTTAGGTAAAATTTGCATAGAATACTCTGCTTTACGGTTGTTGTAAAAATGGAATGGAAATTTGAATTTCATTCCCTTTTAAATTCGGTACATTTTTACATTACGTCCAACTCATCATTCACATTTGACACGTCAACTTTTATAGCTTTTTGGGTATGATGGCAAGGTTAGGGGTGTCTATTCCGAAAGCCGTTCTTAACATGAGTAGATTGATAGGTGTATCAGAAATTTCGTGAAAAATAGTGAATAATTCCACCCCGTCTTTCCAAGCTTATAACTCCTCGAAAAATGTAACTCAAGCCCTAATTTTTTTTTCAATTAAAGGAGCAAGGACCAAGGTTTCATTAAAAAAACAAACAAACAACGTGTTTGTTTTTTTAAAAAGGTTTTAAACTTTGGACTTTACAGGTAAATTTCTAAAACACTTCTTTTTTTGTTTTAAATTTGAATATATTATTTATTGACCTTTTATCTTCAATTTGTGATATATAAAACTTTGGTGAGTAAATTATTTACTTTTAAGTAGACATTTCAAAATGGGAGGCGTGAATTATTCGACCCCCTGTCTTTCCAAGCTTATAACTACTCGAAAAATGTAATTCAAGCCCTAATTATTTTTTTAATTTAAGGAGCAAGGACCAAGGTTTCATAAAAAAAAACAAAAGAAAAAACAAACAACATGGTTTAAAAAAAAAAGGTTTTAAACTTCGAAATTTACAGGTAAATTTCTAAAAAACACTACGTTTTGTTGTAAATTTGATTATATTATTTATTGACCTTTTCTCTTCAATTTGTGATATATAAAACTTTGGTGAGTAAATTAATTATTTACTTTTTTAATAGACACTTGAAAATGGGGGGAGCGTGAATTAAAAAACAAACGTTTGTCTAAAATATTATATTCGGTTTATTGGAAAGAGCATTAAATTTCACATTGACCCTGAAAATATCGTAAAAATAGAATCAATAGAAAAATTTTGATAGATTTTTAAAGTTTAAAAATTGAAAAATATTGAGTGTGTAAAATTCATTACTGTTTTTTAAAAAATAAAAAAAAATATTTCTATTACTTTTAAAACAACTTTAATTGTTTATTTTGGAAGTATCATCCATAAAGAAAATAACCCACTTTTAAAAGAGAAATTACGAGTTTTTTATATTTTATTCGCAGTTTCGTGAGAGGGGTGTCAAAAATTCCTACAAAAATTCTGATACATCTACTAGATTGGAGTGTTTATTCGTTGTAAACGTACCCGACAACCTATAAATGTCGACATTTCCAATGTGAATGGTAAGCTGGACTTATGTAAAAAATAACAAAAAGATATACCAAACTGACTTTTTCGTTTAAAAATGGAATTATTTCCCTTTCGTTATTAACTTTTTAAAAAATTTTTATTTAAATATTTTGTGTTTTATATACATAAAGTACAATTGTTGAATGTTACTGTTTTGATTATATTCGTTGGGGGGGGGGCACAATTAAAAAATTAAGAAAGATTAAAACGAAGCGAAATTTAAGTTTCCATTCCATTTTTGCAACAACCATAAAACAGCGCATACTCAGCAGTTTTATCATAATTTATAAGCATAATGTTGAAACACTAAATCAACATTTTATTTATTTTATTGCATAATTAATGATGGAAGTATTTTTCTGTTTATTTTCTGAACATCTGTTAAAAAAAAATAATTTGTACATTCTCTTGAAAAAAAAAGAATCAAACTTTTCTCTACTTTCATATAACTATTTACAGTGTTCATATAAAGCATTCATCTGTTCTTTTTATTATAAAAATTCCGTTTTCAAAGAGAAACGTTTACTGCCAAATTTCTTTAAAAAAAAAAAAAAGTGCAAGTTTTCCTGAAAAAAAAACTTTCACCTAACAATTTATGGTAAAAAAATAATCTTTTTTTTTGGGGGAAAAAATAACAACTTTTATTAATTAAAAAAATTACAAAAAATAATAAAAGTAAATAAACGAACAAAATGCTATTTTTCTTGAGGAATGTGTTCCATTTTAACAAACTGAGCCACAGCAACGCGTGGCCGGGTATAGCTAGTATATATATATATATATATATATATATATATATATATATATATATATATATATATATATAATAAGAATTACAGTTAAGTTTACCAAAATAATCCAAGATGGCAAAACTAAAGTATATTATAAATATTGAAGAGTTAATATGTATAAAGTAATCTCAACCAGATGTAAAAGCTTGATAAAACCAAATAGGAGATAGAGCTTATAATAAGAACAATTAGTTAATAAAACATGTTAAAAACACTTTGAAAAAGAGTTAAAAATATATTTAATTTTAAAAAGGAAGCACAAAATAAGTGGATAGTCCTTAATCCGCGGAGTTTCGAAGAAATACTTTCCTTCGCATCAGAGGATAGGATTTAGCGAAATGCGGGATTGGATTTTGCTTGCAAAAGTATTTGATGAAATTACAAGTAAGTCATCAAATACTTGTAGTTTCATCAAATATTTTTGCAAGCAAAATCCGATCCCACATTTCGCTAAATCCTACCCTCTGATGAGAAAGAAAGTATTTCTTCGAAACTCAGTGGCTTAAGGACTATCCACTTATTTTGTGCTTCCTTTCTAAAATTAAATATTTTTTAAACTCTTTTTCAAAGTGTTTTTTTAACATGTTTTATTAACTACTTGTTCTTATATATATAAGTTTAATCATTAAAGTTAAATTCTGAAAATCAAAATATAAACACATATATTCGAGTTAAGAATTTATTGTTTGACACAAGGAATATATAGAGGGAAGTTATTTCGCTTATATATATACTAGCAGAAGTACCCGTCGTTGATTGGGTTCAAAAACAGCCTACAGAAAATGGACTGTGATTGATGAAAGTATGATAGGTTATGAAAAGGAGGGGGTTGTAAAGAGATAGGTTTTGATACTCCAAAATTTTACCCTAAGCAAAATATGATGAAAGTAAAGATAATTTTTGCAAAAATATATTTTTTTTATATCAACTTTGTTTCAATTTGTAACCAAGAGTGACCAACAAAATGACGTTTCCTTACAAAGAGAGAATGTTATATATATAATAATATAAATATACAAGAAATAAATGTGACCATAGTCAATAAAAGTTACTTTTATGGTAGAAAAGTTCATTGGTTTGTCTTTTTAAGTAGTTTGTAAAAATATATATATTTTTTTTAATTCACAAACCAGTTTAAAAAAAATCAAATGGCAGCGATTTGTAAATGGAGAGCCAATTTTCAATTTGAAGGAAAGGCATCTGAGCATTCTGTGTTAGCACAACACATAGCTTCTCTATATCTCACTCCCTATCACAAATGGTTACATTCCCAACCCGTATCCCTGATCAGCAAGAACAACACGTATCAATTCTAAATCTGTTTCTGACCACAGTTCCAGATGATTGTATAACGAATGCCGACAGCCCACTTGGGAACGCTGATCATGCAGTGATAATGGTTGAAATCCCCCTAAACTCTAGAGCCAAAACTGAGGAGCCAGTGCTCAAAACAACGAGATATTAGAAAAAGGCTGACTGGGAAGCCATCAGAGATCTTATCAAAGATGCCCCATGGGAAATATTTTTTCTCTTCCTACTGAACAGTGCACAAATGAGACCACTGAATGGTTCAAAACTGCAATTGACGCACATGTCCCCATGCGGAAGTTTTATAGCAAGCCCCACTCTCCCCAATGGTTTGCTTCAACTTGTGCAACTGCCATTGCTCAAAGGCAGCATGCATACCGCAGATTTAACCGACATGTCCAGTTCAAACAGACAGAAGTACATAGAAGCTAGTAGTAATGTTAAGAAAGAAATAGCGACAGCTAAAAGAGAATTTACTGAAACCACTAAAATGCATTGAAGCACAGAAATTAGGAACTCGTGACTTCTGGAAAATCTACAACAGTGTAGTAAATAATGGGCAATCAACAATTCCCCCACTAACCAACAATCACGAGGTTGTTTGCTCAGCAACCGACAAGGCTAACATGCTTGCCAGTCGGTTTGCCTCCAACTCCACACTGGATCCTCTCAACCACCCCTGCCTGACTTTCCTATGTGGACAGATGCCACGCTAGACGATCTGAAAATCAGTCCTGCTCAGGTGCATGCTATCATAAAAAACCTTGACACTTCAAAAGCATGTGGACCCGATCTCATCCCAGCTGTGCTATTAAAAAAGTGCTCAGCTGAAGTAGCTCCAGTTCTCTTCAAACTCTACAACAAATATCTTAATGAATCTTGGTTTGCGGGCTGTTGGAAAACTGCTTCTGTGGTACCAGTATTCAAGAATTCTGGCGAAAGAATGGACCCATTAAATTATTGCCCCATTAGCCTCCTCCCACTTTTTTCCAAAATATTTGAGACCTTAATTAACCATGCTCTAGTCCATCGCCTTAAAGATGCTAAACTTCTGACTGACAAACAATATGGATTTAGACAAGCCCGTTCAACAGCAGACATCCTAACTGTAATCTCTGAACGTATATACCACTCACTGGACAAAGCTGGAGAGGGCAGAGCGGTAGCTCTAGATATATCTAAGGCTTTTGACAGGGTATGGCATGAGAGTCTCCTCAGGAAAATTAGATCATACGGTATCACTGGTAGAATACTAAACCTAATTAAATCCTTCTTAGATAAGAGAAAATCCAGGTTGTCCTCGACGGTTGTACATCTAAACAATATAAATGTGGGAGTGCTCCAGGGGGTCTATCCTTGGATCTCTGTTGTTCCTAATATTCATAAATGACCTCCCTGACAAAATTGCCTCTGAGATGGGTATATATGCTGATGACACCAAACTCTATGACAGGCACGACAGGAAAACAAATGAACACATATCTAAAGAAATGGCAGAAACACAAGAGAATGACCTCCAATCTGTAGTGGAATGGGGACAAAAATGGATGGTCACGTTCAATGCGGCCAAGACTAAACTAGTTTCCTTCAATAATTAGAAGAAACCTTCTCTACCACCAATAGCAATGGCCAACAACACTTTATCTGAAAGTACATCTTTTAAACTCCTTGGCCTCACGTTCACAGGAAACATGAGTTGGAACAATTACATTGAAAGCATTGCCAGGGCCGCTGCAAGGAAGGTAGGCTCTCTCTACCGTGCTAGTAAACTACTAACACCCGAAAGTATCTTGTACCTCTATAAGGCCACCATTCGCCTTTGTATGGAGTATTGTTGTCATATTTGGGCTGGTGCATCTGCTACTAGTCTCTCACTCCTAGAAAAGGTTCAAAAGAGAGTTGCAAATCTGATAGGCCGTGAACTGGAATCTAAGTTTAGCCTCTGTCCAATCGACGAAATGTTACATCCCTTTGCCTGTTTTACAAGTATTTTAATGGAGAATGCTCTGATGAACTGCAAGCACTTGTGCCCCCATGATGTAAACACCCTCGACAAACCCGACAGGCAGCAAAATCCCACCCCCACACAGTAGAGATCCCTAGATGTAAAAGATCTTTCTACACAAGTATTTTCTGCACCAGAACGGCTAAACATTGGAATTCCATTCCAGGTCCCTGCTTCCCAAACTGTACTGATGTGCAGAAGTTCAAGTGTAACGTGAACCGACATCTTGCTGCCCAAATCCCCACATAGTACCCCAGTAGATGTTACCACTGATAGTAGCCCCCTACACCAAAGTGGCAATGTGCCTTGTTTGGGGTGAAAATGTAATAAAAAAAAGAAGAAGAGAGTTCTGTCAACGTAAGGGATATTTATGAACATATTTTAATGTTTTCCGTTATTTTGTGCTTGAGGAATATTCGATTATGGCATGTGTAATTTATATAAAAATTCATTTAAGTAGTTATCGCCTCAAATTTCGTTTTAATTTCGGTTCGCTGAAATTATTTCAAGTAAAGAGCATTAAAAACTATTTTAAAACAAAAAAAAACATGAACTGAACTTTTATTGACTATGGTAACATTTACTTCTTGCATATTTATTTTTTCAGGTAGTCGTTTGTTGGCTTTTCTGCTAAACACTCTTACTAAATAATATCGACGAAATATCGAAAAACAAAGAAACAAAAACAGTTTTGAAAAATAATGAAGCTTTACTTACTTTAGTAAAATAATTCGAAACAACAAAATGGGATATTAAAAAAGTAAACACGTAATTACCTTAGTTTTTTAAAACAAAGAATCGATATAAATATGAATAAGAAGAAAATGGCGCCCTTTTCAAGCAGAACAGCTTCGTTTCAGTTTTACAGTATTGAACGTTGTATTGTGCCGTCGGATTCAGGGTTGTACTATTGTAATGTAAAGAACATGCAGAAAGGCTTGTAATCAACTGAATTCCTTCTAGTACACTGACATGATAACAAGTAACGTTCTTATTTTTTATTATTTATCTATTTTCGAAAGAGTGCCACGTGCGAGTCGAGAAGGAAAAAAACAGTTATGCAAAATTTGTGTTGAGAATTGTATAAAGTTCCGACTTTTTTTTTTTTTTTTGGCTTTCACTTTAATAAGAATGTGAATTTATGAGGTGAATTTATTCGACATAATATGATTCAACTCCAAAAAATAAATAAAAGCTAACGTGAATTAAGATTAAAGTTAAAGTGTTATTGTGAACTCTCACCCCTTTTAAAAAACCTTGTTAAACTTTGTGACATATTTCCATTCTATGGAGGTCAGCCGCGAACAAACACCTAATAATTTTATTATACCATATTTCTTCAAACTGAAACATAATTATCAAAGTATACTTATGCAAATAGATATGAAAAGTCTTTGTTAAAATTTGTGCTATATTTCCATGGAGTACAGGTGCGAACGCAGACCCCACATTTTTATTATACCATCCCTATTTAAGTTGAAATATACTTATCAAAGTATTCTTATGTACATCTATATCAAAAACCCTTGTAAACGTTTTTTTTTTTTCATTTTTTTTTTCCATACCTTGGGAGCCAGGCGCGAACGCAGACCCCACAATTTTTATGAACCACTGTTCTGCCGGATCAAACATACCCATTCCTGATCCTCGATACATCTTCTATCATTATATGTAATCAGTTTTTTTAAATAGTTAACTATATAGGAGCCTATTCGTGATCACACACACACACACACACACACACACACACACACACACACAGACGTTCAGCTTTATATTATATATATATATTTGTTTTATTATTTCAACCTCGGATGTATTAACTTAATTCATTACTTAATTCATTACATTTTAATAGACGGGATAATTTTTATCCCGACTATTGCAACAACTTGTAAGGAATTAAGTTAATAATAATAATACACCCGAGGTTAAAATAATAAAACAAAAACATATTTAGCTCTACTAACGTATTGAGTATTTTTTCTTGTTTATTACCAAGTATACCTCTTAATATGCATGACTACTTCATTTAATCACATAAATTAATATACGAAAATATAATTTTATGTGTAAATTTTAGTATTTACTTCAACAGTGCTCAATACATAGGTAGAGCTAGGTAGTAAGTTATAAAAAATATATATGGCAATTAAGCTACACAGAATATTCCACGTTTAATTCTCATGAGAAATCATCATAAGCATAAGCCTGATGATTTCTCACGAGAATGAAACGCAAAATATTCTATATAGCTTAATTGGCATATATATTTTTATAACTTACTACTATATATATACATATGTGTGTGTGTGTGTGTGTGTGTGTGTGATATATCTGAGTTTTGGAATATGGTGTTTTACTTTCATCATCCTAAAGAATTTCCTTTATTTTTCTTTTTTAATGTAAGTTGAATTCCGAGCAAAAACCGTTATTTTTCCATCAAATTAATATATTTATATGTTAGAAAAAATTTCCAAATAATATATGTATGTGCAAAAAAAATTCAAATTAATATATTTTATGTAAAAGAAAAAAATTCAAATTAATATATTTTATGCAAAAAAAAAAATTCAAATTAATATATTTTATGTAAAAGAAAAAATTCAAATTAATATATTTTATGTAAAAGAAAAAATTCAAATTAATATATTTTATGTAAAAGAAAAATTCAAATTAATATATTTTATGTAAAAGAAAAAAAATCAAATTAATATATTTTATGCAAAAAAAAATCAAATTAATATATTTTATGCAAAAAAAAAAAAAAATTCAAATTAATATATTTTATGTAAAAGAAAAAATTCAAATTAATATATTTTATGTAAAAGAAAAAATTCAAATGAATATATTTTATATAAAAGAAAAATTCAAATTAATATATTTTATGTAAAAGAAAAAAAATCAAATTAATATATTTTATGTAAAAGATTTTCGAATTAATATATTTACATGTAAAAGAAAAAAATTCAAATTAATATTTATTTAAATGTTAAAAAAATTCAAATATATTTACATGTTAAAAAAATCCAAATTTATATATATATTTTGTTGAGAATTCAAAATTCACAGATAATTGACATCACAAATGGCAGATGAACAATAAAGAACGGGCGATGGGAAAATAACAGAGGTCAGAAATCTATATCCAATGTGCTCCAGAATTTATTTTTCTATATAGTCACCACCATTCGCAATACAATTTACCAGCGACGAACAATGGCAGTCATAAAAGACTGAAGCACGCTCTGTCACTCATATTTCTGTCGCCACTCGATGAACCCATCTTTTAACTGTGCAGACATAGACTGCATTGACTTTGTAAATGTTCAACAATTTTGTTGTTCTGCATGGAGGAATTTAGTGATGCATCTCTGCTTCTGACGTACGTCCATGACAGGTATTGCTTTCTTAAAGTTTCACACTGTCAATATCTGCAACAGAGGTGAAAATTTTAGGTCAAGAACGTGTTAGATAAATGATTACTAAATTGGTACACATTATCTCATTCTTCTTATTATTTATTTATTCACTCGTTTATTTGTTGACTCATCCATTCATTCACATTCATTCGTCCATGCATTCACTCACTCATCCATTCATTCACATATTCATTCATTCATTCATTCACATATTCATTCATTCATTCATTCACTCACTCATTCATTCATTCACATATTCATTCATTCATTCACTCACTCATTCATTCATTCACATATTTATTCATTCATTAATTAATTGATTCATTCATTCACTCATTTATTCATTCATTCATTCACTCACTCATTCATCATTCACATATTCATTCATTCACATATTATTCATTCATTTATTTATTCATTCAGTCAGCCATTCATTCCTTTACTCATTCACTTATTTTTTCACTCATTCATTCCTTCACTTATTCATTCAGATATTTATTCCTTCATTCACTCATTCATTGTTTTACTCATTCACTCACTCATTCATTCATTCATTCACTAACTCACATTTTTATCTACCAACCTAATCAAGCAATCAAGCAATCAATCACATTGCTTTTTTTTCAAATACTTCAAAATTATCTCATCTTTTATTTTTTTTATCGCAATTCAATATAAAAACAAAAACAAAAAAACTACCTTCATCATAAAAAAAAAATGGTCACAGTTAATTCCATGGAAATTGCTGAATTTTGCCAAGATTATCGATCAAAAAGCCGCTAAATCTCAAATCCCAAATCTTCTTATCCGCATAAAGCGATTAATATCCAGGAGGATTAAAAAAACCGTTTTACATACGAGTAGGTGGAAAAGATATTGCGGAACAGGTAATCCTTTTTTTTTTTTTAATTTTCATTATAATTTTTTAAATATGTCATCAAATCTTTATGGGAGGATATACCTGTCGGTTGTTCCGATATTCCATTTAAAATGTCTCATTTTTAACAAGGGAATCATTATTTATCAAGAGCCACAGGCCACTCAAGGACAAGGACTAATGAGTGAACATTGTGATAAAGAAATTGATTATTTATGTGAATGATTCAACAAGAACTTGTTTACATTAGACTTGAAAACAACCATATTATAGTCATCTGGGAAGCAGCCTTGAGGTATTGTGCTCCACATACCGACAGCTCTAGGATTAAAGAGAAACATCTCACTTGATATGTACGCGGTGCCTTGAATAAGTTTACAGACTTTTTTACAGACATTTAAAATTGGCGTAGACTCTTGAATATTCAGAATGTTATTGCTATTCGTATTATGAAATAACTGACCAATTTTGACAATTTCAGGTTCAAATGAATAGATACAGCAGGAATTGGAATACACCCTACTAAAGCCTGATTATCACAGCTGGTGAATTTCAAAAATACAATCTGGACGTGAGGACACTTTAGGAGAACGATATGCAATAAAATTCGGTCTTTAAACTTGAAAAAATGCCAGAGAAATGTATGGAATTCTTCATATTGCTTTTGGACCATCTTGCATAAATCAAGCATCAGTTTTTGAATGACATAAGGGATTCAAGGAAGGCAAGGAGTCTGTGAGAGATAATAAGAGGTGTGGGAAGAGTAAGGAAGTCAGAACACCAGAGTTGATTGGCCAAATAAAGAATTTCATGGATAAGGACCGTTGTGTGTCTATAGAGATAATAAGTTCACAATTTGATGTCACTGTGGGAAGTGTATGCACAATTATTTGCAAGGAACTGAAAATGCGGAAGATTTGCATGAAGTTTGTCCCAAGGGTGTTCCATCTTTGTCACAGATTATTTGACCAAGATGAGCATCAAGACAGTTCCTCACTACCTATAGTCCAGACCTTGCTCCTTATATATATATATCTATAATATAAAGCTGAATGTGTGTGTGTGTAGTCACGGATAGGCTCCTATATGGTTGACTATTTTAAAAAACTGATTACATATAATGATAGAAGATGTATCGAGACACAGGAATAGGATCTTATATATATATATAAATATGATGATTGCTACTTCTTGACAGAAGTTAGCCATCCCTTCCTTAACTGTTTTTCCATCCGTGTGCACGTAGATGACTCTTCAATCCAACTTTAGTCCTACATGAAAGTTCACAAATGTGGCATAAGAACTTTCCTTCTTGTAAAGGTGATCGCATGATAATATTGTGAATCCTTGAATGCCATGTCAGGCCACTTTTAGATTTGCAGATTAGACCAAACATATGAAAACTTAGCATTGCCAGGAGTGTTGTGGAAGCCTCCTCATAAGACTGTTGTTCCTGTCCTTGATTGTGTGATTTCATATGATTAACAAAACCAGCTTTTGATAGAAAGTATCTGCCACATACAGTGCACTTCAGTTTCTGTTGTAATTTCTCTGACATTATATTATTGTTGTGCTTCCTTAAAATGCGTTTTAACACAGGAAGCTGTACACGCTGATCTTCAAAAATCTTACAACTTTCTTGGTTTTTCTCCACAGTGACCGATCTTCCGTTTGAACTTCCCAGTTATGTACATCCATCTCCAGTATTTTCAAGTTGTTTTTCAGAGAATCCTTATACCTTTTTCTTGGTTTGTGCTGTGGTCTTTTACCCCTATCTATCTCACCATAAAACAATTGCTTAGGAAGTATTTTGTCCCCCATCCTAACCAAGTGTCCAGTCCAGCGCATCTGATTTTGAATGATTTTCATTTCAATACTATTGCTATTTGATTGCTCAAGAACCACAGTATCAGGTGTTAGAGTCCTCCAGTTAATATTAAGTATTCCCCGGATACAACTTTGGTGAAACCTTTCCAATAACTTGAGGTGCGTTCTATATGTTGCCCAGGTCTCTGACCCATATAGCAATGTACTTATAACGCATGCTATTAAACACTTACCTTTGTTTTTGCTGAGATTCCTTGATCAGACCATACACGTTTTTCCAATTTGTCAAAAGCAGAACTATATACATATTTTTTAATGGCTTAGGGCTCTCTGTAGCAACTTGTCATGACTGCTCTTAAATAAGGATACGAAAATTAGGCGATATATTAATATTTAAATGGGATTTTCCATAACCACAACAAAGGTAGATGTTTCTCGCATGACGTTCTAGCTAGGGATTTCCCCTTCCTTCCTTCTCTTCAAAAAATGCTCAATTGCCAAAAGTGTGCTTATTCATAAAGTCTGAAGAAATGCTGGTTTTGAAAATTTTCAAACAACATAATGCTTGAAATTGTCGAACTGGACATGGAAACAATTGTAACGTAAAATGAAATACACCTTTTGTTGCCACCAACACCTTGTTTTGAAGTCTTGTTTTTGCCTACACGGTATATATATATATATATATATATATATTAACTTTTTCACCTTATTTTAAACTTCTTCGTCTTCCTTTTTTCTTTGTTAAAATCAAAATACCATTGTACGTCCCTAATGAGGATGCTATCTCAGGTTAAAAGGAACTCGCTTTTCTGTCATTTACAAATTTTGTACGCTTAACAGACCTCTTCTAATATATATATATATATATATATATATATACATTATTTATTGAATCATCAAATGCTCAAAACAACAAATATAGTTTTAAAAATTTTCCCGTCCGCCATGGAGTTTCAAAAATTTATATTTTTCTCTTCAGAGGAAATGAATAGCAAAGTAAAATAATCTAATTATTTTGTATAAAAATTGAAACCTTTGAAAGTGTCATTATAAATAATGACTGTAAGAAAGGGAAAGATCGTAAAGTCCATAAGGAACACATATAATCCGAAGGTAGAATCCGATCAATGTATTTAACTAAATGACATTTATCTCCAGTTGGAAATCTGTAAAAGCCCCACTCTATATCTGTGCCTAAATCAAAACGCAGATTCCATGAACAAAGCTTCTTTCTTAGAACTGCACGCCTGTGGAACTCTGTTCCGTCTGCCTGCTTCCCTCCGGACTACAACTTGGTTGTCTTCAAGTCCAATGTTAACAAATTCCTAATGAACCGCCCCCTTAAGTAAACATATCAGCAAATCTCCTCACTAACGTAATGTACTTGCAATAACCCTTATCCCTGAGTGGCTTCCGGGCCTTGATAAGTGGTGATCACTGTGTAAAAAAAAAAAAAAAAAAGCCGACGTTCAAATCCATAAAAATGTGGTCTGGATGATCTTGAAGAGCATAATTATAGCAGGGACGACATTTGTCATGTCTCTAGCGCTTCCAATGGCAGAATGGCAGAATGAGACGAGCTAAAATGTCAAGAAAAATCAGGGACGTTAAAAGAGAGGAGGTAGAATTAAAGGGGGATGAAAGAAAGAAAGAGAGAAAGCCAGACAAATAGGCAGATAGCTTGTCGCGCTGCACCGAATAAAATTGTATGGGTCTCTCCCTCATTAGGTTTAGCAACCAGACACGTCTTTTCAGCTTGGAATCTCGCCAGCTAAGAGACAGAAGATTTCCAATCAAAAGTCAGATCGTTAATAAAAAAAAACTTTTTTTTTAGTTTTTAAGACTATAGTTAGAAATCGTATCTATATATCAATAGGATAGCAGATGTGTTATTTTGTGTGTCAAGCTTATATTTTTTTCTTCCGAGTGACTGTCGTTTAATTATTATGACCTTCCATTTCTTGTAATAAATGATTTTACCAAGAATTCTTTCAGAAGTTTCGGTTTCGGTTTCGACTATAACTGAAGAAACTCAAGTTCCTTTTTACAATGCCTCCCCACCGGACAGAGTTAGACACCAGGATCGTTTTTTAACGTGGAGAAAAGGAACAAAAATAAAAAATTGTCTCAGTCGTGAAGGATTTCTCCTCCACTGACAGAGAACAAGAAATTGAAGTGCAGCATCTGAAGAACAGATACTACACTTTGATCTTGTCCCGAAGGAAATCAAGTTATATATATGTATACATATCTATTTTTTCTTCATAAGTTTTAGTTTCGATTTCGAGTCAAGCTGATGCACCCAAGTCATATGGACATATTTTTTTTATTTTGAAATCACAAATTTATACTATATGTAAGAATCGATTGAAAATTGACTCTCGAATAATATATACGAAATCTGCATTCAATTAAAATATCATGTTTAAGCATATTTTACAACCTGGCTATGCCAGGTGTCCCTGCTAGCTTAGATAAATACTTTTGCAGTGTTAATAAAAGAGCTACAATAATATCAGGGCGTCTCCATTTACACTGAAAGAATCCTCTGTGGACTTTTCACAGGTCCTGTTGGTTTTCATAAATCTGTCATGTTTAATTTAAAAAAAATATAGAATTTTCGTTGGTCTCTCACGTTTATTTGAAAAATTGAATTCTTGTGGTTTGTCATGTTCAATTTTAAAGACTATATTTTCGTTGATCTGTCATGCTTAATTTGAAAAATTGCTATGCTGTGGGTCTGTGGCGCTTAAGTTTTAAAAAAAATCGCGTTTGCATTGGTCTTTCAGGCTAAATTAAAGAAAAAAAAATTGCGTTTTCATTGGTCTGTTGCGTTTAATTTTAAAAAATCGTGTTTTTATTGGCTTGTCAGGCTTAATTTAAAAAAAAAAATCATATTTTCATTAGTCTGTTGGGCTTAATTTTAAAAAATCGCGTTTTCATTGATCTGTCGTGTTTAATTTTAAAAAATCGCGTTTTCATTGATCTGTCGTGCTTAATTAAAAAAAATCCTGTTTTCATTAGTCTGTCAGGCTTAATTTTTTAAAAATTGTGTTTTCATTGGCCTGTCATGTTTAATTTACAAAAAATCGTGTTTTCCTTGGTCTGTCAGGCTTAATTTTTTAAAGATTGTGTTTTCATTGGTCTGTCGTGCTTAATAATAAAAAAAATCTTCATAGTCTGTCACCATTAATATTTTTTTTTTAAATCGCACTATCCCTTGTCTGTACGCTTAATTTGGGAAAAGTTGCATTTGTTTTCGTCTTATACTCTTAACTTGAAACAAAAAACCTCTCGTTTTCGTTGGTCTGTCACGCATAATAAGTTAATCAAATAGCTGCATCTTAAGCGCATCATATTAAGTCCATATGTTTTAAAATATTTTTTTTTCCTTTTTTATGGAGTTTGTTGAAAAATCCAAAACGATTTTTCAGATATTCGATCCGAAACGAATAAATCCCTTGTTTGACAGCTCCCCCCTCTAATAACGGGTTTCTTTCTCATCAGAATATCGTAACGTGATGATCTTCGATCATCGATCAGTGTGATCGATCGTCCACGCTAAAATAAGCTGCCTTAACCACCTAACAGATTATAGTTAAATTCCTAGTAGTTTCGTGAAAAGTTAATGGCTGCATAATGTAAACCTGCAGATACCTTCATAAAGCTGACGAGGCGTATATATATATATATATATATATATATATGTATGTATATATATATATCTAATCCTAATATATATATATATATGTATATATATATATATATATATATAGAGAGAGAGAGATAGAATGAATGACAAAAGTCTATATTCCAAAGTTCATGCTGTTGACCATCTTACAATTTATTCCTTTAATTCAGTTGACATTTGCAATTCTTTACAGTATCTGTTGTGCTACGAAACAGATACTATCAAGAATTGTAAATGTCAACTGAATTAAAGGAATAAATTGTAAGATGGTCAACAGCATGAACTTTGGAATATAGACTTTTGTCATTCATTTAATATATTGCTCTGTAATTACATTGAGCTTCTTAAATAAGGATTGGTATATATTATGAGAAAATAAAGTAGATTTCCACACAAATATAAATATATATATATATATATATATATTTGTGTGTGCAAAATCAAGACTTCAAGACAAGGTGTTGATGGAAACGAAAAGTGTATTTTATTTTACGTTACAATTGCTTCAATGTCTAGTTCGACAATTTCAAACCTTGTCTTGAAGTCTTGATTTTGCACACACAGTATATTAATGCTCAATTATGAAATGTGATAATTTTGTAGCTTAATCCTTAAGTCAACCATTTTTGGCTTAAAACCTATTGGTATATGAAAATTTACTGAATTACACGAACTCAGTATATTACATATAAGTCTATGTGTATATACATATATATATATATATATATATATATATATATATATATATATATACACATTTTATATTTGTTTTACATAAGCATTAATATGTTCATATGCAGATCATGGACAAAGCTTTTGTATAAGCAATATTGCCTGAAGAGGTTTCGGGGTACTATTAACTGTCGGACCGAAACATGCTCATGAATGTCTAGCGCCACATTAATGCCTATGTAAAACAAATAAAAAGTATATCTTGCCCTATGAGTTTATGAAAATTTGCAGGCTTTTTGAAGATTAAATACTATTTTATGGTTAAAATTTTATGACAATTAGTAAAAAAAAAAAAAACTACATTTTCAAACCAATAAAATATGCCTAAGTTTGCCTCCATTGTAAGAAAATCCTCACATTGGCTTTTGACCTTGGCAGAATGGAAGAAACCCAAATAAAATTACAACAGGTTCACGTTTTTAACTTTAATGTAAATTTTATTAAAGCAAAAACATCCATGTTGCAAAAGATGTGTCATCTTCAGCTTTTTGTCACTATGGTAACGTCCCCGAAGGGATAATGGGTAGTTCCGCTGACGAAGAACTGCAACGGTTGAAAAGTTGAGAGATAAATGGCAGAAACACTAGAGGAAGACCTCCCATTCGTAGTGGAATGGGGACAAAAATGGATGGTCACCTTCAATGCTGCCAAGACTAAACTTGTTTCCTTCAATAATTACAAGAAACCTTCCCTACCGCCAATAGCAATTGCCAATGACTCTTTATCTGAAAGTACATCTTTTAAACTCCTCGGCCTAAACGTTCACAGGAAACATGAGTTGGAAAAATTACATTGAGAACATTGCCAGGGCCGCTGTGAAGAAGGTGGGTTCTCTCTACCGTGCTAGAAAGCTATTAATGCCTGAAAGTATCCTATACATCTATAAGGCCACCATTCGCCCATGTATGGAGTATTGTTGTCATATTTGGGCTGGTGCATCTGCCACTAGTCTCTCGCTCCTAGACAAGGTTCAAAAGAGAGTCGCCAATCTGATAGGTCCTGAACTGTCAGCTAAACTTCAGCCTCTGTCCCATCGACGAAATGTTGCATCCCTCTGCCTGTTCTACAAGTACTTTAATGGTGAATGCTCTGACGAACTGCAAGCACTTGTGCCCCCTCGACGTAAATATCCCCGATAAACCCGACAAGCAGCTAAATCCCACCCCTTCACAGTGGAGATCGCAAGAGAGTCTTTTACTCCAGTAGTTTCTTCCCCAGAACAGCTAGACTTTGGAATTCCCTTCTGGGTTCCTGCTTCCCCGACTGTACTGACATGCAGAAGTTGAAGTGCAATGTGAACCGACATCTTGCTGCCCAACTCCCTACACAGTACCCCTGATGCTTATGTCCCTGATAGTAGCCCCTACAACAAAGTGGCAATGGGCTTTGTTTGGGGTGAAAATGTAATAAAAAAAATGCAAGTCTGGTAGCTTCGTAAAGTCCTTTGTGATTCAGTCCAATGGCGGACAAGGCAGGTCAAACAGTAGACCTTAATTTCGTCCTTGACAGACATTAATAATAATGAAGAAAGTCAATAGATTCACAGAGCACAAAGTGTGCAAGAATATAAAAATTTGCCCGACATAAGGGCATTAGTGTTTGCAAATGATAATATTTCGCCTCACATTTGGGCATTAAAACGTCTCAAAGTAACAAAGTAATTTTGATGCTTCGAGCCTCAAGTGAGAATTCGAGGTCCATTAAAGCCTGCATCTTTTTGAATTCTGGTGATCTGAAAAGATAATTTTGGTACCAAGAACATCCTCGTCAGTTAGTTATAACATGTCATCTGATTGGTTCAAACAAATCCGTTGGCGGGCAAACTATTCAATAAAGAGCCTGCTTATTTCTGCAGAATTTCTTAAACACTGCCAAGGAAAGGAAGAAAAAGTAATGGATAATCATTACTTTTTTAAACAAGATAATGATGTACTTTAAAAAGCTGTCACGGTAAGAAATTTGTCCCGAGGGACTTAACATTAATCCAAATAATACTTAGTAATGAATTCAATGTGTGTCTGTCTGCTGCCAATATTCAAAATTTATAACCAGTAATTCTAGTCTAACTAGATGAAAAAGAAAATGTGAGTTTAACTTAAGTTGATGACCCCATTAATAAAATACAAGAATTTATTTTGACATTTTGTCTGTACAACTCGGACAAACCCACTCACTTATGGTGTCCCACTGGTCAACCCGAACACAACTGAAATGATACCAATTATCACATGAGTCACAATACACCATTGGCAATCGAACATGTAGGGTAGAAGAAGGGGCCTCCATCTTCCATAAAGTCTGCTATTGCAGATTCAGAATCATGTTTTACCTCTAGGTAGGTCTAGCAAATGAGCTTGGACACACCCATCCTTCAAAACTGAGGCTGAGCGGACCTTATGGTCATTACCGACCAATAATCTAATTACTTTGCCCAAACCCTAGAAGGGTTGGGACTTATTTAGTGATTTGTTGAAAACAATTTCATCCTTCGAGACCTTCGGGGGGGGGGGCATCATCATACAATCCTTTACTGTCTCAGGATTGAACCACTCTCTGCATTATTCGCAGTGAGGGCACATAATTGGATTCTTCCTTAGGAAGCTTTTCAGGGTCACATGGTAAATCGATATAATATTTGCCATTCCTAAAAACAATGGCTGCCTTGAAGGCATTTATTTTTTCTTCATCAACAGAAGACAACTTTTTGGTTTCGTCAATACCAATGGAGTCTAGGGATAAAAACCTTTCCACTCCACGTTGGACAGCAGAATCGTTGAAAAAAGGTTGAAGTCCATCTTCGTAGGTAGCAATAGGGTTTAACACGCTATCGATTAAGTAAGAATGGCATGTAGGTAGTGCTTTAATAACTTCATTAAAGGCAGATAACTCTTCCTTAACCTTTGCATTAGAATTCAAAAATTTAGACCCCTCACCGAAAGGATTTATGTACTTGAGGAGTTTCCATGCAGAACCTCCCAAACATTTAATTAAACGGAGATTATCTATCCACAGAAAAAATTCCAGGTCTATTATGCCGTGAATAGCAGACCCATTCAATTTAGAATATCCAGGACAAAGACGAAACCCTTCGTTAGTCATTTTGACGTGATCTCATCAAAATTGTCCACTTGAAATTTTAATCTTAAATCATTTGCAAACAAAGCAGAAAAGGGAAAGGGACGCTGATGTCCAAATTTAAGAGACGCATCCAGCTCCCTAACTTTTAATGAATTAGTCCACACAAGAGTATTAATAGGCATTTCCACCATCCTTGGTTTTAATTTATTCCTGTGACTTAAACGGTTTAATATTACCTCAGAAAAGAAAGATTTCAGGCTACCCGTATCTAAAAGACAGTACAAATTGACTGCACACCCTTTTCCCTTCATTTATATTTTGAGTACGAGAAGTATAAATTTTTCCTGTCCCAATAATGGTGTATGTCCCACAAAGAGTTTTGGACTTTTGGGGCACATAATAGAAATATGGTTCTTAAAACCACAAAGAGCGCAAGAATAAGGAAAACCCTTTATCCCCTTGCAAACAGTCTCAGAGTGCTCACCTAGGCACCTGATACATAATTTGAATTATTTGGCTCTTATAATTTTCGAGTCAAAGTCCTGATATTAGGGGAAAATTTTAGTCGGGTGATCAGTAACTCTACATAATTTGCAAAATGTATTAATCTCGCCATTATTAACGAGAGACTTAGAATTATTACTTCTCCTTTTTGAATTGATGTGTTTAGTCTCGGAACTCATCGCCATATTAGATTTTGCATCCGATAAAGTAGCCATCATTTTTGGCGGGCTATTTTCCCACCTCAGCACAACTAATGATGATGCCATCGATATATCCAAAATGTCGAAAGTGTACAACATGATTGAAGAAAGAGAGGAGAAACGTTATTCATTAACTTTCTGCGAACGCTGTTCGGAAATGTAGCGAACAGAATGTGAGCAAGCATAGTTCCGGATGTAGAATTATCCGACAAAAAGAATCTGTATTAAAAGACTTGTCCATCTCAGTCAATTCTAGCTTAACGCACTCGAGAATAATTTTGGTGTCTGTAATTGATAAAAATTGCTCTGGTCGAAGAATAATATCCTCAAAAATTTGATTCATAATTAAAGATGGATTTAAAAATTCCCCCTTCAAACAAACCAAAGTCAGCTCGTAATTTTCGGGGTTTATATCCAGATTGGATATGAGATCGAATGTTTTTCCCTTCAATTTAGATTTTAGTAAAAGTACTTTATCCATGTCATCCAAATTAGATGTACAAAATTCAAATTTTCTAAGGAAGCTACGAAATTCGAATTTAGTTGAAGTCAGATTCCCACTGAATAGAGGACACTCTAACTCCATTTTCATAGAAACAATAGTGTTAGACTTTCCCGGGTCAGGTTCGAAACTCGTTAACCTTTCCCTAACTTCTGCCATAAATTCTGTCGAATCTCGACAAATATTGAATCTTTTCCCCGCTGAGGATTTTAAAATTAACTGGTCGAAAAGGTCGTCCAGCTCGGACATCCATTTGTGAATATCAAGAGAAAACTTTTTCTTAAATTTCCCATCTAGCCCAACGAACTACAAGACCTTGTACCCCCTCCACGAAAATACCCCCGACAAGCAGCGAAGTCCCACCCCTACACAGTTGAGATCCCTAGATGTAAGAAAGCTTTTTACTCTAATAGCTTCTTCCCCAGAACTGCAGGACTTTGGAATTCTCTTCCGGTTTCCTGCTTCCCCAACTGTGCTGACATGCAGAAGTTCAAGTGTAATGTGAACAAACATCTTGCTGCTAAACTCCCTACATAGTACCCCTGCAACTTAGGTCCCTGATAGTAGCCCCCTACATCAAAATCGCAACGTGCCCTGTTCGAGGTGAAAATATATGTAAAAAAGAAAAAAAAAATTCTTACAACATTTGCATATAGTGCTCTGCTAGGTGTATCAGAATCTTAGTCAACCCGCCATAACAAACGACTGTTTGAATAGACCCCCCCCCCAATGTATACAAGCTCATAACAAAATGAAAATGTAATTTCAAACCATAATTTTTATTTCAATAAAATGAGGAAAGACCAAAATTTAATATCATAAAAGGTTTCACCGAAAAAAAAATTGTATTAAAGTTTACAGTTACCCAAAGGTGCTGAGTTCAATCCTGAACGAAGGCAATGAAAAGTAACATTCAAAACAGAATCAGCAACTATGTCCCAGAGCCTAGCTAGAGTCCGAACACGGTACCCCCGTAATAATAATAAAGGGTTGGGTTCGAGACTCCTAACAAACGGTTCCCCAGTTCGATACAAAACACCTGATGAAGGCCGGGGGGCAAAACGGCCGAAACGTTGTGACTATAACAACCAAGATGAGGAAGTCAGTCCGACAATCTCAATCAATGATTATCGTTGTCCAACATATTTCCCTTGCACTAAGAAACAAGCCGCTTAAGACAAACTAGCGATTTATAGTATTTTCGTTTGTTTACGTCATCGATAAACTAAATGAACTCAATTCGTTTCCTCAAAAGAGTATTGCCTTGCGCTATTTAATTTCTGGTTTTAAAGTGTTAAATGTACCGACAAGTATGAGAGCGTTTTAATGTGACTTTTATCTTAACATTCCGAATAACTTGATATAGTTTGGTGTTTGCAAAATCTATGGAATACATCCGTTTTTTTTTTTTTTTTTTTTTTTTTTTTTACTATGGCAACGCGCGCACTCGCGTTAACGTTCATTCTGAAACCGTTGCTTGCGTTTTATGTTGCCGCGCCAATCGGCGAGCGTCGGGCACGGTCGCCTGAACATGGCGCCCCCTCGAAAGCGTTTGATACAATTTATGGCCCGTGAAATATTTCCTCGAATCGTTTCAACAAGATACACCAATCAAACCAGTGCAAAGGTTTCAGTATCGCCTGTTTTAAAATTATTTTTTAAGTTTATTACCGTTATTTTTTTAAATTTTCAGTCTTCGTAAGATTATTTTCACATCTAGTCTCTCCTGTCTAACTGTGTGTGTGTGTGTGTGTGTGTGTGTGTGTGGTTGGTTGGTTGGTTGTTTTTGTTTTACGGCATATCAACCCTTTTCGGGTTATTTAATGCCGAATCCAAAGATTTGGAAGAAAAAAATTTTTTAATAGAATATATTTGTTGTTTTCACGTCAGTTTCTATTCAACCCATAGTTGGGACCCTAACAGGTACTACCACTCCGGGTCAGAGTGGACCTGAGAGCAATGGTAATTAAAGGGTGGCTCCACACTCCCCAAAGCCTACAAGCTGGGGCCTCACCACTGGATATAGTTTAAGGTCATATCCAGGACCCCCATTGAGGGACTTTTACCCTCTGCAGGGAGGCAGTCGGCGTATTCTAATGCCCCACCGACAGGGCCGTGTGTGTGTGTGTGTGTGTGTGTGTGTGTGTGTGTGTGTATATATATATATATATATATATATATAGTAAGTTATAAAAATATATATGGCAATTAAGCTACACAGAATATTCCGCTTATAAGCCTGACGAATCCTAGGGTGGATGAAACGCGGAATATTCTGTGTAGCTTAATTGCCGTATATATTTTTATAACTTACTACCTAGCTCTACCTATGTATTTAGCACTGTTGAAGTAAATACTTAAAGTTTACGCATAAAATTATACTTTCATATATTAATTTATGTGATTAAATGAAGTATATATATATATATATATATATATATATATATATATATATATATATATATATATATATATATATATATATGCGGCCAAAAAACGGTCGTGTAGCTGAAACAATAATGTAAGTAAACAGAAAAATACGGTAATAAAAAATAAAACGCATATTTGCTCTACAACAGTATTGAGCACTTTCTTCAGGTTTTTATTAATTACCATTTCTACTAATATATATATATATATATATATATATATATATATATATATATATATATATATATAAAATAAAAATAAAAATTACAATAAGTTTACCAAGGTAATCAAAATGGTAAACTTAAAATATATTATAAATATTAAAGAGTTAATATTTACAAGTAAAGTAATCTCAACCAGATGTAAAAGCTCAATAAAACCGAAAAGGAAATAGAGCTTATATATATATATATATATATATATATATATATATATATATATATATATATATATATATATATATATATATAGTTATTCATACAAATGTTATTGGTTACACGATTTTGCATCCTTAAGCCTCCTTTCATAGTCAAGCGTCTTTCTCAAGACCAACCTCAAGGTTCTTCAGTTTGGTCTATGAAATTTATAAGATTAAGATTATAGATATTAAGGCTAGAGATTATTCGTATTATTTGGATTAATCAGACTGATGATGTTCTGATCTTGAGTGATTTTCACAATGTTTCGGTCGATGTAACCTCCGACCTTTTTAAGGTGTATTTTGTCGAACTCGGAAATTTGGACGGAATTTCGAGCGGAACCCTTTTTTTTTTTTACCACACGGGGGTAGCATTCTCTTGTTCCGTCAACCATGAGTGGATAGAGGTCCTAAGTAATTTGCAATTGTACTGAACCTTCAGTCTTCAGGAGAATATCCCTTTTTACAATTGATTTTTCCAAGTATCTAACCATTGCGCCACGGGTCCTTGCGGACAATTCTGATGCGAATTTTAGGAGCCTTAAACCTATGTTATTTCTATTTGTAAATACCCCTATCTAGTACTAATTATTACTATATATTAACGTATATCTATATATATATATTAATGTTTATACTTATTATTTGCATATATTATCTATTGTTTATAATTAATGGTTCCCATATTGTATTAAATTCTGTACTAGGTCTACTTAGTAATTGGTTGTTTCCCAGCACATGTGCTGTTTCTTTGAGTCGTCTTACTCTCCACCGTTCTTCTCTGTCTATAATTTTTACTTCGCCCTATACTACTTGGTAGTTTCCCTTTTCCTTCCAGATATGGTCAGCTATACCTCATTTTTTAAAAATCTTTCCATGTACTACGGCTTTTCGATGTTCTTCTAACCGTACTTTTAGTGGACAACACGTCTCACCTTTGTATAGTTGTCCACATTTACACGGGATTTCATACACACAGTTCTTAATCATGATTTTTTTCTGTAGGGGCCTTGACTCTCACAAGCTGTTTCCGGAAAGTTGAATCACTCCTGAATATTGTTCTGATGTCATATGGATTACATATTCGTTGAAATTTTACAGCCAAGCCTTTCATATATGGTATACAAACTGTGGTGAGTTTCTGAGTGGTGTCTTTTTGTGTCTGGTTCAGATGTTTTGGAGCTTATGTCATGGTCTCTGGATAGTTGCTTCGGTGGCGGGTTTCTCTTAAACTGTCTATCTCCTCTTGATAATCATTGCTGTTACTACATATTGCTTTTGCTCGGTGTTGTAGGCAACGAACGATTCCTTTCTTTATATTATATGGATAGTGGGAGTTGAAGCTTTGATACTGTCCAGTGAAAGTTGACTTTCAGTATACAGATGACATAAATCCCTGACCATTGCTGGTTATCAGCGCATCTAGGAACGATAATTTGTTATGTTCTTTTTCCATCGTGAACTGTATAGTTGGACGGATCGAGTTCACATGGTCTAGTAAATTTGAACATCTTCCTGATGGGGCCAGAGTATTAATATGTCATCTATATATCGCAACCACATTGTTGGCTTTAATGATATTGATCCTAATGCCATTTCCTCAAAATATTCCATGTATGCATTGGTTAATACTGGGGGCAATGGTGATCCCATCGTCAGACCTCCATCCTGCCGATATATATCAGATCCCATCACGAAGTATGTAGTTTGTATACAGAAGGTCAACATCTCTATTATATTGGCAACTGGGATGCAAGTGCGTTCCTTCAGTGAGACATCATAAGTCAGGTTATCCCGTACCACTGTCAGAATCTCATCAATGGGTACTTTTGTGAACAGACTTACTACATCCAGACTCAGCATCTGGTCGGAATGAATGGGAGCATTTTTTATTATTTCCACGAAGTGAGCTAAATTCTTGTTTTATACAGTGTAACCCGTATATAAGAGTCCATCTGGGCTTTACAACTCTCACTGTACATTAACACAGGCTCTAATTTGGGACAAGAGAAAAATCTCACTTATATCCGTTTTTATATTCGGCTTTCTTATATCCGGGTTATACTGTATATATATATATATATTTTTTTTTTTGTTAATTTGGTAGATTAGTAACCATTCGATAATAATCCGCTGAAAAAAAATAATTAAATAAAAATGAGAAAAAAAAAAATCGACGAAAAAAAAATTTATAGAGGCGGATACCGCTTCCGTACGTGCGTCTGTTAGTGTTAATAAATTAGTGTTAATATTTTTCAGTTAAATAAACTAACAATCTTACGCAGGGTTTGAAATTCAATGAAGATGACAGCTTTCATGACTTCCGCTTCCGTTCAAAATATAGGGTAGCGAAACTTTATTTTCTTTTGGCAATAATATGATTACACCATGTCTGACATATCCGGACCAGCAACATAACGCGGTTTTATGAGAATCTTCCGACACGGTCCAGCTGGTCCCACATGAGATTATCGCTTTATCTTAAACTTCAATCTTACCGACTGCTGATGCTCGAGTTGTATCGTTTTACGAGGGCGTTGAATTTCAGACTAAAAGACGAGACGACGTCGACGTGTCAGCTATCTTACGTATCGACCAACGAACATGATTAGAGAAAAAGAAAGAGAAAGCTTCTTTCTTTCTTTTTTCTTCCTTGCTTCTTTCTTTCTTTCTTTTCCTTCCTTTTTTTCTTTATAAGTGTCGTTCTCTTTTCTTCTATTTTTCAGTCTATTTCTTTCTTTCTTTCTTTTCTTTTTATTCTTCTTTCCTCTTTGAAAAGCTTACAGAGAGAAACTCGTTTAATCGATTGAAAATAAGCACGCCGTTGTGGCTTTGAGGGGTCGGTAATAATCCAGACAAACACAGTCGTATAGTTAACAAAAGTATTACTTGCACAATATGTCGGTCGATGTAACCTCCGACCTTCTTCAGGCGTACCTTATCGAACTCGGGAATCTTTCAGTCGAACTCGGGATTCTGCGCAGAATTTCGAATTTTAGTTAATCCACAGGAGTAGCATAATCTTGTTCCGTCAGTCACCTATAGGTAGACGGGTTATGCTGTGGCCTTTGGCTATGATCACAGCGTAGTATCTGTGTTATGTTGTGGCAGACAGTGCTAAATGTCAAAACAATTATTATGATTAATTGTTGAATTATTTAGATTAAAAATATTCAGAAAAATATTTTAAAAGAATGTTAGTTAAAATATTTATGTTAAATATTTAATAGGGAAATTTTCGCTTAAGGAAAAATATTATGAATAGATTAAAAGCATAAACAAAGCTTGTTTGGAATTTGGTTTAGTAAACAACGATTCGATTTACAGCCAAACAAGATTGTTCACTCTGGCTGACGTAAGAGACACGTAAGCCGTGAGAAATCAGAATTAGGATTTAGTCTGTAACAGGAAATCGGAGAGACGAGTTGTGAGTTAGCTAGCCACTGGGTTAGTTAGAGGACAGGAGTTGTCTCTATGGTCCGATGGAAGCATCTACGGTTCAACTAAGGAAAATGTAAGGGAGAAGATTAAGAGTCGCAAACTCCGAGACATGGAACATTTGGAAATAAAGATATGGAAATTATAACTCGGCGTTTTGGATGTTCCATTCGGAAGAAGATTTTTTTTTTACATAGGAATCACCATTTATCAAGGCCCAGAGGCCTCTCGAGGATAAGGTTTAAAGAGTGAACAGTAGTCAATTGGACAATATAGTAATCGTTATTAATGGGAATTCGGTAAATTTGTTGAGTGGAACGGCTCATCAAGAACTTGTTTACGTTGGACTTGAAGGCAATCATATTGTAGTCAGCTGGAAAGCAGGCAAACGGAAGACAGTTCCACAGGCGTGCAGTTCTTTTTTTTTTTTTACATGGGTGTCACCACTTATCAAGGCCCAGAGGCCACTCAAGGATAAGGGTTAATAGGTATACATTAGTCATTGTGATTTTAGCATAGTAGACAGTGGGAATTTTGTAACTTGGATTACTTAGGGGGACGATTCAATTAGAACTTGTTCACATTGGACTTTTTCTTTTCTTTTTCATAGGTATCAACACATTATCAAGGCCAAGAGGCCACTCAAGGATAAAGGTTAAAGAGTGTACAGTAGAAATTGGACAATATTATAATCATTAGTAATGAAAATTTGTTAAATTTGATAACTTATATGGAACGGCTCATCAAGAACTTATTTACGTAAGACTTGAACACAACCATATTGTAGTCAGCCGGAAAGCAGGAAAACGGAAGACAATTCCACAGGCGTGCAGTTCTAATAAAAAAGCTTTGTTCATGGAATCTACGTTTAGGTTTAGGCACAGATAAAGAGTGGGGGGAATTATTGATAGTGTTTACAGCTAGACGAGTGTTTCTTGTGAAAGTTTTGCGAGGGGGGACCATAGATTGAAGCTCAGTCGAACACTTTCCATGAAAATAACGATACATCAGACAAACTCGCAACATCTCTTCTGTGAGATAGAGGTTGCAAGGAAGAGAAAAGGACATCTCCTACGAGGCTACGAAGTCTATTTTGAACTCTATCAAGGCAGGACAAGTCCTTTCTAGCAGCTCCTGCCCAGATGTGGCAACAGTATTCCATCCTTGGACGTACCTGGCTCTTATATAAATAGAGAATTGCATCAGCAGTGAGATATCTACTGGATCGATAGAAAGATCCCACCATTTTTCCAGCGGCCTTGGCAACAGATTTGATGTACGTGTTCCATTTAAGATCAGGAGTAATGGTCAAGCCCAGAAGTTTGTCAAAACTTGAGGCCTCCTGAAGACGAGAGCCATTCATTTCAATTGATGCCAGATGGGGATCAGAATGTTGATGATGTAAAGAGAGAAGCTTGGTTTTAGATGCATTAAAAGTAACCAGCCACTCCTTTCCCCATTGTACTACATGCTCAAGATCAGAGGAGAGAGAATTGGAGAGAACTTGGTCGTTTACTGTCTTAGATGTGCTACCATAAATGGTAGTGTCGTCAGCATAAATGCCTACAAATGATGTAAGGATGTGATTTGGAAGATCATTAATGTAGATCAGGAAAAGAGTTGGGCCCAGGATGGACTCCTGAGGGACACCGGCATTAATACTGTGGGCTTCTAAGCAAGAAACTTTGTTCATGGAATCTACGTTTTGGTTTAGGCAAAGATAAAGAGAAGGGAATATTATTGACAGTGGTTTCAGTAGACGAGTGTTTTTCGTGAAAGTTGTGCGAGGACGGACCATAGATTAGAGCTCGGACGAGCACTTGCCATAAAATAAGGATAAAACAGAGACAAGCTCGTAACGTCTCTTCTGTGGGAAAGAGGTTGCAGGGAAGAGAAAAGAGTATTCCCCACAAAGCTACAAAGTCTATTTTGAACTCTGTCAAAGTAGGATAAGCTGCTTCGAGCAACCCCTGCCCAGATGTGGCAACAGTACTCCATCCTTGGACATACTTTGCTTTTATATAGAAAGGGAATTGAATCAGCAGTGAGATATTTATTGGAGCAGCAGAAGGATCCCACCATTTTCTAAGCGACTTTGGTAACAGACTTGATGTACGTGTTCCATTGCAGATCAGGACGAGAGCCATTCATTTCAATTAATGTCAGATGGGGATGAGAGCGTTGATGATGTAAAGATAGCAGCTTGGTTTAAGATGCATTAAAAGTAACAAGCAACCTCTTTCCCTATTGTACCAAGGCACCTCTTTCCCCATTGTAAATCAGAGGAGAGAGGATCAGAGAGAACTTGGTCATTTACGGCCTTTGATGTATTGCCATAGGTGGTAGTGTCTACGAATGATCTAAGGATGTGTTTTGGGAGACCATTGATGTAGCTATTTACTATGCCTCCCCACGAGACAGAGTTAGATACCAGGGTCGTTTTTTAACGTGGAGAAAAGGTACAAAAATAAAAATTGTCTCAGTCGTGAAGGATTTCTCCTCCACCGAAAGAGAACAAGAAATAGAAGTGCAGCATCTGAAGAACAGACCATTGATGTACCTATTTACTATGCCTCCCCACGGGACAGAGTTAGACACCAGGGTCGTTTTTTAACGTGGAGAAAAGGTACAAAAATAAAAATTGTCTCAGTCGTGAAGGATTTCTCCTCCACCGAAAGAGAACAAGAAATAGAAGTGCAGTATCTGAAGAACAGACCATTGATGTAGATCAGGAAGAGAGTTGGGCTCAGGATGTCCCCTTGAGGGACTCCAGCATGATTACTGTGAGATTCCGATTTCTGCCCATCAACCACTACTCTTTTTCATGGCTTTTTCATTCTAAATTTTTCATTCGATATATTTTCATTTAAAATTTTTTTATTTTATAGTTTTTCATTCTATATTTGTTTATTTTATATTTTTCATTCTATATTTGTTTATTTTATATTTTTCATTTAATATTTTTTCATTCTACATTTTTCATTCTATACTGTTTCATTTTATATTTTTTCATTCCATATTTTTTTTATTCTATATTTTTCATTCTATATTTTTTCATTCTAAATTTTTTCATTTGATCTTTTTTCATTCTATGTTTTTTATTCCATACTTTTTTATTTTACATTTTTTCATTTTATATTTTTTCATTTTATATTTTTTCATTTTATATTTTTTATTCTATACTTTTTTATTTTATATTTTTTCATTTTATATTTTTCATTTTATATTTTTTCATTCTATATTTTTTCATTCCATATTTTTTTTATTCTATATTTTTCATTCTAAATTTTTTCATTCTAAATTTTGTCATTTTATCTTTTTTCATTCTATGTTTTTTATTCCATACTTTTTTATTTTACATTTTTTCATTTTATATTTTTTCATTTTATATTTTTTCATTTTATATTTTTTATTCTATACTTTTTTATTTTATATTTTTTCATTTTATATTTTTCATTTTATATTTTTTCATTCTATATTTTTTCATTCCATATTTTTTTTATTCTATATTTTTCATTCTAAATTTTTTCATTCTAAATTTTGTCATTTGATCTTTTTTCATTCTATGTTTTTTATTCTATACTTTTTTATTTTACATTTTTTCATTTTATATTTTTTCATTTTATATTTTTTATTCTATACTTTTTTATTTTATATTTTTTCATTTTATATTTTTCATTTTATATTTTTTCATTCTATATTTTTTCATTCTATATTTTTTCATTCTATATATTTTAATTCTAAATTTTTTCGTTCTATATTTTTTTATTCTATATTTTTCATTCTATATGTTTTCATTCTTAATATTTTCATTTTATTTTTTTTCATTCTGTATTTTTCATTCTATATTTTTTCATTCTATATTTTTTCATTCTAAATTTTTTCATTCTAAATTTTTTCATTCTATATTTTTTCATTCTATATTTTTCATTCTGTATTTTTTAATTCTAAATTTAGTTCATTAAAAATGTTTTCATTCTATATTTTTTCATTCTAATTTTTTTCATTCTATATATTTTCATTCTATATTTGTTCATTCTATTTTTTTCATTCTATATTTTTTCATTCTATATATTTCATTCTAAATTTTTTCATTCTAAATTTTTTCATTCTCAATTTTTTCATTTTATATTATTTCATTCTATATTTTTTCATTCTATATTTTTTCATTTTGTATTTTTTCATTCTAAATTTTTTAATTCTAAATGTTTTCATTCTAAATTTTTTCATTCTAAGTTTTTTCATTCTATATTTTTCATTCTGTATTTTTCATTCTATATTTTTCATTCCATATGTTTTCATTCTATATTTTTTCATTCTATATTTTCTCATTCAGAATTTTTTCATTCTATATTTTTTCATTCTATATTTTTCATTCTGTATTTTTTCCTTCAATATTTTTTCGTTCTATATTTTTTCATTCTATATTTTTTCATTCTATATTATTTCATTCTAAATTTTTTCATTCTATACTTTTTCATTCTATATTTTTCATTCTATATTTTTTCATTCTAAATATTAACATTCTAATTTTTTTCATTCTATATTTTTCATTCTGTATTTTTCATTCTATATTTTTTCATTCTATATTTTTTCATTCTATATTTTTTCATTCTATATTTTGTCATTCTATATTTTTCATTCTATATTTGTTCATTCTGTATTTTTCATTTTATATTTTTTCATTCTATATTTTTTCATTCTATATTTTTTCATTCTATATTTTTTCATTCTATATTTTTCATTCTATATTTTTTCATTCTATACTTTTTCATTCTAAATTTTTTCATTCTATATTTTTTCATTCTATATTTTTTCATTCTATATTTTTTCATTCTGTATTTTTCATTCTAAATTTTTTCATTCTAAATTTATTCATTCTATATTTTTTCATTCTATATATTTTCATTCAATATTTTTTAATTCTAAATTTTTTCATTCTATATTTTTCATTCTAAATGTTTTCATTCTATATTTTTTTATTCTAATTTTTTCATTCTATATTTTTTCATTCTATACTTTTTCATTCTATATTTTTCATTCTAAATATTTTCATTCAATATTTTTTCATTCTAAATTTTTTCATTCTATATTTTTTCATTCTATATTTTTTCATTCTAAATTTTTTCATTCTAAATTTTTTCATTCTATATTTTTTCATTCTATATTTTTCATTCTAAATTTTTCATTCTATATTTTTTCATTCAATATTTTTTCGTTTTTTATTTTTTCATTTTATATTATTTCATTCTTAATTTGTTAATTCTATACTTTTTCATTCTATATGTTTTCATTCTAAATATTTTCATTCTAATTTTTTTATTCTATATTTTTCATTCTGTATTTTTCATTCTATTTTTTTCATTCTAAATTTTTTCATTCTAAATTTTTTCATTCTATATTTTTCATTCTATATTTTTCATTCTGTATTTTTTTCATTCTAAATTTAGTTCATTCATAATGTTTTCATTCTATATTTTTTCATTCTAAATTTTTTCATTCTAAATTTTTTCATTCTATATTTTTTCATTCTATATATTTTCATTCTGTATTTTTTCATTCTATATATTTTCATTCTATATTTGTTCATTCTATTTTTTTCATTCTATATTTTTTCATTCTATATATTTCATTCTAAATTTTTTCATTCTAATTTTTTTCATTCTATATTTTTTCATTCTCAATTTTTTCATTCTATATTTTTTCATTCAATATTTTTTCGTTCTATATTTTTTTATTCTATATTTTTCATTCTATATGTTTTCATTCTTAATATTTTCATTCTATTTTTTTTCATTCTGTATTTTTCATTCTATATTTTTTCATTCTATATTTTTTCATTCTAAATTTTTTCATTCTAAATTTTTTCATTCTATATTTTTTCATTCTATATTTTTCATTCTGTATTTTTTAATTCTAAATTTAGTTCATTAAAAATGTTTTCATTCTATATTTTTTTATTCTAATTTTTTTCATTCTATATATTTTCATTCTATATTTGTTCATTCTATTTTTTTCATTCTATATTTTTTCATTCTATATATTTCATTCTAAATTTTTTCATTCTAAATTTTTTCATTCTCAATTTTTTCATTTTATATTATTTCATTCTATATTTTTTCATTCTATATTTTTTCATTTTGTATTTTTTTATTCTAAATTTTTTAATTCTAAATGTTTTCATTCTAAATTTTTTCATTCTAAGTTTTTTCATTCTATATTTTTCATTCTGTATTTTTCATTCTATATTTTTCATTCCATATGTTTTCATTCTATATTTTTTCATTCTATATTTTCTCATTCAGAATTTTTTCATTCTATATTTTTTCATTCTATATTTTTCATTCTGTATTTTTTCCTTCAATATTTTTTCGTTCTATATTTTTTCATTCTATATTTTTTCATTCTATATTATTTCATTCTAAATTTTTTCATTCTATACTTTTTCATTCTATATTTTTCATTCTATATTTTTTCATTCTAAATATTAACATTCTAATTTTTTTCATTCTATATTTTTCATTCTGTATTTTTCATTCTATATTTTTTCATTCTATATTTTTTCATTCTATATTTTTTCATTCTATATTTTGTCATTCTATATTTTTCATTCTATATTTGTTCATTCTGTATTTTTCATTTTATATTTTTTCATTCTATATTTTTTCATTCTAAATTTTTTCATTCTATATTTTTTCATTCTATATTTTTCATTCTAAATTTTTCATTCTATATTTTTTCATTCAATATTTTTTCGTTTTTTATTTTTTAATTTTATATTATTTCATTCTTAATTTGTTAATTCTATACTTTTTCATTCTATATGTTTTCATTCTAAATATTTTCATTCTAATTTTTTTATTCTATATTTTTCATTCTGTATTTTTCATTCTATTTTTTTTCATTCTAAATTTTTTCATTCTAAATTTTTTCATTCTATATTTTTCATTCTATATTTTTCATTCTGTATTTTTTTCATTCTAAATTTAGTTCATTCATAATGTTTTCATTCTATATTTTTTCATTCTAAATTTTTTCATTCTAAATTTTTTCATTCTATATTTTTTCATTCTATATATTTTCATTCTGTATTTTTTCATTCTATATATTTTCATTCTATAATTGTTCATTCTATTTTTTTCATTCTATATTTTTTCATTCTATATATTTCATTCTAAATTTTTTCATTCCAATTTTTTTCATTCTATATTTTTTCATTCTCAATTTTTTCATTCTATATTTTTTCATTCTATATTTTTTCATTCTAAATTTTTTCATTCTAAATTTTTTCATTGTATATTTTTCATTCTATATTTTTTATTCAATATTTTTTCATTCTAAATTTTTTCATTCTATATATTTTCATTCTAAATTTTTTCATTCTAAATTTTTTCATTGTATATTTTTCATTCTATATTTTTTATTCAATATTTTTTCATTCTATATTTTTTCATTCAATATTTTTTCATTCTATATTTTTTCATTCTGTATTGTTTCATTCTAAATTTTTTAATTCTATATTTTTTCATTCTAAATTTATTCATTCTAAGTTTTTTCATTCCATATTGTTCATTCTGTATTTTTCATTCTATATTGTTTCATTCCATATGTTTTCATTCTATATTTTTTCATTCTATATTTTTTCATGCAGAATTTTTTCATTCTATATTTTTCATTCTGTATTTTTCATTATATATTATTTCATTCCATATGTTTTCATTCTATATATATCATTCTATATTTTTCATTCTATATTTTTTCATTCTATATTTTTTCGTTCTATATTTTTTCATTCTATATTTTTTCATTCTATATTTTTCATTCTAAATGTTTTCATTCTATACTTTTTCATTCTATATTTTTTCATTCTAAATATTTTCATACTAATTTTTTTTATTCTATATTTTTTCATTGTATATTTTTTCATTCTATATATTTTCATTCTATATTTTTTCATTCTAAATATTTTCATACTAATTTTATTTCATTCTATATTTTTTCATTCTATATTTTTTCATTCTATATTTTGTCATTCTATATTTTTACATTCTATATTTTTTCATTCTATATTTTTCATTCTATATTTTTTCGTTCTATATTTGTTCATTTTATATTTTTTCATTTTATATTTTTTAATTCTATATTTTTACATTCTATATTTTTTCATTCTATATTTTTCATTCTATATTTTTCATTCTATATTTGTTTATTCTATATTTTTTCATTTTATATTTTTTCATTCTATATTTTTTAATTCTATATTTTTTCATTCTAACTTTTTTCATTCTAAATTTTTTCATTCTATATTTTTCATTCTATATTTTTTCATTCAATATTTTTTCATCCTAATTTTTTTCATTCTATATTTTTTCATTCTATATTTTTTCATTCTAAATTTTTTCATTCTATATTTTTTCATTCTATATTTTTTCATTCTGTATTTTTTCATTATATATTTTTTCATTCTAATTTTTTTCATTCTATATTTTTTCATTCTATATTTTTTCATTCTAAATTTTTTAATTCTAAATTTTTTCATTCTATATTTTTCATTCTAAATGTTTTGATTCTACATTTTTTTATTCTAATTTTTTCATTCTATATTTTTTATTCTATACTTTTTCATTCTATATTTTTTCATTCTGAATTTTTTAATTCTATATTTTTTCAGTCTATATTATTTCATTCTAAAATTTTCATTCTATATTTTTTATTCTAAATTTTTTCATTCTAAATCTTTTCATTCTATATTTTTTCATTCTATATTTTTTCATTCTAATTTTTTTCATTCTATATTTTTTCATTCTATATTTGTTCATTCTAAATTTTTTAATTTTATATTTGTTCATTTTATATTTTTCATTCTATACTTTTTCATTCTATTTTCTTTATTATATACTTTTTCATTCTATTTTTATATTCTATATTTTTTCATTCTATATTTTTTCATTCTATACTTTTTCATTGTATTTTTATATTCTATATTTTTTCATTTTATATTTTTTCATTCTATATTTTTTCTATTAATTTCATTTCTCTTTTGGTTTTCCTTTTTCATGTTTCTTTTTGTTTTTATATTCGTTCATTTCTTATTTTATTTCATTTTTTTTTGTTTAGCTTTCTTTCTCTTTACTTATTTCGTTAAATCCTCCATCCTTTCTTTTACTTTTTTGTTTTGTTTTCTGTTTTCTCCGTAGATTTTATTTAAAATACGAGTGGCGTTCCAAGATGAGTAATACCTCCTATATTTCTATTTCGCCCGAATGGATCAGACGGAATATTAAATTGCATCGTTATGATGACTGAATACATGCATTCATGGTCTGAAAGTTTCATCTCTCTATTACAGATATTGACGGTATGAGACTCTAAGAAAGCAATTCCTGTCACGGACGTGCGTCAGAAACAGGGATGCGTCATTGAATTCCTGGCAAAAATGCATTAAGAATGGTTATGAGTATTCAGAAAAATAGAACGGAAAAGGTCGCTTGTTTAATGGTACCTCTTAGGTCTTTGTAGCTCTTCATCTTTTGAGTTAAAAAATAGGAGGCTTTACGTAAAGCCAAACCCTTGTATCTACATATTTCTGCTATTACTTCTTTTTTTTCTTTATTTTTTACTGTCTTTTTCTTTTATATAAATTTAAACAAAAAAATTTGTCGCCCTAAATAAAAAATACCACAGCTTTATTTGAAATCTTTTATTGAAAATAAAATCAATTTAGTTAACTCGATTGTGTAGTATAGCTGACATCTATTCACTGTAGTCGCTTTCAACCTCAATCACCACCTCGATACGAGGCCGGAACTGGGAACATGCCTTTTTCACAAACGCTGGCGGGAGCTCGGCGAATACTCGGCGGATGGCGGCAATCAGGCTGGCTTTGGTGTTGTGGGAGATCATGTTGGTGATGTTCTCGACGTATCACCAAACGAAGTAGCCCAACGTGTTCAGGTCGGGGAAAGAGGAGGGCCAGTGAGAGAAGGTCACAAAGTCGTAACACTCCTCGTGAAGTCAAGCCTGAGTTTCTTTGGACTTGAGGGACGATGCCGAATCCTACTGTCACACCCAGGGTCTGCCAGCGGCCACCTTACTTCCAAGATGTGAGGTGGCATGACGTGGCTCTTATTTGAAACCACACCAAAGACCATAACCGTGGCCGGAAACTTTGTTTTCATCATCCTGGGCTTTTCCTGGTTATTCATGATAATCCAGCGATGCGGTTAGACGGTGCTGGCAATGGTGCCTTGTTCTTATAACTTGGATCGGTAGAGGGCATGGGTTGTACTGCGGCGCATCTCAGATATCACTCGTTGAACACTGTTATTGTCAGACATGATATCAGGTTCCTATCGCTCTTGGAATTTGTACACAACTGGTCAACTAGTAGATGATCTTCAAGAAAAAAAAGAAGAAAACTGGTTTTCATCAAACGGAAATGGAATGATGTCGTCTTTTCTAGGGTGACAATTTTATCGTTCTACCCAGTATTGAACAGTTTCTCATTAAATTTTACTTAACTTTTTTTTACTGCTTTCTCTTTCTTTCATCCTTGTTTTGTTTTAATCGTTTTTTGTTTCACTATTTTTTTTTTCGTTTTATATTCATTTTTTCTTTATTTTTTAATATTCTTTCCTTCTTTTTTCCTTTTTATTTTCTGTACTTCTTTACTTTCTTTTTTCCTAAGGCATTTTTTCGTAACATCCTTCTTTCTTTCTTTCTTTAATCCTTTTTTTATTCTTCTTTTTTTATATTCCGTTTTCAGTCTTCTTCGTAGATTAAATTCAGCACAGTTACACCTTCAAACTATTTAAACGCAGGTGTGGTATAAACTAATAGTCCTAGTTTGATAAAGTGTGGCATTAATTAATTTTTATCTCTTCAAATGCATCTATACATGAAATTGATCGCCATTTTGTTTTTTATTGCATTCGCGAATATCATATTTTGTAACGGTAGTTTTCTGCACAGATGAACGCCACGAACGAGTTTTTGTAAACAAAAACATGGCGGCCGCAACAATTATCGTGGGAATCGGTACCTTATTATATGACATATAGTTAGGCACAAGTTGTTCATTTAAGCTTATTTATTCAGATATGATAGACACGTTATGTCTATTTAATCCGGGAATCATATTTTAGAAGAGTATATATACTTGGCCTAATGGATATGATAACGGACTATGAAAGCAGATATGATGACATGTTTTCATTGTTCTCATCTTGTGCGATATTTTCATAACGTTTTAGTCGATGTAACCCCCGACCTTTTAAATTTTATTTTTTAAATTCAATTTTCACCCCAAACAAGACACAAGGCCACTTTGAAGTAAGGGGTTACTATCGGGGACATAAGTTGCAGGGGTATTATGAAGAGAGATGAGTAGCAATATATCTGTTCACATTACACTTGAACTTCTGCATGTCAGTACATTGGGAAAGTAGAATCTCGGAAGGGAGTTCCAAAGTCTAGCAGTTCTGAAGAAGAAACTATTGGAGCAGAAGGCTTTCTTACACCCAGGGGTCTCTACTATGGAGGGGTGAGCTTTAGCTGCTTGTTGGGTTTGTCGGGGTTATTCACGTCGAGGTGGTACAAGTGTTTGTAGTTCGTCAGAGCATTCACCATTAAAGAACTTAAAGGACCTTGTTTAAATGTATATTGTACTGGTTTTCTTCAAGATGACGGTGTTAACGAGAAATTATTCCAATTCAACGTTTATTTTGACCGGCTTTTTTGGAATTGGGATTCTTTTCAATGTTTTGAGTGAATGTTAATTTTATTTTTTAATAGAAAACGAGATATTCTTTTCATTTACATTACGAACTTTATTAGGCATACGAAAAAAAAACATGTTAATATTTGAATTAAAAAAATATTACATACATGAAGAATATACTTTATAAAATTCAGGCCGGCTTTTTTGAGAATGAGATTTTTTTTAACGAGATTCCGAATCAATGTTTTAATTTTAAATAACGATTAACATTGACGTTTGACAAAACATTGAAAAAATGTATATTTAACCTTTATATATATATATATATATATATATATATATATATATATATATATATATATGAGAATAATGGAAATAGTATTCCGACGAAATAGAAAAATAAAAAGGAACAAACCGAGTTATGTGTTCATCAACGTTTCTTGATGCACACATAACTCGTTTTGTCCTTTTTTATTTAGCTGTATATATATATATATATATATATATATATATATATATATATATATATATATATATATATATATATACTAGCAAAAGTACCCGTCGTTGACTGGGTTAAAAAGCAGCCTACAGAAAATGGACTCTGATTTATGATAGTACTAGCGGGTGTACCTGGCGTTGCCTGGGTGTTTGTAGGTGTGTGTGGTGTTAAATAAAAAAGAACTCCAGGGAGGTTTAGGATCGAACCCGAAGCCCTGAGGCGAAGTTTGCAAATAAAATCGGCCAGCCAGAATGAGTTAGTGAAAGATGTTTGAACTTATTTAAGAACGAAATTGACAGGTGCGCGCCCGGAAGTCATCGAGTGTAACGATGACGACGACGTCGACGTCGACGACGACGACGACGACGATGACGAAGGTTTGTTTGTTATAAGCAAAGTGAAAAAAGAAAACAACATTAACACTTAAGCGGGAATAAAAAACACGAAAAAACTAACGTAAGGCAAACGAACGATGAAAGCTGAAAAAAGAACACGTGAAAAATGGCTTCAATAAGCCTGTTTCGATATTAAAATTTAAAAAATTGGTGGGTACCCGGGTATTTTTGGGTGTCGCTAATAATAAGCGAAGTAAACAAAAAAAAAAGCAGAAAAACGAAACACTGGTTCAATATTTGAATTTAAAAAATCGAAAAAGAAAACCCCCCAAAAATAACCCATCTCACACCACGATTCGAACCCAAAACATTTTAATAATGAACCAAGGCCTTAACCAACTGAACTAAAGCGACGTACATGAGCTCGTTCGGTTTTTCAACTATTTAAAGTAAATCAGGTCACGACGTCATCCGACGCATGCGTAGAATCGGTCATTGTCACGAGAGGACCGTTTTTGTTGACCCCTTCCTGTCTAAAATTGTCGATTTCGAGGTGAAAAAGTTAACGTTTTCGGCCAATTTTTCGATGTGTTTCGAGCAAAGGATGCAGCTTCGATGTGATACCGAGTTTGTGAATTTTCGTCACGTTTGTAAAAAAGTTTTTAGCAGACATTCAAACATACACAAAATATCTGGTGGAGAAGGTATCACGCACTTCTTCTTTTTTTGGGGGGGATGGTAGGTTACATTTGCACGTTTTTACCCGCTCTTTTATTTTTGAAATTGTTGTAGGGAGTATCGACGTTGCCCAGGATGAAAGTGATCAATATCATTAATATAGTAGGTGTGTTCCAAACAGAACTTCATGTCGACCCGGACAACGCCGGGTTACCATGCTGATATATATATATATATATATATATATATATATATATATATATATATATATATATATATATTAGCAGGGAGACCCGACGTTGTTCGATATTGAATGTGTATTAAAAATTTTCCACCTTCCTATACTTTTATTGCTATCGAAATCGATGAAATCGCTCATTTTTAAATCAAATCAGTTGATTGACTGCTTTAGTTAGGTATTTCCCCGCAGTGCACAGGGAAGAAGCTTCACATTGCTCCCCACTGCTACTGTCATAAAAAATAAATTGTAGTTTACATTGCACTGTAGAGAATCTACTGTTGATTTTATAAAATTATCTATAAATAATGATTTCGCTTAAAATTTAAAATGCAAAAATCAAGTATCATGTTCAGTTGTGTTCTAAACAGGAACATTCAATCGAACGCGCCCCTGTCTTATCAAAGAACCAACTGTTGATTTTATGAAATTTTTTTGACATAATCACTTGAATTAAAGTTAAGCGTACAAAAGTCTGGCTTAATTGTGCTCTTAAAAGAATCATTCATTTCGAATTCGCTTCTGTCTTATAAAATAATCTACAGTTAATTTAATAGTTTGAGCCTTTCTGCTTGTGCGGTCACAAAACTTATCAAATGAACTTGCGATGATAGGTTGTGTGAAATTGTAAACTTTGGTTAAAATCGGACTTCGTTCTTTGATCGGATTCTTTCAATTATCGATTTTAGGCGCAGTTCGATACAAAACCTACGTAAGAACACCCCCAGATAGATCAACTACCTTCGTGTTAAATTCCAAAAATATCGGTCCAGATGTTTCCGGGTCTATAAGGAACAAACTCACACAGGTAGATAGAAATGATAAACATGTTATGTCTATTTAATAGTTAGTTGGTTGTTTGTTTTTGTTTTACGTCATATCAACCCTTTTCAGATTATTTAATGCCGAATCCAGTTATTTTCAAGAAAAAATTTTTAAAAGCATATATATTTTTTTTCAAATCGGTTTCTTTTTAACCCATAGTTGGGACCGTAACAGGTACTATCATTCCGGGTCAGAGTGGACCTGGGAGCAATGGCAATTAAAGGGTGGCTCCACATTCCCCAAATCCCGCAAGCTGAGGGCTCACCATCGTATATAGTTTAAGGTCATATCCAGGATCCGTCTATTTAATAATTTACTTGCCCTAATGGATATAATGTTAGACTATGGAATTGGATATGATGAGTTAAAATACAGTCAAATCTTATTGCGGTTATTTAATGATTATCATTTGGAAATATTCCAGTTAAAACAGAATTGAAAACAGAAACTAAAGACGGGAAGGAAAACACCAGAGAAAGAATGAAGGAAAGAGGTGAATGAAGAAACCAAATTAAGAAAAATGGATGAAAAATAAAAGAAAGAAGTCATGGAAATATATAAGACAGGAAAAATGTTCTAAGAAGGAAAAAAAAAAAAAAACGAAAACAAAAATGCAAACATTAAGAAATAAAAGAAAGAAAGGGAGTATTAAAGAAAGGAAGAAAGAAAGAAGCAAAAACAAAAAGAAAAACGCTAAGAAAGAAAAAAAAATATTAAAAACAAAAAACGGTAGAAGGAAAGAAAGGAAAAAAGAAGAAGAAAAACATGGGAAAACAAAGAAAATAAAAAGAAAGAAATACAGAGTGAAAAAAAGTAAGAGAGAAGGAGAGGCAGGCCTGAAGTTAGAAATAAAAGGGAGGAAAACGAAAAAGGAAAGCAGGATGTGTTCAAAGTGTTTTTTTTAACATATTTTAATAACTATTTGCTCTTATCTATCTATCTATCTATCTATCTATCTATCTATCTATATATATATATATATATATATATATATATATATATATATATTTGTATGTGTATTGGGGTGGAGAGGGTTCCCGTAAGCTGTGGTGAAGGCAACCTTTCTAGGAGAAGCAAATCTCTGATTTAAAAAACCATAAAGCGGAAGACCATTACCCGCATTAAGCTGGTCTGCAGTTTAATTTGTTGCTGGCTATCTTGCTCTTGCTTGTTGCTGGATCTCAGCATTTTGAACCGAGAGAGAGACTTAGCTGTCGTACAAAGCTATGACTGTAACATCATATTTGTATAGATACTCCCTCAGGCATTTGGGCTCATGGATTTTAAATGTCTGAGGGAGTGGCATTCGTCTGACAAGACGTTGCAATCATATATATATATATATATATATATATATATATATATATATATACCAGTGTTATATAAATACAGCACTGGTAAATTAAAACATATACACATTTTGTAATTGAAGACAAGGACGAATCTCACAAGTAAGGAAGACATAACTGTAATAGCCAAATTAATCGTGAGTAGGTAACTAGATCTGATATCGGGGACATTTTTTTTGTTCTTGTGATTAAGGGAGGTGGTGTTTGATCAACACTGCTGGGGAGTCATGATGTAATATACTGTTTTGTTTTTGAATCTCCGAAACAGTGCTTGATGGTAAGCACCTGATGATTCCTTAAATTAACATTAGGACTATAGTGGATTCGAGAGAACAAGTTGATGCATTGATTGTAGGTAATTAAATAGTTTTCCAAGAGACAATATAAAAATATAAAAATTAAATAAATAATTGTTTTTATATAGTTTTAAAGGTTAAAAAACTTCCCCGAACACACACACACACACACACACACACACACACACACACACACACACACACACACACACACACACACACACACACACACGCACATATATATACTGAGAGAGAGAGAGAGAGAGAGTGAGAGAGAGAACGATTACTGGCTCAGCTATTGTATAAGCTATATCACCTGAAGAAGTCTCTCGTTATGAGTAACTAACTGACCGAAACATACTCATGAATGTGTAGCGAAATATTAATACTTATGTAAAAACAAAAAACGTATATCTTGCCTACTTTAGTATTAATCACTCTTGTATTAACCTTAAATCTCCATTGGTTACTTTGCTTCTGGAAAATAGTAATTTGAATCGCTTGCGGGCCTTGATAAACGGTGACTCTCCACTAAACAAAAAGGACAAGAATAGTAGCCTGAGTAATTTAGATAATACTAACAAAATATATTGACTTATTTTTTTTTCTACCCTCCATTCCATCCAATCGCAGACAAAGAGAAAAGTCGGTCTTTTGAAAAGTTTAGCACCACGCATCCCCTGTTACCACTCTCCTCCCCCATCGTTCTCCTCCCCCGACATTTAAGTTCAGCGGAGCAAGCGATGGCAGTAGATGCACCGCTGCTTAGGGCTTGTTGTGCTTGCCGAATATGTACTGGCCTCAATTCTCAAACCGCACAGGTGTCTGACGTCAGATAACCACAGGGGAGAAAAGAAACGGGCTGAAAAGTACAGCTCAACACACACACACACACACACACACACACACACGCACACGCACACGCACACACACACATATATATATACGTACACATATACTGATATACGCACACACAGGTGCACACATACGCACACATACATACACACGCAGAGATCGAACGAACAAGCTAGAAAGAAAGAGAGAGAGAGAGAGAGAGAAAGAAAGGGAGGGAGAGAGAGAGGTGAGAATGGTTGACTGCAAGGAACATAATCGTTGATTAACGTTCGTTTATGCATAAAAGTACAAGCTGTGTCTGTGAATTAACGGGACTGTTTGGTGTGTGTGTGGGGGGGGGCGTGACGGCGGTCTAGTGATTAACGACACGGAGAGACGACCTGGGTTTTTCCAAGTTCGAATCTACAAAAATCACTTTTACTTAGGATGTCGGCAAACTTCACGTGCACACCCCCCTACACACAATTCCCAATATCTTTCTAGAAAGAATTCTGACTAGAAAAATATCGGGGAAACCAATGTCAACAATAGAATCTTTGGATTCATACGATATGATGATGGCCAGTTTTGACTATGATAAAGATGTAGTGCCTGCGCTGTCCACAATCACAGGTGTTAAAAGTGAGATGGGTTTTATAGGTAACTAGAGCAATCGTGACCCATTGAGTCAGTATTTCTAATTTTGGAAGGAGCTTTTCAGAGCACCTTTTCCTACCTCCACTGGGTACAAAAACCGGCCCCCAAAATCAAGTAAACAATACCCTTTTCTCCTGGCAACCTCTTTCTCACAGAAGAGATGTTGCGAGTCTATATCTACTCTATCAATATTTTCATGGCAAGTGCCCGACCAAGCATTAATCTATGGTCTCAAACATTCACAACAAACACTCGTCTACAACCACTGTCAACGATTTCCCCTACTCTTTATATGTGCCTAAAACTAAACTAAAAATTCCATGAGCAATGTTTCTTTTCTAGAACTGCCCACCTTGGGAACCCAATACCACGTTGCTGCTTACTAACTAGCTACAGCATAGTTTCTTTCAAGATCACCTATTTTTAGTACTGGCCAGGCTCAAAGATACTTAACTGCGTGGTTATGTCATATTTACCAAAGAAGAAGAACAGCAAAGAAAACATGAAGAAAAGAAGTGGTGGCAAATATTTCTTTTTTTATTTCTTATTTTTTAGGGTTTTTTTTTTTTGCTGCGGATGAGCCATCCTATCGGGTACCAGATATTTCAGAGACTCCAACGAAGAGATCTTTGTATGACAGTCCCTTTAGATGTAATTGTTTGGAGCTCTCCAGCAATATGGTTCACCTGATATATTCGCCAGAAATTGTTTTTAATTTCAATATAGTGTTCTGTGTTGCACCTTACTGTCGTTTGAGTTGACATGTTTATTCCAACTGGTCCAAAAGCCGGGACATAGTTCATTTACTCACACACATTAATATACGAAAGTATAGATTTATGCGTAAACTTTAAGTATTTACTTCAAAAATGCTCAATACGTAGGTAGAGCTAGTTAGTAAGTAATAATATATATATGGCGATTAAGCTACACTGAATATTCCGCGTTTCATCCACTCTAGGACTCTTCAGGCTTATGCTTATAGGCACATAAGCCTGAAGAGTCCTAGAGTGGATGAAACGCGGAATATTCAGTGTAGCTTAATCGCCATACATATTTTATAACTTACTACTATATATATATATATATATATATATTCGGGTTTTTTATTCAAAAGTAATGGACTAATGAATTCAACGAGGTTGTTGGATAGTGCTCAATAAAAAGAGCTGATAATACTTGTTTATTGTTATATAAACATGGTCACATCCTGCTGCTACAAATAGCCACTTGTTTCAATCAAACAACAGATATCATCAGGCAGCGACTTGACTATTCAAAATTATTCATTGAACTTTTGAATAGTCAAGTTGCTGTCTGATGATATCTGTTGTTTGATTGAAACAAGTGGCTATTTGTAGCAGCAGGATGTGACCATGTTTATATAACGATAAACAAGTATATATATATATATATATATATATATATATATATATGTGTATATATATATATATAACTACTTAATTTACTCACATAAAATTAATATACGAAAGTTTAGATTTATGCGTAAACTTTAAGTATTTACTTCAAAAGTGCTCAATACGTAGGTAGAGCTAGTTAGTAATTTATAAAATATATATGGCGATTACGCCATAAGCCCGAAGAGTCCTAGAGTGGATGAAACGCGGAATATTCAGTGTAGCTTAATCGCCATATATATTTTATAAATTACTATGTGTGTATATATATATATATATATATATATATATATATATATATATAGAGAGAGAGAGAGAGAGAGAGAGAGAGAGAGAAAGAGAGAGGGGGGCTTTCATTGAATATTAGATCAATCACTTCGGGTAAGGACCTTAGCTAACAAGGAAAGAAAATAGTCCATCAAATGTACCTGCGACAAAATAAAAAAGTAAAAAAATACTGATAGGATTTTCATTCATCCCGGGCAGTGTTAGGCAGTTTCGGACAGGGACAGTTGACAAATGAATTCATTCCTTTATTTTGGCGAATTAGTAGACCTCTTTGTCGTTGAACGGTTCAAAGCACTTTTACAGAGATAGAGAGAGAGGGAGAGAGAGAGAGAGAGAGAGAGAGAGAGAGAGAGAGAGAGAGAGAGAGAGAGATACTATCATTGGATTATAGACCAATCACTTCGCGGAGGAAATTTAGCTAACATTAAAAGTAAGCAGTCCATCGAAATGTATCTGCTACAAAATTAAAAATAAACAAAAAAACAACTAAAATAGGAATCCATTCATCCCGGGCAGTGTCAGGCAGTGTTGGACAGGAACAGTTAACAAATGATTCCATAATTTGGACAAATTCGGAGAACTCTTTGTTGTCGAACAATTTCAATTTCTTTTAGAGAGAGACAGAAAGAGAGAGAGAGAGAGAGAGAGAGAGAGAGAGAGAGAGAGAGACTTCGAGACTTCGATTGGCAAGGACAAACATATCGATCAGAAGATATTTTATCCGTTCAATTATTCATTATTATGTCTGGTCTGTTGAGATTTTATTTTTATGTACTAAGATTTTTCGTGTGATCGCAATTCAGTTTATGTTTTATGCGATTTTTCTTATTTAGTCTTCAGTAGTTTTAGTTCCTCTAGTCCTCTAGTGTTATATCCCTTCTCTGGTTCTATTTTTGCATATTTACTTGTCTCCCTACGAGGACTGGGTTAAAAACAATGTCGTCGGTTTTTAAATGTGATAAAAATCCAGCGCCCCCCAAAAGGACTCACTTGATTGGGATAAAAAAAAAATATTGCCTCAATTTTGAAAGGGTGACCCCCAAAAAACAGAGCACATTCAATTATTTTTCTGGGCATTTTACAGTCAACGGAGAAAAAAAGGCAAAAGACCTTAGTGTTTTGATGTGATGTTTTGAATATGTTATGACCAAAGTTCCATTTCATTCAGACAAAACACTAAGAAATGGGGGCTAATTAGAGTTGGGGCCCGTTTTTTTGGGTCATCCTATATATATATATATATATATATTCATATATATATATATATATATATATATATATATATATATATATATATATATATATATATATATATATGAATTTAGGAAAACTCGTCTCCGGAAAACTCGTACCCGGAAAACTCGTCCCCTTTTGCTAAGTAGGAAAACTGGTCCCTTATTGAATAAATATCGATTGAAAATACATTTTATGACCATTTTTAAAGCAGATATTGTATTTAAAAGAGAATACACATCCCATAATATTAAAAAAATATATTTTTACTTGTTTACTGTTGTTTTAAAAAAATTAAATGAATTTTTCTAAGTTTTCGTTTTCTACCTAGCTTTGAAAGTTTTTGGTCTTTCAACTTATTTTAAAGAAAACAAAAACTAATGTCGAGTGTTACTTATAAACAAAATATCCGACATCACGTCTTAGGAGGATAACTGCTCAAAAATAGAAAATTAAAGAAAATGTTAAGGTAGATATAGTTTTAAAACGACCCCCTCCCCCAAAAGAAAATAAATGTGTATATTTTTAAGTAATAATGCACATCCCATAATATTTAAAAAAAATTTTTTACATGTTTATTGTTTTAAAATAAATTAAATCGATTTTTCTAAGTTTTCGTTTTCTACCTAGCTTTGTAAGTTTTTAGTTTTTAAACTTATTTTAAAGAGTTTATTTAGTTAAAAAGAAATCACAAGTAATGCTGCACTCAACATTACTTAGTAAATAATTTTGAACAAAAAATGTCCGAAAATTAAAGAAAATACTGAGGTAGATATAGTTTTAAAACGAGCCTCCCCCAACTCCAAATGAAAATGAGTTTGTATTTTTTTTAAGTGCTGCACAAGTGCCCCCGAAATGACTTTTAAATGATAAGCTCCCACCCGATGTTAAGAATGGCTTTCGAAATTATTATTTCAGCGCGGTACCAAAATTACATAAGACCGTGTTTTCTTTTTTGTTGTTTTGTAATAACACAAGAATTATTTAAACTAAATTAATTCTTCTAAATAAAACAATTGCTTTCTTTGATAATACGTGTTTTCTTTCTTTATTTTTCTTTCGTAATGACAAAAAAGTGTTAAAACTAGAGTATTTTCTTAAATAAATGTTCGGTTTCGTTTTTCGTATCTTAGTATATGTATACTGAAAATTTTAAATGTTTCAGATTACAGATTGTGTAATACTTACATATAGATACTTAGATACTTAAATATAATATTTCATTGTAATTCATTATTGAGACAACTGACGAAGGCTAGAGGAATAGTAAGCCGAAACGTCATGAAACAACAACTAAGAAAGTCCGCAATAAATAAAAATTAATAAATAATACTCATCTCAATAATGAATTCCAATTAAATAATATATTTACCATTCAGTACGGACCAGACCATGGAAGATCAGATAATAAATAAACGTGGATTTATAAGTCCAAAAAATTCAACCTTGATCTCCCTTAATTAAAACGGTTCAAACATTAAGGAAACATCATGACGCTGCGAGGCCGTTTAAGAGCTAAGCCTGCGTTCACACAATTTTCGCCAGATTTCCATCACGCAATTTTGAATTACAATTATACAGTTTCAATTTTCTTGATTCCATGTTGTGTTTCTTTATGTTTTACTTCTGTAGCATTTTCTATTGGTCAGCTTAACGCGTATAGTTCGTGTATTAGTTTCCGCATTCAGGGGGTTTCCTTAATATTTTAGCCGTTTTAATTTTTCATCCATTGTATTTTCTTAGACATTTCCCTCAATCCAATCTCTCCCATTCTATTTTTTTGAAGTTTTCCAGGATTGTTCCAGGTGCTCCAACTACTATTGGTGTTATTTTAATTTTCTTCATTTTCCATATCCAATTCAACTTTTTGGACAGTTCCGTGTACTTCATTCGCTTCTCCGTTTTCTTGATCTTCACCCTGTAATTTGCTGAGACGGCGAAATATACCATAAGACATTATTATTATTATTATTATTATTATTATTATTATTATTGTTATTATTATTATTATTATTATTATTATTATTATTATTATTATTATTATTATTATTCATTCATTCATTCATTCCCTAGGAGTTTCCACACAGATCACCATACAAAATACTCTTTGAAAACAACTTGTGGTATTCCCCGGAGAGTGAGTGACAACAAGTCTCCCAAGATTTCCAGTACTCTCTAATTCTTTCAGTATTATTTGCAAATTAATTTGCGTTATCGCAATAACCATTTATCATTAATTTCTCGTTGGTAGCTGCCATTGGTTCTCGCTGGAATTTTAGAGGCAGTAAGCCTCCCCAAGGTCCCAATCCTCTTCGCACTCATCCAGTGGAGGTCTGGTTAGTGCTTTCTCTCCTCGGTCTTTCCATACTCCTAGACGCTTCAAGTATTTGGTGCGGTGTCAGTCGTGCTGGTGCCAGTGTTTTGGAGTGGGGGGACCGAAAAGGGAAAAGAAAAAAAAAGGGGAAAAGAAAAAGAGGGAAAGAAGGAGAAACAAAAAAGGGCAAAAAGAAAAAGGGGGGAAAAGAAATAATGGAAAAGGAATAGGGAAAAGGAAAAGGGAGGGGGAGAGGAAGGAGTGGAAGGCAGGAATAGACACTTTTCACTTTTGATATACCAATTATTATTATCATTACTATTATTATTATTATTATTATTATTATTATTAGTAGTAGTAGTAGTAGTAGTAGTAATAATAATATCTTAGGTTAATTTTGGACGAACATTTTTATATTTGTTTTTTAACGAGGGATTGCATTACTACATTTTTATTATTTTTTGAATCAAGTAATACCATCCTTACCGTTGTCATCCCTCGGTTTTAGCCTTGCGATATATTTGGCGGTTTCCAAATAATCCTTGTGCAGCAATTCCAGTTATTTAATCTGGAACGCTGCCAAGCGATGCAGGTGAAGACGCCCCTGATATATATATTTCCTGATAAAACGCTGCACGGCTCAGTGCACACACCTGCAACTCGCAAAGTTTGGAATTTGTAAGACGTCGGATTATTGCTGGATGTTTGGGCTCTAGAAATCTGAATCGTATCTTCACCGATTATAAGTATTAAGCGAGAGTTTCTGTAGACGAGACAGAGGCGTAATGGTTCGACCATCTCCGGTTTCCTCAGATAAAAAGATGCGGTTAAAGCGACAAGACGTGTGAGGTTCTTATTTACTTGCTCCTCCTCAAGCATCAAGTTCGACACAAAGTTAATCTCTAAAGTGGGGGGAAATCAAGCTCCTCAAACCAGAGGAACTCCGGACTGGAACAATAAAAATGAATTACCTCCGTCTAGAAGCACTTCTTCTTCAATGGCTGAGAACAGAATAAATGAAGTGCAACATCGGAGCATATACGACATTTGCTCCGAGACAGAAGGCCAATGAGTATCAAGCCGTGTTTAGAGTCACCTCATACCAGCCGATGATCTGCCGTCAGTAACCAATCTGACAGAGAGTGGGTGGCCATGGAATCAGAAGACCGTAATCTGTTCGTATGCTGTATAGTTTATTTAGTTCTAAGAGGTCCACCCTCCTGGCTTCATAATCGTTCTTTGCAAAACTGTTTGCATCATTGCTAATCGCCTGGGTTACACGTATTGGGGAATGTCGATTGGGCTGATCAAGCTATTTCGGTGAACCACGAGTACACTAGCCTCGGAATTTAGTACAAGAAGCTTATTAAAGATCATTTGATATATATATATATATATATATATATATATATATATATATATATATATATATATATATATGAATTGTATTTAGGCGGAATTTTTACATTTAAGCAACAATTATTAATGTAAGTTCCATAAGTGTCGCGAACGTTTTCGATTACTCGTCAGATCATCAGGTGAAAATAGGAAATGAACAAGAAAGCTGGAGAAAATACGAAAGGTGGTATAAAAAAGAGGAATATCAAAGTAACAGCCAGGCGGGCATTTGCAGAGTTAGGCATCCAGCTGTTCAGTGGCAAAACTAACAGTCTTAATTCCGTAGGTCAAAATTAGGATCACAGTATTTATATATACAACTATCTATCAATGTATCTATCCTCCTCTCTCTCTCACACCCGCTTTCTTTATATATATATATATATATATATATATATATATATATATATATATATATATATATATATATAACCGGTCAATTTTTATAGTAAGTCCATAATATTTAAATAATTTATGCAAGGATTTAATTGCTTTTTCGTAATTCTTATTTGTATATATATATATATATATATATATATATATATATATATATATATATATGTGTGTGTGTGTGTGTATTTAGTAGAAATGGTAATTAATAAAAACCTGAAGAAAGTGCTCAGTACTGTTATAGAGCTAATATGCGTTTTATTTTTATTACCGTATTTTTCTGTTAAGTTACATTATTGTTTCAGCTACACGGCCGTTTCTGGCCGTCATGTGGCTTCTTCAGACTTTTACAGAAATGTTCTTTTATGGTGGAATGAAAGGGTGAATGGTGTCAGGGGAGGGGTGCGACAGAAAAGCGGGAAAAGAGGAGGGGAGCAAGTGGGTGGAAGGGGGTGCTTGGTATGTCGGTAATGTTTTAGTTTTGGAGTTTAAGGATATTAGGTGGTTGTGGGGGGTCTGGGAAGTTAATCTCTGTTGTGACTGAGGGCATAGGGGTACATGGAGGGGGGAGGGAGATATGTGGGGGTAGAAGGAGGGGGCTTACTTTAAATTGCGAGTCCTAAGGTTTAGGTTGTTGGCGTCTCGTTGGTGAGATGATTTCTTGATAAGTATTTCCTGACCTGTTGGGTGTTCGCTAAGGTTGGGAGGCGGGGGGGGGGCTATGATTCGGTTTATCTATTTGACACCATTCACCCTTTTATTCCACCATAAACGAAAATTTCTGTAAAATTCTGAGGAAGCCACATGATGGGCAAAAAAACGGTCGTGTAGCCGAAACAATAATATAACTTAACAGAAAAATACGATAACAAATAAAACGTATATATATATATATATATATATATATATATATATATATGTATGTATGTATTTATATATATATGTATATATATATATATATATATATATATATATATATATATGAGTTTGTAATACATTAGTGAAGTACAGTTTAATTAATATTGAAAATCGATGCAGAAATATTGTATCTCCTTTCAAAATCTTATGTAGATACATGAAATTATACATGTCTATATGTCTATCTCTATATCTGTCTATCTATACATATATATTTATATGTGATATAATATATACATTTTTTATATGTGATATCATATATACATTTTTTATATATGATATAATATATACATTTTTTATATGTGATATAATATATACATTTTTTATATATGATATAATATATACATTTTTTATATGTGATATCATATATACATTTTTATATGTGATACAATATATACATTTTTTATATGTGATATAATATATACATTTTGTATATGCGATATAATATATAAATTTTTATATGTGATATAATATACATTTATTTTATGTGCCTGGCAGTGTTCTTAGATAGGTTTGTAACCGAATGTATTCGATAAATATCGATAATCAATAACTGGAAAATTCAGTGAAAGAAGGAACAGACGAATTTTACCAAAGTAAACACCTTATGCAGCCTAACATCACAAGTGCATTTCGGTAGTTTCATTGCTACATAATTGCGACATGATACTTGACTTTATTTATTATCACCACACAAGTAGCATGACCAGGCATATAACATTAACAGTAGGTTCTTTGATATATCGGGGGTTCCTTCGAAATGAATGTTTCTGTTTAGAGCACAACTGAGGCAGGGTATTTTACTATTTCATTTTAAAGTTTAATTTAAGCCGTTACATATAAAAATAATTTTATAAAATAAACAGCTGATTCTCTATAGTTCAACGTAGACTAAAATGTACGGTTGAATAATTCACTGCGGGGAGGCTTGTGGAGCTTCCTCGTCGTGCATCGCGATGGGCCCCCAACTAAAGCAGGCAATGAATCGATTTGATAAAAAAAATGAGCGATTTTACCGTTTTTGATTCACTAAAAATGTGCGAATTTGAAAGATTCCTGGATCAGTTTTCAATTCTGTAGAAAATCCACTATTGATTTTATAACATTATTTGTAAATACAGGGCGCAACGATAACGTTGGCGCCATAAAGAAAATAACACTACAGATTTATTTTAGAACTTTTATTGGAAAAAATCAATTTAGGTAACTTGATTAATGTAGTAGAGCTGACATCTATTCAATGTAGCCGCATTTAGCGTCAATCACTGCCTCGAACTAGGCTGAGAGCTTGCCTTTATCACAAAACGCCGGTGGGAGATGTTCTCGGCGTATAACCAAAGTAGTTCAGCGGGTTCAAGTTGGAGGAGAGGGGGCCCAGTGAGAGAAGGGTACAAAGTTGGAGCAATCCTTCTGAAGCCAACTCTGGGTGTCTTTGGACTTGTGGTGCCGCGTCAAGTTCTGCTGCCAAACACAGGGTCTGCTAGCGGCAACCTGATTGCACCAGGAGATCTAAATTTAAATCTACTAACGTTTCCAATACATGAATATCTATCAATGCGATTAATACGCACTTATTTAGTGGATCCTAGTAAAACTTTCTAAAAATAGGTTTTCATTTTCTAATCTGAGTATTTTTTTAATCCCATGTTTACAAAAAACATCTTAATCTAATAAATGTTGTTGGGAAATAATGTAGAATTAATTCGGATTGGACAAGTGTGTAATTTGATTTCTGATTTTCATACAGAAAAGTGGTGTAGCAGAAATTATGTAATCGAAAGCAATTAATATTCTTTTTGGCACACACCAAGTATACGAGAGTCGTTCCAAACATATGCCTTTCTTTTTTTTTTTAATTCCAAAGCTAAACATTGACGAGTTATGAAAACATGACTCTTACCATGAAAATGAGCGATTTTTTGTGTTCCAGATTTTATTTTTCCTCATAGAAACAACAGTTATTTATGGACGTTCGCTATCGTAAACTCTCGTAAATTCGAGATACGTCCGGGATTTTGTTGATACACTTCTTAATAATCATATCATACCCAATCAAAAAATATATTATATCAATTAAACACTCTTCAGCACATACGGGTACATTTTGGTGTTGACTTTTAAGCCGACTTTGAAGATGTGAGGTGGCATGATGTGGCCCTAACCCTAAACCACACCAAAGACCATAGCCGTGGGCAGAAACTTTGTGTTGAACAGCAATCCATCTCCAATCTCACTCGTTGAACGTTGTGTCACTTTCAGACATAATAGACGGTTCCTATCGCTCTTGGGATTTGGACACAAATGGCCAACTAGAAATCTACTAGTTGGCCAATTGTGTTCAAATCCCAAGTCTGCAACAAGAAAAGAAAACCGGTTTTATAAAACGGAAATGGAATCATGTCTTCTTTTCTAGGGCGAAAATCTTGTTGTTTCACCATGTAATGGCTCCATTTCATTTTTAAAATACAAACGTCAAGTATCACGGTTAAATTGTGCTGTGAACAGAAAAAAAAATCATTTCAGACGCGCCCCTATCTTAATAAAGAATTAACTGTACTTTTTTTAATGAAATTATTTTTTACAAAACCACTTGGATTAAATTTAAATAAAATACAAAAACAAAAATCGGCTTTAGTTTTGAAATGAAAACTATATTTGTATAATGCTGCTCTTTCTAATCTTCTAATGAGAACTATTTAGCTTTGTAAGGACATGGTCTAAAGAGGCATTTCCTTAACTCCCCCCCCATCGTAATTTCTTATTGATTTGATGATATAGTAAAATTTTATATCTGTTTTATTTCTCATCTTGTATTTATTAAATGAATTGCTCCTGTTAACGGTGCTTAAACTTAAAATATTTATTTTCCCTTAAGCAACTTTTTTTTCTTCTTAATTCCATCCATTTATATATGACTGTCTGATATTTATCTGCCTTTGATGATGTGTGTTATGGCAGAAGTTGCTATATGCACAATGAACAAAAAAGACTAAGCAAAAAAGTAAATAGAAAAAATATCACACACACACACAGATATTTGGTAAAACTGGTAATTCGTAAAAATCTGAAGAGAGTGCTCAATGCTATTGCAGAGCAAATATGTGTTTTATTTTTTATTACCGTTTTATCTGTTTGGTTACATATGTTTCAGATGGTCCAACATCTGAAACATATGTAGCCAAACAGATAAAAAGGTAATAAAAATAAAACACACACACATACATACAAAAGGTGTGGTTGGTTCTACACAAAGCCTTCACCACTATAAACAAATACTCTGTGTGGATTTCCGAGCAACTTAGTTGTTGTGGTGGAACCTCATGCATCAATATCGATGAGAGTGTACATAAGATATATATATATATATATATATATATATATATATATAATACTTTAAACTAATAGCAAGTGCTTGTAAGGAACTACTAGGCAGTTATGGAAAGCAATTGGAGGCTGTAAAGCAGAGTAGACAGACGATATACAACTAAATATCAATAAATGTGTTAAATACTATTGCAGATGGATAATTTGATTTTTCGGTAATAAATATTTGTCAATTAAGTTTATCCGCATGTCCCTTTTATTTATATATAGATAATATACGTTCAAAGATTGATTTTAATATTCATTCAAATTAACTTGATATTTTTTTGAGAAATACAAAAAACAAACAAACGAACAAAAACAACAAATACTTTTGCTACTCACTGTGTGTGTGTATATATATATATATATATATATATATGTATGTATATATATAAACGTTTTTCTCAACTATATTTCCATACCACTACATTTACGTATACTTGCTGAAAATGTGGCTGCCAAGCAGTTGAGTTCAAAAGATTTGATCTTTGCGGTCTCTAGCAAACTATTCAGCCAATTTTGGTTCTAAACACTTGATATTTTACGTAAAAGTATTTAGACATGCGTCAAGCCTTTTAATCAGTTTTTGGGCGAAAATTTGCCAAGTGATTAAAGTTAAAAGAGTTGACATTTGCAAACGCTACCAAACTCCTCAGCCAATTTTGGGTTTAAATACTTGAAATTTCGGATGTAGGTAGGTTACCTGGACATAACCCCAAGTTTTTAATATATATATATATATATATATATATATATATATATATATATATATATATAAAACTATTTATAAACGTTTTTCTCATATATTTCCATACCAATACATTTACGTATACTT
>NC_136515.1:69160105-69497605 GCF_053919585.1 Euprymna scolopes | reverse complement strand
CCATCTTGATTTACGCCATCTTGATTTACGCCATCTTGATTTACGCCATCTTGATTTACGCTATCTTGAAATGATTTAGTCTTACTGCAATTTCATGAATACAACCTTGCTTTTTTTCGTGTAGAATTTCGTTAAGTTGCATATTTTGTTTTTAAAGAATACCGTAAATAATTGTGCAATTCAAGCCAGTTATTAGATAATAAAGTTTGAGAGAAAAAAAAATAAAGAATCTTTTTAAAACGTAAGCAATCGTTTGTGAGGTGTTTGCAGAAATATGTAGCCGGTGACGAACATTTGGTCAGGTGGCATTAACATTTTTCATATACTCTTTTGTTTTGCAGCGTCTTTTAAACTGATTTTTTTAAAAAAGTTGTGATATATATATATATATATATATATATATATATATATATATATATATATATATATATATATATATATATACTGCGTGTCGTCTAGTTGTTAAATTTTTTATTCTATTGTTGTATGTATGTAAAATGTTCGCTGTATGAGCGGGCGCTTCTTCAGAAATATACATAATTAACAACCGTGACACAAACACTTTTATAGACAGCTTTCTTTCAATCAAACGATAACCATATGCTTGCTTGTCTCAGACCAAAACAACCACATACATTCTTATTCGTATAACCCCAAAAGAACGCCATAAGAACGAGTTATATCTTACACGGATTTTATTCGTCTTATGTCGATGCTTGGCACGCTGAGTCTCTTTCTACATTTTCACTTTTAATTGACTTTAACATTCTTAAATCGACTTTGTTTATTTTATTTTTGAGTTAAATTCCTGAATAAGCATTATAAGTTGTAAATCCACATTTTCCAAAATTTAATTGATTTATTTTTCTAATATTCATAATAATTGCCTCGGTATGCTTATATAATATTACACTTTATGTAGAAATTTGGTTATTAGAAAGGATGTCGGTGTTATTAAAATTAAAATAAAAACAAAACAAAAAAAAAACAACACAGAATACTCTGTAAAACTTTTTTTTACGGTTTTGTGCTATTGCATTAACACGTACTAAGCTAAAAGCTACTGAGAGGTGTAAAAGTTAAAAAAAGGTAATACTCACAAATTAAAAAAAAATCGGTCATGAAATGTAAAGACTTATAGTTCTGTGCCCGTGCTATAGTCGTGAATGGATAGTATATAGAAATTTAAAATCTATTATTTACGAGTTCCCAAGCCTTTTATTATTTTAACTAAAAACTAAAAAAGGTGCGTGTTTGTGTAAGGATGATTCTGAACCTATACACTCAACGAATTTTTTATCTATAGACTTTAAAATTTTCTATATAGGGATTCAGACATGTGGAAAACTTTTTAATCGGGCTTTTACGGAAGTCAAAATGGAAAAATGTGGGGGGGGGTCATCGGATTTTTATCTGTTTACTAATTCATGCGTGAATCGTTAACATGACATATTCATTATGTTATGAATAAGTAGGCTTGAAAACACTTTTTAAAAATCGTGTCAAGCTGGTTAAATGTTTATCGTACATAAAAAAAGGGAAAAGGGAAAAATGACAGTGTCAAACCGTCCTCTTGTCGATACAACGCACGAAAGTCTTTTTTTCCATTCTTTCCTCAACTTGCAATAAATTCTCGTGTATTTGATATTATCTTCCACTGTTTGTTCTCGTTCGAAGCTTTTCAACAAAAAACTCCACTCAACCCTCATGCTTTAGAATTTGTCCATTCTAACAGTTACCATCTGTGTGCATATGCAGATTAATGGCATACGTTCGCCAATGAGACACCCAACAAAGTAGTGCTTGTCTTTTCTGTTCTACATTTTCTGTTTCCATTTTACATGCTAAGCAAACACGAGCTCGTTTGTGAGAGTTATAATTTCTATTAAAACTTACTGCCTTTAGGTTTCGGTTTCCATCTCAGCTTGAGTATTTATTTTATTTCAAGAAGTGAACTATTTAACAAAAATAATACTTGCATGCACGTCACAAATTCTGTATAAAGTTAAATCAAATAGTTATGCGTATTTTACGATCGGGCAACGACAGGCGATATGTTAGTAATATATCCGATAGATATTCAAATCTGCAAATGTGATTAAGAGCTGATTACAATATAATAAATCAAATTCTACTATGTATACAAAGTGCAGATCAGTATCCTGTTCACGGCACCAATAACGATTACTTATTTCGTTATCTTTTTGTTACCCGTAATCTATATTATATTCCCTTTGTTTTGTCTGTCTTCCTATCCGTTTCACTTTACCTCGAAAACTCTTCGACAGATCTGGCTGAGACTTTGTATGGACCATTGCAATGATCATCAATTACGTATTAAGCACTGATCCCCAATTTTTTCCCATTTCTATAGAGCTGAAATGTCTAATATATATATTTATATATACATATATATATATATATATATATATATATATATATATATATATATATATATATATATATATATATTAGCATGGGTGCACGGCGTTGCCCGGGTGTTTGGAGGTATGTGTTGAGCCAAAAAAATAAAGTGGTAGTAGGAAGAACACAAACCGGGAAAAGATCGGGGGAAAACGTGACATCTTTGCTGTTACGATCACCGGCAAACCGGAACTGACGTAGGTTTAAATTAAAGCTAGACAATCGAAAAGAGGGGATGACTTTGGAAAATATCGGCGAAAAAAGCGACCTCTCCCCGTAGAAATGTGTCCAGTTGAGGGTGAAGAAATTAATGTTTTAAGCCAATTATTCGGTATTTATCGTCTGAAGGGTCGAGCTTCAAAACCATACTGATCTTGTGCAAATTTCTCGCCTCAGTCGAAAGTTTTAGGAAGACATGCAAACATACATACATAGATTTATATATTTGTAGCTCATATTTTCGACCCAAACCGATTAAAAACCTTGCCCTATCTCTGAATACCCTTTATGTAAAATTTCAAATATTTAGACCAGAAATTGTTTAAGTAATTTGGTAGAGACCGCAGACGACTATATTTTTTAAAAAATTTATCTCTATTATGGCCCCTTAACATTTATTGTTTTGGGCTCAAATCAAGTTATTAAGTTAGATCCATGTCCAAGGAACTTATATCTAAAATTTAAAGTGTCTATACCCAAAATTTGCGGAGGAGTTTCAAAGGTCAAATCGTTGAACTTTGACCCCTTCAACGGATTACAAAGACTTTCCCAAATCTTACTACACTGTATATCAAATTTCTAGTCTGTAGACTTAAAAATGACAGAGTTATTGCATAGGGAAATGTACACAGACAGACAGAAAGACATACAGACAGACGTTTTCACTTTTGCATATATACTAGCATTTCACCACAGCGTTGCCCGGGTGTTTGGAGGTGTGTGTTGAGCCCCCCCCCCAAAGTGGTCGTAGGAAAGCAGGCTCGAACCCATACCGCGAAGAAGGAAAACAATGGGGGGGGGACCTGACGTCTTTACTGTTACGACGACCATCAAACCGGAAGTGACGTAGTTTAAATTAAGGCTAGACAATCGAAAAGAGGGAATGGCGAAAAAAGCGACCCCGTTCTGTAGAAACGTGTCCAGTTGAGGGTGAAGAAATTAATGTTTTTAGCCAATGGTTCGGCATTTTTCGCTGAAAGGTCGAGCTTCAAACGATACTGATACTATGGAAATCTTTCGCCTCTGTCGAAAGTTTTAGGCAGACATGCAAACATGCAAATCTCAATACCCTGTATATCAAATTTCGATTCTGTAGACTATAGTTATTTTATAAGGAAATGTCCACAGACAGACAGACAGACAGGCACTTTCACTTTTATAGATATCTAGATGGGCATATATATATATATATATATATATATATATATATATATATATATATATATATATATATATATATATATATATATATCTGTTCATACATTTATATATTTATCTATATCTCTGTTTATCAATCTATTTATCTATCCCCTCTAACTCTCTCTTTAACGCCTCCTGCTCTAACTGCCCCACTCTCTATCTCTTTCGGTCTCTTTCTTTCTTTCTTTCTTTCTTTCTCTTTCTCTCTCTCTCTTTCTCTCTCTCTCTCTCTCTCTCTCTCTCTCGCTCTCTCGCTCTCTCTCTCGCGGTAACACGCTTGCCTGCACCCTGTGTATCCCGTTGAGGCCACTGATCAAATATACTGTACCGAGTGTTGAAATAAGAGTCTATATCCAGCGCTTGATTCGTGCAATTTGCGCGGACATCAAAGCGTTGTGTGAAACCCAAGCCGGACATAAACACTGTCGACAATAGAAGGGCTCTTCACACCGATGTGATTATCAGTAAAGGTCGGTTGAGATTTGTCTCATCAACTCCACGGATATCATGAAATGGTAATAGAGTTAACGCCCACGGTCGGCGGTATTTTCGACACGCGTGAAAACACACAGGTCGCTTTGAAAAAATCCGCCAGTGATGTTGACGCGGACAAGTTTATTCCCACACATTACCACATGCATGTATGCGTGTTCACACACACACACACACACACACACACACACACACACACACACACACACACACACACACACACACACACATTCTACTATGAGGGTTAATGCGTTCTAAGGTATGCGAACTAGACTAGTAGACTATTATTTTACATATGATAATGTTTTTTTTTGTTTTTTTAAAACAGGAATCACCACTTATCAAGGCCCGGAGGCCACTCGAGGATAAGGGTTAATGGGTATACATTAGTCAATGTGATTATAGCGTAGTAAACATAAGTAGTGGGAATTTTGTGAATTAGATTACTTGGGGGGGGGCAGTTCATCAAGAACTTGTTTACATTGGACTTGAAGACAATCAGATTGTAGTCAGTTGGAAAGCAGGCAATCGGAAGAGAGTTCCACAGGCGTGCAGTTCTAAGAAAGAAGCTTTGTTCATGGAATTTACATTTAGGTTTAGGCACAGATAAAGATTGTGGGAAATTATTGATAGTGGTTTTGGCTAGGCGAGTGTTTTTCGTGAAAGTTTGGCGAAGGGGGACCATAGATTGAAGCCACGAAAATAAAGATAATTGATTATATACACTACTATTTTTCATAGTTTAGTACTAAATGCATAAATATTAATACACATAAGATCTAAGTATGACAATAATTGCCGACACCCATAACAAAAAATTCGAGTAAAAAAACTAATAAAATTAATTCATCGTAATTTTTATTCTGTACAGAAGAGAAAGTACCAGGGTTTAAATACCGTATAAACATTCTTTTGCACTAAATAAAACGGACTAAATTTGATTTGAAAGTCACAAAATATCCAAAACAAAAACAAAAATGAGAATATAATGACGTCGCAGATATACACAAAACCGGTCATATGAAACATTAAAAATATAGGGAAAAAAGAGAACTTTTTGTTTATTAAAGCGAAGTAAGTCAGTAAAAGTTTTTCCTTTGGCTTGAAATCTTCTGAAAACAAACAAACAAAAAAATATAAATATGTTCCCCCCCCATCCATATTTTAAGAAGAGAACGTCTACAGCAATTAACTTCCGGTTTGATATGGAATCTGTTAACTAACAAAATTTCCTTTGATATTAATTTTCAATTATCCTATAGGAGTTCGATGTCTACCATCTCTTCAGAAAGGAATGGTAGACATCGAAATCCTATAGTATAAAAAGTTAATACCTTACTTTGTAAAATGTATAAAAGTGCCCTTTGTCGATAAATAAATTTCAAATTGAATCTTGTACCTTTATTTTTAAAGCCTATAGTAAAACATTTTGTTTAACAATTTTCATGCCTTGGATGAAATGCTTTTCTAACTTGTATCGTATCTTTTTAAGATTATATTTTATTTAATTAGTTAATTTGGATTTAAAAAAAAGGATATGGTTTTGCATGTATTTATAAAAACTCTCCTACTCTCTATTTCAGTTTGTATTTCTCCACACACTATAACTCATTTTTGCAACCCCCTCTTTGTATTATTACAGGTCTGAATATTCTCTCTGTTTCAGTTTGTATTTCTCCTCACACGACAACTCTTTTTTGCAACTCTTTCTTTGTCATACATGTCTGAATAATGAGAAAATCTGAATTTTTTAAACAAAAACTTTAAAATGACATTTTTAGATTAAATTTTAAAAAACTTCTTTTAGAATAGAAAATCTTTACAATTTAATAAGGAACATATTTCATATAGGTTTCATTAAATATATTCAGTAGATAACAAGAAAAATAGAGATGAATATTTCAAAAGGACTGTATAACTGGTTACGCTCAATAGTAGTCCTCGCCAGCGAAAGTCTTTGTTATCGTTATTCTATTATTATTATTTAAAACATTTTGTGTTCTGCTCTTTCGCGCTAGGACTTATATATATATATATATATATATATATATATATATATATATATATATATATATATATATTATTACTATATTTTAATACCTACAGACACTAGTGTTTCATTCTTTTCGGGAATCATCAGTGGAGGGTGTCATGATTACCGCAGGCCGGAAGATTCGAACCCGACAACGGCGCCATCTCTGATTCCATTAGCAAGAAACAAACCTACACGGCTATCGTTTACCGCGAAAAATACAGCTGAAATTAAAAAAAAAAAAAACTCATTTTCAAATGTCAAGACTGTTATATATATATATATATATATATATATATATATATATATATATATATATATATATATCATCGTATAACGATTAGATCACTCTCTGACTGACGTAAATGAACATTTAAAATTAAAATGTTTAAATTCAATGCTATTTCACGCGGTTAATGGTAGCCGAATGGATACGGTCTCCGCTAATCGAGCCAGAGATGTCTCGTGGTGCGGGGTTCGAATCGTTCGGCTGGTGTTAATCGTGACACAGAAAAATAATTATATATATATATATTGTTGTTGTTTTGGTAGAACATATTTTTGCAGTTATATTTCACTATGTATACCAATCCTTTTTGCTTTAGTAGCACAATGTATGTTAAATATAAAAACAGACCCTAAATAAAAATATAACAATATAATTTCCATAACAAAATCAAAATATTCGTTTTTCATACAAAACAGCTTCTCTAGCAAAGTACAATTTTGATATATTTTTCGTTATGCAGAAACGGTTATTATTATGTCAATACCGTCTTTTCAGAAAATTAAAAATTCTTTATTTTATATTTTAACTTTTGACATCTCTACTTAATATTGAGTACAATATAATAAACTAACATTCCTCTCTCTCTCTCTCTCTCTCTCTCTCTCTCTCTCTCTCTATATATATATATATATATATATATATATATATATATATACTTTAAACTTTACAGAAGGTCACAAAAACATTGTACCGTCGGTTTCAAGCCAAACAGAAAAAAACATTGCTGACGAGAGCCTAATATTATTTACCATTAACTGGTCTCCCTTATGTTAGGCTTGAAACCGACGGTACACCAATGTTTTTCTGAGATCCTGTACAGTTTTAAATAAATATATATATTAAGCTCTTATATGGAAATTTTTCTTTGTAATCGAGCACTTTCATAGCATTCTTTCCCCAAACTCTCTCTCTCTCTCTCTCTCTCACACACACACACACACACACACACACACACACACACACACACACACACACATATACACACACACACACACACACACACACACACACACACACACACACACACATATATATATATATATATATATATATATATATATATATATACTAGCAAAAGTACCCGTCGTTGACTGGGTTCAAAAACACCCTACAGAAAATGGACTCTGATTTATGAAAGTATGATAGGTTATAAAAAGGAAGGGTTGTAAAGAGATAGCTTCGAATTTGGTGATATCAAAACCAAAGCAAAATATGATGAAAGTAAAAATAAAATAGATAAACCCCATATTTTTTTAAACCATACCTGTTCACACTGAAACACTTATCACAATATTCTGTTGATCTATATTAAAAAACCTTGTTAAACTTTGTGACATATTTCCATTCTATGGAAGTCAGGTGCGAACGAACACCCCATAATGTTATTATACCATATTTCTTCAAACTGAAACATAATTATCAAAGTATACTTACGCAGATAGATATGAAAAGTCTTTATTAAAGTTTGTGCCTATTTCCATTCTATGGAGACCAGGCGCCAACGCAGACTCCACAATTTTATTATACCATCCCAATTTAAGTTGAAACATACTTATCAAAGTATAATTATGTACATCTATATCAAAAACACTTGTAAACGGTTTTTTTTTATATTTAAATTTTTTATTTCCATACTTTGTGGACAGGCGCGAACGCAGACCCCACAATTTTAATGAATCGTCATTATGCCAAATTAAACATACCCATTCCTGTGTCTCGATACATCTTCTATCATTATATGTTATCAGTTTTCTATAAAAGTCAACCATATAGGAGCCTATTCGTGACCAGACACACACACAACGTTCCGCTTTATATATATATATAACCACAAAATTCGCGCATAAGCCTGAAGAGTCCTAGAGTGGATGAAACGCGGAATATTCAGTGTAGCTTAATCGCCATATACATTTTTTAACTTACTAACTAGCTCTACATACGTATTGAACACTTTTGAAGTAAATACACATAAATCTATACTTTCGTATATTAATTTTTTGTGAGTAAATTAAGTAATTATATATATATATATATGTTTTTGGGAAAGGGATGCGATTCATTTCCAGAGGATTTCCCTCAATCCTCGCTCCAAACCAGGAGCTTCAAAGATCAAGGGTTTTTCTAAGGATGTTGGTTGTACATACAATTGCAGAGGTCTGAAGGCCATCTAAAAACCGGGATTTGTAGTTTTTTCAATTGTCCTTCCAGAGGACTTGATACTACTCCTAGTGTACCGACTACAACCGGGATTATGTGTGCTTTAACACCATGTATACGCCTTATCTCCAAGGCCAATGGAGCATAATTGCTCCACTTCTCGTTTTCCTTCTTTTTCACATTCCTGTGCCAGGGTATTGAAAAGTCTACTATCTGCTAGTTTTTTTGAGAATTTCTCAATGACGACCACATCCGGACGATTGCGTTTCAATAATTTGGTCGTTATGACACTTTTGTCTCACCATACCTCTACCTTGCCATCCTCACTTGTGCTCAATGCATCAGGCCCCATCTCAAACTATTTTCCAGCAAACTTCACCCCAAACTTCTTACACACCTCCCAATATATCTGGAGTCCCATGCGATCGTGTCTTTTGCGGTACTCTCTTTGGGCCAGTCCACTTCACCCTGCTGCAAGGTGCGCAATTGACTCTGAGGTCTTACCACAAATCCGGCATTCTGCAGCAACTTCCTCTTTTATAGTTACTTGTCTTGTTACGTTTTTAGATTGCTTTGAGTCCATTTTGAATCCCTTACTAATAAATCGCATCTGATTACTGATTCCCTCCCCCTAGCTATCTTTCAAACTTCTCCAATAAAGAGACAAACAAATAAACGCATATTTTTCAAATAAAATCAATGCAATACTGTTCATCTATGTCTACGCGAATCAGTCTATAGCTGCCCACGCTTAAATCTACTCATACTTATATATTTAACCTTAGTTTTTTTTTTTTATTCCCAAACGTTTTTATTAACGTAAAGAAATAAATTGCGTATATCGATTTTGTTTTCATCAATATTTTTTTTTTTTGCGTTCGTATAACTTTGTGTTTGTTTTGAAGTTGCAAAAAATCCACCATAAAATTCTTGTTGCTTATTTTCAATAGTGACCTTCGTGCAGTTTTCGTCACGGGTCGTACGGTATGGTGAGTATCGTAACATAAGGAGATTATTGTAATCTTATCCTCGACATGTTTTTTATTGATTATTATATTGTACCCACAATGCCAGCGTTGCCCGGTTATAAAATACGCTTAAATATGATATTTTAATTTATGCAGATTTCGTAATAATTATCATTATCTATCGATTATTATATTTTACTCAAAGCATAGTAGCAATTTCAAAAGTAATTTCTGAAGTAATAATAATAATAATATAATTAATAATAATAATAATAATAATAATAATAATAAAAAAACAAGAAAGTATGACTTGCTTACCTTTAGTGAAAATCGAAACCAAACCATATAGGTCTATAGCCTTATTCATAACCCTCTGTGCAATATCCATACGCACATAAAATGTTTAAAACTAACGTTGTTTAACCTATAAATGTACATCTGCACATGCGTTGAAGCACACTTTTAGTCGACTTACGCCAGCTATATTTAAAATATTTTGCAATTTGGATCCCTTAGCAGATATTTTTACCGACTAACACCCAATCGGATTTGTTCCACAAGTCAAAAATGAATTATATATATATATATATATATATATATATATATATATATATATATATATATATATATATATATATATAAGACACTGATAGAATTCAGATGAAAAATCCTGATAGATATTATTTGAAGTAATACTATCAAGGAAATCCTAGTCAAAAAGGAAAAGCTCAATATTTAAGAATAGAGCAATATATAAGTTTCGTGGTAAAATTTTAAATTCTGAAAAAACAACATATAGAGACATATATTCGATTTAAAAAAATATTGCTTGACAAAAGGAATATATAGAAGGGGTTATGTTAATTTCCTTAATCCATGGATTTTCAACAATGGCTCATATCATCATCAGAGGAAATGAAATGCAGTTAGCAAAATGTTCAGCTGCGAATGGACGCTATTTTGCTTTTCAGCACAATTATTGAAAATAGTTTTTGGAGGTGTTGTGGATAATTATATGGAGAAAATTATACGAAAAGAGAAGTTGATACAACCTGGATACCCAGTAACAGGTAAAATTTTGCTAACTGCATTTCATTTCCTCTGATGATATGTTGCAAATCCGTGGATTAAGGAAATTAATATAATCCCTTCTATATATTCCTTTTGTCAAGCAATAAATTCTTAAATCGAATATATGTCTCTATATGTTGTTTTTTCAGAATTTAAAATTTAACCACGAAACTTATATATTGCTCTATTCTTAAATATTGAGCTTTTCCTTTTTGGCTAGGATTTCCTTGATAGTATTACTTCAAATAATATCTATCAGGATTTTTCATCTGAATTCTATCAGTGTCTTATCTCGCTTTTATATATATATATATATATATATATATATATATATGTATATATATATATATATACACATATATATATTTCATATATATAATTTATATATTTCATGTATATAATATTATAAGGAGTCATGATATGTACAATATTTACTTCAACAGTACTTAATAATATTATCGTAAGGTGTGAAATTATGTTTATGACAAATAACACGAATTTAGTTGATAGTACACACATGGATCTCTAGTCTAGGCTGAAATGTCCTTACTGTACTGTTTAAACATCTTCTGAAAGACACCATGTAAGTCATCTTTTGTAACCGTGTCAATGACCCTCGTCACCGCCTCTTTCATCTCCTCAATTGCCTCATAAGGACATCCTCCAAGGTTTTCCTTAAGACCAAGAAATAACCACCAATCACAAGGAACAATATCTGAACTACAGCGAGTAGTATAAACTGTCTTCATGCACATCTTGGTCAAATAGTCTGCAACAAGAACGGTGAATTCGCGCAAATCTTCCGCATCTTAAGTTCTTCGCGAATAATTGTGTGTACAGTCCCACATTAACATCAAATTGTCTTTATAGAAACACGAAGCTCCTTATCCATAAAAAATTCTTTATTTGGCCAAGCAACTCCTGCCTTCTGAGTTTCTTACTCCTCCTACACATCTTACAACTCCTTCACAGAATACCTGCCTTCCATTGAATTTCTCATGCCACTGAAAAACTGATGCCCGATTCATGCAATATGGTCCAAAAGCAGTCTGAAGAATTCCACACGTTTCTGTGGCATAATTCCAAGTTTAAAAAAAGAATTTTACTGCATATCCTTCTTCTAAAATGTTCTTACGCCCAGGTTGCAGTTTTAGAAATTCATCAGCCGTGAAAACCAGACTTTAGTAGGGTGCATTCCAATTCCTGCCGTAGCTGTTAATATAAGCCTGAAATCATAAAATGTATAACATAATGAATTTTCAAGAGTCAAAAACAATTTTAAATATTTGTACAACAAGGGGAGTATGTGTGCCCCCCCGTGAGTGCACAATGAACAAAGGCATAAAATTGACTAAGTTCTGCATTTGCCCCCTTCCTATTTAGCCCCAAAAGTCCCAAGGGAGGTCACATCCTGGTGAAAATGAACAAACGTGCAGTTTTAAGCCTTAACATATGTAAATTTGTGCTCTACATCACGCAAACAAAGAAATGACTAAGTCCATCATTTGCCCCCCCATTTAGCCCCAAAAGTCCCAAGAGCTTTAACATATTTAAATTTGAGTTCAGCACCATACAGAACTGCTAAATAGACATACGCAGAAGATTTTGAACAAATATGGTAAAATAGTCTCAAAAATGGAGTGCTTTTATTATACCTAAAAGCGTTATCGCGAAGTATAGACAAACAGAATTATATAGAAATAAGTTAGGTACAAGTATTCAGAAAGTTTTATAAAAATCCAATGCATCAATTTTGTTTAATAAGCATAAAAGTGTTAATTTTTACCATTTTAACCCGAAAGGCACTCCTAGGTAAGGGCCCCCGGAAAATCCGTTCTGTTATTTTTTTTACTCATATAATGTTTAATGTTTGTGCAAAATTTCAAAAATAATTCACGGCGTAGTTATTGAGAGAAGACGAACGGAAGAGGGGCCGGGGGACCAAAAAAGTCTGGAAACATATTTAAGGCATCTCGTATATATATAAATATATATATGTATATATATATATATATATATATATATATACATATATATATATATACATATATATGTATACAGGCGCATACATATATATATGTATATATATATACATGTATACAGACGCATACATATATATATATACATATATATATGTATATATATATATATATGTATACAGACGCATACATATATATATATATATATATATGTATATATATATGTATACAGACGCATACATATATATATGTATATATATATATGTTTACAGACGCATATATATGTATATATACAGACATATATATATGTATACAGACGTATATGTATATATATATATATATATAGACATGTATATATGTATACAGATATATGTATATATATATATATATATATATACAGACATATATATATGTATACAGATATATGCATATATATATATATATATATATATATATACAGGCATATATATATATGTATACAGATATATGCGATATGACTAGGGCTAGAATAACAGCTTATTCCTTTTATTGTTTGAACTCTTGAGTGTGTATCCGTTGATATCATATATATATATATATATACTCGGGGTTTTTTATTCAAAAGTAATGGACTAATGAATTCAACGAGGTTGTTAGATAATGCTCAATAAAAAGAGCGTATAATACTTGTTTATTGTTATATAAACATGCTCACATCCTGCTGCTAATAGTCAAGTCGCTGCCTGATGATATCTGTTGTTTGATTGAAACAAGTGGCTATTTGTAGCAGCAGGATGTGAGCATGTTTTTATAGCAATAAACAAGTATATATATATATATATATATATATATATATATATATATATATTAGTTTTTCATTCCAAAATCAGATGTATTTAATCCACATTCATAAGTTTTTATTTATTGTTTTTTGAAATACGTCTTGCACGTGTTTTGTTGAACAACATTTCCTCGAATCTATCTATCTATCTATCTATCTATCTATCTATCTATCTATGAATTGTCGCAGTTAATGAACAAATAAGTGAAAACAAGGTTCGATGTGAAGTCTTGTTTTATCGTGAGGTTTTGAAGCAGCACGTTTTAATTTACAGAGGCCGGAAGTAAGGAAAGAATAAATATTGACATAAACTTGATCTTCACTTGCTGTTAATTGTGAGAAGAGTCCAAAGAGAATATGGATTTGACTGGGATAATAAAATGCAGCAAGTGCGTGGCGTAAAAAGTATGTAAACAGGAGAACAGCACAATATAATCGACTTATATTTACTGATGGATGAGGTTCATCTGTTTGCGAATTTGGCTTTTTTTTGTCACGTTTACCTCAAACAAGTTACATCACCACTTGGACGTAAGTGACTACTACTTGGAATCATATTTAGAGAAGATGCGCGAGATATCGATTTACACTAAATGTAAACTTCTGCAGATCGGGAAAGTTAGGAAATCAGGTAACAGGAAGGAAATTCCAAAGTCTAGCAGCGGGACAGACGAAACTGTTAGAGTAGAAAGCTTTCCGGCATGAAGGGACCTCCACATTGAAGGGGTGTGATTTATTCGACACTTACGTGCATTTCTTTTGCTTGTGTTAACCACAAACAAGGCATATCGTCATTGGACGTAAGGGACTACTATTTGGGACTACGTGAAGAGGAGATGAGCGAAATGTTGATTTATATGAGGCATCATATAGTCTTGCTGGACTATAGGTACCCACTGAAATGTACCTGCGCCTTAAATTTTTGTGGCAAGAGTCACACAATCTCCAACCACACCTCCTCTGAGTAGATAATTCCAGTTGCAAGTATATAAATTCAGGACGACTGGAAACAATGCTGAGATAAGCAGAGAGCACATTCAGTGCCTATTATGTCAAATGGTCACCTATCTGCTAGTGGCCAGGTTCGTCATGTACTCGCCAGGTTACTTCAGTAATCTGACGAGAACCGATGTGTCAACGTAATTATGCTGTATAAGGCCGGTTTACTTTACATTTAAAAATATGTGTGTCAGTACAGTCAGGGAAACATGTAACAGGGAATGTATTCTAAAATCAGAGGGAAGAAATATAGCAGTCAGAGAAAAGAAGCTATTAGAGTAGAAGACATTCCGGCATCTAGCGACCTCTACATTGAATTGATGGGATTTTTAAAACTAAACAGATTTAATGGGGTTATGCACATCAAAGGGGACACACACCCGATGAGTTAATCTGAGCAAATACCATTAAAATACTTGTAAAATAAGAACATACTCATGGATGCAATATTACGATGAGACAGGTATAAAGCTTAGTTGACAATGCGGGACGTATTAGATTGAAAAAAAACTTTTTTGGATCCTTCCAGGAGGGAGAAACTAGTGGTAGATGCACCACCCAATCAAATATTGTTAGAAGGTGTGAAAATGTATTTATAGTAAATAACATGAATTCATAGTTTGATGATTCCATGATAAAAAGAAAAGAAAATGGCCTTCACTTTGTAAACTGCTTCAGATTTTTCCGGGACTGATTGTGAATTCTCCGTCGATACTATGCTTTAGTGAATGATAGCTATGTAGAAATGCAGGATACTTTCAAATGTGAGGAATTTTCTAACACTCACCTTATTTGTACCTATTTACTATGCCTCCCCACGGGACATAGTTAGACACCAGGGTCGTTTTTTAACGTGGAGAAAAGGTACAAAAATAAAAATTGTCTCAGTCGTGAAGGATTTCTCCTCCACCGAAAGAGAACAAGAAATAGAAGTGCAGCATCTGAAGAACAGATACTACACTTTGATCTTGACCAAAAGGCCAAACAACCTTTGAAATATCCTCAATGTATTTGTTCTAGTTTTATATTTTCTGTATATGTTAATCCAAAGAATATCACGAGAAATATGCCATCTGTAAATATGCCATATGTAAATAGCAAAAGCCTACGTGATATTTTCGAAAAGATAAACTTATAAAGATACCGGATTGTGTTTAAATCTATATTATGCTAGTATCTATTTACAAAGCTTATTTTACCTAACACATGCACTGTTCTTTTGATGTTTTATCGTGTTTGATTGATTATGATTTTAGGCTAAAATCATGATTAACTTTGTTCAGATCCTGGAATTAAAACCCACATGCGCGCGCACACACACACACACACACACACACACACACACACACACACACACACACACACACACACACACACACACACACGCACACACACACACACAAACACAAACACACGTATATATGTATATGCATATATAACCCAACATATCCCAAAATCTATTGGTAAAAGAATAAGAAATTAATCTATAAAGAAATTTTTTACTATCCAAAACTTCTTACAATAAAGCTCTAAAGGATAATGATTACAGAACAACCCAACTAAACTACACTGAATCTCTACGTCGTAGTAATATACCTAAAACGAAGATGAAAAACTACTTGGTTTGCACCGCCTTTCAAAATAATGGTATAAACCCATCTTGCCAAAAGATTTCTTAACCTTATTAAGTTATATTTCCCATCTAATATTACTCTTCATAAAATAATAAAATAAAAAAGACACCATAAAATTAAGTTATAGTGGTAGTGATACCTTAATAAAATAATTTAAACTCACTATAACAAAATCTTAAATGATAATAACCCAACCAAAGTAAATAAAAAAACACTTAAGCATGTAGGTGTATAAATAAATCAGAAAGTCCACTTAGACATAAGTGCTGAACCATATCATAAGTAAAAAAGATTTTTATGGGTACATAATTTTATAACACTTTTAAAGAACACCGAACGTAGTGCCATAATTAATTACTGAGGGTTTAGTTTTTATTTTGTAGTTTAAACATAAACTATTAAAAAGAAACTTTCAAAAAGACCAAAATACACTCTAAAGTATATTTCTTCTAAGCATAAATTAGATAAAGATTAGTGTACCAAGCCACAATGAAGACTATATAATTTACAATATAAATACATATTATATTGGTATTGCTGTTATACTTTCAAGGAAATATATACCGATTATAAGTGATCCTTCAATAACAAAACTACAACATTAAAATATAACTTTCTATATATTCTAAAGCACTAACTAATGGAAACCTTATGCCAATTGTTAAATCGGATGTTTTAAAGAAAACTAGCACTTGTCAATATTTCAATTAACTTTATGTATGCTTTAATTAAAAGTTATTTATTACAAAATTAAATAAAATAACACGAAACATAAACAAACAAACAAAACAAAACAAAGTAAAAAAGAAAAGAAAATGGCTTTTACTTTGTAAGCTGCTTCAGATATTTCCGGAACAGAATCTGCTGAAACCACTGTCAAAAATTTTCCCCACTCTTTATCTGTGCCTAAATCAAAACGTAGATTCCATGAACAAAGCTTCTTTCTTAGAAGTGCACGCATATGGAACTCTCTTCCGTTTGCCTGTTTCCCATCTGACTACAACCTGGATGTGTTCAAGTCCAATATAAACAAATTCCTGATGAACCGCCTCCTTAAGTTAGACCCTTTATCAAATCTCCAATACTAACGATTACTACGATACTATCCCGTTTATTACTGTACACGCAATAACCCTTATCCCCGAGTGGCTTCCGGGCCTTGATAAGTGATGACTACCTTGTAAAAAAATCTATTTTTATATAGATTTATATATCTCTTTCTTTCAGAAAATTCAATACTAGATCAGGTGTGCATCACGATTAACGCGCTCTGACCGACAAAAATACTTAAGTACCCGTGTCGGCATTCTCCAGTAAAGCAACTTCCGGCGATTATCGATAACCTAACCACTTCTGAAAGAGAATGTAAACACTGAGAAAGCGACCTCTTGAGACTGAAGGGCCAGAATAAACCCTACGAACTGATTGTCGAAGACGTATCATCGATTAGTCCGAACGCACCTATTCAAGCTGTAATGCACATGTATAACTAGATATTATCTTTATACCGGTAACCGACGGCGCAAGTGAAATGGAATCAGTGACCTCTCGGCCTTCATTCTTTTCCTCCACCTGACGGATCGCACCCGCGTGCATTAATCAACCATGCTTATAAATGGTTGATTATTTGGCTTGGAAGCGCACCTCTTGGCTTAAACTTACAAGTGCTAATCAACACTTCTTCGAAAAGGGAATTTCATATCTCGCGGGACAGAATTCTCGGAATGGCAAGATAAAACAAACTGCCGTTAATGCCGACACTTTGCATCTAACCCAACGCCTTTCAGCATTCTGGCCCGTTATTTCTGCACTTTTAGTCAAAGCGAACGTTGGTGTGAGATTTTTGTCTTTCTGTCCGTAAGAACGTGATTCACGACTCGCAAATGCGAACTGGTGTGATATTTGGGTCCAGGTCGAGGGTCGGTGACCATACCTCGGACTTGGAATGAAAAAATAGTGGCATTTTTTTTTTTTTTTTTTTTAGCTGATGTTTATCTATATGATCAGAAACCTGAAATTTCTTTATTTTCATTTCGGCAATTTTATTTGAAGAATCCTAAGTTAATTCGTAAGCTGGTATAGCACAATCATGCTATATATATATATATATATATATATATATATATATATATATATATGAACACACACACATACACACAGACACCTACCTATATATCTACTATTATATAAAATGAACTTTGTGTGTGTGTGTGTGTGTGTGTGTGTGTGTGTGTGTGCTTGGCCCCTAAGGAAAAATAAATAAATAAATAAATAAAAATAAATAAGCGTCTGGGTTGATTTTTTCGAAAAATTTAAAGAAAGATACTTGATGTGTTTCAGAGCGTTCTTACGTAGGTTTGGTATGGGAATGTCTTCGATAAGTACCAAAAAATCTATAATCAATAAAATCCGATTAAAGAAAGAAAGTCCGATTATGTTGAAAGTTAACACTAACATTACAAGTGCATCTGAGAAGTTTTACCACCGAACAAGAAAATATGCCCAGGCTATAAAATCAACGGTAGCCTATTTTTTTTTAAGACAGAAGCGATCGAAATGAATGTTTTTGGAGCACAATTAAACCATGATACTTGGATTTTGTATGCATAACTTTAATCCAAGTGATTATTTAAAAATAGTTTCATAAAATCAACAGTTTATTCTTTGATAAGACGGGCACGTTCGAAGTGAATGTTTCTGCTTATAGCACACTTGAATCATGATACTTGACCTTTTAAACTTTACGTGAAGCCATTATTTACAGTTAATTTCATAATTCTCTACAGTGCAATGTAGACTAGACTAGATTGTGGACTAAGTTACGGCGGGAAAACATGTACACCCCGAGAAGCAATCAATTAATTTGATTAAAAAATAGTCGATTTCACCGATATCAATGACAATAAAAGTATGGGAGAGTGGATAATTTGTTTATTTTTAGTCAATCCCGGACAATGTTGGGTCTCTATGCAAGTGTGTATATATATATATATATATATATATATATATATATATATATATATATATATATATATATATATATGTGTGTGTGTGTGTCAAAACCTCGTTAATTCATTACTCACACAGCATCAGCCGTATAGCATAATGATGAGAAGACTTGACTGTCATTTGGGCGGTCGGGTTTCAATCCTGGTTTGAGGCAGTTGCCTGTCTAGCCGCACTGATCAGCTGTGAAACCGCGAAACAGTACTGTATGTGGATGACTATATATATATATATATATATATATATATATATATATATATATATATATATATATACACGAGGAACGTTTAAAAAATGCCTCCTATTTTTTATTCCAAGCTAATGGACGAGAGAATATTTCAAATTGCATTGCTATGATGATTGAAGTTATACATTCATGACCCGAATGCTTCATCTCTCTGTTGCAGATATTAACGGGTTGAGATTCTAGAAAGCAACTCCGTCATGGACGTGCATCGGAATCAGGGATTACTCATCAAATTTTGCCATGCAGAAAAAAAATGAGACATTCAACATTCATCGCCACCTGCCTGATTAACGTTTATGAAGCTGATTCAGTTGATGGCAGCATAGTTAGGAGATAGATTCGTCGATTTCAGGCTTATGACAAGGATGTGAGTAACAAAGCGCGCTCCGGACTTTTACGACCGAAGAATGAAAAGTAGCTGGCAAAAATGCATTGATGAGGTTGGCGACTATGTAGAAAAATAAATTCTGGGCCACATCTTGTCGCCCGTTCTATTTATCTGGTTTCTAATCTTTAAAGTTCTATTTAGTTTTTAAGATGAAAATAGATCTTACTTTTGAAATGACCCCGCGTATGTGCATATATATATATATATATATATATATATATATATATATATATATATATATATATATATATATATATATACATAGTAATTTATAAAATATATATGGCGATTAAGCTACACTGAATATTCGGCGTTTCATCCACTCTAGGATTCCTCAGGCTTATCGCCATATATATTTTATAAATTACTAACTAGCTCTACCTACGTATTGAGCACTTTTGAAGTAAATATTTAAAGTTTATGCATAAATATATACTTTCGTATATTAATTTTATGTGAGTAAATGAAGTAGTATGAAGTAGTTATATATATATATATATATATATATATATATATGTCAGGTCATGTCATATGATACTGGTACCAGGTAACCCAGTACCTGCCTCATGGTCGGGTCACCGGCGACTAAACTGGTTCCCTCACCAGACTTGTTTGGTGAGGAGGGTGGCTAGTCTCCCTGAAGGATTAAAAACAAGACCTTCCAAAGGGCGAATGAACCCTTTTTCGGAGTCAACGGCGAACTAGCACCGTGTATGTTTGTGTTTGTGTTGAGGTGGAGAGGGCTCCCGTAAGCCGTGGTGAAGGCAAACTTTCTAGGAGAAGCAACTCTCTGATTTAAAAAACCATAAAGCGGGATACCAGTACCCGCATTAAGATAGTCTGCAATTTGATTTGTTGCTGGCTATCTTGCTCTTGCTTGTTGCTGGTTTTCAACATTTTGAACAGAGAGAAAGGTTGTCGTACAAAGCTAAGACTCCATAACATCATCTGTGTATAGATACTCCCTTAGGCATTTGTCTATTAAAATATCCTGTGGCGATGGAAATCATTTTTGGGCTCATGGACTTTAAGTGTCTGAGGGAGTGGCACTCGTCTGACAAGACGTTGCAATCATCATATATATATATATATATATATATATATATATATATATATATATACTAGCAAAAGTACTCGTCGTTGACTGGGTTCAAAAGTTTCCTACAGAAAATGGACTTTGATTTATGAAAGTATGATAGTTTATAAAAAGGAAGGGTTGTAAATTTGGGTTGGATTTGGTGGTATCAAAACCAAAACAAAATATGATGAAAGTAAAAATAAAATAGATAAACCCCATAATTTATTATACCATACCTGTTCACACTGAAACACTTATCACAATATTCTGTGGATCTATATTAAAAAAAAAAACTTATTAAACTTTGTGACATATTTCCATTCTATTGAGGTCAGATGCGAACGAACACCCCATAATTTTATTATACCATATTACTTCAACCTGAATATAATTATCAAAGTACCGTCCTTTTTGAAAGAAGAAAATGCAGGTTTCGTATTAAAAACAACTCTCGGTACAACAGCCGGAAAACAGTTCCTGATGGTCTGTTTAAGTTGGTTTATGAGCGTGACACATTTTTCACGAACCCACGGAAACTTAAGATAAACAGGACACTTTGAAGCGTCAAAGGTTACATCTTTATTAAATTGCTTGATTTTGAATTTGATACATTTATCAATCAAGAATTCTGGGTAGCCATTATCGATCAGAGTTTCCTTAATTTTAGCAATTTCAGTATATAGTCGCCAGGGGGAGCAAATAACCAACGCCCTATATACCAACGTATAAATTAGCGTCAACTTAGTGGTTTTAGGAGTAAAAGAACACCATTTAGTATATAGACCAGTAAATATAGGTTTTCTATATTAAGAAGTGAGAAAACCTCGTCTGGTTTATTCAAAATCGATAAACTAGAAATTTACAATCCCGTTTTCTGTGAAATTTTATAACAGTGAATCTTTATCATCTAACTGTGTTTTTAAATATTAAAAAGTAAATATTACCTTATTAAAAAAACAAAACTTTTAGTCGTTGGGGAAAATTTCCGATTTCATACGAGCCGATTAGCGAATATACTTCCGGTTTAACATTTTGAAATGACGAAACATAACGATTCTGACTATAATACACTGTATATATATATATATATATATATATATATATATATATATATATATATATATATACAGACCCACCCGTTAATTCATTTTTTTTTTAAAGTTCGAAAATGCAATCGTTCGCCCCTGATAAGGATAGCGAAAGGCGTCTAGAGTTTAAAAGAATTCTTTTTCTGCTATTTGTAAATTATGTACTACAAATAAACTCTTTTATATATATATATATATATATATATATATATATATATATATATATATATATATATATATATGTACCTACTGATACTAGTGTTTCATCCTTTCGGAATGGTCAGTATGAGAAATCACGATTGCTGCTGGTTCAGAGATGCGGATTCAGTTTCGAAGCCATCTCTGACCCCATTAGCAAGGAACATAAGCTTTAGGCCACCGTCAACTGCAATGAGAATGAGGTGAAATTTTACATTTATAAAGTCGAATAAACATTTATTTTAGCAACGTTCTTAACACGTTAAAAACATATATTTTTATACACGGAGGACTTCACTAGTTCAAGAAATTTAAATGTCATTTTAACTGAAGCATTTAAAAGTATCCAGATTTTTAACGAAACAGTAATCAAAAACTGCCTGAAGTCGACTGATAAAATTCAGTCACAAGTACTTGCAAAAAACAATTAAAATAAAAAACAAATAGACAGGGATGACTATAGAACTTTCTTTCACAGATTCGACCTTGAAATAAAAACGACAATTCGAAAAATAACAATAAAGCTCATTAAGCGTTTTAGCAATACTTGTCTGAATATATATATATATATATATATATATATATATTTATATACTTCTATTAATTTCTCTTCCACTTCTCTGTCTCCCTAGCTCTCTCTCTCTCTCTCTCTCTCTCTCTCTCTCTCTCTCTCTCTCTATATATATATATATATATATATATATATATATATATATATATATATAATTATTTTTACTATAATAATTGAATACCTACATACTCTAGTGTTTCATCCTTTCGGGAATCTTCAGTGCAGGGTGTCACGATTAATACCAGTCGAACGATTCGAACCCCGCATCACGAGACATCTCTGGCTCGATTAACGAAGACCTAATACATTCGGCTACCATTAACCGCGCGAAATAATGTCGAATTTAAACATTTTAATTTTAAATATTCCTTTACATCAGTCAGAGAGTGATCTAATCGTTATACGATGATCTATGCATAAGAGCTAAATTGACCGACTTTGATTCAACTGAAAGTGCTAAACGATGAGAAACGAATTTCTTAAAGGGGCTATCATTGTTGTTGCCTAAACAATATATACACTAATGGCATCTAATTAAACCACAGGACTATAATACTATATATATATATATATATATATATATATATATATATATATATATATATATATAGTATTATAGTCCTGTGGTTTAATTAGATGTCATTAGTGTATATATTGTTTAGGCAACAGAGAAAGAAAAGAGTACAGCACAACCATGTTGACACACCGGTTCTCGCCAGATCACCGGAATTAAGTCTTTGAGTCTGTCCAGTACCAGACGAGTGACCATTTGGGAAGGCTAGCCACTGTATGTTCTGTCTGGGAAGGTTGGACGAAAAAAGAACTCCTCACTACAAAAGCATCTACAACAGTTGTGGATGGCCTATGCCCCTTCCTGGGGCTCAAGGGTATATATATATATATATATATATATATATATATATATATATATATATATATATATATATTTATGCCACATTTGTGAACTTTAATGTAGGACTAAAGCTAGATTAAAGAGTCATCTACGTGCACACGGACGCAATGACACTTAAGGAAGAGATGGCAAACTTCTGTCAAGAAATAGCAATCATATATATATGTGTATATATATATATCTGTGTGTGTGTGTGTGCATTTATGTATGCGTGTATACTTGTTTTATATCTTCATGTATGTAGCAATTAAAAAAACTTAGAAAAGAAATAAAAAAAAAACAAGCTTAATCTGGTGTATACATACATTGTATGAAAGGGCATTTTTATGCAGGTGCGAAATCATTCTAAACTCTGCGTTAGTCACCCGGTTGTTCCAAACATGGTTAGTCCCATGGGATGTTTATACTTCCAAATACAAACATGTTTATAGTGTTATTTTTCTGTAAAATATAGTTATCCTGCTGGTTCAGGATATATATACATTCCCCATTGAACAGCTTGAATCACTTGTTTCTTGTTGATATTAATATAACTAAATAAAATAAATTTTAAAACTAGGGAAAAATGAAAAAAATCTTAGATTAATATCGCATTTATTAAAAAATACTTAGAGGATACACCAGTTATTTTTTTAGTATCTCTGGTGAGCACAAAAAAAAAAAAAAACAAACAAGAAAAATGAATGTGTGCTTTCAAATAAAAACACAAATGTTTCTATAAATTGAACTAGCAAGAAAAATGAATATGAGTTCATTGCATAAACATTACGTTTTAACCTGATTCACCTCAAAGAAAAACTGAGATACAACTGCGCTATACCCTCATTGAGTCAGAAGAGCACTGGAAGAGCGGAAAAGAAATAAGTTGCCAAATAGGAATTATAAACACTTCAGCAAAATTGGGGTAACAAAACAACCCATTGGACTAACGCAGGGTAAAATAGCTGATATAATAAGGTCAATATATGGAAAATACCCCCTCAACGCGCTAAAATTGTAACAAAACTGATTCTGGCAGGTTATGACCCCCACGGAAAAGTTTTTTTTTCTAGGTGGCGTCCAAGATGGCCGCCGAAACCTTTGAACGATAATAATTCTATAACTATCAACTCTAATTTGATGATCTTGGTGTCTGTTCCTACATTTTTGGGGGGCAAAGAACACACGAAGATCATTAAAAATGATGTTGGCTTTCTATGTGCCAATGCTTTGGGGATAGAGGTAGCATTTTACGTATATTTAATCTGATCTAACTGCATAACTAATTCACATCTTTCTCTATTTCAGGTATGATTCAACAATGAGTGCAAGCAAGTTCAGTCAAGCTTCTTGTCCAATCTGCAAGGAGGAGATTGAGAATTCCATGGTATAACTGGGTATCAATGCAGTGGATGGAGGCAAAAGGAATAAATGATTCCAGTGTAAAGCGAAAAAAAACCTTGTAGTTGAAGCTGGTATGAAAATACATAAAAGCTGTTATTAACTCTACATTAATGTTGAAAAACATTAAAAACCACGTTGCAAAGAAAATTAGTACTCTTGTACTAGAAAAGAGAACCACAAGAGGCTCAAGTGGAGCTTTTAACAGTCCAAAGAACTACATATTCTTTGGATGTACAATTAATTTGGACAAAGGACACTTTAGCTGGGTACGTATGGATAAATTTATAGAAACAATTTTAGAGGTCTGTGAATTCCGTTCCGAGCTTATCCTGCCTTGACAGAGTTCAAAACAGACTTCGTAGCCCAGTGGTGAAATCCCTTTTCTCTTCCCTTCAACCTCTTTCTCACAAAACCTATAGTTACCCCTCGCCAAACTTTCATGAGAAACACTCGTCTAGCTGAAAACACTATCAATAATTCCCCCACTTTTTATCTGTGCCTAAATCTAATCGTAGATTCCATGAACAAAGTTGCTTTCTTAGAACTTCACGCCTATGGAACTCTCTTCCTTTTGCCTGCTTTCTAGCTGACTATAATATGGTCGTCTTCAAGTCCAACGTAAACAAGTTCTTGATTAGCCGTTCCCCTTAAGTAATCCAATTTATCAAATTTCCAATACTAACGATGTCGTAATAATCGTTAGTATTGGAAATTTGATAATTAATCCTTATCCTCGAGTGGCCTCCGGGCGTTGATAAGTGACTGTAACGAGATTTACATGCATCTGATGGCCTTTACCATCATTCATGTAGTAGACATTTCAGGAGCCTCAAGTCTGTACCTTTTGAGTTCCAGCATGCCCCTGATGCCAAGCGCAGAAAGCCATGCCGTCCTAAAGATGAAAATGTGTATTCACCTAGTTAACATGATGAAAGGTTACAGGTTGAAAAAGCAGATGAAAGAGCGCTTTATGGATGAATAATATTTTCTGAAAGAAAAGGCTTGGATGATGTTATCACTATAAGAGAACAAACACTGTGGATTCTGAGATCATATTACAAAGAAATGTGTCAGGAAGATTACGAAGAATTCCCAAAACGTGCCATTATTGAAACTGCCGCCAGATTAATCAAAAGTGATATCAAGTCTAAGTTTTCTATGAAGAATCAGTAACCAAAGCTGTGAGGATTTAAAGCTTGGTTCAGTGCTTTCATCTTCTAACTCATTTGCGAATAACGCAGGAAACAGTGTTTGCTGCGAAAGACACAAGGCGCAAGACTGCAGCAGTTGGTCATGTCATAATGCAGGCAGTTCGCCCACGAGATGTCATTACACCGCTACAAGTGGGACTTGCTATGCAAGTCCGTCTTCAAGTTAATTGTGGATACTTTTCATGAGGTGGAATTTTGCTGCTCTTATACAGAAGTGATAAGATTTGAAAAAAATAATACAGCAGATTGTGTGGAACCTGATGTTCTAGGTGGAGATGTAGATTTGCTGGAAATATCTGTTTTTCGCCGCTGATAATATGGATAAAAAACTTATCACCCTGGAATGGGTGTCTTTGCTTCTGTCAACCCTGAATAAACAGACGAACCATATCATTCTATGAAAACAGATCTCAGAACTGAAATGATAAGAAAACGAAGATTCTCATTGATAAGATCTCTAAACAGTAGTGGTGGTCTAACCCATTACAGTGGGATGGCCGAGGATATGCGTAATCTTTGGACCTTATCTGCACCAGTAGTGTTTGAGTACAACAGTGCAATGCAAGATTTTACCGACCTAACCTATATCACAAGTCCACAACACAAAAATTCAACTGAGGCACGCATAAAAATAGATGTATCTGATCTTGAGAAAATTCAGACAAAGATGTCAGTTTATTCACTCTTCACATCCGATACTACTCTGAGAATGATTGTCAGCGGAATAGTGGCTGAACCAGATGTGAATGTACATGCCTTTGAATCCGTTGAGAACAAGATCATTGAACATATGATTGGAAAGCCATTATTTGCTTACAAATTTAAGCATAAAGACAGAGCCCAAAGCCTCCGAAATATTTCTGCTGTAAAGATGGCTTCTAATCGTACATTGATCCTGTGCGTACTTCCAAATTATAGTATGGATGAGTAAGGCAAGTGAAAAGAACCCTTTTGAATGGGGATGTAAACTCGAGAATCAACAGTTAGTTCCAGTTATGACCCAAAACAATGCTGAATCTGATATTATTGAAAATTATCCATTGAGACTGTTCATAGGGATGCAGATTATTTCGATGCAACTAAAGACAGTTGCACTAGTGTATGTGTACCTTACCAGACTGCCTGGCACTAGTGTATGTGTGCCTTACCAGACTGCCTTGCACTAGTGTATGCGTGCCTTACCAGACTGCCTTGCACTAGTGTATGTGTGCCTTACCAGACTGCCTTACACTAGTGTATGTGTGCCTTACCAGACAGCCTTGCACAAGTGTATGTGTGCCTTACCAGACTGCCTTACACTAGTGTATGTGTGCCTTACAAGACTGTCTTACACTAGTGTATGTGTGCCTTACACGACTGCCTTGCACTACTGTATGTGTGCCTTACCAGACTGTCTTGCACTAGAGTATGTGTGCCTTACCAGACTACCTTGCACTATTGTATGTGCGCATTACCAGACTGCCTTGCACTAGTGTATGTGTGCCTTACCAGACTGTCTTGCACTAGTGTATGTGTGCCTTACAATCCTGCCTTGCACTAGTGTATGTGTGCCTTACCAGACTGCCTTGCACTAGTGTATGTGTGCCTTACCAGACTGTCTTGCACTAGTGTATGTGTGCCTTACCTGACTGCATTGCACTAGTGTATGTGTGCCTTACCAGACTGTCTTGCACTAGTGTATGCGTGCCTTACCAGACTGTCTTGCACTAGTGTATGTGTGCCTTACCAGACTGTCTTGCACTAGTGTATGTGTGCCTTACCAGACTGTCTTGCACTAGTGTATGTGTGCCTTACCAGATTGTCTTGCACTAGTGTATGAGTGCCTTACCAGACTGCCTTACACTAGCGTATGTGTGCCTTACCAGACTGCCTTACACTAGTGTATGTGTGCCTTACAAGAATGTCTTGAATTAGTGTATGTGTACCTTACCAGACTGCCTTGCACGAGAGTATGTGTGCCTTACCAGATTGTCTTGCACTAGTGTATGTGTGCCTAACCAGACTGCCTTGCACTAGTGTATGTGTGCCTTACAAGACTGTCTTGCACTAGTGTATGTGTGCCTTACCAGACTGCCTTACACTAGTGTATGTGTGCCATACCAGACTGTCTTGCACTAGTGTATGTGTGCCTTACACGACTGCCTTGCCCTAGTGTATGTGTGCCTTACCAGATTGCCTTGCACTAATGTATGTGTGCCTTACCAGACTGCCTTGCACTAGTGTATGTGTGCCTTACCAGACTGCCTTTCACTAGTGTATGTGTGCCTTACCAGACTGCCTTACACTAGTGTATGTGTGCCATACCAGACTGTCTTGCACTAGTGTATGTGTGCCTTACCAGACTGCCTTGCACTAGTGTATGTGTGCCTTACCAGACTGCCTTGCACTAGTGTATGTGTGCCTTTCAAGATTGTCTTGCACTAGTTTATGTGTGCCTTACCAGACTGCCTTACACTAGTGTATGTGTGCCATACAAGACTGTCTTGCACATGTGTATGTGTGCCTTACCAGACTGTCTTGCACTAGTGTATGCGTGCCTTACCTGACTGCCTTGACCTAGTGTATGTGTGCCTTACACGACTGTCTTGCACTAGTGTATGTGTGCCTTACCAGACTGCCTTGCACTAGTGTATGTGTGCCTTACCAGACTGCCTTTAAGTAGTGTACGTGTGCCTTACCAGACTGTCTTGCACTAGTGTATGCGTGCCTTACAAGACTGTCTTGCACTAGTGTATGCGTGCCTTACCAGACTGCCTTGCACTAGTGTATGTGTGCCTTACCAGACTGCCTTGCCCTAGTGTATGCGTGCCTTACCAGACTGCCTTGCACTAGTGTATGTGTGCCATACAAGACTGTCTTGCACTAGTGTATGTGTGCCTTACCAGACTGTCTTGCACTAGTGTATGCGTGCCTTACCAGACTGCCTTGCACTAGTGTATGCGTGCCTTACCTGACTGCCTTGACCTAGTGTATGTGTGCCTTACACGACTGTCTTGCACTAGTGTATGTGAGCCTTACCAGACTGCCTTGCACTAGTGTATGTGTGCCTAACCAGACTGCCTTTAAGTAGTGTATGTGTGCCTTACCAGACTGTCTTGCACTAGTGTATGCGTGCCTTACCAGACTGCCTTGCACTAGTGTATGTGTGCCTTACCAGACTGTCTTGCACTAGTGTATGTGTGCCTTACCAGACTGCCTTGCACTAGAGTATGTGTGCCTTACCAGACTGCCTTGCACAAGTGTATTTGTGCCTTACCAGACTGTCTTGCACTAGTGTATGTGTGCCTTACCAGATTGTCTTGCACTAGTGTATGTGTGCCTTACCAGATTGTCTTGCACTAGTATATGTGTGCCTTACCAGATTGTCTTGCACTAGTGTATGCGTGCCTTACCAGACTGCCTTGCACTAGTGTATGTGTGCCTTACCAGATTGTCTTGCACTAGTGTATGCGTGCCTTACCAGACTGCCTTGCACTAGTGTATGTGTGCCTTACCAGACTGTCTTGCACTAGTGTATGCGTGCCTTACAAAACTGCCTTGCACTAGTGTATGTGTGCCTTACCAGACTGCTTTGCACTAGTGTATGTGTGCCTTACCAGACTGTCTTGCACTAGTGTATGTGTGCCTTACCAGACTGCCTTGCACTAGTGTATGTGTGCCTTACCAGACTGCCTTGCACAAGTGTATGTGTGCCTTACCAGACTGTCTTGCACTAGTGTATGTGTGCCTTACCAGACTGTCTTGCACTAGTGTATGCGTGCCTTACCAGACTGCCTTGCACTAGTGTATGTGTGCCTTACCAGACTGCCTTGCACTAGTGTATGTGTGCCTTACCAGACTGCCTTGCCCTAGTGTATGCGTGCCTTACAAGAATGCCTTGCACTAGTGTATGTGTGCCTTACCAGACTGTCTTGCACTAGTGTATGTGAGCCTTACCAGACTGCCTTGCACTAGTGTATGTGTGCCTTACCAGACTGTCTTGCACTAGTGTATGTGTGCCTTACCTGACTGTCTTGCACTAGTGTATGTGTGCCTTACCAGATTGTCTTGCACTAGTGTATGTGTGCCTTACAAGATTGTCTTGCACTAGTGTATGCGTGCCTTACCAGACTGCCTTGCACTAGTGTATGTGTTCCTTACAAGACTGCCTCGCACTAGTGTATGTGTGCCTTACCAGACTGCCTTGCACTAGTGTATGTGTGCCTTACCAGACTGTCTTGCACTAGTGTATGCGTACCTTACCAGATTGCCTTGCACTAGTGTATGTGTGCCTTACCAGACTGTCTTGCACTAGTGTATGTGTGCCTTACCAGATTGTCTTGCACTAATGTATGCGTGCCTTACCAGACTGCCTTGCACTAGTGTATGTGTGCCTTACCAGACTGCCTTGCCCTAGTGTATGCGTGCCTTACCAGACTGCCTTGCACTAGTGTATGTGTGCCTTACCAGACTGTCTTGCACTAGTGTATGCGTGCCTTACCAGACTGCCTTGCACTAGTGTATGTGTGCCTTACCAGACTGCCTTTCACTAGTGTATGTGTGCCTTACCAGACTGTCTTGCCCTAGTGTATGCGTGCCTTACCAGACTGCCTTGCACTAGTGTATGCGTGCCTTACCAGACTGTCTTGCCCTAGTGTATGCGTGCCTTACAAGACTGTCTTGCACTAGTGTATGCGTGCCTTACCAGACTGCCTTGCACTAGTGTATGTGTGCCTTACCAGACTGCCTTGCACTAGTGTATGTGTTCCTTACCAGACTGCCTAGCACTAGAGTATGCGTTCCTTACCAGACTGTCTTGCACTAGTGTATGCGTGCCTTACCAGACTGTCTTGCCCTAGTGTATGCGTGCCTTACCAGACTGCCTTGCACTAGTGTATGCGTGCCTTACCAGACTGTCTTGCACTAGTGTATGCGTGCCTTACCAGACTGCCTTGCACTAGTGTATGCGTGCCTTACCAGACTGTCTTGCACTAGTGTATGCGTGCCTTACCAGACTGTCTTGCACTAGTGTATGTGTGCCTTACCAGACTGCCTTTCACTAGTGTATGTGCGCCTTACCAGACTGCCTTGCACTAGTGTACGTGTGCCTTACCAGACTGCCTTGCACTAGTGTACGTGTGCCTTACCAGACTGTCTTGCCCTAGTGTATGTGTGCCTTACCAGACTGCCTTTCACTAGTGTATGTGTGCCTTACCAGACTGCCTTGCACTAGTGTACGTGTGCCTCACCAGACTGTCTTGCACTAGTGTATGTGTGCCTTACCAGAATGCCTTGCACTAGTGTATGTGTGCCTTACCAGACTGCCTTGCACTAGTGTATGTGTGCCTTACCATACTGCCTCGCACTAGTGTATGTGTGCCTTACACGACTGCCTTGCACTAGTGTATGTGTGCCTTACCAGACTGCCTTGCACTAGTGTATGGCATCCTTACCAGACTGCCTTGCACCAGTGTATGCGTGCCTTACCAGACTGCCTTGCACTAGTGTATGTGTGCCATACCAGACTGTCTTGCACTAGTGTATGTGTGCCTTACCAGACTGTATTGCACTAGTGTATGTGCGCCTTACCAGACTGCCTTGCACTAGTGTACGTGTACCTTACCAGAGTGCCTTGCACTAGTGTATGTGTGCCATACCAGACTGCCTTGCACTAGTGTATGCGTGCCTTACAAGACTGCCTTGCACTAGTGTATGTGTGCCTAACCAGACTGTCTTGCCCTAGTGTATGCGTGCCTTACCAGACTGCCTTGCCCTAGTGTATGCGTGCCTTACCAGACTGCCTTGCACTAGTGTATGCGTGCCTTACCAGACTGTCTTGCACTAGTGTATGCGTGCCTTACCATACTGCCTTGCACTAGTGTATGTGTGCCTTACCAGACTGCCTTTCACTAGTGTATGTGCGCCTTACCAGACTGCCTTGCACTAGTGTACGTGTGCCTTACCAGACTGCCTTGCACTAGTGTACGTGTGCCTTACAAGACTGTCTTGCCCTAGTGTATGTGTGCCTTACACGACTGCCTTTCACTAGTGTATGTGTGCCTTACCAGACTGCCTTGCACTAGTGTACGTGTGCCTCACCAGACTGTCTTGCACTAGTGTATGTGTGCCTTACCAAACTGCCTTGCACTAGTGTATGTTTGCCTTACCAGACTGCCTTGCACTAGTGTATGTTTGCCTTACCATACTGTCTCGCACTAGTGTATGTGTGCCTTACCAGACTGCCTTGCACTAGTGTATGTGTGCCTTACCAGACTGCCTTGCACTAGTGTATGGCATCCTTACCAGACTGCCTTGCACTAGTGTATGCGTGCCTTACCAGACTGCCTTGCACTAGTGTATGTGTGCCTTACCAGACTGTCTTGCACTAGTGTATATGTGCCTTACCAGACTGTATGGCACTAGTGTATGTGCGCCTTACCAGACTGCCTTGCACTAGTGTACGTGTACCTTACCAGACTGCCTTGCACTAGTGTATGTGTGCCTTACCATACTGCCTTGCACTAGTGTACGTGTGCCTTACCAGACTGCCTTGCACTAGTGTATGCGTGCCTTACCAGACTGCCTTGCACTAGTGTATGCGTGCCTTACCAGACTGTCTTGCACTAGTGTATGCGTGCCTTACCAGACTGCCTTGCACTAGTGTATGTGTGCCTTACCAGACTGCCTGTCACTAGTGTATGTGTGCCTTACCAGACTGCCTTGCACTAGTGTACGTGTGCCTTACCAGACTGCCTTGCACTAGTGTACGTGTGCCTTACCAGACTGTCTTGCCCTAGTGTATGTGTGCCTTACCAGACTGCCTTTCACTAGTGTATGTGTGCCTTACCAGACTGCCTTGCACTAGTGTACGTGTGCCTCACCAGACTGTCTTGCACTAGTGTATGTGTGCCTTACCAGACTGCCTTGCACTAGTGTATGTGTGCCTTACCAGACTGCCTTGCACTAGTGTATGTGTGCTTACCATACTGCCTCGCACTAGTGTATGTGTGCCTTACACGACTGCCTTGCACTAGTGTATGTGTGCCTTACCAGACTGCCTTGCACTAGTGTATGGCATCCTTACCAGACTGCCTTGCACTAGTGTATGCGTGCCTTACCAGACTGCCTTGCACAGTGTATGTGTGCCTAACAAGACTGTCTTGCACTAGTGTATGTGTGCCTTACCAGACTGTATTGCACTAGTGTATGTGCGCCTTACCAGACTGCCTTGCACTAGTGTACGTGTACCTTACCAGACTGCCTTGCACTAGTGTATGTGTGCCTTACCAGACTGCCTTGCACTAGTGTACGTGTGCCTTACCAGACTGCCTTGCACTAGTGTATGCGTGCCTTACAAGACTGTCTTGCACTAGTGTATGTGCGCCTTACCAGACTGTCTTGCACAAGTGTACGTGTACCTTAGCAGACTGCCTTGCACTAGTGTATGTGTTCCTTACCAGACTGCCTTGCACTAGTGTATGTGTTCCTTACCAGACTGCCTTGCACTAGTGTATGTGTTTCTTACCAGACTGTCTTGCACTAGTGTATGTGCGCCTTACAAGACTGTCTTGCACTAGTGTATGTGTGCCTTACCAGACTACCTTGCACTAGTGTATGTGTGCCTTACCAGACTGCCTTGCACTAGTGTATGTGTGCCTTACCAGACTGCCTTGCACTAGTGTATGTGTTCCTTACCAGACTGTCTTGCACTATTGTATGTGCGCCTTACCAGACTGCCTTGCACTAGTGTATACGTGCCTTACCCGACTGCCTTGTACTAGTGTACGTGTACCTTACCTAACGGCCTTGCACTAGTGTCTGTGTGCCTTACCAGACTGCCTTGCACTAGTGTATGTGTGCCTAACCAGACTGTCTTGCCCTAGTGTATGCGTGCCTTACCAGACTGCCTTGCACTAGTGTATGCGTGCCTTACCAGACTGTCTTGCACTAGTGTATGTGTGCCTTACAGGACTGCCTTGCACTAGTGTATGTGCGCCTTACCAGAGGTCCTTGCACTAGTGTATGTGTACCTTACAAGACAGCCTTGCCCTAGTGTATGCGTGCCTTACCAGACTGCCTTGCACTAGTGTATGCGTACCTTCCAGACTGTCTTGCACTAGTGTATGCGTGCCTTACAAGACTGCCTTGCACTAGTGTATGTGTGCCTTACAAGACTGCCTTTCACTAGTGTATGTGTGCCTTACCAGACTGCCTTGCACTAGTGTCCGTGTTCCTTACCAGACTGCCTTGCACTAGTGTACGTGTACCTTACCAGACTGTCTTGCCCTAGTGTATGTATGCCTTACCAGACTGCCTGTCACTAGTGTATGTGTGCCTTACATGACTGCCTTGCACTAGTGTACGTGTGCCTTACCAGACTGTCTTGCACTAGTGTATGTGTGCCTTACCAGACTGCCTTGCACTAGTGTATGTGTGCCTTACCAGACTGCCTTGCACTAGTGTATGTGTGCCTTACCATACTGCCTTGCACTAGTGTATGTGCGCCTTACCAGACTGCCTTGCACTAGTGTATGTGTGCCTTACCAGACTGCCTCGCACTAGTGTATGTGTGCCTTACACGACTGCCTTGCACTAGTGTATGTGTGCCTTACCAGACTGCCTTGCCCTAGTGTATGCGTTCCTTACCAGACTGCCTTGCACTAGTGTATGCGTGCCTTACCAGACTGCCTTGCACTAGTGTATGTGTGCCTTACCAGACTGCCTTGCACTAGTGTACGTGTGCCTTACCAGACTGTCTTGCACTAGTGTATGTGTGCCTTACCAGACTGTCTTGTACTAGTGTATATGCGCCTTACCAGACTGCCTTGCACTAGTTTACGTGTACCTTACCAGACTGCCTTGCACTAGTGTATGTGTGCCTTACCAGACTGCCTTGCACTATTGTACGTGTGCCTTACCAGACTGCCTTGCATTAGTGTATGCGTGCCTTACCAGACTGTCTTGCACTAGTGTATGTGCGCCTTACCAGACTGCCTTGCACGCGTGTACGTGTACTTTACCAAACTGCCTTGCACTAGTGTATGTGTGGCTTACCAGACTGCCTTGCACTAGTGTATGTGTGCCTTACCAGACTGCCTTGCACTAGTGTATGTGTTCCTTACCAGACTGTCTTGCACTAGGATATGTGCGCCTTACCAGACTGTCTTGCACTAGTGTGTGTGTGTGCCTTACCAGACTGCCTTGCACTAGTGTATGTGTGCCTTACCAGACTGCCTTGCACTAGTGTATGTGTGCCTTACCAGACTGTCTTGCACTAGTGTATGTGTCTGCCTTACCAGACTCCCTTGCACTAGTGTATGTGCGCCTTACCAGACTGTCTTGCACTAGTGTGTGTGTGTGCCTTACCAGACTGTCTTGCACTAGTGTATGTGAGCCTTACCAGACTGCCTTGCACTAGTGTATGTGTTCCTTACCAGACTGTCTTGCACTAGTGTATGTGCGCCTTACCAGACTGCCTTGCACTAGTGTATGTGTTCCTCACCAGACTGTCTTGCACTAGTGTATGTGCGCCTTACGAGACTGTCTTGCACTAGTGTATGTGTGCCTTACCAGACTGCCTTGCGCTAGTGTATGTGTGCCTTACCAGACTGTCTTGAACTAGTGTATGTGTGCCTTACCAGACTGCCTTGCACTAGGGTATGTGTGCCTTACCAGACTGCCTTGCACTAGTGTATGTGTGCCTTACCAGACTGCCTTACACTAGTGTATGTGTGCCTTACCTGACAGCCTTGCACTAGTGTATGTGTGCCTTACCAGACTGCCTTACACTAGTGTATGTGTGCCTTACCAGACTGCCTTGAACTAGTGTATGTGTGCCTTACCTGACTGCCTTGCACTAGTGTATGCGTGCCTTACCAGACTGCCTTACACTAGTGTATGTGTGCCTTACCAGAGTGCCTTGCTTTAGTGCATACGAGCTTTACCAGACTGCCTTGCGCTAGTGTATGTGTGCCTTACCATACTGCCTTGCACTAGTGTATGTGCGCCTTACGAGACTGCCTTGCACTAGTGTATGTGTGCCTAACCAGACTGTCTTGCCCTAGTGTATGCGTGCCTTACCAGACTGTCTTGCACTAGTGTATGCGTGCCTTACCAGACTGCCTTGCCCTAGTGTATGTGTGCCTTACCAGACTGCCTTGCACTAGTGTATGTGTGCCTTACCAGACTGCCTTGCCCTAGTGTATGCGTGCCTTACCAGACTGCCTTGCACTAGTGTATGCGTGCCTTACCAGACTGTCTTGCACGAGTGTATGCGTGCCTTACCAGACTGCCTTGCACTAGTGTATGTGTGCCTTACCAGACTGCCTTTCACTAGTGTATGTGTGCCTTACCAGACTGCCTTGCACTAGTGTACCTGTGCCTTACCAGACTGCCTTGCACTAGTGTACGTGTGCCTTACCAGACTGTCTCGCCCTAGTGTATGCGTGCCTTACCAGACTGCCTTTCACTAGTGTATGTGTGCCTTTCCAGACGGCCTTGCACTAGTGTACGTGTGCCTTACCAGACTGTCTTGCACTAGTGTATATGTGCCTTACCAGACTGCCTTGCACTAGTGTATATGTGCCTTACCATACTGCCTCGCACTAGTGTATGTGTGCCTTACACGACTGCCTTGCACTAGTGTATGTGTGCCTTACCAGACTTCCTTGTACTAGTGTATGGCATCCTTACCAGACTGCCTTGCACTAGTGTATGCGTGCCTTACCAGACTGCCTTGCACTAGTGTATGTGTGCCTTACCAGACTGTCTTGCACTAGTGTATGTGTGCCTTACCAGACTGTCTTGCACTAGTGTATGTGCGCCTTTCCAGACTGCCTTGCACTAGTGTACATGTACCATACCAGACTGCCTTGCACTAGTGTATGTGTGCCTTACCAGACTGCCTTGCACTAGTGTACGTGTGCCTTACCAGACTGCCTTGCACTAGTGTATGCGTGCCTTACCAGACTGTCTTGCACTAGTGTATGTGCGCCTTACCAGACTGTCTTGCACAAGTGTACGTGTACCTTACCAGACTGCCTTGCACTAGTGTATGTGTTCCTTACAAGACTGCCTTGCACTAGTGTATGTGTGCCTTACCAGACTGCCTTGCACTAGTGTATGTGTGCCTTACCAGACTGCCTTGCACTAGTGTATGTGTTCCTTACCAGACTGTCTTGCACTAGTGTATGTGCGCCTTACCAGACTGTCTTGCACTAGTGTGTGTGTGTGCGTTACCAGACTGCCTTGCACTAGTGTATGTGTGCCTTACCAGACTGCCTTGCACTAGTGTATGTGAGCCTTAACAGACGGCCTTGCACTAGTGTATGTGTTCCTTACCAGACTGTCTTGCACTAGTGTATGGGCGCCTTACCAGACTGCCTTGCACTAGTGTATGTGTGCCTTACCAGACTGTCTTGCACTAGTGTATGTGCGCCTTACCAGACTGTCTTGCACTAGTGTATGTGTGCCTTACAAGACTGCCTTGCACTAGTGTATGTGTGCCTTACCAGACTGTCTTGCACTAGTGTATGTGTGCCTTACCAGACTGCCTTGCACTAGGGTATGTGTGCCTTACCAGACTGCCTTGCACTAGTGTATGTGTGCCTTACCAGACTGCCTTACACTAGTGTATGTGTGCCTTACCAGACTGCCTTGAACTAGTGTATGTGTGCCTTACCTGACTGCCTTGCACTAGTGTATGTGTGCCTTACCAGACTGCTTTACACTAGTGTATGTGTGCCTTACCAGACTGCCTTGCACTACTGTATGTGTGCCTTACCAGACTGCCTTGCACTAGTGTATATGTGCCTTACCATACTGCCTCGCACTAGTGTATGTGTGCCTTACACGACTGCCTTGCACTAGTGTATGTGTGCCTTACCAGACTGCCTTGCACTAGTGTATATGTGCCTTACCAGACTGCCTTGTACTAGTGTATGGCATCCTTACCAGACTGCCTTGCACTAGTGTATGTGTGCCTTACCAGACTGCCTTGTACTAGTGTATGGCATCCTTACCAGACTGCCTTGCACTAGTGTATATGTGCCTTACCAGACTGCCTTGTACTAGTGTATGGCATCCTTACCAGACTGCCTTGCACTAGTGTATGTGTGCCTTACCAGACTGCCTTGCACTAGTGTATGTGTGCCTTACCAGACTGCCTTGCCCTAGTGTATGCGTGCCTTACCAGACTGCCTTGCACTAGTGTATGCGTGCCTTACCAGACTGTCTTGCACGAGTGTATGCGTGCCTTACCAGACTGCCTTGCACTAGTGTATGTGTGCCTTACCAGACTGCCTTTCACTAGTGTATGTGTGCCTTACCAGACTGCCTTGCACTAGTGTACCTGTGCCTTACCAGACTGCCTTGCACTAGTGTACGTGTGCCTTACCAGACTGTCTCGCCCTAGTGTATGCGTGCCTTACCAGACTGCCTTTCACTAGTGTATGTGTGCCTTTCCAGACGGCCTTGCACTAGTGTACGTGTGCCTTACCAGACTGTCTTGCACTAGTGTATATGTGCCTTACCAGACTGCCTTGCACTAGTGTATGTGTGCCTTACCAGACTGCCTTGCACTAGTGTATATGTGCCTTACCATACTGCCTCGCACTAGTGTATGTGTGCCTTACACGACTGCCTTGCACTAGTGTATGTGTGCCTTACCAGACTGCCTTGTACTAGTGTATGGCATCCTTACCAGGCTGCCTTGCACTAGTGTATGCGTGCCTTACCAGACTGCCTTGCACTAGTGTATGTGTGCCTTACCAGACTGTCTTGCACTAGTGTATATGTGCCTTACCAGACTGTATGGCACTAGTGTATGTGCGCCTTACCAGACTGCCTTGCACTAGTGTACGTGTACCTTACCAGACTGCCTTGCACTAGTGTATGTGTGCCTTACCATACTGCCTTGCACTAGTGTACGTGTGCCTTACCAGACTGCCTTGCACTAGTGTATGCGTGCCTTACCAGACTGCCTTGCACTAGTGTATGCGTGCCTTACCAGACTGTCTTGCACTAGTGTATGCGTGCCTTACCAGACTGCCTTGCACTAGTGTATGTGTGCCTTACCAGACTGCCTGTCACTAGTGTATGTGTGCCTTACCAGACTGCCTTGCACTAGTGTACGTGTGCCTTACCAGACTGCCTTGCACTAGTGTACGTGTGCCTTACCAGACTGTCTTGCCCTAGTGTATGTGTGCCTTACCAGACTGCCTTTCACTAGTGTATGTGTGCCTTACCAGACTGCCTTGCACTAGTGTACGTGTGCCTCACCAGACTGTCTTGCACTAGTGTATGTGTGCCTTACCAGACTGCCTTGCACTAGTGTATGTGTGCCTTACCAGACTGCCTTGCACTAGTGTATGTGTGCTTACCATACTGCCTCGAACTAGTGTATGTGTGCCTTACACGACTGCCTTGCACTAGTGTATGTGTGCCTTACCAGACTGCCTTGCACTAGTGTATGGCATCCTTACCAGACTGCCTTGCACTAGTGTATGCGTGCCTTACCAGACTGCCTTGCACAGTGTATGTGTGCCTTACAAGACTGTCTTGCACTAGTGTATGTGTGCCTTACCAGACTGTATTGCACTAGTGTATGTGCGCCTTACCAGACTGCCTTGCACTAGTGTACGTGTACCTTACCAGACTGCCTTGCACTAGTGTATGTGTGCCTTACCAGACTGCCTTGCACTAGTGTACGTGTGCCTTACCAGACTGCCTTGCACTAGTGTATGCGTGCCTTACAAGACTGTCTTGCACTAGTGTATGTGCGCCTTACCAGACTGTCTTGCACAAGTGTACGTGTACCTTAGCAGACTGCCTTGCACTAGTGTATGTGTTCCTTACCAGACTGCCTTGCACTAGTGTATGTGTTCCTTACCAGACTGCCTTGCACTAGTGTATGTGTTTCTTACCAGACTGTCTTGCACTAGTGTATGTGCGCCTTACAAGACTGTCTTGCACTAGTGTATGTGTGCCTTACCAGACTACCTTGCACTAGTGTATGTGTGCCTTACCAGACTGCCTTGCACTAGTGTATGTGTGCCTTACCAGACTGCCTTGCACTAGTGTATGTGTTCCTTACCAGACTGTCTTGCACTATTGTATGTGCGCCTTACCAGACTGCCTTGCACTAGTGTATACGTGCCTTACCCGACTGCCTTGTACTAGTGTACGTGTACCTTACCTAACGGCCTTGCACTAGTGTCTGTGTGCCTTACCAGACTGCCTTGCACTAGTGTATGTGTGCCTAACCAGACTGTCTTGCCCTAGTGTATGCGTGCCTTACCAGACTGCCTTGCACTAGTGTATGCGTGCCTTACCAGACTGTCTTGCACTAGTGTATGTGTGCCTTACAGGACTGCCTTGCACTAGTGTATGTGCGCCTTACCAGAGGTCCTTGCACTAGTGTATGTGTACCTTACAAGACAGCCTTGCCCTAGTGTATGCGTGCCTTACCAGACTGCCTTGCACTAGTGTATGCGTACCTTCCAGACTGTCTTGCACTAGTGTATGCGTGCCTTACAAGACTGCCTTGCACTAGTGTATGTGTGCCTTACAAGACTGCCTTTCACTAGTGTATGTATGCCTTACCAGACTGCCTTGCACTAGTGTCCGTGTTCCTTACCAGACTGCCTTGCACTAGTGTACGTGTACCTTACCAGACTGTCTTGCCCTAGTGTATGTATGCCTTACCAGACTGCCTGTCACTAGTGTATGTGTGCCTTACATGACTGCCTTGCACTAGTGTACGTGTGCCTTACCAGACTGTCTTGCACTAGTGTATGTGTGCCTTACCAGACTGCCTTGCACTAGTGTATGTGTGCCTTACCAGACTGCCTTGCACTAGTGTATGTGTGCCTTACCATACTGCCTTGCACTAGTGTATGTGCGCCTTACCAGACTGCCTTGCACTAGTGTATGTGTGCCTTACCAGACTGCCTCGCACTAGTGTATGTGTGCCTTACACGACTGCCTTGCACTAGTGTATGTGTGCCTTACCAGACTGCCTTGCCCTAGTGTATGCGTTCCTTACCAGACTGCCTTGCACTAGTGTATGCGTGCCTTACCAGACTGCCTTGCACTAGTGTATGTGTGCCTTACCAGACTGCCTTGCACTAGTGTACGTGTGCCTTACCAGACTGTCTTGCACTAGTGTATGTGTGCCTTACCAGACTGTCTTGTACTAGTGTATATGCGCCTTACCAGACTGCCTTGCACTAGTTTACGTGTACCTTACCAGACTGCCTTGCACTAGTGTATGTGTGCCTTACCAGACTGCCTTGCACTATTGTACGTGTGCCTTACCAGACTGCCTTGCATTAGTGTATGCGTGCCTTACCAGACTGTCTTGCACTAGTGTATGTGCGCCTTACCAGACTGCCTTGCACGCGTGTACGTGTACTTTACCAAACTGCCTTGCACTAGTGTATGTGTGGCTTACCAGACTGCCTTGCACTAGTGTATGTGTGCCTTACCAGACTGCCTTGCACTAGTGTATGTGTTCCTTACCAGACTGTCTTGCACTAGGATATGTGCGCCTTACCAGACTGTCTTGCACTAGTGTGTGTGTGTGCCTTACCAGACTGCCTTGCACTAGTGTATGTGTGCGTTACCAGACTGCCTTGCACTAGTGTATGTGTGCCTTACCAGACTGTCTTGCACTAGTGTATGTGTGTGCCTTACCAGACTGCCTTGCACTAGTGTATGTGCGCCTTACCAGACTGTCTTGCACTAGTGTGTGTGTGTGCCTTACCAGACTGTCTTGCACTAGTGTATGTGAGCCTTACCAGACTGCCTTGCACTAGTGTATGTGTTCCTTACCAGACTGTCTTGCACTAGTGTATGTGCGCCTTACCAGACTGCCTTGCACTAGTGTATGTGTTCCTCACCAGACTGTCTTGCACTAGTGTATGTGCGCCTTACGAGACTGTCTTGCACTAGTGTATGTGTGCCTTACCAGACTGCCTTGCGCTAGTGTATGTGTGCCTTACCAGACTGTCTTGAACTAGTGTATGTGTGCCTTACCAGACTGCCTTGCACTAGGGTATGTGTGCCTTACCAGACTGCCTTGCACTAGTGTATGTGTGCCTTACCAGACTGCCTTACACTAGTGTATGTGTGCCTTACCTGACAGCCTTGCACTAGTGTATGTGTGCCTTACCAGACTGCCTTACACTAGTGTATGTGTGCCTTACCAGACTGCCTTGAACTAGTGTATGTGTGCCTTACCTGACTGCCTTGCACTAGTGTATGCGTGCCTTACCAGACTGCCTTACACTAGTGTATGTGTGCCTTACCAGAGTGCCTTGCTTTAGTGCATACGAGCTTTACCAGACTGCCTTGCGCTAGTGTATGTGTGCCTTACCATACTGCCTTGCACTAGTGTATGTGCGCCTTACGAGACTGCCTTGCACTAGTGTATGTGTGCCTAACCAGACTGTCTTGCCCTAGTGTATGCGTGCCTTACCAGACTGTCTTGCACTAGTGTATGCGTGCCTTACCAGACTGCCTTGCCCTAGTGTATGTGTGCCTTACCAGACTGCCTTGCACTAGTGTATGTGTGCCTTACCAGACTGCCTTGCCCTAGTGTATGCGTGCCTTACCAGACTGCCTTGCACTAGTGTATGCGTGCCTTACCAGACTGTCTTGCACGAGTGTATGCGTGCCTTACCAGACTGCCTTGCACTAGTGTATGTGTGCCTTACCAGACTGCCTTTCACTAGTGTATGTGTGCCTTACCAGACTGCCTTGCACTAGTGTACCTGTGCCTTACCAGACTGCCTTGCACTAGTGTACGTGTGCCTTACCAGACTGTCTCGCCCTAGTGTATGCGTGCCTTACCAGACTGCCTTTCACTAGTGTATGTGTGCCTTTCCAGACGGCCTTGCACTAGTGTACGTGTGCCTTACCAGACTGTCTTGCACTAGTGTATATGTGCCTTACCAGACTGCCTTGCACTAGTGTATATGTGCCTTACCATACTGCCTCGCACTAGTGTATGTGTGCCTTACACGACTGCCTTGCACTAGTGTATGTGTGCCTTACCAGACTTCCTTGTACTAGTGTATGGCATCCTTACCAGACTGCCTTGCACTAGTGTATGCGTGCCTTACCAGACTGCCTTGCACTAGTGTATGTGTGCCTTACCAGACTGTCTTGCACTAGTGTATGTGTGCCTTACCAGACTGTCTTGCACTAGTGTATGTGCGCCTTTCCAGACTGCCTTGCACTAGTGTACATGTACCATACCAGACTGCCTTGCACTAGTGTATGTGTGCCTTACCAGACTGCCTTGCACTAGTGTACGTGTGCCTTACCAGACTGCCTTGCACTAGTGTATGCGTGCCTTACCAGACTGTCTTGCACTAGTGTATGTGCGCCTTACCAGACTGTCTTGCACAAGTGTACGTGTACCTTACCAGACTGCCTTGCACTAGTGTATGTGTTCCTTACAAGACTGCCTTGCACTAGTGTATGTGTGCCTTACCAGACTGCCTTGCACTAGTGTATGTGTGCCTTACCAGACTGCCTTGCACTAGTGTATGTGTTCCTTACCAGACTGTCTTGCACTAGTGTATGTGCGCCTTACCAGACTGTCTTGCACTAGTGTGTGTGTGTGCGTTACCAGACTGCCTTGCACTAGTGTATGTGTGCCTTACCAGACTGCCTTGCACTAGTGTATGTGAGCCTTAACAGACGGCCTTGCACTAGTGTATGTGTTCCTTACCAGACTGTCTTGCACTAGTGTATGGGCGCCTTACCAGACTGCCTTGCACTAGTGTATGTGTGCCTTACCAGACTGTCTTGCACTAGTGTATGTGCGCCTTACCAGACTGTCTTGCACTAGTGTATGTGTGCCTTACAAGACTGCCTTGCACTAGTGTATGTGTGCCTTACCAGACTGTCTTGCACTAGTGTATGTGTGCCTTACCAGACTGCCTTGCACTAGGGTATGTGTGCCTTACCAGACTGCCTTGCACTAGTGTATGTGTGCCTTACCAGACTGCCTTACACTAGTGTATGTGTGCCTTACCAGACTGCCTTGAACTAGTGTATGTGTGCCTTACCTGACTGCCTTGCACTAGTGTATGTGTGCCTTACCAGACTGCTTTACACTAGTGTATGTGTGCCTTACCAGACTGCCTTGCACTACTGTATGTGTGCCTTACCAGACTGCCTTGCACTAGTGTATATGTGCCTTACCATACTGCCTCGCACTAGTGTATGTGTGCCTTACACGACTGCCTTGCACTAGTGTATGTGTGCCTTACCAGACTGCCTTGCACTAGTGTATATGTGCCTTACCAGACTGCCTTGTACTAGTGTATGGCATCCTTACCAGACTGCCTTGCACTAGTGTATGTGTGCCTTACCAGACTGCCTTGTACTAGTGTATGGCATCCTTACCAGACTGCCTTGCACTAGTGTATATGTGCCTTACCAGACTGCCTTGTACTAGTGTATGGCATCCTTACCAGACTGCCTTGCACTAGTGTATGTGTGCCTTACCAGACTGCCTTGCACTAGTGTATGTGTGCCTTACCAGACTGCCTTGCCCTAGTGTATGCGTGCCTTACCAGACTGCCTTGCACTAGTGTATGCGTGCCTTACCAGACTGTCTTGCACGAGTGTATGCGTGCCTTACCAGACTGCCTTGCACTAGTGTATGTGTGCCTTACCAGACTGCCTTTCACTAGTGTATGTGTGCCTTACCAGACTGCCTTGCACTAGTGTACCTGTGCCTTACCAGACTGCCTTGCACTAGTGTACGTGTGCCTTACCAGACTGTCTCGCCCTAGTGTATGCGTGCCTTACCAGACTGCCTTTCACTAGTGTATGTGTGCCTTTCCAGACGGCCTTGCACTAGTGTACGTGTGCCTTACCAGACTGTCTTGCACTAGTGTATATGTGCCTTACCAGACTGCCTTGCACTAGTGTATGTGTGCCTTACCAGACTGCCTTGCACTAGTGTATATGTGCCTTACCATACTGCCTCGCACTAGTGTATGTGTGCCTTACACGACTGCCTTGCACTAGTGTATGTGTGCCTTACCAGACTGCCTTGTACTAGTGTATGGCATCCTTACCAGGCTGCCTTGCACTAGTGTATGCGTGCCTTACCAGACTGCCTTGCACTAGTGTATGTGTGCCTTACCAGACTGTCTTGCACTAGTGTATGTGTGCCTTACCAGACTGTCTTGCACTAGTGTATGTGCGCCTTTCAAGACTGCCTTGCACTAGTGTACATGTACCTTACCAGACTGCCTTGCACTAGTGTATGTGTGCCTTACCAGACTGCCTTGCACTAGTGTACGTGTGCCTTACCAGACTGCCTTGCACTAGTGTATGCGTGCCTTACCAGACTGTCTTGCACTAGTGTATGTGCGCCTTACCAGACTGTCTTGCACAAGTGTACGTGTACCTTACCAGACTGCCTTGCACTAGTGTATGTGTTCCTTACAAGACTGCCTTGCACTAGTGTATGTGTGCCTTACCAGACTGCCTTGCACTAGTGTATGTTTGCCTTACCAGACTGCCTTGCACTAGTGTATGTGTTCCTTACCAGACTGTCTTGCACTAGTGTATGTGCGCCTTACCAGACTGTCTTGCACTAGTGTGTGTGTGTGCGTTACCAGACTGCCTTGCACTAGTGTATGTGTGCCTTACCAGACTGCCTTGCACTAGTGTATGTGAGCCTTACCAGACGGCCTTGCACTAGTGTATGTGTTCCTTACCAGACTGTCTTGCACTAGTGTATGTGCGCCTTACCAGACTGCCTTGCACTAGTGTATGTGTTCCTTACCAGACTGTCTTGCACTAGTGTATGTGCGCCTTACCAGATTGTCTTGCACTAGTGTATGTGTGCCTTACAAGACTGCCTTGCACTAGTGTATGTATGCCTTACCAGACTGTCTTGCACTAGTGTATGTGTGCCTTACCAGACTGCCTTGCACTAGGGTATGTGTGCCTTACCAGACTGCCTTGCACTAGTGTATGTGTGCCTTACCAGACTGCCTTACACTAGTGTATGTGTGCCTTACCAGACTGCCTTGAACTAGTGTATGTGTGCCTTACCTGACTGCCTTGCACTAGTGTATGTGTGCCTTACCAGACTGCTTTACACTAGTGTATGTGTGCCTTACCAGACTGCCTTGCACTAGTGTATGTGTGCCTTACCAGACTGCCTTGCACTAGTGTATGTGTTCCTTACCAGACTGTCTTGCACTAGTGTATGTGCGCCTTACCAGACTGCCTTGCACTAGTGTATGCGTGCCTTACCAGACTGCCTTGTACTAGTGTACATGTACCTTACCAGACTGCCTTGCACTAGTGTATGTGTGCCTTACCAGACTGCCTTGCACTAGTGTACGTGTGACTTACCAGACTGTCTTGCACTAGTGTATGTGTGCCTTACCAGACTGTCTTGCACTAGTGTATGTGTGCCTTACCATACTGCCTTGCACTAGTGTACGTGTGCCTTACCAGACTGCCTTGCACTAGTGTATGTGTGCCTTACCAGACTGCCTGGCACTAGTGTATGTGTGCCTTACCAGACTGCCTTGCACTAGTGTATGTTTGCCTTACCATACTGCCTTGCACTAGTGTATGTGCGCCTTACCAGACTGCCTTGCACTAGTGTATGTGTGCCTTACCAGACTGCCTCGCACTAGTGTATGTGTGCCTTACCAGACTTACTTGCACTAGTGTATGTGTGCCTTACCAGACTGTCTTGCACTAGTGTATGTGTGCCTTACCAGACTGCCTTGCACTAGTGTATGCGTTCCTTACCATACTGCCTTGCACTAGTGTATGTGCGCCTTACCAGACTGCCTTGCACTAGTGTACGTGTACCTTACCAGACTGCCTTGCACTAGTGTATGTGTGTCTTACCAGACTGCCTTGCACTAGTGTATGTGTGCCTTACCAGACTGCCTTGCACTAGTGTATGTGTTCCTTACCAGACTGTCTTGCACTAGTGTATGTGCGCCTTACCAGACTGTCTTGCACTAGTGTATGTGTGCCTTACCAGACTGCCTTGCGCTAGTGTATGTGTGCCTTACCAGACTGTCTTGCACTAGTGTATGTGTGCCTTACCAGACTGCCTTGCACTAGGGTATGTGTGCCTTACCAGACTGCCTTGCACTAGTGTATGTGTGCCTTACCAGACTGCCTTACACTAGTGTATGTGTGCCTTACCAGACTGCCTTGAACTAGTGTATGTGTGCCTTACCTGACTGCCTTGCACTAGTGTATGTGTGCCTTACCAGACTGCCTTACACTAGTGTATGTGTGCCTTACCAGACTGCCTTGAACTAGTGTATGTGTGCCTTACGTGACTGCCTTGCACTAGTGTATGCGTGCCTTACCAGACTGCCTTTCACTAGTGTATGTGTGCCTTACCAAAGTGCCTTGCTTTAGTGCATACGAGCTTTACCAGACTGCCTTGCACTAGTGTATGTGTGCCTTACCAGACTGCCTGTCACTAGTGTATGTGTGCCTTACCAGAATGTCCTTGCACTAGTGTATGCGTGCCTTACCAGACTGCATTGCACTAGTGTATGCGTGCCTTACCAGACTGCCTTACACTAGTGTATGTGTGCCTTACCAGACGGCCTTGATCTAGTGTATGTGTGCCTTACCTGACTGCCTTGCACTAGTGTATGTGTGCCTTACCAGAGTGCCTTGCTTTAGTGCATACGAGCTTTACCAGACTGCCTTGCACTAGTGTATGTGTGCCTTACCAGACTGCCTGGCACTAGTGTATGTGTGCCTTACCAGAATGTCCTTACACTAGTGTATGCGTGCCTTACCAGACTGCATTGCACTAGTGTATGTGTTCCTTACCAGACTGCCTTGTACTAGTGTATGTAGGCCTTACCAGACTGCCTGGCGCTAGTGTATGTCTGCCTTACCAGACTGAAAACTATAACAACCCAAACAACACTTGAGAGGTTGATACTGAGGAGAAGTATGACACTCAAAATGTAAACTCTAATACTTGCTTTATGCAAATAAACGTGTTAACTAATGTAAGCAAGTACTTGAAATATAAGGCTCTGTTATTTGTAATTAGAATTTTATATAATTAGAAGATTATATAAACATGAGTACTATAAGGTAACAGTCCTATAGAAGGCGATCTTTATAAATTTGTTATAATTATACCCCCAAGAATATATTTTTTAATTATTACTTGTTGTAAGTGTTTCTGTATAAGGTGTATTGAACATCTGAAGGTCACGAATACAATTTCATAATTATTATACAGCTCGGTAATATCCCTAGTTGTCTTACTGTGTTCGTTCTCCCCCAAAAGTAGGAATAGACACAAAGATAATCAAATTTGAGTGGATGATTATAGAGTTATGATCTTCGGCAGCCATCTTGGACTCCATCTTAAAAGTACATTTTTCAGGAGTCATACTTTGGTAAACTTTTAAGTATGTTAAAAGGTACATTACATCCTACCAGAATCATTTATTTAATTTATTTTATTGTGGACTAATATCCTCATCTCTCTTAGATGTTGTTTCATGGCGTTTCGGCCAACTATTCCTCTGTCCTTCGTCAGGTGGTAACCGTGATGGGATAGGAACTCCGAATCGCCTAACTGCATTCTCAGCAATTACTGCCATCCATAGTTGTTGTCGTCTCACCACGTTTTGGCCAAATAAGCCTCTGGTCGGCTTTTGGTAGGATTGAAACCGCTATCTTCAGAAAATTCTCACCTGGAACCGTAGAGTGCAACGTTTCTATCCATTGCGCCACGGGCTCCGAAGGGCGATCAAGGTTGGACTTTATGGTCTTATAAATCCACGTTTTTATTTATTATCTGATCTTCCATGGTCCGGTCCGTACCGAATGGTATATATATTATTTAATTGGAATTCATTATTGGAATAAGTTTTATTTATTAATTTATTTATTTATTGCGGACTATGAGATTAATAGTCCGCAATAAATAAATTGAGACCTCGTTTGTTACAATTTGTGGGGAGAAGTTAAACTGTATTTTGCCTTGAGGAATAAGAAGGTTGGTAGAAAAGGTCTTCTCTAGAGATAAGGCACATCTTATGGTTAAAAAAAATGAATACGACAGAACTATATGCATTAGTCGTCACAGATAAATAAATTGAACATCGTGCCAAAAAAGGAGAGAATATCTCCTCTTCCCCTCTGATAAATACAGAACATTTGAAAAAAAAAAGAAAGAACTCGTTCATTAGCAATTCAAACCAGTTAAGAACAATGGCTTGATAATTCTTGATTTCGAAAGAAATCAAAGCCGAAACATGTATGCACATGTACAGCCACTAATGTTTGTACAAATCAAGAAAAGTATATGATACTCTGTCTATATATTAATACCGTAGTACCTTTAACGTACGCACATACGTGTGTCGCGGTTTCCAGATAATAAATTGTTCGATCGGGAGATCCTATTTATCAAAATGGAGGATACAAGGTGATAATATACCACGAAGATTAAATTAGTATATAGAGACACAAATTTAATGTTCGAAGTATTTAATTCTACCCTCTTTTTTTTTTAAATAAATAGTATCTCCTGATTACCGAATAATAAATGTAAAAATTTAAAAAAACAAAGAAAATTAAAAATGATGTTGTTTTGGGGCCATTCGTGAAGCTAAAATATGCCTTCTTGGACTTCTGGTTAGGGTCTAAGGGTAGTAGCTGTTCTATCTAATGATATTGTGGGGTTTCTGTTCACGCCGAACGTTCATACGACGGAAATATGTCACAAAATCCTACAAGGTTGCAAATAAATAAACACTGTAATAACCAGATAAACTGCAATGACCACATATATTCTGATACTACATTAAGCAGATTACTTGGATAAATACTTTTGAAGTTTTAACAAAATGGCTATAATGATATCGCTGGATCTCCATTCACGCTGAACGTCCACATAATTCCTAGCAAAAACATATTACATATGAAAGATGCCGCTGTGGAATTTCCACAGGTCCTGCTAGTATATATTAATATGACAGTATATACAATCGTTTACTTCTTGCGGGTTATCGTGGTTGAATAACGATTCAAACCAGTTGCACGATTCGAAACACGAGTCACATTGGACACAAAATTGCTACGCCCTGACCATTACCACTAACCTGAATAGCTATATGAAACGATGAAAAAGGAATCCTATTAGACAAGACAGGGGGGGGGGCAATATCCAGTCGTCATAACAGTGTTCAACAGGAAAGAACATGCATTTACAGCCATGATTTGACAGACTGTGTCGCTTCTAATTAGAACGAACGGGGGTTATAATTAATTATTTAATAATAAATATTTAATTGTCTGCAGCATTCAACAGGAAAGAGCTATTGATTAACAACCAGCGTTACTTCTCATTAGAACCCCCGAAGAAAACGAGGATACTAATAATTATTTAATTTGATAATAAATATTTAATTATATGCAGGTGTAGAACTTGAATGCCTACTGGATAGAACTTGAATGCCTACTGGATAGAACTTGAATGCCTACTAAAGAGAATTTGAATGCCTACTGGAGAGAACTTGAATGCCTACTGGATAGAACTTGAATGCCTATTGGAGAGAACTTGAATGCCTACTGGAGAGAACTTGAATGCCTACTAAAGAGAACTTGAATGCCTACTGGAGAGGACTTGAATGCCTACTGGAGAAAACTGGAATGCCTACTGGATAGAACTTGAATGCCTACTGGAGAGAACGAATGCCTATTGGAGAGAACTTGAATTCCTACTGGATAGAACTTGAATGCCTATTGGAGAGAACTTGAATGCCTATTGGAGAGAACTTGAATGCCTACTGGAGAGAACTTGAATGCCTACTGGAGAGAACTTGAATTCCCACTGGATAGAACTTGAATGCCTATTGGAGAGAATTTGAATGCCTACTGGAGAGAACTTGAATGCCTACTGGAGAGAACTTGAATTCCCACTGGATAGAACTTGATTGCCTTTTGGAGAAAACTTGAATGCCTACTGGAGAGAACTTGAATTCCCACTGGAGAGAACTTGAATGCCTATTGGAGAGAATTTGAATGCCTACTGGAGACAACTTGAATGCCTACTGGAGAGAACTTGAATTCCCACTGGATAGAACTTGAATGCCTACTGGAGAGAACTTGAATGCCTACTGGATAGAACTTGAATTCCCACTGAATAGAACTTGAATGCCTACTAGAGAGAACTTGAATGCCTACTAGACACTGTCCTCGAGTGTCTAAGGTCTATGTATATCGGGGTTTATTAGAGTAACCTGCTATAAGGATGCTTTCACTGCAAGTAAACCCTGAGTAAATGTTCAAAATATCATACAATTCGCAACCCAGATAATATGTCCGTGATATGGCTAATCCACACTGGCTTTTACGAGGAATGGTGCACTTTTTCCAACGATGCTACTTCACGTAACAGCACGAAGCTGGATATACTACCAGACTAGATGGATTCTTGTCCTGGAACCCAAGAAAATCGAGAGATCCCAAGAAAGGTATATAACATAGTTAAATGATAAATGTTTGGGGAGAGGGAAATAATGTTCTCAACTTGACTCACTCGGTGTTTGAGAAGTAAAAGTGAACTTTAATGGAACATTCGAATATCTATGTATCTCATGTAGAGATCAAGTGTTAGCCCTTCGGAAGGATCTCTTTTACTTTTTGATAATTTAATTTGAAGTAAAATGAGACGAAAAAGTATAAACTTCATCCTTGCAGAATCAATAATGTAGAGACAACTATTCAGAGCATTCGCGCAATTCGAACCCCGGAACCTAAAACCTCAAATCCTGACGGCCTACCTAATGAGGCTAACTTCAATAGCTATACGAAATTAGAAAAGTAAATTCTATTATGCCGAGCAGGGGGGGGGGCATGTAATCTATAACATAAAGGACAAAAATCTGTTTAAATGTATGTATGTATGTTTGTATGCCTGCCTAAAATTTTGACAGACGCATTAGAACGTGACGAAACCGGTATCGTTTTAAACCTCGAATTTTCAAATGAAAAAATTGGCCCAAAACATTAATTCCTTCACCCTCAACAGGGCACTTTTCTACAGGGTGGGGTCGCTTTTTCGCAAATATTTTCGAAAGTCGTTCACTCTTTTCGATTGACTAGCCTTAATTTTGAAGTTGGTTACTTCCGGTTTGGCGATGGGTGCAACAGCAAAGACGTCATGTTTTTTTTTTCACATTGTTTTCCTCCTTCGCGGCACGGGTTCGCACCTGCCTACTACCATTTTTTTTTCTTTGCTCAACACACAACTCCAAACAACCGGGCAACGCCGAGCACTCAGGCTAGTAACATTATAAAACAGAACATGTATTTATCGCTATGATTTGACGGCATACATTATTTCTCATTAAAGCGCCCGGTCGGAAGGGGGACTACAAATGATTATTTAATACTTGTTAGTTTTACGCTTAGAAGCTGCCGCAATAGTCTCCTCCAAAGTCTGACTCTTTCTCAACGTGATACTATCAGAGCTGCCCAGTTAACGGGGTTCAGGTTCAAAACAACACACGTAATAAACATTAAAGAAAGGAAAAATATAAATAAATACAGCTTAGCTTTTATTTAATTAATTACCAAATCAATAAAAAACAAGTTCCCCAAATTACGGTTGTGACTTTTTGAGAAGAAGATTGATTATTCGTATTATTTGGATTCTGCGGGTGATCGAAAAATACTTTACGAATTACCTAGGACTTCTACTCACACATGGCTGACGGAACGAGAACATGCTAAATATCTTGTTTTTTTTTTATTGAACACTGTCAATAACCTTGCTATACTCATTAGTTTTTATTCTTGGGTACCAATAACCTAGAACTCTCTCTCTCCCTCTCCCTCTCTCTATATATATATATATACATATATATATATGTGTATATATATGTATATATATATATATATATATATACATATATATATATACCTCTGCACTCCATGTTTAAAAAGGAAGTGTCCTCTATAGTATCAGATCTGACCGAATGGTTAATTGTAGGCATAGACCAATTCATACCACCAAAAAAATTCCAACAAAAACCTAACAGCAAGCCATGGTTCTCCCCAGAATGTGCTGCTGCTATCGCGCACAGAAATCACTTTTTCCATAGCTACCAACGTAATAGATGCACTGAGACTAAAGCTGCTTTCAGGACTGCCAGCAACCACTGTAAAAGAGTAATAAAAAATGCAAGAGAGCTATATGCCCAGTCTGTTAAATCCAAGGTAGCTGATCAGCGGCTTGGTTCCCACCAGTTTTGGCAAATAACAAATAGGATCCTGAACAGAAGTGTGCATTCTATCCCAACCATTATCAATGGACCAGAGGTCATCTCGTCAGCGTCAGACAAGGCCAAACTATCTGCAAAGAACTTTGCAGCTAATTCTACCCTATGTGACGAAGGCCATCAACTCCCCATATTTCCTCCTATAACACAGAAAAAGCTAGGTAATATACAAATATCCGTGCATGAGGTCGCCAAGCTAATCAAGAACCTAGATTCCAGTAAAGCAACTGGCCCTGATGGCATCCCAATTATAGTGTTAAAAAAGCTTCAACCAGAACTTGCTCCCATACTTACGAAACTATTTAAACGCTGCCTTAAGGAGAAGTGCTTTCCGACTCCCTGGAAGACCTCATCAGTTTGCCCTGTATTTAAGAATTCAGGTGATAAGTCATCTCCCTCTCAGTACAGACCTATAAGTCTCCTGTGTGTTATGAATAAGTTGCTGGAATCCATATTAAATAGAGAAATAGTCAACCACCTCAGCAGGAATAACCTTCTTAGTGACACACAATATGGTTTCCGCTCTGCAAGATCTACCGCAGATGTGCTGTCGGTTATATCCCACAGGATTAGTGAATCTCTTGACAAAGGCTTCCTTTCTAGGGCAATTGCTCTTGACATATCAAAGGCCTTCGACAAGGTATGGCATAAGGGCCTACTTCACAAGATTTTCAGCTACGGTATAACTGGAAATGTTTTCTCAATCATTAAATCATTTCTCTCCGATAGGCTCATAAGAGTATTGGTAGATAGACAAAAATCGGAGGCCTGCAATATAAATGCTGGAGTGCCTCAGGGGTCAATCCTTGGCCCAACTCTCTTCCTGATCTACATCAATGACCTCCCTAAACACATACGTAAATCATTCTTTGATATCTATGCTGATGACACGACCATCCATCAAAGGCTGTAAATGACAAAGCTCTCTCTGATTCTCTCTCCTCTGATCTCGAGCGCGTGGTTCAGTGGGGGAAGTTGTGGCTGGTTACCTTTAATGCATCCAAAACCAAACTCCTATCCTTTCATCATCAACGCTCTGATCCCCATCTGGCATCAATTGTGATGGATGGCTCTCGTCTGAGTGAGGCCCCGTGTTTTGACAAGCTTCTGGGTTTGACCTTTACTCCTGATCTGAAATGGAACACGTACATCAAGTCTGTTGCCAAGGTTGCTGGAAAGATGGTGGGATCCTTCTACCGCTCCAGAAGATATCTCACTACTGATGCAATTCTCTATCTATATAAAAGCCAAGTACGTCCAAGGATGGAATACTGTTGCCATATCTGGGCAGGAGCTGCTAAAAACAGCCTATCCTGCCTTGACAGAGTACAAAATAGACTTCGTGGCTTAGTGGGGGATGCCCTTTTCTCTACCTGCAACCTCTCTCTAGCTGAATCCACTGTCAAAAGTTTTCCCCACTCTTTATCTGTGCCTAAATCAAAACGCGGATTCCATGAACAAAGCTTCTTTCTTAGAACTGCACGCCTGTGGAACTCTGTTCCGTCTGCCTGCTTCCCACCTGACTACAACTTTGATGTGTTCAAGTCCAACGTTAACAAATTCCTAATGAACCGCCCCATTAAGTAAACACTTCATCAAATCTCCACACTAACATAATGTACTTGCAATAACCCTTATCCCTGAGTGGCTTCCGGGTCTTGATAAGTGGTGATCACTGTGTAAAAAAAAAAAGTTGTTATTCTTCTGATGAGACAAGGCATAAAATATGCAAAAAATGACATAATAATTATATGATTGTTTCTGCATTACGGAGCAGGTGTTGTCAAGAATTGAACATTTTAACGTGCTGAAAGTCATAAACGGTAAGATGAACAACATCTTGGATTTTGGACCAAGGACTTTTTGCTATTTATTTGTATATGCTCTGTAGTTATTTTTAACGGCCATCGAGCTTCATAAATAAAAGGATTGGTATAGATAAAGGGTGAATTGTAATTAAGTAAGCATATTTTTACCATGTATCTTTCTATCTCTCGCTCTCTCTCTCTCTCTCTCTCTCTATATATATATATATATATATATATATATATATATCTGTGTGTGTGTGTGTGTGCGATGAGCAGAATCATTAGTCTGGCAATTAATTTGCTGGCATAATGAACTGATCACATGATGTTTAATTCTTCATTTAGCCATATTGCACTAATAAGGTAATTCAAATAACCTGGAACCACCTTACACTTGTTTGACCACTTAACCTGAATCCTATGCTCTAGAGAACGTGGTTGATGTGAGGGAAGTACACTAGTCTTTCTCTCCTGCAATGGAATTGGCATCCATTCCTGCAACGCGCAGCCTAAATCTCCGTATTAATCCAATGGGCAGAAGTGAAATTGGACTTATATTCAGGGAGTGAAAGGCCATGTCTAATGATAAGCTGATTTGGTCATCACCATTGGTAAGGCCGGATACGCATCGCTGGAAAATAAGAATTTATTGTATATCTCCTGAAGATACATCTATTTGGATTGCACGTTAAACGATCCAAATCCTGACCGACCAAATGACGAAAAGACGTTTAATTGCATCTAAAGTAAGTTACGTCTATTTAAGCTACATGTTAATCGATTAAAACTTAAGCGTGACACACCAATTGACGAACAGAGATTATAATGATGCTTTTGCATCTAAAGTAAGATATATCCATTCAAATTACAGTTTAACGAGTAAAACTTAAGCGTGACAGATAAAGTGATGAATGAATGTAGATTATAATAAAGACGCTTGATTGCATGTAACGTCAGATACGTCTATTCAAACTTTTTTTTTTACACAGTGGTCACCACTTATCAAGGCCCAGAAGCCACTCAGGGATAAGGGTTATTGCAAGTACAGTACGTTAGTGTGGAGATTTAATGAAGTGTTTACTTAAGGGGACGGTCCATTAGGAATTTGTTAACGTTGGACTTGAAGACATCCAGGTTGTAGTCAGGTGGGAAGCAGGCAGACGGAACAGAGTTCCACAGGCGTGCAGTTCTAAGAAAGAAGCTTTGTTCATGGAATCCACGTTTTGATTTAGGCACAGATAAAGAGTGGGGAAATTTTTCACAGTGGATTCGGCTAGACGGGTGTTTTTCGTGAAAGATTGGCGAGGGGGGGCCAGAGATTGGAGTTCAGACGAGCACATGCCATGGAAATAACGATAAAACAAGGATAGGCTCGCAACGTCTCTTCTGTGGGAGAGAGGTTGCAGGGTAGAAAAAATGGCATCCCCCACTAAGCCACGAAGTCTATTTTGTACTCTGTCAAGGCAGGATAGGCTGTTTATAAAAATGAGTATTAAAAATATTTGACATGAAATCCTGTGGTAAATCTATCCCCTATATTGGAACCATTCGAAGGATACACGAAACTGACTTATTGAAGAAGCTGTTTAATTGTCTGTCATTATTTGAGGACAGTTTTACTAATTGTGATTAATTCATATTTAAGCCATCTAAATTATTAGAGCGAAATTAGTTTTGGAATTCATATCCTACACAAATATTGTTTTTATGAAAAAAATAACATTAAGTTTCCTCTACTTCAACTTACGTTGTGTTAGAAACTGAGCGACCCTTAAAAAATTTTGAATAATGAATTTTTAGTATTGAAAAAATTCTTTTGCCGAATCTGGTAGATGGGTGAATAATTAATCATAATCTGCTGAGGATATTGAAACAAAAATAACGAAACGAACCTCTCCCAATTATGCATACAATAATTCGGTTTCATGTTTCTGTAGAGTGTTTCCAATAGGGGGATCGATTTACGAGAACTTTGTATTAGAAATTGAGCACCACTTAAAAGTCTTTAAATATTGAATTTTTTTGCATTTTGGTGTAATTTGTTAGTTTGAAATCGTTAATAATCCGCTCAAAATTTTAACAAACAAGACGAAATAAAAGAAAAATTGTACTCTTGCAGAATTTGACCCGGATCTACAGAATATTCCGTCAGTTATGACTTAGGATCGACCGGCAATCCCCGGATGAAGCCGAGCATTGTTCAAATGTTGAAACGCTAAATCGACATTTTGTACTTGTATAAAAAACGTAACGTTAAATTATTTTGTGGGGGATAGTGGTATTTTTTCTGTTTGTGATTTAAAAAAAATCAATATTTCGATTTCCGAATTTCGCTACAATAATGAAGAAGCACCCAAAAAAATAAGGATATTTATTTGAATAAAAAACAAGTTTGCCAAAACTATTCCATTTAAAAAAAAAAAACTTGTTCTACAACGTTTTTACATTTTTTTTCTCCTTCTTTCTTCATATTTAATTATCATCGGCCTCCCACTTACTATGTTGGCTTATTATTCAAACAATTTTCTTTTCAATTTTTCCATCGATTTATTATTGATAAAATACTATACTTTTATACAAAAATATTTTTTAATTTACGAGATTTTCCACTGCGTGCTTACATACACTCCCATAGTAAAATTAAACCACTCATGTTTTTCCCTCTGTCAACTTCAGGCAACGAACGTGCATTAAATGACTAAAACAGATATTGCATTTTAATTTAAGATATTGCACATCATAATTCGCTTGGCGTCTGCAATAACCATTAACAAAATATTGTGTATCCAAAAATATTTTCAACATAAACATAAGAAACATACATTCTGTCATTTTATTTATTTTTTTGTTTTCTATTTAAACAAACTAAGCCACAGCAACGCGTGTTCGGGCACAGCTGGTATATATATATATATATATATATATATATATATATATATATATATATATATATATATATATATATATATATAGTCTTTGAAGTTTTTAACCTTTAAAACTCTACAAAAAATACGTTTTTATCATTCGTTAGAAAACCATCTAGTCAGTAAGCCATTTAATCACCTGCAATCACTGCATCAACTCACTCTCGAATTTACTATAATACCACTAATTTATTTTTCAAGGGATCATCAGTTGTTTTCCATGAAACACTGTTTCGGGGATTTAAAAACAAAACAGTATATTATATCATGGCTCCCCAGCAGTGTTGATCAAACACCACCACCGTTAATCTTAGGAAGAAGACATGTTACAAACATTTGATCCAATTTCCTATTCTTAATTTCAATTACTAACCTTTTCATACTATAAAAATGAATTTCTTACCTGTGCGATTCATCAATTTCCATATTTAAAATGGATACATTTTTTAATTTTTTAGGTTAAACATATTTTTACATATATACATTTTTTTTTATATAATATATAAATTTCTTATATGTAATTATAAATACATTTTATACATTGCTAATATAGCTTTGGATTTCCTTTATTAATATAGTCTGGTTTATCTTAAACGATTCAAAAGCATCAGGATATATATATATATATATATATATATATATATATATATATATATATATATATATGGTAAGTGCTAATCTGAACTCCAATCTACGCTCCCCTTTCACAAAAACACTTAACTAACAAAAACCACTATATATGATTTTCTCACCTTTCTACCTGCCTAAATGTAAACGCAGATTCCACGAACAAAGTATTTTTCCCAGAACTGTCCGCCTTTGGAACACTGTTCCACACGCGTGCTTCCCGGATAAATACAACATGGTAATCTTCAAATCTAATGTAAACAGGTTCCTGTTAAGTCGTCATCACAAATACTCAAATTCCACTCAATTTCCACCATTAACGATTACTTCACTATCACCTTACATTCATTAACACTTATCCTTGCGTGGCTTTCAGGCCTTGTTAAGTAGTAAGCACCAAGTAAAAAAAAATAAGTGTATTTTACAGTCTGGCAAGGGCTGGCGCCACCTGCTATACATTGACGGACAGAACCTCATGTATAGATAGTTGGACGCATCTCATGAACCTGTAGGAGATGGATTAACCACCTGTCCCCTTGACTTTAATGCCATTTTTCCTCATGAAGTAGCGGCGAATGAGTCGAGATGGACGGGAATGACGGGCCAAATTCCGAAGATGTAATGAAACCACGTGTATTATGGCGCCGGTTCTGCAAGTGAACGAAGGGATCGGGAAGAAGCACTCGTTTCGCCTGACATGGTACTTTAGACGCGAGGCCGGTAATCTTTTAATTATGGCCGGTCGATTCTTGACATCTTTATGACACTATCTCGCAGAGACGTGAGTTAGATGGCTACATAGGTTGTTATATAGACGGTTAAATGGATAACGAAAGATAGAGGGATATATATATATATATATATATATATATATATATATATTAAATAAGCATAAACTTGACGAATTCTCACGAGAATGAAACGCGGAATAGTCTGTGTAGCTTAATTGCAATATATATTTCATAACTTACTATATATATATATATATATATATATATATATGTATGTGTGTGTTTTATTTTTTTTATTACCGTTTTATCTTTTTGGTTACATATGTTTCGGATGTTGGACCGTGTTAACGATCTAACAGCCTCGTCAGACCTTACACTTATTTGCTCTGCAATAGTATTGACCACTCTCTTCAGGTTTTTACTAATTACCAGTTTTACCATATATATATATATATATATATATATATATATATATATATATATATATATATATATATATATAGTATAACCCCGAAATACAGCATTAATCCGTTCCGGAGTTGATGAAATTGCCGTATGGCGGGGCCTAAGCAATATTTTATACAGCACATATTAAAGATTAGTCACAAAATACAGTAACATTATTATTAACATCGTTAGGCGGGGGAAATACCGTAACTAGGGATCAGAAAAACATCGTATTTTACATTGTAACCTAAAATAAAAAACGTATCCCGGAACCACCGTATTCCGGAGTTCTCCTGTCTATATATATATATATATATATATATATATATATATATATATATATATATATATATATATATATATATATATATATATTGCGTTTCTCGCTTTATTGCAGATCATAATGTTTTTAATAACTTCAATAATATTAATCATAAAAAATTGAAATTTTGCACACTTATAGAATACGTCGGAGAAGATAAGCTACCAAAATATCTTTCAAATCTATATAATATGTATGAATAAAAATCAATACGAAAAATATATAAATGTTTATATCTTTTCTGTATTTATTTCCTGTGTGTTGACGTGTAGGAATACAAAAAATCTTTTGAAAAAAACAAGAATGTTCCCTTCAAAAGCAAATAATTTTCGACCGATCCTTCGATCTTCCTCAGTGTGAATGATAGAAAACATGAGTGTGCGGGCGGAGTTAGCAGCGTGGGGAGGTGCACGGGTATTGCCATTAAGGTAAAGATCTATCTGAATATGACCCTTCCAGCATTTACGACTTGGAATGGTCAGCAACTTGTATGGCCTATATTCAAAACCAAGTCCTTCCACGCCACCCCACGAGCACACTCGTATACGTGAACATACATGTATAAACAAACTTATGTGATGTTTCAAAAGTTACAGGCATTTATGTTTTCGGATGCCAATTTTTACTGTTTCTCGCTTTATTGCAGGTTTGTAAAAATACAGTTTAAAGGTAATAAAACCATCATTTTTCTTATCCAACCTATTTCATTCAATAAATTAAATCGTAAGTAACAATATGAACGAAATGTAAAAAAAAAAAAATTCACCAGATCCACAAAACCAAATCATCGCTTAACTCTGTACTCAGTAATTATTGCCTTCCAAAACGTGAATAAAACATGGTGAGGCGATAGCATATATGGTGAGTTTTAAAAATTAATTTTCCTCAGTTTTGAACCCTTTTTTGACCTAACTATTTTAACCAGCTAAAAACCCATAAAAGAATGATCTATATATATATATATATAAAAAATCCAATCATTTGAGGCCTCTCGCTCTTCGATTTTTAGTTTCGGAAAAGATAGAGTTTGAATATATGGAGACAGACAGACAGACAGACAGACAGACAGACATAGTGAGTTTTATAAATTAGATTAAGTTTAATTCTCGTAATTGAAATTTCGGTGAAATTTCGCTGATTGTTCACCGGATAAATTATCTTTAAAAAGTTGCTTATTAGGGTTTATTGAGTTTGTTTCAGGTGTATTAGTGTCTGTTGAGAACGGATATCACATTTTATAATCTCGCCGACAAAAACTGTTTAAAATATTAACACTTTCACTATCTCGATGTTTATTCTAATAGATTTTTTCAATGGCTGCCATTTTGTTTTCAAACTTCGTTTTCGACGGTAAAAAGTGGTTACTGAGCATGCTCAGTAACAGTTCAAGGTCAGATTTTTACTATAGACAACAATTTTTCCTGTAACATTTTCTTTCCTATTTTTATATTAAAAAAATCCATTTTGTTTCGAACTTAACACACACACGCACACACACACATTTTTACGGTCATTACAAATTTAACATTTTTTTTCCAATTGTTTCCAAAAAGTCTCTCTTTCTTACCTTATCTACAACTTAAAATAAATTTTATTTTCTTTCCAAATAAAAACGCCCACTTTCTCAACTTCATAACACACACACACACACACACACACACACACACACACACACACACACACACACACATCATTACAAATGCAACATTTTGTTCGAATTTTTTCAAAAAAATTCCATTTTTTGATCACTATTCTACAACTATTTTTCTTTTACATAACAAAACAACTCTGCATTTGTATTAGTATTTATTTTGTCTTGTACAAAAATACTTTTTGCACAAGTTTTGAGTATTTATCTTCACAAAGTTTTCTTCGCTAATATTACAAATTTTTTATGAACACCAGTACTGTGAATTTATGCGACGTTGTACCAACAACGTGCCCAGAACACATGGCGACCATTGACGCACACACACACACACACACACACACACACACACACACACACACACACACACACACACACACACACACACACACAAACTATTACAGAGAACAGTGGATAGTGAACGTGTTAATATTGTAAACGGTTCTTGAATCGTACAGGCCTGTATTATAAATTACTGAGAAAGACTCCATTATTGAGTTCTAGACACGTGAAATATCGTGAAATTTGTTTATAAATATCAATGTGAATTGATTAATGATATGCACCAAGAAATCATACCAAGGCGTAAAGGTGGAAAGGGATACAGGAAAATAGCTTCAAAACTAAATTTAATGGCGAGTACAGTTAGGGCTGTCGTGAGAAATTGGAAAACAACGGGCGGTAATACTAAAAATTACTCAAGAAATGGTCGGACACGTCAATTAAATGTTACTGCTCGTTACATGGCTCGTGACATGAAGAAAGAAACATTTCTGACTCGTTCAGAAATTCAGAAGGATTTGCAGAAAGCAGGTCTTGAAATACGCAAGGACACAATCAAGAGACCATTGAATCGTACAGGACTGTATTCTAAATCACTGAGAAAGACTCCATTGGTGAGTCCTAGGCACGTGAAATATCGTTAAATTGTTTATAAATATCAATGTGAATGGAATGACTTCTAGAACAAAATTATTTTGTCAGATGAAACTAAAATTGAGCTTTTCAGAAGAAACATGCGCACCCGTGTTTGGAGAAAAAAGGGCACGAGATTTAAATCATCAAATACCATTCTCACTGTAAAATTTGGAGGTGGAAGTGCAATGATTTAGGGGCTGCTTTTCTGCAAATACAGTTTGAGGAATTTTAAACATAGAAGGGAAAATGAATTCAGTAAAACGCACGAAAACTTTGTCAACACATCTGTTACATTTCGCCGCCGGTTTAGGATTGGAGCGTGATTTTTATCTTCCAGCAAGACAATGATTCCAAGCACAAAGTTCAAATGGTTTAAGGATAATGTCACCCGACCTTAATTCCATCAAAATGTGTAGAAAACTTTGAAATGAAAGGCGCATGCAAAAGATCCCAAGAATATCAAGGAATTGAAGAAAGTTTGCGAAGAAGAATGGCTGAAACTATTAGCAAGTACTGGTAGGAAGTTATGGAAAGGAAAAACAGGATATACAACTAAATATTAATAAATGTGTTAAATACTTTTGCATGTGGATAATTTAATTTTTCGTTAATAAATATTAGTCAATTAAATACATATTAATTTCCTTTTATTTTTAGATAGATAATATCTCTTCAGAGATAGAGTGTAAATTTCATTCAACTAAACTTGATATTGTTTTAGAAATATGAAAAAAAATGTACCAAATACTTTTACTATCCACAGGCTAACACTATGAAATGGTTTAATGATTATGGGATTAGTGTTCTACGGTGGTCTAGCCAGTCACCCGACCTAAATTCCATCTAAATGTGTAGTGACGGAAAGCGCCTGGAGGCTGTAAGGGAAAACAGGATTTACAACTAAATATTAATAAATGTGTTAAATACTTTTGCATGTGGATAATTTAATTTTTCGTTAATAAATATTTGTCAAAGAAATATATATTAATATCTGTTTAATTTTTAGATGGATAATATCTCCTCAGAAATAGATTGAAATTTTCAAGATTATTTAACTTGATATGTTTTGAGAAATCTGAAAAAAACAATGTACCGAATATTTTTTTTACCCACTATATATATATATATATATATATATGTATATACACACACACACACACACACACACACACACACACACACACACACACACACACACACATATATATATATATATATATATATATATATATATATATACAGGGTGATCCCCCAAAACAAAGCTAAATGGAGGCCATCTAGAACATATGCTGTAGAACAGAGAAAAAAGGCCAAAGTCCCTAGTGTTTTGATGTGATGTTTTTAATATAATAAACTAGTTATAACCAAAGTTTCATTTCATTCGGACAAAACACTAAGAAACATGGCCTAGTTAGAGGCGGGGCCCGTTTTTTGGGGTTAATTTGTATAACACATTTATATTTCAGAATCAGATTCCAGATAATCACATATTATAAAAAACACTAATAATAGATAAATGGAACTTCATAAAATATGAAAAAAAAGAGGAAAAAAATAATGGAGACATGAAAGTAAATGATGGAAGACAGAAACACAGGAAAAAAATAAATATCAATATACATAAACAAAGAAGGAATATTATAGGTAGAAAATGTAACAAAATAATACATGAAATTATAATCCTTTACACATTAACACAAATAAAAAATAAAAAATAAAAACATAAGCCACGAAAATATATTTATAACAACTTCGTAAAAAATAATAATAAAAAAAGATAAAATAAAGTGAAACACAGTATCTCCCTTACACCATAAGTTACGCGGATTTTTACTGCGATACTACACTAAAAATCTTAGTTGCGTCGCTGGTTTAAAACAACAACAACAACAACAACAATAATAATAATAATAATAATAATAATAATAATAATAATAATAAGAAGAAGAAGAAGAACAAGAACAAGAACAAGAACAAGAACAAGAACAAGAAGAACAAGAACAAGAACAAGAATAATAATAGTAAGATGAATAAAAACAAGAAACAAATACATAACCAAAATACATAACATAATGAAATAATAAATTTCACCGTAAGCATATCTCCTAAAAGAAAAAATATAAATAAAATAATAATAATAATAATAATAATAATAGTAATAATAATAATATAATAATAATAATAATAATAATAATAATAATAATAATAATAATAATAATAATAATAATAGCAAATTAAACAAGATTGAAAAATATATATAGCCAATAAATGTTTACAACAAAACATACAAAAATAAATAAAATAAAATTACGCCCAGCTACCTTCGGTCACATCTTACTGCGGTTCTAACCTATCTGCAGTCCTGTTCTCTTCCGCCATCTTTAATATACTTTTGTTTTCTTTTTGAAAAGGGGAGGTATTTTTCCCGAAATTAATCAAAGTTCCGTATCACTAACGGACTTTATATAAATCAGACATAATAATAACTGGGTTACAAATTAATTATATAACGAGGAGAGGAATGATAAATTAATAAACAGTTAGACATTTCTCTACTTAAACGTACCCATCTATTTGTTTTTTTTGTTCTATAGTCTTGTGATTCCGGTATTTTTTCGCATTGCTTTTGGCTTTTTAAACTTCCATATATCACTTTATCAGCAATGCTTCAAGCAAACCACCATTTACACACACACACACACACACACACACACACACACACACACACACACACACACACACACACACATATATATGCAACATTGTCCGTGTGTCTGTGTGTGAATGTGTGTGTGTGCATGTGTGTGTGCGTGAGTTTGTTCCTTATAAACTCCAAAAATGGCTGCACACATTGCTTCGAACATTTACAGAACTTTAGTGTATAACTCTGGAAGTAATCTTAGTTAAGTTTTTTCGCAGAATACCTCTGATAATTACCTATAATCGAAACCGTTATTTTAATTTATCAATCGCTTAACAACAATGAGCCGTGAAAATTCTACTGTGTGTAAGTTCATAGCGTGTTTTTTTTTTTTTTTTTGCATGACGTGGTCTTTAGGTTCAAGTTCAAACTCCGCACGTAAATTTCTTAATATTTTGCCATTAACTGCAGAGAGCTTTATAAGACTTGAAAAATTACGTGTTTTTTCTTTTTTTTTTTTGCATTACATTGTCTGTAGGTTCAAACCCCGTACGTAAATTTCTTAATGTTCTTTTTTTCGTTAACTGGAAAGAAGTTTATGTGAAATGATTTTATAAAAGTAAAAAGTAGGTTCTCTAGAGTGCACTGTAGAATAACATATATTTTGGACTTAGTTACTACATGGAGGTATGTGAAGCTTCCCCCCGGGTGAGTTCACAGATTTCGATGATGACAATAAACATATAGGAGTGTGAAATATTCGTTGATCATCATTCAATCCCGGGCAACGTCGGGTCTATATATATGTATGAACAATAAATGATTAATAAAACATGTTAAAAGACATCTTGAAAAAGAGTTAAAAACATATTTAATTTTAAAAAGGAAGCACAAGATAAGTGGATAGTATATATATATATATATATATATATATATATATATATATATATATATATATATATATATATATATATATAGTATAAATGGTAATTAATAAGAAATGAAGAAAGTGCTCAATACTGTTGTAGAGCAAATATGCGTTTTATTTTTTATTACCGTATCTTTCTGTTAATGTAATGTAAACAATAATGTTACTTAACAGAAAGATACGGTAATAAAAAATAAAACGTATATATATATATATATATATATATATATATATATATATATATATATATGAAATAATTGTATTTCGTTTTGATCTATGAGCCTATTCCTCTCGTGTGCTTTATATTATCTTGATTGGTAATTTATCCATATCGATTATTAAATATTTTGTTACGTATCGATATATCGTATTATGATCATATTCTTCTTTCGTACCCCTCCTATAATGACCCCATCTTTAAAGGTTTTGTTGATAGCAGAGAACATTTCCTGTTGCAAGGCGCGTAGTAGTAACGGACGAACGTGTTATAATTATAATATCATATTGATCGAAACTGGTCACTTCGCGTGGCCCGTTATCTCCAGCGATCGTTGCTAGGCAACAGCATCGCTTGGCCGATTTTAACTGATGGTCAACGGAATCCTATTTTACTTATATTACTGTGCATATTGCAATGAAATAAATCTTATCAGAATATTCAGATACGTCCCCGAATTTCTATTAGATGGCCAGATATCACTTCAGCACTTGGTCTGTCACGCTTAAGTTTAAAATGAGAAGTTCGGTGGTCTGAAATTAATCTTATATATGCTCGTTGGTCTGTTAGGCTTAAATTTAAAGTGATATGTTCGTTAGTCTGTCACGCCAATTTTTAAAATAGTATTTTAGTATGTCAATCATATCATACTTACATTTCAAATAATATGTTCTTTGGTCTGTCACTTAAGCTTGAAATATGTATATTAACCTATCACACTTAAGTTAAAAATAACATGACCGTTGTTCTGTCAGGCGTCAGTTTGAATTCATACGATCGTTGGTTTATCACACTTAAGTTTGAATTAATATGTTTGTTTGTCGTTCAGGAATAAGTTTGAAATAAAGTGTTCGTGTGTCTGTCACAAATAAGTTGAAAATAAAATGGTCATTAGTCTGTCACGCTAATGTTTATAATAAAATGTTAGTTGGTCTGTTCGATTAAAGTTTAAAATAACACCATAGATGCTCAATCACGCTTAGAGTAAAATAACATGTTCAGCGGTCTCTAACGCTTAAGTTTAAAATAACATGTTCGTTGACCTGTCATGCTTAAGTCTGAAATAACATGTTTGTTGTAATGGCAAGATAAGGTTCATGATTTGTTTTGCTTAAGTTGAAAATAATATGTTTGCTGTTTCGTGTCACTTAAGTTTTATATATGTTCGTTTGTCTCTCGCGCTTAAGTTTGAAATCGTATGCTCATTGGTTAGTGAGGCTTAAGTTTACAATAACACGCTGAGTTGTTTGTCACGCATAAATTTAAAATAAACTATTTAGTAGTTTGTTGTACTAAAGTTAAAAAAATAACATGTTCGCTGGTCTGTCGTGCTTTAATTGAAAATAACATTTTCGTTGGTTGGTCATGCTTAAGTTTAAAATAACATTTTCGCTGGTCTGTCACTCTTCCTTTGAATCAGAAAAATAAAGTTTACAAAACTAGATGAAAAAAATTAAAAGAAATACTCCAAAATTAGTTTCTTTCGTGCTCGATATATAATTGTCTTTCTTTTTCCCTCTCTATTTGTTTTTCTTCCTTTTTGTCATAGTTGGAGAAGAAAACAAAGAAAGAAATAGCATTATTACTTGGAATGATATTTTCTTTTGTTAAAATAACAGAAAAAGTGGCTCGTTAAGTAAGCTAGTGAGCTCAGGTTTAATTTATCATATCAGGGAAACGTAAGTTTATAGAACGAATTATATATATATATATATATATATATATATATATATATACTCGGGTTTTTTTATATTCAAAAGTAATGGACTAATGAATTCAACGAGGTTGTTAGATAGTGCTCAATAAAAAGAGTTGATAATACTTGTTTATTGTTATATAAACATGCTCACATCCCGCTGCTACAAATAGCCACTTGTTTCAATCAAACAACAGATATCATCAGGCAGCGACTTGACTATTCAAAAGTTCAATGAATAATCAGTTTATTCATTGAACTTTTGAATAGTCAAGTCGCTGCCTGATGATATCTGTTGTTTGATTGAAACAAGTGGCTATTTGTAGCAGCGGGATGTGAGCATGTTTATATAACAATAAACAAGTATATATATATATATATATATATATATATATATATATATATATATATATATATATATATATGAATGACAGTATCTAAAAGTAGTCATTTTATGCTCGCTATATAATCATTAATCTTTCTGTATGTTTGTCTTTTCCTTTCTTTCATTTCCTTTCCAACTACGGTTTAAATTGTATTACTACATTTGGTGGTATTCATTCGGGAACAATGTGACACGCTGGGTCACCTGCTAAGCTCGGGTTACATAGCTTGCACCAGAAAAACGTGAACTTGAAGTTTAATACGACCATAGAAAAAGAAATATCCCTAAGCATCTCTTTCTTCACGCTATATATTCCTCGTTTTCTCTTTCGTCTCTTTTTGTTTTTTTTTTCTTTGTTTGCGGCTCCAGAGAGAGAGAGAGAGAGAGAGAGAGAGAGGGAGAGAGAGAAAGAGAGAGACCTCTCTCTCTCTCTTTCACTCCACACACACACACACACACACACACACACACACACACATATATATATATATATATATATATATATACGTGGATTCCATGAACAAAGCTTCTTTCTTAGAACTGCACGCTTGTGGAACTCTGTGTCCGTCTGCCTGCTTCCCACCGGACTACAACTTGGATGTCTTCAAGTCCAACGTTAACAAATTCCTAATGAACCGCCCCCTTAAGCAAAGACTTCATCAAATCTCCACACTAACGTAATATACTTGCAATAACTCTTATCCCTGAGTGGCTTCCGGGCCTTGATAAGTGGTGATCACTGTGTAAAAAAAACTATATATATATATTCTCGTCAGTTTCGATGTTTGAGCCCAGCCACAAGACTAAGTAGTTCGAAAATCAACTCAGACGATTTGTTTATAGCAACAAGGTTTTGTGAAGAATCAATCACACTTTTTGGTACAACTGCTAATCTCAGTCGGTGCAATGGCTGCCACACGACAGTGCATCCAATAGACCTCCGGTTTTTCCACCGAAGTGTTCCTTCTCCTAGACGATTGATAATTTATAATTAAAATTAAAACTTAAAAATCGATTTCATAAGGAAGATCAAACAAAATCAATTTTATTATTTTTATTTAATTGCTACCAATAAGATTTATTTATTATATTAAAAAATTCAACTGATAATTATTAGTGGTTATCTCCCTTTGAACAGTAAAATTCTTTATTTTTCTATTTGAATATAATTATCTCCCTTTGTAATTCAAATATTTAAATTAAATTTCAAATTTAGCGTTACTTACGATTTCAAACTGGTAATATTATTCCATTGGCGTTTACTTTGAAAGTTTGTATATATCAACATTTTCAAACATTCATAAACTACGTTTACCATCCCAATGAATGTATTGACGATGATACTTACGACTTTAAGAAGGTGAACCATTTATATTTTAAATATTTTCCCGAAATATCTGCCTCACTTAAAAAAATACCCAATATTTTTGCTGATAAGGACACTTTGTTTCAAAAAACTATATGATAAAATATTGTCCAAGACTCAATAAAAACATCATTTCCGAAACGATCGTACAATTTATTGATTTTGTTTGTTCTTCCTTATAAAATCGATTTTTAATTTTTAATGTTTAATTATAAATTATCAATCATCTTACTTAATATTAAAATAGCTCTAGGATATATATGCCTATCGAGCTTATTATATATCTACATCACAACGAATTTACTAATACATTAAAATGTACTTTGCTCTTTACACTGTTGTTCTAATCCCCTTCGGTCCTTTTTTTTCTCTCTCCTCTTTCTCTTATCTGATCTTTCTTATTTATATTTATGCCTCGGAAGTAGAGTGAAAAGCATATCTTATTTTTCTTTTATTAATATTATTGGAATTTTTTCTTTTTTCCTTGTACACATTTTTGTGAATTATTCCATGGATTTCTGCCTTTGGATTATTATGGACCATCTTCTTCCAATTACGGGATTTCCTTGGATTTTACTTGTACAAATGGAAATTCTTTTAACTTTCTTGAAGTTTTACATTTGGATTTTACTGTCACTGGATTTTTTATCTTCCACCAGACTATCCATTCATGTGTAATCACCTTTTTCTTCACCATATCCCCTCTGTTTCACTTTTTTTGTTTTCAAGTAAGATCTTTGACTTACTTGTTGTTTCATCAAATACTTTTGCATGCAAAATCCGATCCCGCATTTTGCTAATTCCTACCCTCTGATGAGAAGGAAAGTATTTCTTCGAACTTCGAAGGACTATCCATTTATCTAGTGTTTCCTTTTCAGATTAAATATGTTTTTAACTCATTTCAAAGTGTTTTTTTAACATATTTTATTAACTATTTGCTCATATATATATATATATATATATATATATATATATATATATATATATATATATATGAAGTGATGCTTGTATGGTTCCAACGAGAGAAAGAAGTGTATATTTTTAAAAGTACAGCAATCAACAATTGTAGGTTTTCACCTTTTATCATTTTATTTTATTATTTTTAATATTTGGATATATTTTTATTACCTGTTTCAGGCCTTGTTTAGCTCTCTTCAGATATATATATATAAATATATATATATATATATTTAGTTAAAAGTTTATGGAATTTCTTTTAAGCAAGGATTGAAACGCGTTATAAAAATATTTTAAAATATTCAAAAATGATAAAAGTCTCAAAAACCGACAATTGTTGATTGGTACACTCTTTTAAATATATATATATATATATATATATATATATATATATATATATATATATATCTTTAGAGAGAGAGAAAGAGAGAGAGAGAGAGAGAGAGAGAGAGAGAGAGAGGGAGAAATCGTGGGTGTAACGCTCGTGAAAACTACATTCCATATGAAAGAAAATGTCAAACAACTTTATTCCAAAACTTGCGTGATTAATTAAAAAGATTTTATTCGTAGAAATGTCAGATACCTCGTAATTTTTGTAAAAGTTTAACGATAGTTTTTAGACATCAGTTAATAAATATTCGACAATCAGCATCTTTGGAGTATTTTAAAGGGCATAATCCGGTGAAAGCTTGCAATCGAAACTTCGAATTTTTAGGCTTACATAAAATTGGATTCATTGTGATTAGACACTAATAAATCTATTTTCTTCATTTCAGTTTCTTTTAAAACCTATCAAAGGTTAAAGCTTAAATTTTAAACATTTACCGAACTCAAATCATGTTATGGAATTTAATCCATATTCTAATAAGTATTCTCTACATAGGAGCGCTTTTTTAGATGAGTTATCTGCCCTTTGTTTATGGCCTCATTTGGGAGGTATTATTTTTAATTATTAATGCTTTATTTATTAAATACTTGAATGTTTTTATACACGTATGTAAAATAAATTAAATGATGTAAACAAAGGACAGATAAGTTCTTTCTCTCTCTCTCTCTCTCTCTCTTTCTCTCTCTCTTTCAAAAAATGCGCCCGTGAATCGAAAAGAAAATACCGCTAAAAAAAAATAAATCAACAATCTTACATTTAAAAACGATAAAAATCGTACATAAGAATTGATTAAATGGTCTGATGGTAAAACACCAGGCTACTAATCGAGCGTCACGAGTTCGATCCTTAGTAAATAAGTTTAGCCATTCCGAAGTTACGTAATACTCAGAAACATGCATGTCGATATATAACTTTTATGCACTTAAAAAATATTTAATAGATATTCGTATGAAAAATTCAAGTATTTAATAAATAAATATATTAATAATTATAAATAAATCGTCCCAACGGGGGCGAATAGAATGTAAACAAAGAGCAGATAACTGCTCTCAAACAAGCGTTCAGGGAGCAAAAAGAAAATGCACAATCCTTTCTCCTTATATATATATTTATATATATAATTAGTTTTTTTCACTTTTTACTATAATGATTAAATACCTACAGATACTAGTGTTTCATCCTTTAACGATTAACATCAGTCAACAGATTTGAACCCGACAACACGAGCCGTCTCTGGGTCGATTGGCAAAGACCGTATTCAATCGGCTACCATTAACTGCGAGAAATAACGTTGAATTTAAATATTTTAATTTTAAATGTTCTTTACGTCAGTTATTGAGATCTAATCGTTATACGATGATCTATGCTAAACTGACCGACTTAATTAAACTGAAATTGCTCAACGATAAGAAACAAGTTTCTTAAAGGGGCTATATATATATATATATATATAGGGTGGTCCCTAGAAAACAGGAAATTTGAAGGTCAGCTTAGATCATGAATAAAATGTGTGATTGCTATTTTTTTTATTTGTGCCGTGTGAATGTTGTAAAAATAAATCGTTTTGACACTGCAGTGAAGTGCACGGACGACATTTTGAGTATCCATGAGTATCATATAACATTTTTTTTAAAAACTTTGTAAAAATTATTCTTTGTAAAAACAAATCGTTGTTTGACAAATTTCCTGATTTTCTAGCGACCACCCTGTATATATATATATATATATATATATATATATATATATATATATATATATATATATATATATATATATATATATATATATATATATATATCAATTAAGGAAAACTCGTCCCCGGAAAACGCGTCCCCGGAAAACTCGTCTCCGGAAAACTCGTACCCGGAAAACTCGACCCCAGAAAACTCGTCCCCTTTTGCTAGGTAGGAAAACTGGTTCCTTATTGAATAAATATTGATTGAAAACACATTTTATGACAGTTCTTGAAGAAGATATTTTCTTTAAAAGAGCATACACATCCCATAATATTAAAAAAATTTTTTTGTTTACTGTTGTTTTAAAAAAATTAAATTAATTTTACTAAGTTTTCGTTTTCTATCTAGCTTTGAAAGTTTTTGGCCTCTCAACTTATTTTAAAGAGTTTATTTAGTTAAAAAAAAAACTAATGTCGAGTGTTACTTATAAACAAAAAAAGCGTCCTCTTCAGAAATTATTTTCAAAATGTGTTGGAGATGTAAAAATAGTATTTTCGTAGTTTATTTGAAGTGTTTCCAAGAGGTGGAAACGTTTAAGTGTCAACTATTCATTGGAATGTTCAATTTTTATTACTCTTATGTATATATATAAAAGCGAAAATGTATGTATGTATGTATGTATGTATGTACGCTTTTCCTCGATGTCCACAAAAGGCTTCTTTCAGAGAAGCGCTCGCTCACTTCGCAACTTCTTAAAACTTTTTATATCATCTATAAATTGTAATATCTCACACTTAACCACGGAGCTCGCTTGTCTATTTAATTTTATTGACTTTCAAACGTTAATTATTCCACATTTCCCGCATCGGCACGCGTTACATTCGGTTTTCGGTATAAACAAAAAGCGAAACTCGACTCTAATTAACGGCCCAGAGCCAGTGGTCTCTAGAGAGCTAAGTAACGTTTGTTCAATGTCGACTTCGTCATATCAGACGGTAGCTTTTATTTCGAGACGAGACACTCCCCTTAATAAATAGGGAGCTGGTTTTCCCCGAACTTAGTTAAAAACAAACAAACCGATTTATTTATTTAAAAACTGTCCCGCACAAAATCGTTACTGCTGAATAGCTATCGCCGTCACGTCAATCAAAAACGCGCACCTGTTTTTTTTTCACACTTTACTATTTTCCAACTGCGCGTCGTCAAGGCTTCGTTTTTTTTTTCACAGGCACCTGTTTTTTTTTCACATTTTCGGGTTTTTTCACACACACTTACAAACACCCGGGCAACGCCGGGTAACCCTCGCTAGTATGTATATATATATATATATAATAGTAAAAATAAAACCCTGCTGATCGCTTATTGCTAGTATATATAACTATTTAAGGAATATCTGTGTGTGTGTGTGTGAGTGTGTGTGTGTGTGTTTATGCATACACTTATGCATTTTTTCTGTCTATTAGACCTTGATTGCACTCCTTATATTGTTCATCAACCAGAAAAAAAGGAAATCAAAGAAACTTATTTTGAAATGCTTTTTTATTTCACTATCTTTCTCTCTCGTCCTCCCTCTTATATATATATATATATATATATATATATATATATATATATATATATATATATATATATATAAGTATTCCTCTGATCCACTTATCACGACATCGTTGTGTGTTGCCGTGTTCATTAGCCGACAACCGGGTTCATTAGGCATCCATTTCCATCAAGAATCAAGCGACAAGCGGACGCAATCAACAAGTCGAAGCCGGCTGATCCATCCTTATTGTAATCAAGGGACATTTTGGCGCCTTTTTCACTTTGCCCTGCGCAAACACCGCGGCCATTTTGTTTCCCCAGTCATTTGTCTAATTTCGCGCTGGTACTTTGCATCTTTAGCCCCTTTTTATCTCACATCTATTTTCGATCGCCGTTTCATAATTTGACAATAAACTTTGTTCCTTCTGCAATCGGCACTTGAATTAATTTTCTTTCCTTCTTTCTCTTTTTTTATTTTTTTTTTTGTAATCTTTTTTTGTCACTGATATAAATCATCATTAATTATTTAGCTTTTTTTTTCTTTTCTCATCTCTTCTTTCTTTTTGTTCTTTTGTTTAAATTTATTTTTCGTTATTTTTTTTGTTCATTTTTCTACTGTTTTATTCTATCATAATTCTTTTCAGCTATTTGCATCATTTCCGCTCATTTGTTACAAAATTAATCTCTTTCATTAATTGCTCTCTTTCAGTATTTCTTCATTATTTTCTCTGTCTTTCCTTTTTATTTTCTTCCTATTTTTCATTTCCATTTTCCGTGTCTCTTTATTTCTGTCTCTTTCGTTCTCTTCCTCTCTTCCTTTCTCATTTTCTTTATTTATTTCTGTTTTATTTTATTTATTTATTTTTTTTACTCACGTTCATTCCTTATAAGCTATCTCGCCGCTTGGACGCAAGGAGCTACTATTTGAGACTGTGGCACAATGACGTAGCCCCTTTTGTGGGAGCTAACGGCTTCTACATTAATGAACCTTGTGCCTGACTTTGTAATGAAGTTAAAAACGTTTGAAACAGGTGTTTGTGATTTTGAAAATGTTCTGCTATGGCTGAAGCCAAGATTGACATATGCTTATGTTTCAGTGCATAATGAAAGTTCAAACTATGTTGATCTTATAATTTTGAAAAGCAAATCATTGCGTGAAACGCATCGCTCTCTCTCTTTCTTTATCTATTTCTCTCATTAAATCCCTTTCTTTCTCCTTCAATGAAGAAAGAGAAAATTAAATATAATTTGATTGTTTTTTAAAAACAGTTGACGCTTGGCTTCTTGGGTCGACTGACGCGATCTAAGCATGCGTCCGATTTCCGCTGGTTTTATAAAAATATGCCTCGTATTTGTTAAATCATAAATAAATTATATATATTTTTATAAAAATGCATTTGTCGCTATTTTATACAAGTATTCGATTTCAGCATACCATGAATGCCGACGATGGAAATGTGCCTGCAACGACCATACATAATGCGACCCGTTTTCGTTGATTTTTCCAGCATATGTCTATCGTTAAATATCGTTTATTTCCCGGGGAGCTGGTTGCGTTCACAAGACGTTCATCAACCAAGTAACCTCCCTCTACGTTACATTTAAACTTCTGCATGTCAGTAGTCAGAGAAGCAGGTAACAGGAAAGGAATTTCAAAGTTTAGCTGTTCGTGGGAAGTCACTATTAAAGTGGAACGCTTTCTGGGGTTTAGAGACCCCAGCAGTGAATGAGGTGAGATTTTATTGCTAAGCGGGTTTGTTGGCAATATATACGCCGAGGGGGAACAAGTGCATCAAGTTCATCAGAGCACATTCCATTAAAATATTTGTAAAACAAGTACAGAGATGCAACATTGCGGTGATGGGACAGGGGTTGGAGATTAGTTGACAAAGTGGGATCTGTTAGATTGAAAACTCTTTTTGGACCCTAACCAAAAGGGAGAGGCTAGTGGCAGATACACCATTCCAGATGTGGCAAAAATAATCTATGCATGGGCGAATAGTGGCCTTGTAGATGTACAGGGTACTCTTAGGTGTCAGTAGTCTTCTAGCTCGATAGAGGGAACCTTCATTGCAGCAGCCTTCGCAGTGTCCTCAATGTAGTTGTTCCAGTTTATATTGCGCGCGAAATTGCCCGCGAATGTTAGGTCTAGGAGTTTGAGTTCTTAGTGACACACAACATGGTTTCCGCTCTGCAAGATCTACCGCAGATGTGCTGACGGTTATATCCCACAGGATTAGTGAATCTCTTGACAAAGGCTTCCTTTCTAGGGCAATTGCTCTTGACATATCAAAGGCCTTCGACAAGGTATGGCATAAGGGTCTACATCACAAGATTTCCAGCTACGGTATAACTGGAAATGTTTTCTCAATCATTAAATCATTTCTCTCCGATAGGTTCATAAGAGTAGTGGTAGATGGACAAAAATCGGAGGCCTGCAATATAAATGCTGGAGTCCCTCATGGGTCAATCCTGGGCCCAACTCTCTTCCTGGTCTACATCAATGACTTCCCTAAACACATACTTAAATCATTCGTTGACATCTATGCTGATGACACGACCATCTACGGCAACACATCAAAGGCTGTAAATGACAAAGTTCTCTCGGATTCTCTCTCCTCTGACCTCGAGAGCGTGGTTCAGTGGGGGAAGATGTGGCTGGTTACCTTTAATGCATCTAAAACCAAACTCCTATCCTTACATCATAAACGCTCTGATCCCCAGCTGGCATCAATTGTGATGGATGGCTCTCGTCTGGGTGAGGCCCCGTGTTTTGACAAGTTTCTGGGTTTGACCTTTACTCCTGATCTGAAATGGAACACGTACATCAAGTCTGTTGCCAAGATCGCTGGAAAGATGGTGGGATCCTTCTACCGCTCCAGAAGATATCTCACTACTGATGCAATTCTCTATCTATATAAAAGCCAAGTACGTCCAAGGATGGAATACTGTTGCCATATCTGGGCAGGAGCTGCCAAAAACAGCCTATCCTGCCTTGACAGAGTACTAAATAGACTTCGTGGCTTAGTGGGGGATGCCCTTTTCTCTACCCTGCAACCTCTCTCCCACAGAAGAGACGTTGCGAGCCTATCCTTGTTTTATCGTTATTTCCATGGCAGGTGCTCGTCTGAAGTCCAATCCCTGGTCCCCCCTCGCCAATCTTTCACGAAAAACACCCGTCTAGCTGAATCCACTGTGAAAAATTTCCCCCACTCTATATCTGTGCCTAAATCAAAACGTGGATTCCATGAACAAAGCTTCTTTCTTAGAACTGCACGCCTGTGGAACTCTGTTCCGTCTGCCTGCTTCCCCTCCGGACTATAACTTGGATGTTTTCAAGTCCAATGTTAACAAATTCCTAATGAACCGCCCCCCCTAATTAAACACTTCATCAAATCTCCACACTAACTTAATGTACTTGCAATAACCCTTATCCCTGAGTGGCTTCCGGGCCTTGATAAGTGGTGATCACTGTGTAAAAAAAAAAAAAAAAAGGTAAGGTGTTATTTGTTATGGATATCGGTGGTTGGAGAAGCGTCTTGTATTTGTTACAGGAGAACAGCATAGTCTTACTAGCATTACATTTTACCATCTATTTGCGTCCCCATTCCACTACGGTGTGAAGATTATTTTTTATTGTCATTGTCTTAGATTTATTTGCATTCGTTCTTCCCCTGTGCATGTTATAGAGTATTGTATTATTAGCAAATATATCCATCTCGGACACAGTATTATCAGCGAAGTCGTTTATGAATATCAGGAATAATTGTGGCCCAAAGATAGAACCGTGAAGCACTCCAGCATTAATGCTATGCTGCTTGGATATACGGCAATCAATGACAAACTGGATGGTTATATTGTCTAAGAAGAATCTAATTATATTTAGTATTCATCCAGTTATACCGCATGATTTATTTTCATTAGTAGCTCTCGTGCCAGATTTTATCAAAGGTCTTATAACTATTTCTTTCAATTTTTCTTTTTGTTTTTATTTCTTTCTTTCTCCGTTTCTTCTTTGTTCTCTCTTTTTTCTTATTATTCTCTCTTTTAATTCTCTCTTTAGTTCTCTCTTTAGTTCTCTCTTTAGTTCTTTCTTTTTTCTTGTATTATGTTAATATCTCTCTCTCACTTTCTCATTGTCTATCTCTTTTTCTTGTTATCTTCATCATTTTCTTCATCTTTTTCTTCCTCTCTTTAGTTCTCACTTTCTTTTTTCTTTCCTTTTAGGTTTTCTCTCTTATTTTTCTCTCTTACTCCCCATCTTCCTCTTTAGAAGTAAACTAGCGGTGGTACTTGGCGTTGTCCGGGTAGTTGGAGGTGTGTGAGTGTGTGTGTGTGTGTGGGGGGTTAAATCAAAACAAAATGGAAAATAAAGAATAAGCGAACGTAATAACCATGTTTAAATATTATATATATATATATATATATATATATATATATATATATATATATATATATATATAAACGGCGAACGTGATATCCATCTTTTAATCAACAGAGCATCTCTAATCGTTATTGTTGTTATATAACATAACATTTAATCCGTATGCCTCGACTTATTAATCTGTACCTTTCCGGTTTATCCAAGTCGAGAACCCGACCGCAGATTAAAATGTGATGAGAAAATGGTACGAATGACTGTGCAAAATCATCAAAACGCCGGCAGTGTTTGTGATGCCTCTAAGTTTGGTGGTGCTATGAAGATTCACAGCCTCAGAAGCATATCTGAAACTGCTCCCCAAATCCAACAACAGTGTAATCTTGTATAAAAGTATTCCCTTTCTACTGTTAAGAACAGATTGAAGGAATGTAATTTGAGAGATTGTGCTGCAAGACGATAGCCAACAATTTCTGTAAAGAAGAACAAGTGCTGTCTGGACTTTGTCAGATGCAATTAAGATCATATCTCTTCATATTGCTCGGAAGTGATTTTTAGCGACGAAAGCAAGTTCAATAGACTAGGCAATGAATGTAGGCAGTACGTCCGCCGAAGAAAGGACGAAGAATTTAATCCTAAGTGCACAGTTTGAATGCTGCAAGATGGTAGAGGTTCAGTTTTGGTGTGGGGCGTTATTAGTGCAAATGGTCCACGGCCTATAGTTCACTTGCAAAGTCGAATTAATTCGACCAAGTACATTAGTATGTTGACTGAGCATTTTCTATCTTACTATTTGGGTGATAATCCCATCTTAATGCAGGATAATGTCCTGCATGTCAGTGTCAAGGAGTTCCTTGAAGAGCATGATATTCTGTGTTTGGATTGGCCTGCACAATCTCCAGACCTCAATCTTATCGAAAACGTATAGCATTACATCAATGATAAAATTTCAAATCTGGAAGAACTTTGGACAAAAATTAAAGAAATGTGTGATGCCCTTTCGCTGGAGTATTATCGTAGACTAATTCAAGGAATTCTCTAAAGATTAAAGGCTGTCAAATTGCAGAATTGTGTTGCATTAATGTTCTAATGTTACATTTAAATAAAAAATTTCCATAGTGCAGAGTTCCTTTTTGCCTTTCTGATTTGAAGTTAATTTTTTAACTTGACGTAAATATTAGGATACTTCAATTAAAAGTCGAATATAAACAGGAAAAATTGTAGAGGGATAAAAAGGCAAATCAAATAGGTATAGGTTGTTTAAACGCGTACATTCAATTTAGCTTAAATTTGCTGTTTTTTATTTTAAATAACAAGTGCGGACTTTCTTTTTGGCGCTACTGTAGATTAACTATATACATTTATTGAACATATAATTGCATAAAACTTTCATATACACGGAAAAACGATAAAATTGTCTACCTAGAAAAGACCATATGATTCCATTTCCGTTTAGTGAAAACCGGTTTTCTTTTTTTTTTCAGAGCGTACTAGTTGGCCAGTTGTATACAAATCCCAACAGCTATAGGAACCTTCTATCATGGCTGCAAGCGACACACTGTTTAACGAGCGAGATCAGAGATGCGCTGTTGTGTAACTCATGCTCTCTACCAATCAAATCAAATCAAATACAAAGTTTTGACAATAGGACTATTTCCAGCATCCTCAAAATGCATCGCTGGATTGCCACGAATAACAGGAACAGTGGCTGGTTACCTTTAATGCATCCAAAACCAAACTCCTATCCTTACATCATAAACGCTCTGCTCCCCATCTGGCATCAATTGGGATGGATGGCTCTTGTCTGGGAGAGGCCCCGTGTTTTGACAAGCTTCTGGGTTTGACCTTTACTCCTGATCTGAAATGGAACACGTACATCAAGTCTGTTGCCAAGGTCGCTGGAAAGATGGTGGGATCCTTCTACCGCTCCAGAAGATATCTCACTATTGATGCAATTCTCTATCTATATAAAAGCCAAGTACGTCCAAGGATGGAATACTGCTGCCATATCTGGGCAGGAGCTACTAAAAACAGCCTATCCTGCCTTGACAGAGTACAAAATAGACTTCGTGGCTTAGTGGGGGATGCTCTTTTCTCTACCCTGCAACCTCTCTCCCACAGAAGAGACGTTGCGAGTCTATCCTTGTTTTATCGTTATTTCCATGGCAGGTGCTCGTCTGAACTCCAATCTCTGGTCCCCCCTCGGCAATCTTTCACGAAAAACACCCGTCTAGCCGAATCCACTGTGAAAAATGTCCCCCACTCTTTATCTGTGCCTAAATCAAAACGTGAATTCCACGAACAAAGCTTCTTTCTTAGAACTGCATGCCTGTGGAACTCTGTTCCGTCTGCCTGCTTCCCACCGGACTACAACTTGGATGTCTTCAAGTCCAACGTTAAGAAATTCCTAATGAACCGCCCCCTTAAGTAAACACTTCATCGAATCTCCACACTAACGTAATATACTTGCAATAACCCTTATCCTTGAGTGGCTTCCGGGCCTTGATATGTGGTGACCACTGTGTAAAAAAAAAAAAGAAAAAAAAAGGAACGTGCTCAGGGTGACATAAACAAAGTTTCCGGCCACGTTTATGGTTTTTGGTGTGGTTTCAAGTGAGGGTCACATCATGCCACCTCACATCTTAGAAGTCGGCTTGAATGTCAACACTAAATTGTACCTGGATGTGGTAAAGAGTGTGGGGATTCCTGGTACAAGAAGGAGTGCTACAACTTTGCACCCTTCTCTCACTGGCTCCTCCTCCCCCGACTTGAACCCGCTGGACAACTTCATTTGCTCACCCGGTGAGAACCTCACCATGACATCCCACAATATTAAAGCCAGCCTAATCGCAGCCATTCGCCGTGCTCTCACCGGTGCTTGTGGAAAAGTCATGCGCCCAGTTCCGGACCTGTATCGAGGCGGCGATTGAGACTGAAGGCGGTTACATTGAATAGATGTCAGCTCTACCACATAATGAAGTTACCTGAACTGATTTTTTCAATAGATTTTTAAATAAAGCTGTAGTGTTGTTTTCTTTACAGCGGCAAATTTATCGTCCTACCCTTTATTTGTGTCCAGAAAGCGCATAATATGTATTTGCTAAGGTTTCGTACCGGCTTTTGAGTCGAACACGCTAACGATTATCGTAACATCACCGCTAATTTGTAAGCACGTGTTGTCCTGAAGGAAGAGAGTCGAAATTTCCTCGTCAAGAGTTGCTTGTATAATTAAAGGTAAATATTGATGGATTGATTGAGATACATCCTAGCACGAAGAACACGAAAGAGTGAGAATATTGAGAGAAAAGTATGGGACCAGATATTATGAATACACATGGCTAAAAGAAATGATACGGATATATGTACGTAAATATGTATGTATGTATGTATGTATGTATGTATGTATGTCAGGTCATGTCATATGCTACTGGTACCATGTAACCCAGTACTTCCTGTCTCATGGACGGGTCACCGGCGACTAAACTGGTACCCCCACCAGACTTGTTTGGTGAGGAGGGTAGCTAGTCTCCCTGAACGATTAAAAGCAAGACCTTTCAAAGGGCGAATGAACCCTTTTTCGGGGTCAACGGCCAACTAGCACCGTGTATGTTTGTGTGTATGTATGTGTGTGTTGGGGTAGAGAGGGCTCCCGTAAGCCGTGGTGAAGGCAACCTTTCTAGGAGAAGCAAATCCCTGATTTAAAAAAAAACATAAAGCGGAAGACCAGTACCCGCATTAAGCTGGTCTGCAGTTTAATTTGTTGCTGGCTATCTTGCTCTTGCTTGTTGCTGGATCTCAGCATTTTGAACCGAGAGAGAGACTTAGCTGTCGTACAAAGCTAAGACTCTTTTACATCATATTTGTATAGATACTCCCTCAGACATTTGGGCTCATGGATTTTAAATGTCTGAGGGAGTGGCACTCGTCTGAAAAGACATTGCAATCATCATCACATTTAATGTATATAAGGCATGATCACGTTGACTCTCAACTGGGCACTTTTCTAAAGGGAGGGGTCGCTTTTTTCGCCGTCATTTTTGAAAGTCATCTTCCAGTTTGGCGAAGGGCGTAACAACAAACATATCATGTTTTTTTTTCACATTCTTTTTCTCCTTCGCGGTACGGGTTCGAGCCTGCCTGCCTACTACCACTTCACTACAAACACCTGGGCAACGCCGGGCACCCAGGCTAGTTAATATAATAACAAACAATTTTTGGTTTTCCCGGAGGTGTCGTACTAAGCTGGGTTCTGATGAAAGACGTAGCTATCTGAATTGAGTTTGGGAATAATTAATTATGCCACTGAAGTATCATAATTAATCATTCTCAAACTCAATTCAGAATTCTCAGACTAAAATATCATACACAAAATTCTAAGATTAAAATATCATAGACACTAAAAAAGATAGGCGTGAAGGGCCTCCGTGGAAGCGTCTGAAAATGGAATGCGTGTGCTCTTGTTGGACACCAAGATACAAGAATGCACTCGGCCAGGAACAATAAAAGAATGATTCTTGAATCGTCGTAGGTCGCTCGTTGTCCGCGTCAACGTTATCGTTCGTGATCGTATTGGTTTTAGTGGTCGACCAGTAACGGCGTTGCTGTTGAGTGCGTATCGGGGTCAAGAATTTTTTTGCTTTTTTTTTTTTTTGAGGATGTGAGGCGGACCCACGTTCGTATCGCTGTCCACGAGCCAACACACGTCGTGTCCAGTTTCAGTCGCAAAGGAGACCAAGGCAAAGAATAAGAAACACTCCAACTCGCTTGTTGCAACAAGATTTATTTTACTCAGTCTCTCTTTACCGCTGAGATGTCCTTCACGTGATCCTCTTCTCGAAAGTAATCCACACTTTTCACGTGATCTCGTACGTAATTCTCGTCTCTAACGTGATCTACTTTTTGAAGTCTTTATTCTTCCCTACTAGTGACGTCATTTCGCATAAATTGGCATACACGCGTCCGCATTATATTACACCTTGATAAGCGGTGATCCCCCAGTAAAAAAATCCATTTTCCTCGTTAAACGCGTAGATTGAATGGACGCAACTAAATAATAACTTGTTAATGCTAAGACATCCGAACGATATAATTTAAAAACAGCAAACAAATTAGATTTCCATTATGCGACGGAATTATGCTTTGACACTAAAAATCCCTTTCGGCTAGAGAAGAAAATTTAATGACTTAAATATATATTTAATGATTAGTATTAGGATATTTAAGATGGCCGAGGGCGCTTGTTATTGCAGCGGAAGATAATTGGCGGAATCTTAAAAACAAAGATCTTTTGAAAAAGCACGCCTTCATTATCAAAGGAAAACATCTTGGCGATTTTTTTTTATTGGTATTAATAAAATAGTTGATTAATGAATTTAAATCTTAGAATTATTTGTATTATTTGGCAGAATGATAAAAGGCATATTTTATGAATGAAAAGGAAACGAACGTCATTGTTGGTGGACATTGCAAAACACATTCAAAACAAAAAGAGCGTATATTGAGTGCAAGCAGTGTAGCTACGTGTTTCTACATTTGTATGTGATAGACCGCTACGTTTCTACTTTGGTAAGCGTTCTACATGAATGTTTCTTAATTAACGTATAGAATCAACAGTAAGTTCTTTTATATGACAGCGGCGCGTTCGAAATTAATCTTTCTGCTTAAAGAACAATTACACCGTGATACTTGACTTTTTCATTTTAAACTTTAATTCAAGCCATTATATATAAAAATAATTTTATAAAATCAACAATAGGTCCCCTACATTGCAATGTAGACTACTATGAATTGTGGAATAAGTCAATGCGGTTTGGCATGTTCAGTTTCTTCCAGGTGCACCGCGAGGGGTCCCAAACTAGATCAGGCAATCACTTGATAGTTGATTTAATTGAAAAAAAAATTGGCTCTTTCAGTGATTTCGATGACATATATATATATATATATATATATATATATATATATATATATATATATATATATATTATTTGGGGGGTAAACAGTTACATATGGTCGCTACAAATAGCTATCTGTTTCAGTCAAAGAGACTTTATCAGGCGACCTGGAACTTCTCAAGGTCAAAAAAGAAAAAATAGGATAGATAAGAGAGAAATTAAGAGAGATGCCCTGAAACAGATGGCTATTTGTAGCGACCATATGTAACTGTTTACCCCCAAATAATAAATAATATTTTGCTCTTTTTATTGAGTGAGCACTATTTAACAACCTCGTTGTCTTCATTAGTACTGATTTTTGAACACCACAAACCTTATGGAAAAAGTTATGGAATGGCGTGCTGAGCCATGGCAAACACTTAAGAAACATCTCAGAAAGTGACTAGACTACAACGGTGGGACCAGACGAACAGAGAGTAACACCTCTCCTACTGACATGGAAAACTCTCCTACCGACGTCTTCCGTTCCTGTTCAGAAACACCCAAGTTCCAGTAGAAAATATCTAACGACCCGAGAACAGGAATGGGTCGATCAAAAGTTGCTATGACGAGATGGATGTTACAAAACCGACCCAACCATCTACGAACGTGGAAAGGAGGATCACACGATGCAGCACTACCTTGTCTACTCTCTACTGTATTACAGATGCAGCTTGAAATATATCATAGAGTGCAAAAATATGAGAAATCCTTCATGACTGAGACAATTTTTGTTTTTGTTCCTATGCAGAGTGCCCGTTTTTTTTGGGGGGGGGTGGAACTGGATTTTCCCCAAATAAAAAACCGACTTTGTGTCTAACTCTGCCCCCGTGGAGAGGCAAGTAAATAGGAACACTAATACAAAGAACTACATAAAAAGTGGTAAAAGCTGTAAGGTTATAATGTCGGGATCTGTATAAATTGGAGGGGTGTATTTTATGTACGTAACGGGTGTGTTGTATACGCGTATATATATTCCCTATGTATGCAATGTTTGTACCAAATTATGCAGATGTTAAGTTGTCGGTGGCAAGCCAAATCTTATAGATGTATACCTTGTGTTGTAGTGCTGACACGAAACGATGACGTGGACAATATGATTACATAGGAGTAGAGACAATTACTTGTACAAACGAATGCTTGAACATGATTACGAGAGAGAACCGAGTTCTTGGATTAATGACAAAGAGAGTGTATATCATAGCGGTCTATGTAATAGACTGTCTGAACATTTAAGATGTTGGTTGATGATGGTATGTTCAGGAGTTGTGGAGAGTACATAAAAAACAGTTAATTGCAAACGACAAATACACACATATCTGTTTGTTTAAAGACACCAGACAATAGCTATATTTTTATATAACAACATTAATTCTCTGGTTCCGACCGGTCATCTTTAGAGATTACAACGCTCTGTTTACATCTTGGAATACGCCGTTTCCTAGCATCATAAGAGAGACTAACCCTCTCTCGACTTCTAAAGCCCGTCCTGCCTATCTGACGGCTCCTCTTGAACCCCCTCTTTCAACTAACTAAATTGCCTGTATATATTAAAACTAATCCTTTGTACTTACGTCATTCGACTATACAAAGACCTAACAGGTGACTTCTCAGTCACGTTTTCTCTGGCCAAATTTATTGTTTTATACTTAAGATTGAAAGCCTATGTTTTTTATGCATTTGACATAGCTCTTCATTTGTTTATTGGTCCTAAGATATCCATTACATTCTAAAATTTATAAACATTATTTGACCTTGAAACACAATCTAATTTTCATACCAAATACCATGATAATGTTCTTTCATAATAAACACTTCTTTAAACAAACATCTAACTTTTAATAATAATAGTCGATCTTACAATTGACTACTAGCAAGACGACCCCGGCGTTTTCAGAGAGGCTAAAATATAACTATAATTACCACGCGTGCTTCTGTAACCTGGTGGTTTATATTTGTCAACGATGTCGTATATTTTAACACTCGGACTCATAGGATGTATCTGAAACAATCAAACATGAAACAGAAAAAAAGAAATTCGACTCGGTTTTTTTTTTAACAAAAGGCATTTATTACTGTTACTTTCCAAATAATGTTTTTACAGTTTCTTTCGCATCGACATATGCTTAACAATTCTCTACTGTGTTGAACACGTGCTTTAAAATTCTCTCAAGTCGCTACGTGACCACTTGTACATCCTACGCCGTCACGCGTTGCCGGTGTTCCGTCGTCCATGGGCGTTTATCGTCGCTTGCTATCCACGTGACTTTTTTTTCCTCCGCTTTTCTTTTCCTTCTTTTCCTCCGCTGTGACGTCAATTCGCGAAATGTCTCGATCATCAGCATATGTCGTGCGGGTGTTGCTACTACACGCACGTCACCGGCTCTGTTACACATTAAAACACACACAAATAGAGTCACTTGCTATTTATTTATGTTACTCGCGCTTTCCTCTCTCACCTACACGTGCATATAAAAAGTGTCTCCGGGCAATAAAAATAAGCACGGCAGTAGTATCGTATGAGTTAGATCTCTATATCGCTAAGTTTAGCCAGTTTGAGGAATTTTCTTCAAATAGGCTGTTGTATAGCTTTCTTTCCAGTCGGGTGACTGGTCAATGTAGGATCATATATTCTATGTCCTGCGGGGATTACTTGCAATTTGGTCAGATTGGGGAGTCTATTTGTCTCCAACTGTGTTTGTTTACTGCAGTCCTTCAGTGTCTTGTTCTAATCCGGTTTGCGGCTACTCACTGCTTCTTATTATTTGAATCAAGTCTTCAATGATGTCCCATCTTTCGGGAGTATTGCTTCCCCATTCCTCCTTCTATGTCTCAACATCGAATTTTTTTTTATTTTTCAGTGGTAGAAACGCTTTAAGGTATCTCCATGTGGCATGGGGCATATTTAAAATTTTTTTAGCGTGGGTAAGTCCCCGGTGTCTTCCTCGACGTGTTGAATCCGTTTTTGAACTGCCTTTCTTCTACTTATGTGGTGTGGTGCGATTGAGCTTGCTACTGGTAGCCATTGTGCTGAGGTTGATTTCAAACATCCTGAGGTTATACGCACGGTTTCCTGGAGCTTTTTGTTAATTGATCGTCTGTGTTGGTTCTGAGACCATACTGAGGCGCAGCATTCTGCAGCACGGTAACAGACCTTTGAGAAAGAAGATAACACCACCATCTCGGTTTTATATAGATGATGCTTTCAACTTGTTTCATTGACAAGCATACGAAAACACGCCATGATTAGATGTTGGCAAGAAATGCAATTCTCTTTTTACGCCTACTTAAAGATCGTATGCAGAGAAATTTTACGTAAACATGTTTTACCTCCGTACACGAGATTAAGCGGAAAAATACACTGGCAAAACTGAAGTGCTCTCAGATATACAGAAGTTAACAAAAGGTTATTACTACTTTCGTTTTTAAAAAGAGGTCACCACATATCAACGCCCTGGGCCACTCGAGGATAAGAGTTAATGTGTGCACGGTAGTCATTAAGACGGTAGTTTAGTACTCGTTTGTGGTGAAGATTCTGTATAATTAGATTATTTACGAGGACGGTTCAATAAGAACTTGTTTACATTAGACTTGATGACAATATTGTAGTCAGTTGGAAAGAAGACCAACGGAGCAGAGTTCTTGAAATCCGCGTTTAGGTTTAGGCACCGAGAGAGAGTGGAGGGAATTATTGATAATTATTCTTGCTAGACGAGTATTTTTGTGAAGATTGTTGAGGAAGGACCATAGATTGGAGCTCAGTCGAACACTTGCATAAAATAGAGCAGAGATAAGCTCGCAACGTATCTTCTGTGGAGAAAGTGATTGCAGAGAAGATAAAAGAGCATCACTTACTAGATTACGAAATCGGGTTTTAACTCTGGTGAGGCAGGATAGGTAACTCCCAGCAGCTCCTGCCCAGGTGCGACAACAGTACTGCGTGCTATGACGAACTTAAGCTCTTATATAGGCAGAGGAGTGTATCAGTATTGAGATATGTACTGGAGCGGTAGAATAATAATGTGAAGAAACATGCTGATATCAGGCTTTGTAAATTTATGACATCATAAACATTTCGGTGAGACGATGGCTAAGTGGTTAACGACACAGACTGAAATCCTGGGTGTGCTTGGTTTTAATTAATTTTTTTCCACAGAAACACTTCGATCAAATGCATACCTGGCCCTGTGCCTAATCACCCGCAGAAGAAATAAATAAAATATGAACCTAATTTTTGCACTTTTATATTACACATACTTAAAGCAATTATGCATGCATATATATATATATATATATATATATATATATATATATATATATATATATATACTAGCGGGGGTACCCGGCGTTGTCCGAGTGTTTGTTTCCGGGACGGGCGGGGGGAGTTTTAAAAAATGTTATGGTAGGTAAGTAGGAAGGATATAATCCGGAATCATGAGTAAAAGTAGGAAAATAAAGTGTGAAAAAAAAAAACAAAAAACATCTGCAACGTTAACAGTTCGGCCACCAAGAAAAGTCCATTCCAGTTGTTTAGGAAAAAATAAACGAAAAAAAAATGACTACGGTAGGTCGGCGCGAACGTGAAAATATAATGTGAATTGTCCAGCATGCTAACCACTACGCCACAGAGCACTGCAGCTTAGTTTAGTGATTTTAAATAACTTCACATGAAAGAACTACGCAGCCAAACTGGTGTTCTCTTCTCAACTGTTCCTTGTGAACGATCCCCAAACGGTGTTAAGTGGTGGCAGGAGGAGGAGGAGGAGGAATTTATTAGAGAGAAAATATTTTACCACTTCCATTGATCTTAACCGATTTTGGCCGTGACTTCTCAGCAGAAAAAGTATAGAAATCTAAGATTATCGAGGAATTTGAGAAATAATAAGCCTATAACACACCTCAGATATTGTTCTGCCGTTTGTGCATATTATATTTGCATAAAATATCTTGATTTTTAATCCTATTAATGTCAAAATCCGACGGGAAAAAATGAGTTCATTTTATATATATATATAATAATATATATAATAATATATATATATATATAATAAATAATATATATATATATATATATATATATATATATATATATATATATATATATATATATATAAGCGAGATAAGACACAGATTAAAATCCGATGAAAAATCCTGATAGATATTACTAGTGGAAATACTCTCAGGGTAATCCTAGCCAAAAAGGAAAAGCTCAATATTAAAGAATAGAGCAATATATAAGTTTAGTGGTTAAATTTTAATTCTGCAAATCAAAATATAGACACATATATTCGAGTTAAGAATTTATTGTTTGACAAAAGGAATATAAACTATAATTATCATTCACCACCCAAAAAACTATTTTAAATATTTGTGCTGAAAAGCAAAATACGTGCCTTTTCACAGCTAAACATTTTGCTAACCGCATTTCATTTCCTCTGATGATATGGCCATTATTGAAAATCCATGGATTAAGGAAATTAATATAACCCCTTCTATATATTCCTTTTGTCAAACAATAAATTCTTAACTCGAATATATGTCTATATTTTGATTTGCAACTTAATACGCTTAAATATGATATTTTGATTAATGCAGATTTCGTATTAATTCTTATATTATATTAGACCCAATACATAGTAATGATTTAAAAGTTAGGAAAATGACTCGTACGCCACCACCGAGAATTGAAACCAAAACGTTTTGCTTACGATTTACTTTGACGCTAATGCCTGACCTATGAATTAATGTTTGCTGCAAGGCTAAAAATTAAAAAAAAAAAAATGTACCAACATGCATATTCGTAATGCCGTCGTTCGACCTTCACCTGGCAAATTTTATTCAATCAACACTTAGCTTTTGTTTTCTCTTATCTTTTCTTTACGAAAGATAGTTTTTTTCGCAGTAAGTTCTTCATTAAGAAAAAAACCTTGTAAGCAATGCCTTTTAAAAACAATTATTTTCTTTTTCAAAGATGTTTGTAAACTTTTCCTGTTGTGAGAACTTTTTAGATCTATCTATCTATATATCTTTAAAAGTGAAAATGTTTGTGTGTGTATTTCAGTGTGTGTACATTTCCCTACCAAAAATACTCTGTCAATTTTCAGAGATTTGACATAAGTATTACTGTGATTTGGGAAAATCTTTTGAACCGGTTTTCGGCCAGACATGTAGCTGTCAAAGGGGTTAAAGTTCAAAGGTTTGACCTTTGAGAACTTTATCAAACACCTCCGCCAATTTTGGGTCTAAACACTTGAAATTTTAGATGTAGGTTACTTGGACATGGATCAAAGTTTTTAATTCGATTTGAGCCCAAAACAATAAATGTTAAGGGATCAAAATTGTGGTCAAAGTTTAAAAAATTGACCTCTGCGGTCTCTACTAAATTACTCAGCCAATTTTTGTTCTAAACATTTGAAATTTTACATAAAGTATATTCAGACATAAGCAAAGCTTTTTAATCAGTTTGTGGCCGATACTCTTTCTGCCAAGGCGTTAAAGTTAAAAAGATTTGAGCTTTGCGGTCTCTAGCAAACTATTTAGCCAATTTTTGGTCTAAACATTTGAAATTTTACAAAAAGGGTATTCAGACATGCGGCAAGCTTTTTTTTTAATGAGTTTTTAGGTTAAAATGTGGCTGACAAGACGCCAAATTCGGAAGAGTTGACCTTTTCAGATTCTACCAAACTCCGCGAATTTTGGGTCTAAACACTTGAAATTTTAGATGTAATTTTCCTTGACATAAGTAAAACCTTATATATATATATATATATATATATATATACATAAATACATACATATATGCACACAACAGTACATATATATATATATATGCACATAACAGTATACACACACACACACACACACACACACACACACACACACACACACATATATATATATATATATATATATATATATATATATATATATATATATATATATATGCACATAGGGCCCGAGCGAAGCCGGGCTGAACAGTTAGTATTTACTAAAAATATCTTCTTAATTAACACAAGAACAAAACACAGTACTTTAATATTTTAACGAATAAAACTCGTCCTTGTAAATCTTCATAAAATGTAACGTAAGTTATTTGATTTGATTTTACTTTGCAAATTATATTGAAGGAATATATTTAATTGGACTATTATTTATTAGCCAACAGCACATTATAGGTTACGCTGCACTGTAGAGAACCTACTGTTAATTTTAGAAAATTATTTGTATATGATTGAATTAAAGGTAAAATGAAAACATCAAGTATCATGATTCAGTAGTTATCTAAGCAGAAGCATTCATTTCGAACGAGCACCTGTTATATCAAAGAACATACTCTTCATTTTATATGCCGGGTCTTTGTTAGTTTAGCCATAGAGGGTCTTTTGAAAATCGATGGCACAACTTCTGAACATATATACCATATGTACAAAGGAACGGCTTTGTGTGGATAGGCTGTATACCAGTATTCCATGACTAGTCTAATTTTCTTTGCTGCCTTTAAATAAAAAAAGAAAATAGCTTTAATTTAAGGGAGAGAGTAAATATAGCGACCATTTTTAATCTGCGAGAATTTAAAACGACCATTTATAAATATATGTACATTATACATTTTTGAAATTATTTGAAATCAATGCACTACAATTCATTTACTTCTTAATATCTAGCAGAAACAACCGACGTTGCTCGGGATTGAATGATTATCAACTATTATTTCACACACCTATACTTTTATTATCGTTGAAATCGACGAAATCACCTACTTTCTAATCAAATCAGTTGATTGCGTGCTCTAGTTAGAGAGCCATCGCAGTGTACCGTGAGAAAGATTTATATACCTCCCTGCAATGAATTATTCCACAAAACATTGTAATCTAGATTGCACTGTAGAGAACCTTATTTTATAAAATTATTTTAAATAATGGCTTTAATTGAAGTTTAAAATGTACACATCAACTATTATTGTTCAACAGTGCTCAAAGCAGAAACATTCATTTCAAACACGCCCCTTTCTTATCAGAAGACCCATATTTGATTTTATTAAAATATGTTTGCATAATGGTTTAAATTTAAGTTTAAAATACAAAAGTCAAGTATCATGGTTCAATTATTCTCTAAACAAAGCTCTTCTGTTTGTAAAAAAAAATCTACTGTTGATTTTCTTTCGTCTTGTACAGTGATAACACATTTCGAATGTAATTGTGATATTAGGATATGAGGATCAATGCTTTTCTTATGTCAAGCATTATTCGAACAACGTTTCTAGTGAGGTGACCTCTGACCTGTTTCCAGATGCATCTTGTGAAACTCAGAAAATCTTATGCCGAACTCGGGAATCTGTCTGTCGCACTCTAACCGGTCATGGTTTACGGAACAATTACATATTGGCTCCCGTGGATAAGAATAAAGGGCTACGTTCGAAAACCCTTGCAGTTTCCCGAGTTGTACAGAAAAAATTCCCGAGTTCGACAGCAAAGGTCCTCGAGTTCGCCAAGATTAACCGTAAGAAGGTCGGAAGTCATATCGGTCGAAGTGTTATGCGAAACTCAATCTAGATGAGGGCAGTAGTCAGTCGAATCCGAATAATCCAAGGTACATCTTTTTTTAGTTCTTCCTCCGCCTCCTCCTCCTCCTTCCTCTTCCTCCTCCTCCCCATCGTCGTCACCATTATCATAGTCCTCGTCTGTCTTCTACTTCCTCAACCTCTCTTTTCTTTTTATCAAGTATCTTCTCCATCCCAATGTGACACAAAAGGGAAGAAAACACGAACATAACCAATTTGTTGATGTCGTAATAAGAATATGGAGCACAGCCAAAGAAATTACGTAATTTCGGTTACAGACAATTAATTATTATAAAACAGAGTTTCTGACAATGCAGCGCTTTGAATGTGCAGGGCATTCTGCATGTCTCCATTGCGTGCAAGAAACGATCTACAGCGAGTGATAATAATGTGTTATTGATTGCGCAATTAAACGCACTCGTGTTGGGACATGTTACATATGCTACCTGTTTCGATCTGTGTAGTTACGACCAAGTTACGTTTATATAGACGATAGCCAAAAAGTTACTGAGACGAATTGGCATGAAAATATTTACATTTGCTCGAAGTTAAGCAACGTTGAACCTGGTCAGTACTGAATGGGTGACCATTTGGGACTTCTAGGTGCTGTATGTGCTCTCCGCTTATCTCGGCATTGTTTTCAGTCGTCCAGGACTTCTCCTTGCCACTGGACTCAAACAGTGCCAATTCAGGAGAGGCGTGGTTGGGATTGCGCAACCCTTGCCACACAATTGCACGCGCAGCTGTCCCTATAAAGGGTATCCATTGTCTTTCGAGACTGAACAGAGGCATTGACATGATTTGGCAAAAAAAAAAAAAAAAAAAAATTTAAATACTGAGATCAATTTTATAACTGTTGAAACATTGGAATCATCATGGGTATACAATGCTTTTTTTTTTCAAACAAGCCGAGCATGCAAGCTTCCTCTCTACGAGTGAAAAAGTTACCTTTACCGTGACTAATGTTTGTGCAAAATTTCAAAAGAATCCAAAGAGTGGTTATTGAGAACAGTGCGAACAAACGGACGGAGGAACGATTTGGGGGGCAATTTTACCCCCATAATGGCCCCCTAGGAGGGCAACCAGAGTTATCCCGGAAAATCCGTTCTGGCAAAAAGTTACTTTCATCATAACAAACGTTTGTGCAAATAAAAAAAAACAAAAAAAAACAAACAAAAAAACAAGGAGTGGTTATTGAAAAAAGTGCAAACGAACGGACGAACGGTTTGGGGGTTTGGGGATAGTTAGGGCTAGGCTAATGAAAGTCTCGAACGAGGCTGTTAATGTACACGCTGTTGAGCGTAAGGCTGCTCTAAGACACGGCTCGGACGGATACATTCGAAAAGTAAATGACCTGGAAGGGCACGCTCTCGTGTCGACGCGAGAGATTTGCGAGGGGTTTCGATAGTTTCTATCGGAGCGCTTCACCCAACTACCCAGACTCAGGGTCGAAGAATTTGCCAGCTATTTGGCCGACTCGCCCCGCCTCACGACGGCTCGAGCGGCTAGCTGTGATGGTCTTGTCGCGGAACATGAGATCATTACTGCGTTGAAGCAGGTTAGCTGCAACAGGTCCCCGGGGCTTGATTGTCTACCCTACGAATTCTACTTGAGGCTGTCGCCCATGTTGGTCCCTATTCTGAAAGATATGTTCAACCATTGGTTTGTTCAGGGTTCCATCCCTGGGCATGTGACCCAAAGAGTGATCACATTGGTGAGGAAAGGTTAACGGCATGGTTGGGAGGAAGATTTAGACGATTTCAGGCCTTTGACTCTGCTAAACACAGAGTTAAAGATTTTGGCCAAGGTTCTTGCGAATCGGTTGCAGGTTGTCATCACTGACTTGATCGAACCAGACCAGAGTTATGCTGTGAAGGGGAGATCAATTCAAGACAATCTTCATCTGATACGCACGATCATAGAGGGGACAGAAGACGACGCCGAGGCCGCGCTGATCAGTTTGGATCAGTCCAAGGCTTTCGATAGGGTGGACCATCGGTTCCTGGGATCTATGCTGGAGGCTGCCGGATTTAATCCGGACTTCCGCAAGTGGATCTCTGTACTGTATGACAGGCCGACGGTAGCGGTGCAGATCAATGATAAGCTGTCGGAGTCTTTCCCCGTCTCCCGGTCGGTGCGACAGGGTTGTCCGCTGTTGCCTCTCTTGTATGTCCTGGCGTTGGAACCTCTCCTTCGCAAGTTAAGAGACTAGGCGACTACACCAGTCCTGCACGGGATAGCTCTCCCTGGAGGCACACGAGCCAGGGTTTCCGCATTCGCTGATGACGTCACCGTGTTTGTATCTTGCCTCACGGACATTCAAGCGGTCACCAAGTTTGAATTCCACCATAAGCATGGCACACATTGTACTGGGTCCTACGGAGCTCATCCCGCTAGGTTAGACAAATAAATAGTAAAGAGAATGGTGGTACAAATGAGATCCTGTCCCCCTATTGTTTGTTTTTTGGCACTAGAGAACCTTCCGAGGCTACCCTACCAATACCCCCCTATCTTTTTGTTTTATCACCTCCTAGTCAACCCCTACTCTAAGGTCGCCGCCTACCCCCCATCACCCCCTTTTTTGTTTTTGACAATTATTTATTTTTCCTCCCTACACCCGATAAGAATTCTTCCCAATCCCCACTAGGGATCTTCCCACTTGTTTTCGGTGCCCCGGAAAACAGTAGATGATCTAACTTTCTAGATTAGCTCAAGGAGGGACCTTACTAACAATGCACAAGGCAATTTTATTTTTTGCATATTTTTTCTAGATTCCCCACTCCCCAACACGAACTGTTTCTCTTCCAAATTCAAAAACTTTTTATTTTCCAATGAATTGAACATTTTCACACGCACACACACACACACATTAAAAAAAAAAATTTGCACACACACACACATACAGAAATTGTATATATATCCTATTTGCAAAAACGCTGGGGGTTCATTAATTAGTTTAGAGTCCACAGAGTGAATGAGGTATTGTGGTAAATGTTTTCAGTCAAGAGTTAAGTCGCCAAAGACTCCATTTTCACTTTAGTAACAAAGACTCTGCAACACGCCCCCTCCCAGATCTTATAGGGCCTTGTGCCTAAATTTGTTTTCTAAATTTGAATTTTACTTTTAATTTATTTTAATTTTACATTGAATTATTTTGATTGTAATTTTCATTTTAAAGGAATAAATTATATATGAAGAGCAAAGTGTAGTATCTGTTCTGGCAGATACTGCAAGCAAAGACCATATGTTGGGGCAGCCCCACATATAAGACCTTGGTCAATGTAGGGGAAACCCTTCATACCAATTGTCACTATCCAGCTCCCCTACTCCCCGGGGAGTTGGTCCCCATTTCCCCTTCACTCCTCAATTAAAAATCGGCCTTGTGCCTAATTTGCTCGGTGGGGGGGGGAAGATAAATACCATTTTCTTGGTATTTTGGCCAAGGTCAAAGTGTAGTATCTTTTCTTACTACATGCTGTACTTATGTTTGTAACTTTGTGGTATAAAGTGGGAGAGCACTTTTCTGTATTAATTTAATGTAAAATGATCACCCGCTTTACAACCAGTCAGTCTCAAAGCCATTCAAGTCATTCTCCAGATAATTCAAGTTGTTTTTGAAGGATTCCAGTTATTTTTTAAGCATTCAAGTCATACTTAAGATCATTCAATCCATCCTTAAGTTCATTAAAAGTCATTCTAAGTCATTAACTTTTTATTTATTTTAGTCATTTCAGCCCATTTTTCGGTCATTTTAGTTTATCTTTAAGAATTTCATGTCAATCCTACATTCACGCATTCATTCATTACACGAAAGCCGGCGACGGGATAGGAATGGCAAGTCTCTTAACTGTATCCTCAGTAATTACTGCCTTCCATAGTTGTTATCTTACAATGTTTTCGCGAAATAATTCTCTGACCGGCTTCTTCAGATAATTCTCACTACGGTTCCAAGCCAAACAAAGGATGGCGGATTATCTGTGTCTTTGTGATAAACACACATCACCAAATTCTGTATTAAATTTCATGGTTAATGTGGATAACTTATATCAAGACAAGTTCATTAATACCAGAATCACAAAAATAATTTAATAAATCAAACTAATACAAATATTTAAAAAGAAATCCGTTTAAAAATATGAAGATAGGTTGTTGGTTGTTAGGTTTTACGGCATGTTAACCATATATTGTTCAAATTATACCGAAACCGGAACGCTGTGTATAAAATTCTTTGTAGATTTTGCTAAGCTAACTATTACTCTTGGTTCTGCTTATTAACAGTCGGAGGCAAAAATAAACAAACAAAACAAAAACAAAACAAAAAAAATTAAAAACAACACACACATAAAATTAAACGATTCGAATAATCCATTATATAAAAAAGGAACTACTAATAGTCTTATATATAAAGGGGGAATATGTGTGTGTATGTGTGTTTTTATGTCTATTAAAATAGAAAAGCAGAACAAAATCGGTACATCTTGTATCAGCATTGCTCCAAGTGTATAATATATAATATTTAGACAAAATATATTCATTTTCAGGTAATCAACCGGGTCGAACTTCGTCGGGAAGGATCATTTTCCTTAGCAAGTTGTAAATAATTTGGAAAGAAAATGTCGAATTATTCATCGAGGAATATATTATATAAAATGGAGTTTTCTCTGTGTAGAGAGGAATTGGCTTTGCGGGTGAGAAAGGGGAGCCAAATAGAGGGGGAGAGAGCATTATAGAGAAACGACTAGAGAAATGTAGAGGGATTGAAATTTTCATAGAAATATGTTGTACTTTTGTCCCGGATAACGCTGGGTACACTGCTAGTAAGAATTGCTTTAAACCAAATATTCTATCCATTTACACTTCAGATTTTTTATTCTAAAGAGTTGAAGGATATAAAGGAACAAAAAGAGCAATCTATTATATATAAAACAGTTGTATGTGTGTTAATATGTTCAGCTAAAAATAAAAACTACAAAACAATTACCCACAAAGTCGATATATATATATTCTTGCTATGTAAGATATGTTTCTCATTAGAAAATATAAAATTGTCTTCATCTATGCTATATCAATGAAATTATGTCAACCTTATATCCAGAGTTGGAACTTACTAAAAAGAATGAAATTTATCCCCTAAAAGTAAGAAAATGATCTTTGTTTTCTCTGGGAGTACATTGCTCCAGGCAATTTTTCATATTTATTATGTATGAGAGAAATGAGGAGGATTGGTAGTAAGGCAACGAATTGTAGCCCTGCTATTTACATATGAAAGTATATATATATAAGTGAAATTGTCTGTCTGCGTGTGTGTGTGTCTATCAGTGTACATTTCCCTACATAATAACTCTGTCAATTTTCAGTCTACAGACTCAAAGTTTGATATACAGAGTAGTGAGATTTCGGAAAATCTTTGTAATCAGTTTTCGGCCAGAAATTTGGCTGTTAAGGGGTCAAAGTTCAACAACTTGACCTTTGAGAACTCTACCAAACTCCTGGACCAATTTTAGGTCAAAATACTTAAAATTTTAGATATAGGTGTCCTGGGCATGGATTCAACTTAATAACTTGAGCTCAAAACAATAAATGTTTAGAAGTCATAATAGGGGTCAAAATTAAAACAAATTTTACCTCTGCGGTCTCTACCAAATTACGCAAACAATTTCTGGTCTAAACATTTGAAATTATACATAAAGGGTATTCAGAGATAGGTCGAGCGTTTTAATCAGTTTGGGTCGAAAATTTGAGCCATGAATATATAAATGTATGTATGTATGTTTTCATGTCTGTCTAAAACTGTCGACAGAGGCAACGAATTTTCACAAAATCACTATCGTTTTAAAGATCGACCCTTCAGACGACAAATACCGAAAAATTGGCTAAAAACATTAATTTCCTCACCCTCAACTGGGCACTTTTCAACAGGAAGGGGTCGCTTTTCTCACCGATACTTTCGAAAGTCGCTCCTTTTTTCGTTTGTCTAGCTTTAATATAAACCTACGTCATCTTCGGTTTGGCGGTGGTCGTAACAGCAAAGACGTCACGTTTTTTTAACGTTCTTTTCCTCCTTCGCGGTACGGGTTCGAGCCCGCCTTCCTACTACCACTTTTTTTTTGCTCAATACATACCTGCAACCACGCGGGTAACTCCGGGCACCCATGCTAGTATACATACATATATATATATATATATATATATATATATATATATATATATATATATATGACTACTTCATTTAATCACATAAATTACTACACAAAAGTATAATTTTATGCGTAAATTTTAAGTATTTACTTCAGCAGTGCTCAATACATAGGAAGAGCTAGGTATTAAGTTATAAAAATATATATGGCAATTAAACTACACAGAATATTCTGCGTTTCATCCACGTTAGAATTCGTCAGGCTTATGCTATGTGGTTATCTCGCGTTTTTGCGTACGCACATTCTATTGAATTTTTAGCTAACCAATTAGCTTCCTAGTTTCCAGCGCGCCCCTGGTAATCAGCCAATGGGCAGGCACTTATATATATATATATATATATATATATATATATATATATATGTGTGTGTGTGTGTGTGTGTGTGTGTGTGTGTGTGTGTGTTCACGTGATGCACAAACTGAAAATAGCACAGGAATTATTTTATATGAACTTTTTTATTTGCAAATCCTAACAGGAGTATCTGATTTGTATTCATATAAGACTATTCAGTTAAGGCTCACATGGTTATCTCCCCCTTGCTATTTCTCCTGGTTAGAGGTATATCTAATAACCTCCTTCCAGTCTGCCATGTGTCTGACTTCAAATCTCGCCTATCCTCCCCGACTCTCTGCTGCCCGCTTTAACTTCCAGACTGCAAAAGCTGTGTTTTTCGTATCGTCTCCAGCTGTTAAATGTTATGCATCGGTTTGTTTCTTAGCGGCTATGAATGGTTATATATATATATATATATATATATATATATATATATATATATATATATATATATATATATACAGAAAGAGAGAGAGAGAGAAAGAGAGAGAGAGAGAAAGAGAGAGATATGTATATATATATATATATATATATATATATATATATATATTTGTGGGGGGCTTAATCTCATGTCGGCACATCTTCTGACGTCGCCATTTTGTTGGGCGCTCTGCCGCCTAGAATTTTTCTGATGAAAGAAATGAATTATTTGGTCGCCGACCGCGCTTGTAGATAAGGGCCTCGCACCCTATTTCCAAGAACTTTATAAACACTACATATATAATAAAATAAAACATGACTGAGTTAATACTACTCCATCAACGACAATGATACTTTAAAGAGTCCAGAATAAGAGAGAGTGCATGCACAAACGTACGTACACGTACACACGTACATATACACACAGAGACACACGCACGCATACGTACTGGATTATCAGAAATATTATGAATAATAACCTCAGTGTAGATGTATTATCGCCTTTGGAGCATGTACTACTTAAAATTGACATTGTAGTTACGACAAAAATTCAATCTAACAACTTCAGAATCGTCCTAAGTTCTACATTCTATCGACGATGCCCCGACTGCTCCTTCGAGGTCCGGAGACATTACGACTGGTCGCCAGCTCGTCTATATGCTCGCTTACATCTCTCAAACTCTCTTTATCGACTGAATAAACACTCTTCCCGCACACACACACACACACACACACACACACACACACACACACACACACACACACACACACACACACACACACACACACACACATGTATGGCCGTTTTTTTTTTGACATCTGTAGCGTCCTCAGACTTTTACAGAAATGTTCGCTATTTTGGGATGAAAGAGTGAAAGATGGAATGAGGTCAGGGGGGAGGGTTGCGAGGAGGGCGAAAGAAAGAGAGAGAGAAGAAGGGGACAAGGGGGGGGGGGAGGTGGAGGTCGCTTTATATGTCCCTATTTACTATGCCTCCCCACGGGACAGAGTTAGACACCAGGGTCGTTTTTTAACGTGGAGAAAAGGTACAAAAATAAAAAATTGTCTCAGTCGTGAAGGATTTCTCCTCCACCGAAAGAGAACAAGAAATAGAAGTGCAGCATCTGAAGAACAGATGCTACACTTTGATCTTGTCCCGAAGGCCAAGTAATATATGTCGATAATAAAACTATATATATATACACACACACACACACACCCATATATATATACATATATATATACATACATATACATATATATATATACATACATATACATATATATATACATAAATATACATATATATATATATATATATATATATATATATATATATATATATATATATATATAACAATCTTCCTTTCTGAAATATGACATCAATACACGTATCACTTCATGGCCATCTATCGCGCATTCATTTGTTATTATTTTACTTAAATATACATATTTATTTCCATTTAATTAATTTTCTTTTTTCTCTGGACAGTATTTACGAACACATCCCCTTTGTCTTTATGTGATATTTATAAAAAAAAAAAATCATTTTGTATTCAACGATTAAGTCCTAATGAATTATTGATGAAAGGATACCTAAAGTTTTACCGTTCGTTATTTTTAAAGCCATAAAGGTCCCTTCAGTCCTTGACAGACTATGGAACGCCTACCGTAATTTTTTTTTTTACAAGGTGGTCACCACTTATCAAGGACCGGAAGACACTCAGGGATAAGGGTTATTGCAAGTACAGTACGTTAGTGTGGAGATTTCATAAAGTGTCTACTTAAGACGGCGGTTCATCAGGAATTTGTTTACGTGGGACTTGAAGACATCCAGGTTGTAGACAGGTGGGAAGCAGGCAGACGGAGCAGAGTTCCACAGGTGTGCAGTTCTAAGAAAAAAACTTTGTTCATGGAATCTACGTGTTGATTTAGGCACAGATAAAGAGTGAGGAAAATTTTTGACAGTGGATTCAGCTAGACGGATGTTTTTCGTAAAAGATTGGCCAGGTGGGGGCCAGAGATTGGAGTTCAGAATATCACCCGCCATGGAAATAACGATAAAAGAAAGATAGGCTTGCAACGTCTCGTCTGTGGGAGAGAGGTTGCAGGGAAGAGAAAAGGGCATCCCCCACTAAGCCACGAAGTCTATTTTGTACTTTGTCAAGGCAGGATAGGTTGTTTTTAGCAGCTTCTGCCCAGATATTGCAGCAGTATTCCATCCTTGGACGTACTTGGCTTTTATATAGATAGAGAATTGCATCAGTAATGAGATATCTTCTGGAGCGGTAGAAGGATCCCACCATCTTTCCAGCGACCTTGGCAACATGTACGTGTTCCATTTCAGATCAGGAGTAAAGGTCAAGCCCAGAAGCTTATCAAAACATGGGGCTTCTAGACGAGAGCCATCCATTTCAATTGATGCCAGATAAGGATCAGAGCGTTGATGATGTAAAGATAGGAGTTTGGTTTTAGATGCATTAAAGGTAACCAGCCTACGTCTTCCCCCACTTAACCACGCGCTCGAGATCAGAGGAGAGAGAATCAGAGAGAACTTTGTCATTTACAGCCTTTGATGTGTTGCCGTAGATGGTCGTGTCATCAGCATAGATGTCAACGAATGATTTAAGTATGTGCTTAGGGAGATTATTGATGTAGATCAGGAAGAGAGTTGGCCCAGGGTGGACCCTTGATGGACTCCAGCATTAATACTGCAGGCCTCTGATTTTTGTCCATCGACTACTACTCTTATGAGCCTATCAGAAAGAAATGATTTAATGATAGAGAAAACATTTCCAGTTATACCGTAGCTGAAATCTTGTGAAGTAGGCCTTTATGCCATATCTTGTCGAAGGCGTTTGATATGTCAAGAGCAATTGCCCTAGAAAAGAAGCCTTTGTCAAGAGATTCACTAATCCTATGAGATATAACCGTTAGCACATCTGCGGTTGAGCTTGCAGAACGGAAACCATATTGCCTGTCACTAAAAACGTTATATCTGTTGAAGTGGTTGACTATTTCTCTATTCAATATGGATTCCAGCAACTTACTCATGACACACAAGAGACTTATTGGTCTGTACTGAGAGGGAGATGACTTATCACCTGAATTCTTAAATACAGGGGATACTGATGAGGTATTCTAGGGTGTTGGAAAACACTTCTCCTTAAGGCAACGCTGAAAGAGTTTCGTAAGTATGGGAGCAAGTTCTGGTTGAAGCTTTTTTAACACTATAATTGGGATGCCGTTAGGGCCAATGTTTTACTGGAATCAAGGTTCTTGATTAGCTTGGCGACCTCATGCACAGATATTTGTATGTTACCTAGCGTGTTCTGTGTTATAGGAAGAAATGTGGGAAGTTGATGGCCTTCGTCGCATAGGGGAGAATTAGCTGAAAAGTTATTGGCAAATAGTTTGGCCTTGTCTGATGTTGACGAGATGACCTATGGTCTATTGATAATTGTTGGAATAGAACACACACTTCAAGTCGCTGATCAGCTACTTTGGATTTAACAAACTGAGCATATAGCCCTCTTCCATTTTTTATTACTCTTTTACAGTGGTTGCTGGCGTTCCTGAAAGCAGCTTTAGTCTCATTGCCTCTATTACGTTCACAGCTATAGAAAAAGTGATTTCTGTGCGCGATGGCAGCAGCACATTCTGTGGAGAACCATGGCTGGCTGTTAGGTTTTTGTTAGAATTTTTTAGATGGTATGAATCGGTCTATGCCTACAATTAACCATCTGGTCAGGTCTCATACTATAGAGGAGACATCATTTTTAAACATGGAATGCAGAGGTAGATCAGATATGAATGTACGGAAGCTATCCCAGTCAGTCATGGAGTATCGGTATACAGTACGGTGGAGGGGTACGTCTGGGGACATATTACATTTCAATTCTATCTTAACTGATACGACGGAGTGGTCGGAGGATCCTAGAGGAGAAAGAACGGAACATGAACATAGCTCAGGGGAAGTTGAGAGAGAAAGGTCTGGGAGGCTTGCATATTGACCTGTAAAATCGGGCACACGGGTGGGCTCGCGAACAATCTGAGTGAGGTCATAAGCAATGGCAAAATCATGACAGAATCTCCTCTCATCGTCTGTCTGATTTGAGTGGGTCAGCTATTCCACGTTATGGACGTTGAAGTCACCACAGATGTGGATGTTAGCCGAGGGATGTGCAGAAAGGATGTGGTCTATTTTCTCAGATATACTCTTAAAGATAGTAACTCCGCTGTTATGGGGCCGATAGCGGGCAAATATAAATGCAGTGGTGTAAGCAAGTGCCACCCGGAAGAGCACATAAGGTAAATTAGGAACTTCTCTAGAGATATCCCTGCCACACGGGAAACCATCTTTAATGTAGACATATATTCCATGCCCATGGCGATCTTGGGGGTCAGATTTAGATTTTAAGTTAGAATATCTGTTAATTATGTACTCATCTAGGGAAGTGGTCAGCCCTATTCCAGTTTCGCTTAGAAAAAATATGTCCGGTTTCGTCTCCTGTAATTTGGTTTCAACTTCTGGAAGGTTGGAACGTAGACCCCTGATGTTGGAGAAGGAGACATGATAGTAGGGGTCTACGTTGGAAGATGGGGTTCTAGGTTTATTCGTTTTTTTTTGTTTCTGGAGATATTTCATGTTGAGGTTTTCGGATTTGTGGAACAGGTCGGCATACTTGTTTAGAGCAGGATATAGAGGGAAAGTAAGCGGGAAAAGGACAGTTTTTTATGTAGCACGTGATAAGGTAAAGCCGTAACAATTATCCACAAGTATTGCATCAGGAGGTCCCCCCCAGAGACTACCGCATGATTTATTTGTGGCAGGAGGTGCGCAATTTACAACCACACCTTTCCTGAGTCGACATTGATAAATACCAGTCGCAATTAAAGTGTATGTACAGGACCACTGGAAAGAATATATATATATATTCTTATTCTTATTCTTATATATATATATATATATATATATATATATATATATATATATATATATATATATATATATTCTTATTCTTATTCTTATATATATATATATATATATATATATATATATATATATATATATATATATATATATATATATATGGCTCATTACCGCAGGGTCCCGATTTCGAATCTCGCTAGATTAAGCCACTCTGATGAGTCGTAGACGACGAAACATGTGCCAGTGGATAATTATATTTTAAAAACAATATGTATGCCGCTCCCAGTGTGGCGGTACCAAGTTGGTTAAAGGGAAAATTTTTCCCAACTTGCATTTAGGTAAAAATGCATTTTCGTAAATAATTGAATTAATTCAAAAACGTATCGCAAAAACAAAAAAACAAAAAAACAAAAAACAAATAACATCTGTCTCCCTCTCTCCCTCTTTATATATATATATATATATATATATATATATATATATATATATATATATATATATATACGGTGTTTTAAATAAGTTTCCAGACGTTTTCTCATATGGGTACGTTTACTGATATGTACACATATTAAATGTTAGTTCACGAGATTAGCAGAGAGCGCATACAGCTAAAATTCCCAAATGGTCACCCATCTAGTACTAACTAGGCTCAACTACGGTAATCTGACGAGAACCGGTTTGTCAACGCGACACACACACACACACACACACACACACACACACACACACACACACACATATATATATATATACATATATATATATATATATATATATATATATATATATATATATATATATATATACTAGCAGTTCAGCCCGGCTTTGCTCGGGCCTCATGTAATGTTCATAACTTTATGAACATATGTATTAGTTTGACTCATGTTCACATTACCTACATCTAAAATTTCAAGTTTCCTGGAGTCTGTAAAGGCTAACTCCTTCAACTTCGACCTCTTGGTAGTTAAATTTTCGCTTAAATTCTCGCCCAAAAACTGATTAAAAAGCTCACTGTATGTCTGAATACCTTTTATGTAAAAGTTCAAATGTTTAGACCTAAAAAGTGGCTGAATAGTTTGCTAGAGACCACAAAGGTCAAATCTTTTGAAATTTTACCCCTTGGCAGCCAAAGTTTCGGACAAAAACCGATTAAAAGCTCCCTCTCTATCTGAATACACTTTATGTTAAATTTCAAATTGGCTGAGTAATTTGGTAGAGACCGCTGAGGTAAAAATTTTCCCAATTTTTACCCCAATTTTTACCCCTAACATCTATCTTTTTGGCTCAAATCAAATTGAAATGTTTGATCCATCTCCAAGTAACATACATCTAAAATTTCAAGTGTTTAGACTCAAAATTGGCGGAGGAGTTTGGTAGAGTTTTCAAACTTTAACCGCTGGACAGCCAAGTTTCTGGCTGAAAACCGATTTAAAAGATTTATTCCGCAGGGAAATGTACACAGACAGGCAGACGGACAGACAGACAGATATTTTCACTTATATATATATATAGTGGAGATGGTAATTAATAAAAACTGAAGAAAGTGCTCAATACTGTTGTAGAGCAAATATGCGTTTTATTTTTTATTACCGTATCTTTCTGTTAAGTTACATTATTGTTTCGGCTACACGGCCGGTTTTTTTTTTGCCGTCTGTAGCGTCCTCAGACTTTTACAGAAATGTTCGCTATTTTGGGATGAAAGAGTGGAAGAGTGAATGAGGTCGGGGGGGGGGGGGCTTTGCGAGGAGGGCGGAAGAGGAAGAGAGGAAGGGAACAAGGAGGGAAGAGGGGGCGTTTGGTATGTCGGGGTACCAGTGTGTGTGTGTGCACGTGCCGATGTATGCGTGTGTGGATGTGAGAGTATAGCTGCCCGCTGCCTGCTGTCCACATGTATGTGCTCATGAGTATTGGTATCTGCATGCGCGCAGGCGCTTGAACGTATGCGTGGGGTGCTAGTATGCCTGAATCAATATGCGTATAGAAGCCTGTATAATCGCCTCCTTGGGGGCAGGGGCGTCGATGTATGTATGTATCTGTGTATGTGCGCATCCATGCCTACGCACGCGCACCCAATCTTAGCACCTTAAAGAAAATTTGACGCAAGCAAGAACAACGCAGGTGTCTATGCAAGCAGGCGCACATATGCACGTATATTTGCACGTCAGGGCGGGCATGTATGTGTACCCGTGATCGTTTCTTTTAAGTATATATGGGTGTACGTGCTCATGTGTGTACCCGTGGCTGCGACCGATAGCTGACCCTCTCCAAACAATTAACAACAAAATATAAACTAAAAATAAATAAACCGAATCATAGTCCCCCGCCCCAAACATAAGCGAACACCCAACAGCTCAATTTCCTTTCTCTGTTTGTCTGCCATTTTGCCTGTCGGTTTCTACGTAACATGGTTGTGATATGTTAACACAAACCCACACGTTGCATGCAGAGACAGTCGCAAATGAACAAAAAAGGGAAGAAACAAAACATCTGGCTCACTTTTTCCTAATCGAAATAAAATACATTTATTAACGGTACTTTCCAAACAGCATGTTGCCTCTTGTTTTATAATTCTTAGTTCGCACAAAACTCTGCCGTGGAGAACACGTCTCTTACGCCAGCACGTGGCCATACGCCCATATCACGCCGACACGTTTTGCAAATACTCCGCCTCACAACGGGATGTCTTTTTTTTTGTTTTCTTTTTATTCTGTTCTTCTGCTGTGACGTCACATCTCGCATCGGCTTGGTCAGTGTTTCATGCGGCGGCTGCTGCTGCTAACACGCGCCAGCGGCTCTGTTACATCTATATATCTTTCTCTCCTCGCAAACCTCATTGTTTTTTTCCTTTCTTTTGTAATTGTTATTTCACATTGGTAAGATTTGGCACAGCTTCTTTCCTTGTAAATTAAAAGTTTTTTGTAACTTATTATAGTAAGCACTTTCACTTTTATTATATAGATTACTAGCATAGGTGCCCGGCGTTGTCCGGGTGTTTGGAAGTGTGTGTTGAGCAAAAAAAAAATAAGTGGTAATAGGAAGGCAGGCTCAAACCCGTACGGCGAAGGAGGAAAAGAACGGGGAAAAACTTTGCTGTTACGACCACCGCAAAACCGGAAGTGACGTAGGTTTAAATTAAGGCTAGACAATCGAAAAGAAGGGATTACTTTCAAAATTGAAGTTGTTATATATACGGCATAATCACGTTGACACACCGGCTCCCACTGGATCACCGAAGTTAAGCAACGTTGAACCTCGTCAGTACTAAATGGGTGACCATTCAGAAATTCCAGGTGCTGAATGTGCGCTCCGCTTATGTCGGCGTTGTTCCCAGCCGTCATGAACTTCTTGCCACTGGACTCAAACAGTGCCGATCTGAAATCACACTGGTTCCCGATGGATCACCAAAGTTAAGCAACATTGAACCTGACCAGTACCTACTAAATGGGTGACCATTTGAGACTTATCTCGGCATTGTTTCCAGTCGTACTGAACTTCACCGTGCCGATTCCGGAGAGGTGTGGTTGGGATTGCGCAACCCTTGCCTCACAATTACATTACGTTCGAGACTGAACGGAGGCATAAACTTATATATCAGTATTAGTAGTAGTACTAATATTCGTACTATTATTATTATTATCATTATTATTATTATTATTAGTAGTAGTAGTAGTAGTAGTAGTAGTAGTAGTAACAGTAGTAGTAGCAGCAGTAATAGTAGCATTAGTAGCTGAAGTATGTTGGCCTGTATGCACGGAACTTTTAAGTAAAAACATTTGTTCGGTGACGTGTACTAACCAGACATGATAAAATGAGGTGATTTCTGTGAAATATCTCCTTGCGATTTGTCCGTTCTTTTCTCACTATTTTCCTTCATCCCACCCCCCGTCTCAATGCTTGTCCGCTTATCTGTGTCTCTTTCTCTGCCTCTCTTTCTCTCCGAAGAGAGGAGAGGTGTAAAAAAAAAGAAGATTATATAAATAAAGCATATAAATTTAGAAAACCGCAAAAAGAAAGCAAACCAATCTTGAAAGCAGCCAGTTCTAGTTCATTCATGTCAACACCGTTATCGCTGAAAACGGAACGCAAACCATTCGTTGAAGAGGAACACAGACTAATTTTTCAATGTTTAAAAACATAAAACAGCACTAGTAAAAAAAAAGAAAAGAAAAGGGAAGACCAACTTAAACAAGAGTAATAAATTGTGATAACCTTTGTTACTTAAGACTTTGCTAACCTTTGCTAATTAATTAATCTATATATTAATTCGATAGCGTGTTTTCTTTTGTGTGTCACGCTAACTTCTTTTATTCTTCCCAATGATTGTCGTTTAATTGTTATGACTTTCCATTGCTTCTAATAAATAATTTTACCAAGAATTCTTCATAAGTTTTGGTTTCGGTTTCGATTATAGCTGATGGCACTCAAGTTATCTATTTTTTGAATAAATTATATATATATATATATATATATATATATATATATATATATGTTCGGTTTCGATTCAAGCTGATGCACCTAAGTCATATGGATATTTTTTGAATCTCAACTTTATAATATATAACAATCGATAGAAAATTGACTCGATAATAATATATACGAAATCTGCATAAATTAAATTATCATATTTAAGCGTATTTTACGATTGGGCTACGTCGAGCGCACCTGATAACTTAGATGAATTCTTTGCAGTTTTAACAAAAGAGCTACAATAATATCAGGGATTCTCCATTTACGCTAAACATCCACAGAATGCCAACATCAATATATTACATATGAAAGACTCTGCTGGTCCTGCTAGTTAATTAATTAATTTTCAATGTATTAAACTACAGTTCGTAGACGATATTCGCTGTGTTCCAGGTGTTCTAAAAATTAAAAATGTTATCATACATCCTCGAGAATATAAATAGTAGTGATGGGATGATTTCAATATTTTTCGCGAATCCGATACAATTACCAATTCCGTACTAAATTCCCGATTCCAATGCAATAATCGATTCTGATTCCGATTCTTTAGAAATCTCTAAATATTTTACTATAAAAGTGTTATTTTGTCCTGATTATTGTACAAACACATCTTAAATGTGCACATATTTTCTCAAACGCAAAAACCCACTTCTGAGGGGATGATCTAGAGATTTTAATCTTACAGGAAGTTTAAATCAATAAATATTTATTATTTTATTATTACTACAAGCAGCGGAAGATGTTTCTTAAATCCAAATCAAATAAATAATTAATGGAATCGGTTTTGGTATCAGAAAATAGGCTAAAATTTTTCCGATTTCGATACTGATTACAATAGCCCCAAAAGCTCCGATTTTTCCGATTCCTGATTCCGATTAATCGTCCCAACAGTAATTAATAGGCATTTCTTACTAACAAAAGTATTTGAAGTAAATTTTAATCATTTAGCATCTAATATTTTTATAATGTCATAAGCAACCCAAAACTTTTATCTAGTTGAATTTGGTAAACAAAGTGCCACCCATATAATCGTGAATAAAATTCACAATACTCTCTAAAATCCAACCATATTTGGCACCAATAAATGTCAGTCATTGTCTTATGTTACCGCCAATTTTCAATTATAAATGACCACTATTTCCTATTATTTGGGTTCTTTAAACTACGGTTCTCATTTTGAGAGTTATTTTCATAACTTTTCGATCGATACAACCCCTGGCTCTGTTCAGGTGTATCTTGTCGAACTCGGGAATCTTTTTGTCGAATTCGGGAATCTGCAGGGGATTTTCTAGCGAAACTTTTTATTTAATCTACGTGGGTAGAATGATCTTGTTCCGTCAGCCACGACTTGGCAGAATTGTATTGTGTCGTTTGAACTGAAGATTGAAACGTTAACATCCAAAAGAGCGTGATTCAAAACTGGACTTTAGCAAGTGTTTTAGCTACTGCGCCATAAATCCTGGCGAACTCAAGATAGTCCGAAGAAACCAAATAATGCGATTAACTAATTCCCATCTACAAAATTCAAGAAACGTAATAGCCAATATTTTTTTTTATATCTTATTTAATTGGAATTCATTATTGAGATTAGTATTATTGATTTATTTAGTTATTGCAGCCTCGGCAATTACTACCATCCATAGTTGTTGTCGTCTCACTATGTAGATGGCAGTAATTACTGAGAATGCAGTTAGGAGAGTCGGAGTTTTTATTCCGTCGCGGTTACCACCTGACGAATGCCAGAGGAATAGTTGGCCGAAACGTCGTGAAACAGCCACTAAGAAAGATGAGGAAAATAGTCCGCAATAAATAAATTAATCACCAATATTTGTTGTGTTTATTTCTGTTCAATAATATCTATGAACACTTTAGTGATCGTTTCAGTATGAGATGAGATCGTGAATGCGCTTCACGTTTACCGCAGCTTTACTCCCTAATAAATCCTCAGGCTATGCTTGCACATTCAAACTAAGGACAGTTCAAGAGAAGAGATTTCAAAGTTATTGCCAATTTTGTACGTCTTATCCAAGTGTATTTATGATTGAACGGCGATACAACAAAAACTCTTGGCTATTCATAACTGAAACTTCATGGGCAAGTCATCGCAGAGTGTATGCAGTACGGTTGATTTCAGAAATTTTTGCAAATTACCTCGATCACATCTTTCCGTCTTTTATATATATATATATATATATATATATATATATATATATATATATAACTCAAGGTGAAAATCAAAAAGATAATTATGATCGGAATGGGATTATTTTATTGATTCTAGAATTATATTTGTTTGCGAAATCCTCATGAATTATGATGTCCATTGTCTATTGACTGACACCATAAAACATTCTACTAAAATTGTGCTTTACAATTTTTTAAATAAAGGATTCGTATTTTTTATTTCAAGCCTTCGTTTATTCGTCGGTAAACTTATCGATTAAATGTCGTCCTTTGTCTAATCTTGTTGCATCGCTGTTGTCAATGTAATAGATCAGTGTGACTGTTCTTTATTTATATCTTTCTATATAGAATTCTTACTGGACAGATAAAAGGAAAATGGATACCAACAATAATCATGGGATTCATACGAAATGAATGAATTATATTCAACAACACTATCTACGTCTAGTAAAGTTTGTTTAATCCTTCGTATATCTTGGCAGTACTTCCTTCTAAGATTGGATTTCCCGACTACGAAGTATAGAAAAATCCGGCAGGTGATAGAGACAGATGTCTACGACTAGGAACAGGGAGTACATGTGTGTATTTCTCGATAACTAGACAGTTTCCACACGAGTAGAGATCACAAAATCTACTTACTTCACGGACTCAGACTGACGGTCCAATGACTGAGTCAAGGAGAAGCTTTCAAATCATCTGCGGATGAAGAGACGATGCCTTGTCTGCTCTCTACTGCCTAACCAAAAGATCTGGCAAAAAAAAAAACAAAAAACAACAACAACAACAACAACAACACGAATCCTCACCCATTGTCTCATCACTGTCCCCCCCAAAAAAAGTGATACCAAAGAGCCGAGAAGGGTCAAGGAGGATGGAAAGATCGAGGAGATAGCGCTGACCAGACCTCGGCTGGACAAGTGCAAAGAGAACTGGGACCTTGGGGATGCTGAGTGCCACTCAAATTCCAGTATAGACCAATGGCCACTGCCAGCGAGAAATCAATGGTAAGCGGCAGTTGCGATGATGCGAATTCATTTGCAAATGCTATCGAAGGAGGTGGAGAGAGCTGGACGTCTGGGAAGACTTGTTGTCACTCAGCTTCCAGAGAACACCACAGGTTTCCAATCAGATCGTTTGTTGACTTGTGTGAAAGCTCCATGTAAGCTAATAATAATAATAACACACAAAACCGAAAAATGGTTAAAACATGATGGGCCTTCGATATTATTCGTAATGACCCTGCATGTGTCGATTTCTATCTCGGTTTTGGCTGTTCTGGTGTGGTACCCACCATATGGTCGAATGCAGTCTCCGCAACATTTATATAAAAAAGACGTCTAGAGAATGATCCCATCCTACTGACGTGGGTATCTACCCTTATGGGGCCATTCCCTTTCGATTCAGAAGCACCATGACTCTAAGGAAAAACATCTCAACACTATAAAAACATGAGTCGGGATCATCTAAAGTTTGTATGACCAAATCTGGTTAAAAACTGACCCACTCATCTACGAATGTGGATAGAAGGACTTGAATTAATGGTCCAATGACTTAGTCAAAAAGCTTTCTCAGTCATGTGACATCCCTTACATCATCTCAAGAAGAGATCAGACTACAGATGTGAACCAAACGGCTATAAAATCCCTCCTTTACTGGCATGAGAATCCCCCAGATAGATCGGCTGAAGAGAGCTTGATATTGGGAACTAAAACGGTTCCCTAATATCAGGTTTGAAACCGATAGTACCGATGTATTATTTTATCTAAACCGTTGATCATCATGCAATCCAGAACAACTCTGAGTAATTCTGAGTGTTTATTTGTCACATTCTAAAAATCATATACATTGATCAAGTAATGCTGAGTGCTTATTCTTTATTTAACTATTGTGTACTTTCATCTAACAATTTAATAAATACAAAACTGATCGCGTTATTATAACGTTATTATCATTTAGAAAGCCATGCTTAATATGGAGAGGGGAATTCTAAAAACTATTCTGTACTAAGGTTATCGTCCCGTTCAGAAACACCCTCGCCCTGATTGAAAAAAACAAAACAAAAAAAACTCAACAGGATGCTAAAGAAACGTAGCTATAAGATTGACCAAACTATTTGCAAATGTGGAGAGAAGAATTATGATCCGTATAATGCTGTCTTGTCTGCTCCCAAATAACCAAACGATTCATCTTTAAAGATTTTACAAAAACAAAGCAATAATGCAAAAGACTACGTAAAAAAGTGTGAAAATGTAGTATGGTCGGATACTTCAAGCACACACAAAGAATAAATCGTGCAATTGTAAGAATAAAACAAACGTAGTTATCGTGCGGAATTTAGCTAATAGCTGATAATTTTAAATTTGTTAATGATACTTCTTTATAAATTACAGTCTTGAGATATGCTGGTAGCGTGAGTAGATGTGAGTGTGAGAGTGAAAATATCTCCAGTTTTCTGTATGCATGAGTAGCTTTGGAGAATGGTTTTTATTTTACATAAGCATCACCACGTATCAAGGTCCAGATAAGGGTTAAAGTGTGTAAAGTAGTCAAATTGAACAACATAGTAATCGACAGTTATGGAAATTCGGTAAATTTGTTAACTTAAGTGGAACGGCTCATCAAAAACTTGTTTATGTTGGACTTGAAGATAACCGTATTCTAGTCAGCTGGAAAGCAGGAAAACAGGAGATAGGCACAAAGGCGCGCAGTTCTAAGAAAGAAGCTTTCATTGAAATGAAACAGTAGAGATACTCATTTTCCGAACACACGCAGCAGATTGATCTATAAGACTGACCAGACCACGTTTAGATGGGGAAGAGGAGAATTTTACGATTCAATGCTACCTTGTCTGCTTTCTACTGTCCGATCGGAGCCGCTTGAAAAAATTTGCAGAGTACAAGACAAATACAAATACAGCACACACAAGTGAGAAACTTGTATGACCGTATGCGTTAAAGAAACACACAAAAAAAGAACATGTAAGGCAAGATGGGTTTTAGCTATTATACGTTATTGCCCAATAAGTGTCGATTCCTATGCCAGCCCTGCTGTCTTGGTGTGGTACATATCGTATGTGGTTCAGGCACTTTTCTTCTAAAAGAGTAAGTTAGTAAAGAATATTTAATTCTAAAGTGTGGTAAAGATTACCATACGATGCAGCACAACATTGCTTGCCCTCTATTACCCACGCGATTAAGCTTTAATTACTTTTTACAAAAAACAGAAATGACGTAAAAGACTACGTAAGAAAGTGCGAAAATGTGGTTTGACTAAATGCTCCAAGAACAGAAAAGTAGAAACAATTGCACGAGTGAAAAACCAATGTTTCCATGTGAAATGTAGTTTTTAATTTGTTAATGATACTTTCTCATGATACAGTTTGGAGATATGCTCATCGTGTTAGTACATAGATGTAAGTGTGAGAATGTCTCATCTGTTTTGTGCTTCTTTTGTTCCAGCTCGTCTGACCCCTTGGTCTAGTGGTCTTCATCAAATCGCTATTTTCATAACTCATTGTAATATAGCTTCCTATTGTAATGAGATGGATTCATGAAACGCTAAAATTACCAGTGATTTAACGTTTCGATCTGGTTATTTAAATGTATTTACCTATCTATTCTTTGATCTGGTTAAGTATATAAAAGTATATCTATCTGTCTATCTATCTATCTATCTATCTATCTATCTATCTGTCTATCTATCTGTCTGGTGGCCAGAATTAAGTTTGTTTCCTACGAACAATGGAAAACATGGCTGATGCAATCGTAAGGTTAGAGGGGCTCAGATACACATCAATCATACCTGACGAGTGCATCGAAAGGTAGTGGATCGATTACCCTGTGATGACGTCACGTAAAATTCCGTTTTTAGAAGAATTAAGAAGTTGAGCTTAAATCACCAGAGAGGATGGACGTATTAGCGAGTCTCCCCTTTGGTGAGACTCAAGGGATCTCGAAATTGAGGTGAAAAGCGCCACAGCAAGAAAAGGGGTCGATTTTTTCCTGATCTGCACCTAAATTCATGCATGGTCAATTCCAATAAAGATTCTATGTAGAAATCAACCACTTGGTTCATCTGTAATCTCCGATCCAGAACAGATTTTTCCAGCTCCCCCCAGGACAATGGAAGAGACCTCGCCAGGGAGACACAGGAAAGAAATGACCAGATATGCCTTGAGATGTTCCACTTTATACATCACAAGTACATAGCAAGCATACCCGGTGAACCAAGTGCAAGTGAAATACAAACGATTGCACTGAAAGGGACGGCTAGAATCCTGAAAAGATCTCTTGGTTGGACTCACTAAAATAGGGGTAAATGTCAGACATCTGGTTGGATGTCCCATCCCCGAGAAGAAAAAGTTTAAGAAAAATGAAAAAAAAAAGAGTAGACATTTGTACATTAAGATGATCATAGAAACTTTATAGTGCACTATTTCAGTATTATGTTTCCAATGACCGCAGGCTTATGGAACCCTGTTCTTGCTGTCTGTTTTCCTCTTACCTATAACCTTGGTCTTTTCAACACTAAGGTCAATAAACATCTCTTATCTTTGCTAAAACCATCTGCTCTCTACTGCCCAACCTGTGCAACTTTAAACACAACAAAAATACAAAGACAGCATACAATAGTGAGAAACTTTTATGACCATACGCTTTAAACACACACACACACACACACACACACACACACACACACACACACACACACACACACACACACACACACACACACACACACAACAAGAATAGATAAGGCAAGATAAGTTTTAGTTATTATACTATGTAGCACTGAAGTTTATCTTTTGATGTCCAAAATCAAAATGCGTAAACTCGTTTCGGCGCACCGAATTCGCACAGGCCTGAATGACTGTAAGCAAATAATTATATTGTGACCAATCAGAGAACTTTCTGAATTTATTAGAATTGTTTTTTTTTTTAATTGCCGGACCTTCTTTTAATAAACAGTTGAGGCCAAAATTCAGACAGCGCCACGTCCCCTTAATCGCCACAATCCTCAAATCAAGTAATCATACACTATCACTAGCATACTCAGACTTACAAAGCGCGCGACACACACGCACACACACACACACACACACACACACACACACACACACACAATGACTGCTTGAAAGCTTTGAACCCCTTAATGTCGTCTGCTCATTTATAACAACTCATCAACTGAAATATTTCCAAAATATTGTCACTGAAATATTCTCTAATATGACAAAAGGAACATCAACTTTTATAAACAACTTTAATTGAATTATACTTTAGCTGGGATGTATTGAATACGATTTTCCCGACCCCTGAAGTACACAGTTCTCAGCTAATAACCCCCCTTTTTTTACAAGAATTCTAAAAACATTCATGTTTTTCCTTTTGTGTAAACCGTCCAATTAAAACATATTGCCCGAGTGCTTGGAGGTGTGCCTTGAGCAAAAACAAAAAAAAATGAATAAATAAATAAAAAAAAAAGTGGTAGGAGTCAGGCTGGCTCGAAGACGTACCGCAAAGGAGGAAAAGAACGTGAAAAAAAACGTGACGTTTTTACTGTTGCGCCCATCGCCAAACCGGAAGTGACGAATGTTTAAATTAAGGCTAGTCAATCTAAAAGAGTGGATGACTTTCGAAAATATCGGCGAAAAAGACGATCTCTCCCTGCAAAAAAGTGCTCAGATTATATATATTTTTTTTACATGGGGGTCACCACTTATCAAGGCCCGAAGGCCACTCAGGGATAAGGGTTATTGCGTGTACAGTAATTAATGAGATAGTATTGTAGTAATCATTATTATTGGGGGTTTTGATAGAGTGTCTTACTTAAGGGGGCGGTTTGTCAGGAGTTTGTTTATGTTGGACTTGAAGACGTCCAGGTTGTAGTCAGTGGGAAACAGGCAAGCAGCAGAGAGTGCCACTGGCGTGCAGTTCTAAGAAAGAAACTTTGCTCATGGAATCTACGTTTGGAGTTAGGCACAGATAAAAAGTGGGGAAAATTATTGACAGTAGTTTCAGCCAGACGGGTGTTTCTCCTGAAAGATTGGCGAGGGGGGGACGAGGGATTGGAGCTCAGACGAGCATCTGATATTGAAGGAATTAATGTTTTTAGCCAATATTTCGATATTTGTTATCCGAAGGGTCGAGCTTCAAAGCCATACCGATCTGAAAATCAATCGCCTCTGTCGAATGTTTTAGGCAGACACACACACATACATACATACGACCATATAATCCCTACAGCCACCTACCTTGAAAATGCTGCTGTGAAACCCGACATAGTTATATGGAATAAGTCAGAGAGAGTTGCAACCTTGATTGAAGTGAGTGTTCCTAATGATGGCGGTCTTAACAGAGCTGAAAGAGAGAAACAGGCCAAATACCAAGGTCTCATGTATGATATGAAAAGAAACTGGAACCTAAAGGGGATATCGATCATACCAGTTATCATAGGTGCCACAGGACTTATGAAGAAGAACCTGAAGTCCTACCTAACTAATATTCCTGGTGAACCAAGTGCAAAAGAGATTCAGACAATTGCACTTAAGGGAACAGCGAGGATACTAAAAAGAGCTCTCGGTTGGTTTCAATAAAAAAGCGGGGCAATGTTGGCAGCTGGTTTGACTGCCCCATACCCGGCATTACAATCTTCAAAGGAAGAAAAATAAAAAAAAATAAAAAGACATACACACATACATACATACATTTATTTTAGATTTAAACAAACAGGTGAGATTTATATTATAGATTATATCTTTTGTGAGTATATGCCTTCTTAACTCATTGTTTTGTTTACCGTATGGCAATGCCTGTTGCTTTTTCACATTTGTATATAAAACCTGCAACTCTTTTTCACTGAAAATATTTATCTGAATCCAGCTCATCCAAAAAATAATTCCTCCTTAGAAGACACCCCAAAGTAAAACCTCCAAAACCGTCGTGAACACATCCCTTAAAAATCAATTACCTCCTCCCCATACGTAACGACCCTACATATCGATTCCTATATCGGCCCTGGACATGACCTTAAACTACATCCGATGGTGAGGCCCCAGCTTGCGGGCTTTGGGGAGTGTGGGGCCCCCCTTTAATTGCCATTGCTCCCAGGACCACTCTGACCCGGAGTGGTAGTGCCTATTAGGGTCCCAACCATGGTTTAAATAGAAACCAACTTGAAAAAAAACAAATATATTCTATAAAAAAAATTGTTCTTCAAAATCACTGGATTCGACATTAAATAACCTGAAAAAGGTTGATATGCCGTGAAACAAAAACAACCAACCAACCAACCATCCTGGTGTAGTACACACCATATGTGAGTTTAGCTACTTTCTTCTAAAGGAGTAAGTTATTAAAAAATATCAAATTCCCAAGTGCATGTATAGTAAAAATAAAATGTTAGCTCGGATGAGATAATTTTTTTTACGATGTTAAATTTTTGCTGTTTTTTTTTCTTTTTTGGCAGAGAGGTCACCGACCCCCCACGTATGACGCTTATTATTCCCAAGTAGTCGCCCATATAGTACTGATCAGGTTAAGTGTTGCTTAACTTCTATTATCTAACAAGACCCCAGCTTGTCAACGAGATAAGTTGTTTACGTTCACTTTAAAGTCGCATTAATTTCTTTTTGAAAAACAAGTATTTCCCCAAGAAGAGAAACGCAACAATTGTCTGCAGTGTTTCGTTATCGTTCCGTTTGCCTCCTCGATCCGCCACTGAACACTTTGATCGGGAAAGCAACGTCACGATCTTTGGCTGACGTGACGAAAAGTCGTCACCCGAGGGTGGAACGCACCTTTCTCCAATCCTTTGATTCCCTAAGCTTTTATTATTATTTGTTTCTTTCTTTGAATCTTTTATGCAGTTTCTTTTAGATTTTTTCCCCTTTTTTTGACGGAGACATTTATATTTTCAGCACCTAATGTTTTGCTTCCATATCTTCCAATAATTCATACTGATCGGCCTCTTTTTCACATCTATCTATCTATCTATCTATCTATCTATCTATCTATCTATCTATCTATCTATCTATGCATGTACGTATGTATGTATATGTGTATGTACGTATGTACCTACCTATCTATCTGTCAGGTTACGTCATGTGCTACTGGTACCATGTAACCCAGTACTGCCTGCCTCATGGTCGGGTCACCGGCGACTAAACTGGTTCCCCCACCAGATTTTTTTGGTGAGGAAGGTGGCTAGTCTCCCTGAAGGATTAAAAACAAGACCTTCCAAAGGGCGAATGAACTCTTTTTCTGGGTCAACGGCCAACTAGCACAGTGTATATTTGTGTGTGTGTGTGTGTATGTATGTGTATTGGGGTGGAGAGGGCTCCCGTAAGCCGTGGTGAAGGCAACCTTTCTAGGAGAAGCAAATCTCTGATTTAAAAAACAAAGCGGGAGACCAGTACCCGCATTAAGCTGGTCTGCAGTTTAAATTTGTTGCTGGCTATCTTGCTCTTGCTAGTTGGTGGATCTCAACATTTTGAACCGAGTGAGAGACTTAGCTGTCGTACAAAGCTAAGACTCTGTAACATCATCTTTGTATAGATACTCCCTCAGGCATTTGGGCTCATGGATTTTAAATGTCTGAGGGAGTGGCACTCGTCTGACAAGACGTTGCAATCATCACCTATCTATCTATCTATCTATCTATTTATATATATCTAACTCAGTTCAGTGATGACTATATATCTATAATTTTTTCAATATCTATCTATCTATCTATCTATCTATCTATCTATCTATCTATCTATCTATCTATCTCAGTCCCGTCATATATGTTTATATATCTTTGTATCTATTAACTAGTTGGCCAAAAAATCTTTAGGTATCCCTTCTTCAAATTTTACAATGACGTCATACATGACGTCATCTGCTATGACGTCATGTATGGCTTCATAGCACATCAATATATTTATATAAAGTTTTTCTGTATGAGGACACATCTTAATCTTATATAATCAGCGAATTTTGTATCTATAGACTTGAAATCAAGTATACATAGGTTATTCAGACACTTGGAACACATTTTAATAAGTTTTCATCCGAAAAAAAGAGTTGCTGAGTGATAAGAATTGAAAAATTCCTATGTGGGCGGGTCATCGGAATTTTATCTATTTGCCAACTGTTTCACGAATGCGCATGTGTGAATCGTTCCCATGACAGCTTCCTTATGTTAATAATAAATAGTTTTGAAGAACTTTTCAAGACGTGTCAAGCTGGCTTAATGGTTATCGTAATTGACTCACCGTGTTTAGGTTTTGGTTTCAAAAAATATTATTTTTTTTTTAACTTACAAGGAGTTTATGTTTAGGAAAAAAAAACGTAATACTTGCATGCGCATGTTTCAGTCCGTATGAATAGAAATATAATTATTTATACGTATTTTACGACCGGGCAACGCCGGTGACTTGCTAGTATACGGTAGTGTTTGAATATATGGTTAAGTGGAAGTTTTAGTTATTTAGAACTGCTTTAAAGCTTCACCGCTCACTCATTTTTTTGACCAAATTTTATTACAGTTTATAGATCACCGTATCGGTTATATCGTGAAAAATAGTTTTGTTTCAATTTTCGTTCAGTAAAACAAAAGTTATGATGAATTTTCCGGTATTCAAAATCGTAAAAAACGTAAGGATGTGAGCGAGGCTTTTTATGACGTGTTTCCGTAGTAACCACGCCGCTTCAGCGACTACTGTTGTTACCAATTCGCCGCTCTCGCGAAAAGAGAAGTAACAAGTGAAACAGACAGAGTGAAAGAATGAAAGGAATATCATTAGGGGGATTTTATTGAAAGCAGACGAGTGCCGTACATTATTATTACATATGTGTTTATCGGGGCAAAAAATAAGACTGGAATTAAACAAAGAACAAGTGAATTTATTGAAAGCCTGGAAAATCCTGGATTATAATAGAATTTAAAAAAAAATTCAATTTATAACATAATTATAACATAATTCTTAATGCTGCAATATAAATTATTTATATTTATTATATTTTTTACTAGAATATCCTGTCCTTTTCTTTTATAATGTTAATTGTATATTTCAAATATTCTTAATGTTGCAATATTTTAAGTTATGAATTTATTATAGTTTTTACTAGAATATCTTGTCCTTCTCGTTTCATGTTTTAACCTTTTTAGTCCTTTACTTTTCCATGTTGAAGATTACCCGTATTACTTTTCATGCTCGCGTTTTTCTATTGTAATATATATATATATATATATATATATATATATATATATATATATATATATATATATATATATATATATATATATATATATATTTACGCCCGGCGTTGCCCGGGTGTTTGGAAGGGTATGTTAGAAAAAAAATGAGTTCAATTTTTTTAATTTGACCCCTATTATGACCCCTAACAGTTATTGTTTGGGGCTCAAATCAAGTTATTATGTCAGATCCATGTCTAAGGAACCTATATCTTATATTTCTAGTGTTTAGACCTCAAATTGTCGGAGGAGTTCAGTAGAGTTCTTAAAGGTCAAATCGTTGAACGTTGACCCCTTTAACAGGGTCAACTTTCCCAAATCTCAGTACCCTGTATATCAAATTTCGATTCTGTAGACTAAAAATTGACAGAGTTATTGCGTAGGGAAATGTACAAAGGCAGACAGACAGATAGACAGACAGACACGCAAACACACAGACACGTTCTTTTATAGATATATAGATAGATACATAAATATATATGGAAACATTTTTGTGTTTGCTATAACTTTTACGCAAATATAATGAAAGTATACATCATCCAGAATATCTGCATTAATATAACCGAAGAAAATAATAGGGAATTAATAAAAATGAATTTTTAAAGAATAGCAAATTAGCTAGATCTTCTGCTAGTTAATATAATTACACGCCCCATATATAACAAAATTGTATTTTCTTTTTAAATAAATAGAGAAAGGGATTTTAATATGCCTATCAATACACCCGTTTGAAAAACGAATTTATACGAGTACTAGCATGGTGCCCGGCGGTGACCGGGTGTTTGGAGGTGTATGCTGTGCAAAAAAAAAAGTCATTTTTTTTAAAACTTTGACCCTTTTTTTGACCTCATAAAATTTATTTTTTGGACTACAATCAAGTTATTCTGTTAGATCCATGTTCAAGGTACCTATATCTAAAATGTCAAGTGTTTAGACCCAAAATTGTCGGAGGAGTTTGGTAGAGTTCTCAAAAATCAAATCGTTGAACTTTGACCCCTTAACAGCCAAATTTCTAGCAGAAAACCGATCACAAAGATTTTCCCAAACCTCATTACCCTGTATATCAAATGTCGAGTCTGTAGACTTTAAATTGACAGAGTTATGTACACATACACACACAGACAGACACACAGACCCGTTCACCTTTATATATATATGATATTTACTGCTTAAATACACATATTATCTACTGTTTATTTTAATTTTTCTTTTATATGCACACTAACATGGGTGCCCGGTGTTGCCCGGGCGTTTGGAGATGTATGATGAGCTAAAAGACAAAAACAACAAAAAAGACGGTAAATTTATTTAACTTTGACCCCTATTATGACCCCTTAACATTTAGTGTGTTGGGCTACAATCAAGTTATTAAGTTAGATCTATGTCCAAGGAACCAATATCTAAAATTTTAAGTGTTTAGACCCCAAATTGTCTGAGGAGTTTGGTAGAGTTCTTAAAGGTCAAATGATTGAAGTTTGACCCCTTAACAGCGAAATTCCTGGCCGAAACCCGATCACATAGATGTTCCCAAATCTCAGTAACATGTATATAAAATTTAGAGTCTGTAGACTAAAAATTTACAGTTATTGCGTTAGGAAATTACACAGACACACAGATAGACAGACACACAGACACATTCACTTTTATAGATAGATAGATAGATAGATAGATTAAACAAAAATATATACGTATAAATAAATATATATGGAAACAATATTGTGTGTTCTGTAAACTTTTTACGCAAATATTATGCAAGTATAAATCATGTAGAATATCTGCATGAATATAATTCCATGTAATAGTTAACTAAAGATGATCATCCCATAAGAAAACCGAAAAAACTAATAGAGAATTAATTTAAATGAATGTTTAAAAGAATATGCAAATTAGCTAGATCTTTTGCTATTGAATTCAATTCCATGACCCATATATAAGAACATTGTATTTTCTTTTTAAATAAATGGAAAAGAGTTTTTTTTTATATGAATATCAATACAGGCAAAAGAAAAACGAATTTATAGGAGTGTCTATATATATAAAGTAATAGCGTTCGTGTGTGTGTTTGTCTGTCTGTACAACTCCCTATGATCAAAGAAATACAAATTGTCTATAGTGTGTATACACCTCGCCTAGTCAAGAAATATTAATGTCCATTGTAGGATACTTCTATCAAAGGAGACATTTATTTTTATGTGTAACTTGTAGATATAGCATTTTTCACATCACATATACATCGACTGAGTTATGGTTAATAGCATATCACATTAAATTAAATCATTTTAAATAATTAGCTCGATCATATTACTTATTCGACATAATAACCTCGTTAATACTGTACTATTTAAAAATATAATTTAAAATGTAATTATTTAGTTTATTTTCCTTTCAATTTATATTTTATTTAACTTAGATTTACTTATTATTATCGTAAATCTGAAACCTTTTAATTTTCCAACCAGAAAATCAAGGGGAATAACTGTGATAGTTTTATTCTTTGAGCACGTTATTAAATATTTTCTATGATAGATTTGTTTTCATTTCGAAATATTCTTCCAAGTTGAATTATTATTTTTATTTTTAATTCGGAGGTAATTTTTTTTCGCTTATTCTTAATTTTTAAGTAACCTTTTAGTACTCATGCAGAGCGTGAACTCAGAATCCACCCGGCTTTCTCCGGAACATGACGCCAAAAGCCGGAGTAAACCGAGCGTCGCCGAGGAAATTAAGCCGAGCGTCGCCGATGAAAGCATAACAAGAAAAAGAAACCTACATTAAATTTTAAATTTTATTAACTGTAAAGAAAAATTTTATAATAATATTTTTTTTTGTTTTGTTGGTACTCAAGCAGAGAGTGATCCGTGCTGAAATAATAACGTTATTATTTAAAAAACCATTCTTAACATGGGAAGGGGTGGGTGTTTTGTACTTATTCTGTACGTTAACCTTACAAATGAATAAAAAATAAAATAGCATAAAACTTTAATTAAACGTGGACATACGATTAAAAAAAAATAGCGCGGATTACTCTCTGCATTAACACCATATATTTCTTTCCAACTCCTTAAAAAACTTGAAAATGACGACTTTCAGAGGTTTTCGGTGTTTTTTTTACTAGGTGGTCATCACTTATCAAGGCCTAAAGCCACTCGGTGATTAGGGTTATTGCGTGTACAGTACGTTAATGTTGAGATTTAATAAAGTGTCTACTTAAGGGAGCGGTTCATAAGCAATTTGTTTATGTTGGACTTGAAGACATTCAAGTTGTAGTCATGTGGGAAACAGGCAGACGGCACAGAGTTCCACAGACGTGCAATTCTAAGAAAGAAGCTTTGTTCATGGGATCTACGTTTTGGTTTTGGCACAGATAAAGAGTGGGGAAAATTTTTGAGAGTGGATTCAGCTAGACGGGTGTTTTTCGTGGAAGATCGGCGAGAGGAGACCAGGGATTGGAGCTCAGACGAGCACCTTCCATGGAAGTAACGATAAAACAAAGGCTCGCAACGCGTCTCCTGTGGTGCTGAAAAGGAATATCACATTTAAATTTGGGGCATGATATGAAGAAATTACTTTTTCAAAAAGTGGGAGATCACTGTCCTATATAAATTTGACGTAAAATGAGCACCCACATTCAGGCCACCTAATAATTTCTTCATATCATAAAACAAATTTAACTGTGATTTTCGTTTTTCACACTCCCGAAAACCGGCGCTGTTTTTTTTTTTTTTTTTTTTTTTAACTAAGAGATTCGTTCATTTTTTTGTAAGTTAGGACGCTAATAATGCCGTCAGTAAGCTTACATGAGCGGTTTGTTTTTTAGGTGGGTATTCAATTATAGAACTTGTATAGTTTTTAGCAGGTGCTTCTGTAGTTGAATTAACCGCTTTTCCGTAAGTAACGTGCCGACATTAACCATTAAACCATTAAAGCAGCCTCGTTTAATATTTCACATAAATTCTGTTTACATTAGGCTCCACAGCCCCCTAATGCAAACAGAATTTTTGTGAAATATTTAACTGCGGAAGCACCTGTTAACAACTATACAAGTTGTATAATGAAAAAAAAAGTATGTTTTTGTAAACTTACTGATATCATAATAAGCGTCCCAAATTATGAGATGAAAAACATGAACGAATTTTAGTAAAAAAAAAATAAATTAAAAAAAACAACGCCGGTTTTCGGAGATGCTGAAAACGAATATCAGTTACATTTGTTTTGACATGAAGAAATGACTACGTAGCCAGAAGGTGGTGCACATTTTATGTTAAATTTATATAGGAAAGTGATCCCCCACTTTTTGAAAAAAAAAATGTCTTCATATCATGAAAACTACTAATCTGTCCCAAATTTAAATGTAATATTCGTTTTCAGCACCACCGAAAACCTTTAAAAATGTTTTTGGAGGAGTTGGAAAGAAACTTGACATTGACCGATTTTTTTGTTCGAGAAAAGGTTCAAAGGTAAGTAAAATACAAACTTTTTTTTTAAAGTTTTTTTTTTTTCAAGAAAAATTGAAAAAAGTTATCTTTGTTTTTTGGGGTGTTATTTTTATCTTTTATTTTTTTCTCAAGGAAAAACCTGAAAACTAGAAAAATTGAAACAAAACTGGGTGGAATAGATTTTGTTTTCTATTTTTTTCATATTAAAACAGATATTGTTGCTGTTTCCTCAGACCGTTGTTTTATTAATGGTGTGTGTGCGTAAACTGTATTCCGCATTCGCAATGAGGTCTTTCTGTGTTGTTCACTCAAACGCTCACAATGGCAATTGTAGGCAGAGACTTGGCAAAAAAAGGTACCAGTCCGGATGATGTAAAGATTCGACATGTGGTAGCCTGACACCTCCAGGCATAGCCAGCGCTTACCTTTACTTGTCCACATGATGCACAAGTTTTCGTCCGTGCCAGTAATTTTTTTCTTGACAAAAGTCGAGGACTCCAGTTGGTGTTTCCAGCTGCTCACTTAAGGCTATAAAATTCATGTTTGTTTTTTCTGACGTTAAAGTACAAAATAATGTGCTTTTTTTACTAATTTATTTTATTTTCTTCCTCTTCTAAATTGTCGTCTGCCGCTTTGAATTTTCAACTCGCGCGAACGCGCGTCACGTTGAAAACCATCGCGCTATATTGTCATTGGTTCAGCTTTATGTTTAGTCAGACGGCTTAATTTTCTCGGCGACGCTCTGCTTACTCCGGCTGTTGACGTCATGTTCCGGAGAAAGCCGGGCGTATGCTGAGTTACGTCTGGATCACTCTCTGCATGAGTACAAACCTTTTTATTTGTTATAATTGAGTTATCCGTTTTTTTTTTCACTGTATTTAGTAGTTTTACGCCGATATAACTCATCGTTTTGTTTATAATTGTTTATTTTTGATAAAAAAAAATTACAGCCATTGGACTCTAAGTGGTTTGTGTGCCATATTATAGGTAAATGTGCACTAGACAGATAGTATAATACTTAAAGTTAAATTCAAATTTTGATATATCTTTTAATTTAAACCTGAAAAAATCAATTGGGACGCTGAAAACGTACACAGTAAAACAATACGTTGTAAAATGCTCTTATGGTTGTCAACGGGTTAATGTAGCTTTATTTGTAAGAAAATTGCGTTAAAATAACTTAAACGTAATACGGAAATGAACGATGTAAAAAGATACAGAAGGTATTAACAATTTTTTATTTGGATAATTTAAACGCGAAAAAAAAACCCCAATTCGGACGCTGAAAATGTACACAGTAAAACAATACGTTGTCAACGGGTCAAAGTTGATTTATTTGTAAGAAAATTGTGACAGTATAGTTGTAATACAGAATAGTTGCAAAACATCCCAACCCTTCCCATGTTAAATAATAATTTCTAAATAATAGCGTTAATATTTTAGTGCGCAGGTCAAATTCTGCAAAAGTAGCGATTTATGTTTATTTGTTTACGCTGTTATGAGTTTATGTTTATGTACGCATACGCAACCGGAAGTCGTATGTTGTGTTACAATACCCGTTACAAGGTCATTTGAGTTTTATATAGATTTAATATAAAAAATATATTTTTTACCATTTATGATATCACATACATCGCTATGCTACAATTATTACTATAAATCGGTATTTTTTTAGTTTACCGACCCCTCGGCATTCAGCTTTGAATTGTCGACTTTTAAAGGTTTTGGGGCACGCTGAGAACGAATATGGCATTTATTTCTTACTCAAACGAGTAGTTATTCATATTTGAAGACATTTACTATCCAACGTAATCACTATAGTTTAACAAGCAAGATGTCCGTCCGTGTATTTACTAAAAAACACCAAAAAGAGCCAAACGAGCCAAAAATAAAATAACCATAGGCCTCCTTTCACTTTCTCATTATTGGACAAATAATTATTTTTATGATGAAAAAAGACATTTATTTTCGTTTTTTGACACAAACAGATTTTTTTCTTCTGACACGAAATCTGATAATCAAATCCGTCACAAATTTACCATTTGCATGGTATGAACTCCTGGACCCTAGGACTTTTTGAAGAAATGTTAGTTTCAATAAAGTGGGGGATCACTTTTCTATGAAATTTAACCTTACATGAGCATCCACACGTTGACCCCCCCCCAAACATTTTGTTTATATTGGAGCGGGGGGCGGCAACCGGGGGGATGTTGGGGCGTTGTTTTAATTGTACTATCTAGAAATGTTTCCTGTGAAGGTGTGTTTTGCAATGAGCATAAATAAAAGACAAGGTCGGACGTTTAAAACCATTTGCGTAGACCTGACATCAGACTGCTTCAGTCACGGTATGTTCTACGTCTCCATCAGCCGGACAAGAAGTTCAGAAAAACTCTACATTCTGGCTCCAAATCAAAGAAGCAGAAATGTAGTTTACCACGAGTCCCTTCAATGAAAAGTTCTACAGAAAGATATGATGAAAAACTGATATGATCTGATTGTGGTATGTTTTCAGTATTAAATGTGTTAGATAAGATTCAAGCATCGAGTTGAAATTTACTTCCCTCTTACAACATCCACGTACTGGAAAGGTGCCCACAAGTGTGCAGAAAAGTCCCGTGCGATGCGCGGATATCTTTGCTAGTATATATATATATATATAACTAGGAATAATCAGTGCAGGGTGTCACTATTACCGAATGTCGGGAGACTCAATCCCGGCAACGAAGCCCTCTCTGACTCCAATAGCAAGAACCAAATCCACTCGGCCACCGTTAATCGCAAGAAATATCGTTGAAATTCAAATATTTATTATTAAATGTTTTTAACCTCTGTCAGATTTATCTAATGATCATAATATCATAATCCTCTAACTAAAGCGACCGACTCTATCTTAACTGTAAAGTGCTCAACGATCAGTAAAGAGTATATGTATATATATAAATATATATATATATATATACACTTGTGCCCGATATTATTCATACCCCTCGGATCTTTGAGATTTCTATAAGAATATTGCTCAAACCAGAAGGTAGACAATATTAAAGGGATTTCAAACAATAAATCAAGCATAAGCATTTAATTTAAACTCAACAAATAAATAAATTATGCAAGTTTGAAACATTATACAAAGAAAAACAATAATGGCACTAGTTCAAAATTATTCATACCTCTCTTACTAATAGTCAATAGCATGCCCTTTATTCTTAATAACTGCCTGTAACCGTTTGGGATATTTATCAACAAGGTTTTTACAAGTATCAACACTGATTTTTGACCATTCTTCAATGCAGTAGTTCTCCAAATCCCTCAAATTTCTAGGTTTCCGCTTTTTAACCTCAGTTTTCAATATGTGACAGAGGTTTTCGATAGGGTTCAGGTCGGGACTCTGGCTAGGCCATTCCAAAACATTAATTTGATTATCCTCAAACCATTTCTTGACTATTTTGGCAGTATGTTTTGGATCATTATCCTGTTGAAGGACCCAGTTTGGTCCTAAATGGAGCTTCTCCGCATCCTGTCTAATGTTTTTCTGGAGTATCTCCAAATATTGCTCCTTCTTCATGGTTCCATCTATCTTGACCAAACTACCTGGACCACTAGCCGAAAAGGAGCCCCAAAACATTAGGCTACCACCACCATGTTTCACCGTGGGTATGGTGTTCTTTGGGTTGTAAGCTTCTCCTTTCTTCCTTCAAACGTAAGAAGCATCCATATGGCCAAACAATTACATTTTTGTTTCGTCAGTCCACAAAATACTTGAGAAAACGGACTCTGGAGAATTCACATGGGTCCTAGCAAACTTTAGACGTGCTGCAAGGTGTTTTCCGGTGTGCAATGGAGTCCTTCTTGGTCTTCTTCCTTTCAGACCATTTTCATGCAGAGTCCTTTGCAATGTTTGCCTTGATATTTTTATGCCAGAAGACTCCAGATTTTCTAAAATGTCCTTATTAGTGGTGGTTGGATTTGCATTAACACTTCTTACAATATTCCTGGTGGCTCTAGCAGACAGTTTCCTTTTCCTTCCTCTACCAATCAACTTGTTTGTTGTGTGGTGGCTCTGGAATTTTTTGATGATGCTCTGTACTGTTGCTGTAGGGACCTCAAATTTCTTGGAAATTGACTTGTAACCTAAACCATCCTTATGTGAATTCACAATTTTAGTCCTAAGATCATTACTAAGCTCTTTTTTCTTCCTCATTCTACTAATTTTTATTCTTTTATTGGTTTTCAGTTGATATCATTTTAATTTCTGAAAAATGCAAAAAACGAAATGAAATTAATCAAAGGTTGTATAAAAGCATTCAAAATAAGAATCAAACAGAAAACAAACAGTCAGAAACTCGATTAATACTGAAAAAATAAGGGGGTATGATTATTTTTGAACATTGCAGATTTTATAAATAACTGTATATTTCTTTTATTACAAGTATCCCGAGATTTTAAAATGACGAAAATGATCAGAAGAGGTTTATTAAGAATATGTATCAATATGGACGTAAACAATAAATTCTTACAAAAGTTACACCTAATAAACTCAATTTTCAAGGGGGGTATGAATAATATCGGGCACAAGTGTATATATATATATATATATATATATATATATATATATATATATATATATATATAAACTAATCAAGGCAGTAAATTCCGTATAACTTCACACAATTTAAATCCATACTAAGGAGTAAAGAAAATTTCTCAGCTGTAAAAGTTTTCATAGCCGGAATAATTCAGCAAATTCTATAGAACCAATACATTTCTCCTGTCTTTTAATTTGCCAAATATTTTTATATGTTTTATATCTTTCTTTTTATTTTCCTTTATTTATCTGCTCGTCTTTTTTTTTTTTCATTCCTGCTTTCCGTATTTCTTTGGTAAATCTTTTATAAGCTGGCAGCCTGATGTTGCCCGCTCTTACAATACGCTTAAATATGATATTTTAATTTACGTAGATTGCGTATGCATTTTTATAGAACCAATCCATTATTCATTATTCCGAGAAATAATTTTCCCGGTGGACTAATTCGCAAAAATAATAAATAAATAAATAAAATAATAAATAAATAAAATAATAAATAAATAAATAAAATAAAAAATAAATACATAAATAAAACAATAAAAAAGAATATAATGAAAATATCATTCATCAAATTCCGTTCTGTGTCTTTTTCCAATATCACGTCGGCTGATATTTGGGCGAGGAATGCCCTGGAAAAGTCACTTCTGATTAATGTTTAGTTTTAAAATATGCAAACGAAGAAATGATTTTCGGCGATTTTAAATGATATCTATTCTTTTACCGTAAATTTGACTTATTAATAATAATAAAAAATAACATGGTGGGAAACACCCGGGCCTGAACTGGGGATCATTCGATCTGTAGTCGAATGCACTACATCTAAGCTATATCACTTGATTTTAATAAATCTGTTGTTTTTTTTTCTAAAGAAATGATTTGCTAAAATTTTATTATCTACCTTGGCCGGTGTAACCTTCTTTTTATCTATAAGAAATAAAGACTATTTTTAGGATCGGATTTTTCGATTTTCGGTTGAATTTCTGTACAAAACATATCTAAGTGTTGCGGAGTTCATATTGGGCGCATATATAAACGTGACTCGTGTAATACAGATGACAATAGTGATGATGAGGGAGAGAATACATTAATATAGTTTTTTTAACACAGAGGAGAGGGAGATACTTTACTTATGATGATGATGGTGGGGACACATAATACTTGGAAGAGTTTACCCAAGAGTTCGTTATAATTGATGATAAACACATTACCTTTTTCTGTTGTAACTGAATGACGTCACGAGACAACACGTACAAAACATAAAGATGACTTCTTTATTCATCTGATCAACCGGTCGATTGACGGCAGGAGTTCAAATTTGGAACTACATGATTAATCTTCTACCCTTCGCCTCTAAGGGGACTCTCCTCTGACTATGTCAACTCTTGGCTGATCAACTCTCTGACTGACTTTCTCTTTTCTGACTGACTAAAATCCGAACCCATAATATGGAGAAATGTCTTTTGTCAATGACGTCAGAAGTGTGTTTTTCAAACGTGACAAACTTCACGTGGCTTTACATATGTTTGTCCAACACACTTTTGACAACAAAAGAATCCTCAATTCTATCTAACCTATTTTAAACAATATAATTTAATTTGCATTGTTCATTCTTTTAGCTGACATTTTTAATATTCAGATTTCTAAAGGAATTAACAATAGACTAAATTTCTAACATTCCATTTCTTAACTTTGCCTACAGGGTTCGATTCTAGGCTTATCTTAAACCCATTTTCTCTTATAGAATATTCTTCTTATTTACATGGGAAGGGGACACCCCTTCCCTGTAACATAAGAATATAGCAAGACAGATAAATTAGCTTTGTGTAAAAATTGCAAAACATAGGTGCAGTCGTTTTGGAATAAAGAAGGAACTCACACACATAAAGTGATTTTTATATATAGACAGAGATAATGATTTCTTTTAACTTTTCTTGTTTTGCTTTCCATACTACATTTCCTTTCGTTTTCCCTTATTCCCATTTCTTCTATCTTTCTTTCGAAGATATTTTTTTGTTTCTCACATTTCTGTCTTTAGACTAGATATTCCTGCATTTTAATTCGTTATATTTCTTTTTGAATTACTTTGTTTCGTATTTTTTTTTATTTTCAAACATTTTATTCCTAATTTAAATCTTTTTATTATTCATTGTTCTGTAATTCATTTTCTTTTTTCATTTTTGTTTTTCTTTTTATTATTTTTTCATTTATTTTCCTTTCTTACTCTTTTAATTCTTCCTTCCTCGTTTTCTTTGTTTTCCGTTTTTCTTTTTATTATTTTTTCATTTATTTTCCTTTCTTACTCTTTAAATTCTTCTTTCCTCGTTTTCTTTGTTTTCCGTTTTTCTTTTTATGTACATTTCCCTTCTTTTTCACCGCTTTTTTTCTATTAATTATCTTTTTATTCTTTCTTCCCTGTTTTAAAAATTTTTAAAAACTTTCTTACATTATCCTCCTCTCTTTCTTCATTTTAGCTTTTGGTATTAATATTTATATATTTTCTTCTTTTATTTCATCGTCTAAACATTTTGTCCCTTACATACTTTTCTTACTTGCAGCAATTTCACATTTATATATTCCTTCCATTCTTTTTTTTTCGTTTATTGTTTTTCCTTACCTTCGTTTTCTTTCTGCTTTCTCTTTTCCCTTTCATACATTTTCTGTTTATTTCTTCTCTTTTCTTCCCTTTTTTCTCATTTCATTTGTTCTTGTTTTCGTTTTGTTTCGTTTTTACCACTAATATATTTTCTTTTTATTTCTTCTTTTTTCTTCCCTTCTTTCTCATTTGTATTTCGTCTGTTCTTATTTTCGTATTTTGTTTGGTTTTTACCACTAATATATTTTCTTTTTATTTCTTCTTTTTTCTTCCCTTCTTTCTCATTTCTATTTCGTCTGTTCTTGTTTTCGTTTTTTTTCGTTTTTACACTAATATATTTTCTTTTTATTTATTTTTATTTCTTCCCTTCTTTCTCATTTCTATTTAGTCTGTTCTTGTTTTCGTTTTGTGTCGTTTTTACCACTAATATATTTTCTTTTTATTTCTTCTTTTTTCTTCCCTCCTTTCTCATTTCTATTTCGTCTGTTCTTGTTTTCGTTTTGTTTCGTTTTTACCACTAATATATTTTCTTTTTATTTCTTCTTTTTTCTTCCCTTCTTTGTCATTTCTATTTCGTCTGTTCTTGTTTTCGTTTTGTTTCGTTTTTACCACTAATATATTTTCTTTTTATTTCTTCTTTTTTCTTCCCTTCTTTCTCATTTCTATTTCGTCTGTTCTTGTTTTCGTTTTTTTTCGTTTTTACACTAATATATTTTCTTTTTATTTATTTTTATTTCTTCCCTTTTTTCTCATTTCTATTTCGTCTGTTCTTGTTTTCGTTTTGTTTCGTTTTTACCACTAATATATTTTCTTTTTATTTCTTCTTTTTTCTTCCCTTCTTTCTCATTTCTATTTCGTCTGTTCTTGTTTTCGTTTTGTTTCGTTTTTACCACTAATATATTTTCTTTTTATTTCTTCTTTTTTCTTCCCTTCTTTCTCATTTCTATTTCGTCTGTTCTTGTTTTCGTTTTGTTTCGTTTTTACCACTAATATATTTTCTTTTTATTTCTTCTTTTTTCTTCCCTTCTTTCTCATTTCTATTTCGTCTGTTCTTGTTTTCGTTTTGTTTCGTTTTTACCACTAATATATTTTCTTTTTATTTCTTCTTTTTTCTTCCCTTCTTTCTCATTTCTATTTCGTCTGTTCTTGTTTTCGTTTTGTTTCGTTTTTACCACTAATATATTTTCTTTTTATTTCTTCTTTTTTCTTCCCTTCTTTCTCATTTCTATTTCGTCTGTTCTTGTTTTCGTTTTGTTTCGTTTTTACCACTAATATATTTTCTTTTTATTTCTTCTTTTTTCTTCCCTTCTTTCTCATTTCTATTTCAACCGTTCTTGTTTTCGTTTTTTGTTTCGTTTTTACCACTAATATATTTTCTTTTTATTTCTTCTTTTTTCTTCCCTTCTTTCTCATTTCTATTTCGTCTGTTCTTGTTTTCGTTTTTTTTCGTTTTTACACTAATATATTTTCTTTTTATTTCTTCTTTTTTCTTCCCTTCTTTCTCATTTCTATTTCAACCGTTCTTGTTTTCGTTTTTTGTTTCGTTTTTACCACTAATATATTTTCTTTTTATTTCTTCTTTTTTCTTCCCTTCTTTCTCATTTCTATTTCGTCTGTTCTTGTTTTCGTTTTGTTTCGTTTTTACCACTAATATATTTTCTTTTTATTTCTTCTTTTTTCTTCCCTTCTTTCTCATTTCTATTTCGTCTGTTCTTGTTTTCGTTTTGTTTCGTTTTTACCACTAATATATTTTCTTTTTATTTCTTCTTTTTTCTTCCCTTCTTTCTCATTTCTATTTCGTCTGTTCTTGTTTTCGTTTTGTTTCGTTTTTACCACTAATATATTTTCTTTTTATTTCTTCTTTTTTCTTCCCTTCTTTCTCATTTCTATTTCGTCTGTTCTTGTTTTCGTTTTGTTTCGTTTTTACCACTAATATATTTTCTTTTTATTTCTTCTTTTTTCTTCCCTTCTTTCTCATTTCTATTTCGTCTGTTCTTGTTTTCGTTTTGTTTCGTTTTTACCACTAATATATTTTCTTTTTATTTCTTCTTTTTTCTTCCCTTCTTTCTCATTTCTATTTCAACCGTTCTTGTTTTCGTTTTTTGTTTCGTTTTTACCACTAATATATTTTCTTTTTATTTCTTCTTTTTTCTTCCCTTCTTTCTCATTTCTATTTCGTCTTTTCTTGTTTTCGTTTTTTGTTTCGTTTTTACCACTAATATATTTTCTTTTTATTTCTTCTTTTTTCTTCCCTTCTTTCTCATTTCTATTTCGTCTGTTCTTGTTTTCGTTTTGTTTCGTTTTTACCACTAATATATTTTCTTTTTATTTCTTCTTTTTTCTTCCCTTCTTTCTCATTTCTATTTCGTCTGTTCTTGTTTTCGTTTTTTTTCGTTTTTACACTAATATATTTTCTTTTTATTTCTTCTTTTTTCTTCCCTTCTTTCTCATTTCTATTTCAACCGTTCTTGTTTTCGTTTTTTGTTTCGTTTTTACCACTAATATATTTTCTTTTTATTTCTTCTTTTTTCTTCCCTTCTTTCTCATTTCTATTTCGTCTGTTCTTGTTTTCGTTTTGTTTCGTTTTTACCACTAATATATTTTCTTTTCATTTCTTCTTTTTTCTTCCCTTCTTTCTCATTTCTATTTCGTCTGTTCTTGTTTTCGTTTTTTTTCGTTTTTACACTAATATATTTTCTTTTTATTTCTTCTTTTTTCTTCCCTTCTTTCTCATTTCTATTTCAACCGTTCTTGTTTTCGTTTTTTGTTTCGTTTTTACCACTAATATATTTTCTTTTTATTTCTTCTTTTTTCTTCCCTTCTTTCTCATTTCTATTTCGTCTGTTCTTGTTTTCGTTTTGTTTCGTTTTTACCACTAATATATTTTCTTTTTATTTCTTCTTTTTTCTTCCCTTCTTTCTCATTTCTATTTCGTCTGTTCTTGTTTTCGTTTTGTTTCGTTTTTACCACTAATATATTTTCTTTTTATTTCTTCTTTTTTCTTCCCTTCTTTCTCATTTCTATTTCAACCGTTCTTGTTTTCGTTTTTTGTTTCGTTTTTACTACTTATATATTTTCTTCCCACTTTTCTGTCTTTGTTTTTTTTTCTACTTCTTCTCTATTATTTTACTTATTGTTCCCTGAAATTTTTTTACTCACTCCTTTTGTTGTCGATGAAAAATACAAACGCAATTTCAAGATCTTACGACCATTCAAAATCAAGCAATATTTTCGAAAGAGCTTTTTTCATCTCTTGCATGGAAAACAATAGGAAATCGTGGAAGAAAAAAATCCAATTAAAGGTCACTCGATTTAAAGAATTGCAACAGAAAATAGCGAAAGGGATATTGATATTGACGACCTATTTACTGACGTAGTTTATTTGCTTTCTACAGGGTGAAACGAAAAAAATTGCCGCCCTAGAAAAGACGACATGATTCCATTTCCGTTAGATGAAAACCGATTTTCTTTTTTGTTGCAGGCCATCTACTTGCTGATCAGTTCTGTACAAATTTCAAAGGTGATAGGCTTCTTCTATCACGCCTGGATATGATACAATGTGAAATGAGCGAAATCGGAGATCCGCCGCTGTACAACTTATGCTCTTTACCGATCCAAGTTATAACAACAAGACCATTTCCAGCATACTCAGAGTGTATCGCTCGATTAACACGAATAACAGGGGCGTGCTCAGGATGATGAAAACAAAATTTCCGACCACGCTTATGGTCTTTAGTATGGTTTCAAGTGAGGGGTATAATATGCTACCTCACATTTTCGAAGTCGACTTGAAAGTCAACACCAAAGTGTACCTGAAGAGTGTGGTAACCCCTGAGGCAATCAGACCACACTCCGTCAAAATGTCAAGCGCAATGAAGCTACACACTCTTGAATTATTCATTAACCGAAGGATCAATTCAGTGACAATATTTATTAAACCAGCTGTTGAAAGAAAACCACAGTAGCCAAAACTGAACATTACTAAAGAGGCCCAAACTTTCCCGAAAATGAATAACCAGTCAAAAACTATATATATATATATATATATATATATATATATATATATATATATATATATATATATATATATATATATATTCGAATATTTAGATGAATTTGATCACGGATAATTGAATGTTATGGTTTCAAGTTTACAGAATACTTTGTGGAAGTAATATTTTAATATACGACAATCTCAACCGAAAAGAATGCTCAATATACTAGATAGAGCTAATTAAGTTATAGAGTTTTTATATTTAAATTTGGTTCAGAAAAATATTCAATTTTCCAAACAACAGAGTATTGTTCGGACTACAATACAATAGTATACATATATATATATATATATATATATATATATATATATATATATATATATATATATATATATATACACTAGATTGTGTATGTATTCTTATGGAATCAATCTTCTATTGATTATTATATATTACGAGGAATAATTTGTCCGGTGGACTAATTAACAAAAATAATAAATAAATAAATAATAAATAATAATTATAATGTCGTTCATCAAATTCTGTCTGTGTTTGTTTGCAATATCATATCAGCTGATATTTGGGCATGACGATGAATACCCTGGAAAAGTCACTTCTGATTTGTTTTGTTTCAAAATATGCAAAAGAAGAAATGATTTGTGACGATTATAAATGTTATAAATTTAAATCATAATAAAGAAATAGAAATTGAATTAAAATAGTGAGGTGCGCCCCGGTATGAACAGGGGTCAAGTTGATCTATTATCGATGGCTCTACCACTAATCTATATGTCCATACTATAATAGATCTGTTTTTAAGAAGAAATGATTTGCTAAAATTTTATTATTATCCTTGGCCAGTGTAAGGTTAAATAAAATTCCCATTCAAATATTATTCTTTGTAATAGAAAAGCTATTTTTTCGATTTTCGATATGATTTGTACAAAAACTATAGAAGAACATTTCTTGCAGACATATAATATAGATGTGAAATTAGCAAAAGCTGTTTCGGAACCTCTGAAGAAACAACTTGGACACACAAAGTGACTTTTATATAACTGTACAGTGTATATATATATATATATATATATATATATATATATATATATATATATATATATATATATATATATCTTTCGGCCAGAAGCTGCGGCCTCCTCTGTTGCCAGTTGTCGCGGGTTCGTTCCACTGCAAATGAGTAGTGGGAGTTCAGAGCGTGTTTATCTGATGCGCAACAGATACTACACTTACTGCGCAAGCAAGTTAGGAGCCAACATGGAAAGTCCTGTACCGAAGGATAAAGCACTGAGACTGCATTATTATTATTATTATTATTATTATTATTATTATTATTATTATTATTATAAGCTTCAGCCTCTGTCCCATCGACGAAATGTTGCATCCCTCTGCCTGCTCTATAAGTATTTTAGTGGTGAATGTTCTGACGAACAGCAATCACTTCTGCCCCCACGACGTGAGCACCATCGACAAACCCGACAGGCTGCTAAATCCCACCCCCACGCTGTAGAGATCCCTAGATGTAAAAGATCTTTCTACTCCAATAGTTTCTTCCCCAGAACCGCTAGACTTTGGAATTCCATTCCAGGTCCCTGCTTCCCCAACAGTACCGACGTGCAGAAGTTCAAGTGTAACGTGAACCGACATCTTGCTGCCCAAATCCCTACATAGTACTCCAGTAGTTGTTGCCCCTGATTGTAGCCCCCTACACGAAAGTGGCAATTTGCCTTGTTTGGGGTGAAAATGTAATTTAAAAATGTATATATATATATATATATATATATATATATATATATACAATCCTTTGTGGTGTCAATAAGTTTCAATACTTTTTGGTACAGACATTTATCATAGTCTCTTAGATAATTCTGTATGTTATTGCTATGCAGCGTATGAGATGATTGACCAATTTGTATGATTTCAGGGTCAAATGAGCAGATATAGCATTAATTGGAATACACCCTACTAAACCTGATTGTCACAAATTTCTAAAATGCGATTTAGACGTGAAGACACTTTCGAAGACGATATGCAGTTAAATTTTGCTTTAACGTTTTAAAAAAAATCCACAGATATGTATGGAACTCTTCAGACTGCTTTTGCATCATCTTGCCTCAGTTTTTGAGTGGTATAAGATTCAAGGATCTGTGAGATATGATAGTAGGGGTGGGAAGGAAGGAAGTCAGAAGACCAGAATTGATTGGCCAAATACAGAATTTCATGAATAAGGACCATCGCAAATAACAGTAAGTAACAGTAAATGCACAGAGCTACAACACTATCCGTGTCACAAACTATTTGACGAAGATATGCATCAAGACTAATCTATATACATGAATTCGTATTTCAGTCTGTTTGTTTGTTTGTTCACAATTTGATTAATATATACAAAATGTCCATTGCTTTAATGTTTCATTTATTTCTATATATCATATGGTTCTTTCAAAATATACAATTAATAGGTCACCTCATTTGCGTATTATATTAAGGAACATCGATTTTATTAAATAGATGTACGTTAGTTAAAGTTTCAAGAGAGAGAGAGAGAGAGAGTTGCTTTAAGTGTTCTATTTAAGATTGTTATTTCATCAACTTTAAATAACAGTTATATTGATAATATATTTAATTTAATTTATTTGGAATTATTATTTCCGACATCGATTTTTTACAAACGGGTAGAGTTATTTCCCCTGATGAGTGTTTTATGTTCTGAAGTTCGAAAGATTAAAAAGGAAACCCTTTTCCCACATAAAATAATTTGGTAATCGCAATACGTTTCTAGCGTGAAAAAATGATTTCGTGTAGACAACAAGAGGTTTTGCTTTATTTTTAAATATTAACAAATAAAATAAAACAAAATAAAATGAAAAAAATAAATAAACATTTACGAATAAACGATGATATCTCATTTGTTTGGTTTTATTATTCTTGAAACGACTATACAGAATCTTTGTGATAAGGTCTCTCGCCCAGGTCAGCAATTGACCTCTGGCTTCATCAGAACTGTTGGTCGTGATCGTCTATTATCCGGGAGTCTTTCACATGGGTTCTCAGCGTCTTAGCTCCGTGTTGATTTCTGCTGAAAAGCAAATAGCTTCGCATGCACGCCAGTGAAAGGAAGACATACTCAGGATTTCTAACTACGAAAAAGTTAATTTTATAAAAGTTACAAGTTTTTACATATATACATCGTCCAGTTTGATTACACCAGGAAAAATCAAGCTTCTCCCAAGATCTTATTCTTCGTTCTTATGATGGCGGTGGCAGCGACGGCAGAGTAGGAGTGGTATCTCTTGGTTAGTTCTTTTCTCACGGAGGTCTGGATTAATCTGCTCAATTCGGACCGGGTATTCGCTCTTATACTAAGGTAACGGGGTGGGTCTGGCGATCTTCTAAACTAATCATGGTCTGACAAACTTCTAGGAAATCCCCAGATCCATTTTGCGTGTGAGCACCTCATCGATCGTCCGTAGTTTATGAATCTGAGACCAAAATTAAACTTTCCTCACACGCCCTGAAGGTGACCCCTTATCACGGTGTAGCAGGTGTCTTCCAGGCCAACAAGTACATGATTTCATTTCTGCATTATTCTGACATTTCCTGTCATTGTTTTTAACAATAAAAGTACCTGTTTGTTTTTGTACGAAGCACAATAAACTCGTCCCTCTTTATAGGTCACCTGCCGCTGTCCGGGATTTGATCAACGTTTAACGGAAAATCTCAGCATATTTGCCCGGCCTTACTCAGGGTTTTAAGGGATTTTAACCTCCCCAATGTGAAGCAGTATAGCTCCTCAAGACGGTCACGTCATATCTTTGAGCCTTCCGGGGATTGACCTCCTCCCAAAAGAAACAAGATAAAAATTTCTTTTATTTACGAAAACAAAATCAGTAAAAATAGTGTCTTTACAAAAACAAAAAAAAACCCCAAAAAACAAACCAATAAAAGGAAAAGTTAATATTTCTACAGTGGACAAAGTCGTTTGCAAATTAGGCTTTCCCTTTATTCGCGTTTGAGCTATTTTTTTAAGTCGCTACGGTAATCGCTTCTATTTTTATTGAAACAAACGCACGAGCAACAAAAAGTGCTCAATATCTGGAGATTAGCTTCCTCTCTTTGTATCCATTCTATCGAAATATCTGGTGTCCTTTTCTTTTGGGGCGATTACATTTGCATGTTTTATCCGTTCTTTTATTTTGTAAATTGTTATGGGGTTATCGACGTTGCCACTATGAAAATGATCTATAACCCTACGATAGCAGGTTTGTTCTAAATAGAACTTCATGTCGATTTGGGCATCGCCGGGTATTCATGCTAGTATATATATATATATATATATATATATATATATATATATATATATATATATATATATATATATAATTTCAGGTTAATATTCCAGGTTAATATTTTCCAGATGTAAAAGTAACCAATAATCAAGTTTTATCGAGATTAATATAAAAGTGCTCAATACCGAAAGAGGGCAAGATCACTTTTTTATTTGTGTTACATAAGCATTGGTATACCACTACACATTCAAGAAGATGTTTTTGTCAGCCAGTTACTAATCGCTATTGCTTATTGTTGTGGGGTACAAATCACCCCTATTTGAGAACTAAGTGGAATCAACCAGTCCTATGAATACCACTGGTTTCAGAGACTAAATGAAGACTTTCATACCATTTTTAACCGCATGCTACGAACACGTTCCTCTCATACTACTTTAGTGGCTCCTGTACTCTTTATGATAAATACTTATTTTATTTTATACACTTTACACTACTTGTGGTTTCTTTCATTTATAACCCCTAGCACGGGTCTACAACAACTGGCTGACGAGGATGATTAATTAATTTCCCGGATCAATCTACAATAATTACTTACAACATCTAAAGACTCACTCTAAAAAACAACTATTGGAAAACAACATTTGACAACGAAAGGAATTAAAGAAAAAAGAACACATGCGAATATTCGAAATAATTTTTTGCTACACTCGGTGGAAATTCGAAACGTCAAAAGTATTTATTTTTCAAAAGTTCGGTAAAGAACGGGAAAAAACTACTTGTCTACATTAGGAAAAAAATCAACACCCGAGCGTAAAAATCCACAAACACGGAATAAAGAAGACTTCGATAAAAGACAACAATTCTTGCCGAAAAAAGGAAAATGACCGAGATCAACCCCAGGAAAAAGAGCTATACGATCATTCCAGAGGAATGAAAAGCTCGGGAGAGGGGAGCGTTGTGGGGGTACAAATCACTCCTATTTAAGAACTAAGTGGAATCACCCAGACCTATGAATACCAGTGGTCTCAGAGACTAAATGGTGACATGTATATCATGTTTAACCGCATGCTACGAACACGTTCCTCTCATACCACTTTAGTGGCTCCTGTATTCTTTATGATGAATACATATTTTATTTATACATATTTATAGAGTTTACACTACTCGTGGGTTCTTTCATTTGTGACCCCTAGCACGGGTCTACAACACTTATACAAAAGCTTAGTCTGTAACCTTACATAATGTTACGGATTAATCTTTTGTACAACCAATATTATCTGAAGAGATATCTAGTTCCTGTAACTGGCTGACCGAAACATGCTCATGAATATGTAGCGACATATTAATGCTATCTCTCTCTCTCTCTCTCTCTCTCTCTCTCTCTCTCTCTATATATATATATATATATATATATATATATATATTATAGTCAGGTCATGTCATATGCTACTGGTACCATGTAATCCAGTACTACCCGCCTCATGGTCGGGTCACGGCCGACTAAACTGGTTCCCCCACTAGACTTGTTTGGTGAGGAGGGTAGCTAGTCTCCATGAAGGATTAAAAACAAGACCTTCCAAAGGGCGAATGAATCTTTTTTCGGGGTCATCGGCCAACTAGCACCGTGTATATTTGTGTGTGTATAATATATATATATATATATATATATATATATATATATATATATATATATATATATATATATATATATATATGCGTGTGTGTTGGGGGATAGAGGGCTCCCGTAAGCTGTGGTGAAGGCAACCTTTCTAGGAGAAGCAAATCTCTGATTAAAAAAAAAAACATAAAGCGGGATACCAGTACCCGCATTAAACTGTTCTGTAGTTTAACTTGTGGCTGGCTATCTTGCTTTTGCTTGTTGCTGGATCTCAACATTTTGAACCGAGAGAGAGACTTAGCTGTTGTATAAAGCTAAGACTCTGTAACATCGTCTGTGTATAGATACTCACTCAGGCATTTGGACTCATGGACATTAAGTGTCTGGGGGAGTGTCACTCCTCTGACAAGACGTTGCAATCATCATATATATACATATATATACACACATATATATATGTGTGTGTGTGTGTGCATACATGCTTGATTGTGCGTAGGCCTAAGCTCGCCTATATAGGAATGTGAATATATGCATGTGTTGGTATGTTTTGCGGCTAAGTTTCCCTAAGTCCCCGCTTGTCATCAGATTATCTAATTACTTTCCACCGGTCTGTTGTCATAACAACCGCTGACGCGCACAGTTCCACAATCTGGGTCGCGTCTCTTCTCGGCCAGGCAGCCGTATTTAAACGAATTTAGCTGACCAAACGAATGATACTCCAAAAAGAACTAGGCCGATAAATTTAATAAATGGTGCTCTAATTAGCCAAACAGGAAGTATGCGCTGGATAATTCTTATTGTAAAGACTTCCGGTTATCAGTTTTATTTCGTCTGTGTGTAAATTATTTAATCTTTGGAATTGACTCAATTACAAATAGAATAGACTCACCAGGTGTTTTTAGTTTTGCCAAATACAACCGTAAATGCAGAAACACTATATAATAGTTTATATATACAATCAGGCCGCCCTGCGTTGCCTGGTCGCAAAATAGGCATTAATATTATATTTTAATTAATGCAGAACTCTTATCTATAATATAAATCTCACCTGTCTGTTTAATTTTGTATGTATGTATTTATGTATGTATGCATTATGTGTGTCTGCCTAAACTTTCGACAGAGGTGACGGATGTTCACAAGATCGGTATCGTGTTGAAGCTTGACCCTTCGGAAGACAAATATCGAAAAAATGGATAAAATATTAATTTCTTCACTCTCAACCGGGTACTTTTCTACAGAGAGGGATCGCTTTTTTCGCTGGTATTTTCGAAAATCATCCCCTCTTTTCGATTGACTAGCATTAATTTAAACAATTCGTGAGGAACCCATTTATCAAGGTTTCTGTCTTTCCAATCTCTCTCAAGTGGTTGAAAATCGTTATACACGTTATGTCTAATTCAGAAGCAAGTTCTCGAACAGTTGCGAATGGATTGACTTTGATTAAGGCTTTTAGTTTCTCGTAATCAACATCTGATGATCGGCCACTATGCTCATCTAAGATTCTCGTTGCCGCCACGGAATTTCTTAAACCATAATTTTGCTTTGCGTTTAGTAGTGATTTCTGGGCCAAACACTTCCTTGATCTTGCGAACTGTTTCAGCAGCTTTTCGGCCTAGCTGTAATTGAAATAAGAAAATTGTGCGAATTTGCTTTTTTTTTTTGGCCATCGTGCATTCAACGTTCTGAAAAGAAGACATAATTGTTTTAAAACTATTGTAATTTAAACGATCTTCAAAATGATATATAAAGTAAAAGTATTATAACGAAAACTTATTCAAAAATACATCATTTGAAATCGAAACTAAAAATTCCGCAAGAATTTTCTTGTCAGCCTAATATTTATCACATATTTTTATTGCTCCACACAAAATATAAAGCCATTTCCTGTAAGGAACTAAATATATTACTTCAAGGTAAAACAAAAACTAAGCAAGGATGAGTGTTAAATGGATAAACTATTACCCAGAAAACAGAAATTTTCCCCCCTTTTCCAGAAACATCGCTCCTGAAATTTGAAAAGAGAACAGACTAAATAAGGGAACTAAATGCATGATCCACTTTGTAAGATCCTGACGTTTCCCTTACAGTAAAAGCACACAAATAAAAATGTAAACAATACGAGAAGCGACACTCGAAAAAAAGAAAAAAAGAAAAGAAAACGCGATTAAAGGATAAGCGTTTAAATTCGAAAATAAAAATAATCCGTATGATAGGGAATTTAATTAAATTATAATCTTGAAAATTGAACTAATTGATATCAATATAGGCGACTTCAAAATGTGAATTATAAAAATTACTGCGAATCTTAAAATGCTGGCCCGGAACTGTAATGTAGAATTTTAAGCTCATCGCAAACACTGTAAATATTAACTCAGGTTAAATTTTGAAAATTTTGAAATAATAATGCATATGCTTGAAAAATATTAGCATAATAATAACGTTAAAAAATATCAATAGAAAAGAATAAACTTAATTATAATTACGCTTACCGCGATACTAACTAATTAAGCCTGTACTGCAGGAAGTAGGAAAAAGAAAATAGAAAATAATGCATAATAGATGAAAAAAATGGCTTCCCACTCACTACGAATTCTGAGTGATTACTGCATTACCTGGCAAATGTATTCACTCAAAAACCTGATACACAGTGGGCCCAGTAGTGGAAATAAGCAAAAAAAAAAAAAATGATATCTTTTTTTAAATTTCTGAATTTAATAGATAAAAAGTAAATAAATTTCTGAATTTAATAGATAAAAAGTAAAATAAATTTTTGAATTTAATAGATAAAAAGTAAATAAATTTCTGAATTTAATAGATAAAAAGTAAAATAAATTTTTGAATTTAATAGATAAAAAGTAAAATAAATTTCTGAATTTAATAGATAAAAAGTAAAATAAATTTCTGAATTTAATAGATAAAAAGTAAAATAAATTTCTGAATTTAATAGATAAAAAGTAAAATAAATTTCTGAATTTAATAGATAAAAAGTAAAATAAATTTCTGAATTTAATAGATAAAAAGTAAAATAAATTTCTGAATTTAATAGATAAAAAGTAAAAAAAATTCTGAATTTAATAGATAAAAAGTAAAAAAAAAATCTGAATTTAATAGATAAAAAGTAAAAGAAATTCTGAATTTAATAGATAAAAAGTAAAAAAAAATTCTGAATTTAATAGATAAAAAGTAAAATTAATTTCTGAATTTAATAGATAAAAAGTAAAAAAAAAATCTGAATTTAATAGATAAAAAGTAAAATAAATTTCTGACAAAATAAAACACAAATAATGCCATTTGCCTCATTTTTAGCGATTTTACGAGATTTTGAAGTTGCAGGAATCAGTAACCTTTGTCACGCTCAGCTTTCCATAAGCAAAACTGTACCAACCTCAGAACACCTCTCAAAAATGGAAGAAAATCCTTAAAAACACACTCCTTACATGTTTTGTTAGGTTTGTTGAGAATTAACTTATCAACTAATAAAATTGGTAAAAAAATCAACATTTACAGAAGAATTGAGTATAATTTTCATTCTTCTTTGTAAAAAAAACATGCCAAAATTATACATTTTTTCTTACACGAATCAGGTGATTATTTTTTCATAACTTTCAAGATATCTTCAAAAGAGATTAAGCTTACATATTAAACTATATACTTGCACCTGCCAAATCCAAGTAATTAAATAAATTCAAATATGTTCCCGTTAGCATCTCGAGGTTGCCCAATGGTTGAAACCGTCGCACTCTTTTTTTTTCACACTTTAATTTACAACTTTGCCTCAAGGGTTCGGGTTCGATCCTTATACTTACCTACCAAAACTTATTTTTATTTTAACCCCCCCCCCCGGAGTTTTGATTTACCCAAAACCACACACACCTATAAACACCCGGGCAACGCCGAGTACCCTTCGCTAGTATAATATAAAGATAAGAATTCCTGGCATCATGAAAGATTAAAAGTTTAAGTAGCATGTGCCAGGACTAGGTGGTCCAGATTGTATTGTTAATTATTATCAAGCAGACAGACTGAACAAAATCTGCATTTATTTCTGATGAGTACGGAATCCACAGATGTACTCTGAAGTTGTGGGAAAGTCTAGTTGATGATGATGGTGTGGTTCCTACTAAAATTGGTGACTTTAAGATCAGGCAAGGTATTACAGCGAAACCAATTTCTGTATCAGACCAGAAGAGTGTCACAATAACCCATGAAAACATCAGTGGTATTACATCGTGTGCAGGGACCTAGCGTGCAGTTTATACACCGGTTGTATAGCTGGGTCCCCTCTTTGTAGGCTGTGCATATGAACCGGTTACGGGAATCGACTGCGTGTTCCATAAGTTGGATAGTAGGAGGTTGTCGTTACTAGAACAGTGTAATAAAGAAAACAATCAACAAGTACACGTGTTATGAGTACATTTAAGTCATTGAAATGAAGCACGCTGAAACAGGATCATGTATTTAAATATGTACAAGGAATATTTATTTACACAAAAAGGTTACGAACCTTACAGAGTGTTTGTGTGTTTATGACTAGCATGCATGTAGATAAACGTTCGTTGCGCATACGATGCGTGCGTGAATGTATGCAAGAGTTCGTCGAAGCATACGTTGGAAGTTTATTGTGTGTGTAAGAGTTTGTTTATACGAATTTCATATCTGTCTCGAGAAAAGATAAACGCCCTGTCGAGGCATGGACGTAATTTGCGTGCTACTCACATTTGAGGTTTGTAGTTGAAGGCAAACACGTGTTGTTTGCGCCATGTCTCGAGTGGAAAGAGAAAGACGAGAGAGAGAGAGAGAGAGAGAGAGAGAGAGAGAGAGAGAGAGAGAAAACGGAACAGAAAATGGAGAGCGCCACCTGTTGGGCAAAGCGGAGGTTATCACAGGGACGATAACTGATGCGTTGGTTAAAAGGTGTATGCATGGATGTGTGTGCGGTTGCTTATATAGATGTTACATTAAAAAGTCATGTTCCTATAATGACTCCTCAAAAAATTATGTATTGTTGCCACATAGACTACCAGCAATGGATTGAGAAGTATGGGCCATTAGGAGAGCTAATTCGTGCCGCCAGAGACAGAGTCTCTAACAAAATCCACGGGAAAACTGGTATCTTTTTGGACAGATGTAATTATGCTAGTGGGAAAGGCGAGCCATCAACAACTGATCATCAAGGAAGACGTTTTTATCTGATGAGGTTATTGATTGCATACAAGAATTGATTCCTAACTTCAAAATCTTATAAAATCGCTAAAAATGGTGCAATTTACATTATTTTTTATTGTTGTTGTTTTGTCAGCAATTTATTTTACATTTTATTTATTGAAATCATAACAGGGATAATTTGTTGCTTTTCCATCATCAGTTGCCAACAATCCTCAGTGTTTTATCTTCCCCAAGACAAGTTAACCTTGATCAGATGAAAATTCTTTGTCAAAGTACAATTAGGAATATGTGTGATCATTTTAAATGCGTGTACCTAAATCACTCTTCATGGAATAATTCAACATTTGATCGAGATGATGGCTATGGATGATAGCTGCGGATTAGGAAACTTGTCAGAGGAATGTTCGGAATTCAACAATAAAGAAATCCGTAATTATTTGCAATTCCTTTAAATAAAAAAACCCACCACAAATTGAACAGTTAACTGATGTTATCTGTAGACTGTTTGCATGTTCTCATCCTGGTGTTGTGGAGCAGTTCAATCAATTGCATTCTAATACGTATTGCTCTGAATGGTGTAGAAAATGATCACACTATTAGATCTCATGTAAGGCTTTTTAACCTATTAAATACATTTTATGTTTCTCTTGTTGAAGATATCTTACTTGATTAATATGTTGTATATATATATATATATATATATATATATATATATATATATATATATATATATGCATATGTGTTGAGGATAGGATGGTCTGCTGTGTGATAGACGACCCTGTCCCCATGTGTAAGATGGTGGATGAATATATTTAATGGTAGAGGAATTGAAAAGACAAAAGATCGCATAATGAAGACGAAAACATACCGTTATATATCAGCGAAATAAAGGCAATTTATTTACATCAATATACCTGAAGAAGTGATAGAAAGAATGAGAGTTCATTGAAAGATGAGTAGCGTTACGTGCGGTTGACTGGCTAGTCAGGAACGCGGTGGTGGCCCGTGGCCCCACCGGAGTGGTGTTTGTCACACCTTGACTGCTTGAAAGTCCAGCGCGAAAGAGGGAAGAAATATGGGGAACAGGAAGTGACGAAGCTAGGTCGCTCTTCTGAGTTAAAGGGCGACAATCGAGTTAGGCTGGGAGTTTTCAACTCACACACACACACACACATACACACACACACACACACACACACACACACACACACACACACACACACATATATATATATAAAATTTCGTATTCACATTATTAGACTTACAACAAACCCTGAGCAAGTGTCAGTGGATCATTTTTCACTAAAATATTCCCAAATATCTAATTTGCACTTTCGGAACCCAAATCCAGAATTTAGGTTTTTGGGCCCAAAACACCATCAAATTTTACATTTTTGAAATATTTTGTTTTTGTATTCAACTCTTCTTTTTATCTAAAAAAAAAACCCAGAAGGACTTAACCACCACCCGAGATCTTGCCATTGTCTCTATTTCCATATATATATATATATATATATATATATATATATATATATATATATATATATATATGTTCATATATATATATATATATATATATATATATATATATATATATATATATGTTCATATATATATATCCTATAATGTTTTTGGTTTCAGGCAATAACTGTCTGATGTTGCTGACATAATCATTTCAGATCCTTCTTCTTATCCTCTAGGATAATTGACAAAAAATTTATTATCTATGAAGTCTATGATTGTCAGTGGTATGTTCGAGAAAGAAGTGTTTTCCATTAAAAACTCTTCTAAATTAAAGGCGGGAACAAAGTGTGCCTTAATTCATAGAGTTTCAATTATGGCTCATATCATTAGAGGAAATGAAATGAAATCAGAAAATTTCATCAGCTGCCAAATAAACATATATTTTGCTCATCAGCCTATACATTGAAATAGTTATTTAAAATGTATTTAAAAGTCATAGACAAAGGATATATTCAGCCTGGACAATCCAATGGCAGGATGAGTTCAATGGGTATAAATATATATGTACAAATGAATGACGTCATAAAAAAAGATTTTAACAACATTTTAGATAGATGTGACGACCCGTAAATCATTTAGAGGGGACAGAAAGACAAAAGAAGGTTTGAGATTCGAAAGATAAAGAGAGATAGAGGGAGAGGGAGTGAGATTAAGATAGGAAGAGTGAGAGGAGAACGAATAAAAAAAAGCCTTACATTTTATTAAGTCTGTATTCAAGTAAATATCTATGACGAGTTTTATAACAAGCCCTGTTATATAACACGACCATTATTTTGTATACTTTGCAAATGCAATGAACCTTTATATGTCAGTCCTGTTACTTTTCCGACACATCTCCTTCCTACGCGTATTTAACATTGTCAGGTTTCGCAGCGGGAGAAAAAATATTGTCGCTTCCATTTTTCTCTTTTTATTCGTTAGAATTTGGATTTAGGCAATATTTTCAGCTTCAAATCTGCCAAGGCTTTGACAAACCTGCATTTAATGTAGTTTTTATATTTGTTAAAAAAATATCTTTTCTTGCGCATGATAAGGGCAGGATACTTTTCTAAAATATCTTCGTCTCGATGACTCTTTACCGTATATAAATAACTCAAAAAATATAAATATATACACACACTCTCCCACACATGTTTCACACACACGCTCTCTCTCTCTCTCTCACACACACACACACACACACACACACAAACACACACACACACACACACACACATATATATATATTCAACTATATAGATATGTACATTAATATATATATATGCATATATATCGATATATACTTATATATGCATATATATATATATACTCACGAATATATATACACACACATATATATATATATATACTCACGAATACACACACACACACAAGCACACACACAGACACACATATATATATATGTATATATATATATATATATATATATATATATATATATATATATATATATATATATATATATATATATATATATGTTTATATGCCTCCAATCGGGAAAGGTTTTACGTTTCTAGTTTTTTTCTTCTGCATCATTTATAGTTCTCCAGTTTGGATAAAGTATAAAAAAGTGTTTTCTTATTTGTGAAAAAAAAAAAAAAAAAAAAAACGACGAGAGGGAAAGGTCGTCTTCCATTCTCTATATTTGTCCTGTCAACGATCTGCGATTTTAAATATGGCGCCGGTACGCATGCGAATTTTGAATGAGTTTCAAATGTTGACGTGACACTTGAAGAAGTTTACAAGGCGGAAAAAAAAAGGAATATTAAACAGCGGACAAACGTCCTAGAACAAGTGAGTTTAATAAAGAGATGAAGATATATTAACGATATACATACACAACACGCACACACACACACACACACACACACATATATATATACATGTATACATATATATGCATATTATATATATGTAAAGTATATACATATTTATATAAAAACACACACACATATATATATGTATATATATATATATATATATATATATATATATATAAAAGGTATAAAACAAAACTGAAAAGAAAAAAGACTAAATTGTTCGACGTTTCTCACAGTGTTGTGGCTTTTATAAAGAGTAAAACGTATAGAATGCTTCAGATTGCTTTTGGACTATCTTGTATGAATGGAGCATTAATTTCTGAGTAGCATAAGCGATTCAAGAAAAGCAAGAAGTCTGTGAGGGATGATGAGAGGTGTAGGAGGAGTAAGAAAGATAGAAAACCAGGGTCGATTGGCCAAATAAAGAAATTCATGGATAAACGATCGTCATGTGTTTATAGAGACTTTGACATGCTCACACAAGGAGACTTCCATGACGCTTTCCAGAAAGTGTTGGAAAGATACAAGTGCATTGCAGCCGGAGGAGATTACTTAGTTGTGTACTATCAATAAAAGTGCTCATAAGAAAAATCTGGGAACTTACTGTAGGCACTACGTATATAACAGAACACATTAGTACCTATAGTCAACTAATATCTATTTAAAATAAAATAATAAAAGACTACTGTTCTCGTTTCCTATGAAAATTTCTAATAAACCATCAATCTAATCGTATAAGCATTGCTGCTCTAGAAGCCTATATGACTAAACTTACTGCATATGCCCACTGATCTGACATTATACTAAATTTAAAATTTATACTTTTACATGTAAACTGATGATGGTGTAGGGACTTTACAATTGAGTTCGAATTATTCGAATGGTTGTAATTATCATTTCTTACACTGAAGATTGCGTCAGTATAAAACACTAGTGCATATACGTAAAATAATATATGAAATAAAAAGGTTGCATATATATATATATATATATATATATATATATATATATATATATATATATATATATATAATTAATAGACGTCACGATATTGTAGAATAAAATTCACAATATTTTATTGAAAACAAGTAATATGAGAAAGAATGAGAAAAATTCCTTATTCTATGGAGTTTCGAAGATAGGCTCTTCTACTCAGAGGAAAGAAAACGTTAGTAAAAGAAATATACAGATAAACATCTAATTTTTCTGGTTAGCACAGTTTTTGAAAACGATAGTTAGAAAAGTTTTTGAAGGAAAGTAAAAGTACGAAACGCTAGTTCATGTAGATAAACAGATTGCATAAGTATGACTGCTTCGATATTTTCCATTTCTTTTTTAACAACATTTCTTTTGATCCCTCTCTTTCTGAAAAAGAGATTTATTCTCGAAATATCAAAGACTTCTACTTTCCCGGTTATCTCTATTACTGTTTTGAATTTGTGATTGATTTGGAAAAATGGATATATGAAGGCAGAAAAAAAAACTCTGCAAAATTCTCGTTCGTTTGTCCATTTTGGCCCATTTTTGTCCATTCATTACATTTTTTTTATTACGTTTTCACCCAATCCAAGGCACATCGCCACTTTGGTGTAGGGAGCTACTATCAGGGCCAACAGCTACCGGGGTACTATGTAGGGAGTTGGACAGCAAAATGTCGGGTCATGCTACACGTGAACTTCTGCATGTCAATATAGTTGGGGAAGCAGGGACCCGGAAGGGAATTTCAAAGTCTAGCCGTTCTGGGGAAGAAACTACTGGAATAGAAATCTCTTTTACATCTAGGGATCTCTACTGTGTGGGGATGGGATTTAGATGCCTGTCAGGTTTGTTGAGGGTGTTTACGTCGTTGGGGCACAAGTGCTTGCAGTTCGTCAGAGGATTCACCATTAAAGTACTTGTAGAACAGGCAGAGGGACGCAACATTACGTCGATGGGACAGAGGCTGAAACTTAGATGACAGTTCAGGACCTATCAGGTTGGCGACTCTCTTTTGAACCTTGTCTAGAAGCGAGAGACTAGTAGCAGATGCACCATCTCAAATATGACAACAATACTCCATACATGGGCGAATGGTGGCCTTGTAGAGGTACAGAATACTTTCGGGTGTTAGTAGTTTTCTAGTAGGGTAGAAAGAGCCGAACTTCTTTGCAAGAAGAGGGACCTCCGTGGCCTTCGGGCCAAGATCAGGGTGTAGTGTCTGTTCCGGCAGATGCTGTAAGCAAAGACCATTGCCTTTGTGGCAATCTTCTGGTCCATGTAGGGAGCTGGTCCCCTTTTCCCTTCCCCCTCCCCTTCACTCCTCACATTAAAAATTTAATTTTTCATGGAGGCATAATTTACATGGTTCGTCTAAATGTCTGCACGTGGTAGCTTGTCTCATTATTTTCCATTCGACTACCGGCGAATGTCCGCTTTCTTTGAGTTCCCAGTATTTATTCGCTAGTGTTGTTTTTATACGGTGTTTTTTAAATGTAAATTATGCCTCCAAGAAAAATTTGCTATCCTGTACTTTAAAGAACCTCAAAATATAAAAAAGCTGATTGGCTAACCAGAAATCCTCAACATATATAAAAACAAGAAGCAACCACAGAATTCGCGCATAAGCCTGACGAAGCCTATAAGTGGATGAAACGCAGAATATTCAGTGTAGCTTAATCGCCATATATATTTTATAAATTGCTATATATATATATATATATATATATATATATAAAAGCGAAAATGTGTGTATGTTTGTGTGTGTATGTATGTTTGTGTGTCTGCTAAAATCTTTTGACTAACACAACAAAAATGAAGAAACTTGATCTCATATGAAAGCCCCACCTCCCGGACGACAATTATCGAAAAATTAGCCCAAAGTAACCATCAGAAGTGCGTCAACTGATCGATTTTCTGCAGGGGGGGGCCAAAAACGTGACATTTTAATGTTAAACATTACATATTTTTAAATCGATTTATAACCGCCCCCAAAAATACGGCCGCCATATCTTCTACATAAAGTATACACGCGGCCGTTTATTTTGGGTCAACTTGTATTTAAAACCCGCTGAGTCATGTCACGTGATCTTGACGTCAGCAACCTCTAATGGCGGTCTTAATTTACAATTTAAAAATGTTGTTATCGGTAAAAAGAAATTAATTAAAGCTAAACTATGAACTTGCTATGGCAACGTTACCAAAGTTATTACCACATTCAAAATAGTTAGACTCGATAGTTAAACGAAAAATAATAAGCCAAACATGTGAAGTAAAAAAAACAATACGCTTACAAAAAATATTAACGAACGATGTTTTTAAAAATAAAAACAGCCAGACGCCATTTTCCAGTCTTTAGAGTAAGGCAGACGAAGTGAGAGAGAGAGAGAGAGAGAGAGAGAGAGAGAGAGAGAGAGAGATGTCTAGACAGATTCGACAGGGGGAGGGTCAATAACGCATGCGTCAGATGACGTCATGACGTAGTGACCTGATTTACTTTAGATAGTTGATAAACCGAACAAACTTTATATACGCGCTTTAGCGTAGGTAGTTAAGGGTTGGTTCATTATCTAAACGTTTTGGGTTCGAATCGTCGTGTAAGATGTCTTTTTTTTTTTTCGATTTTTACATTTAAATATTGAACCCTGTATTATTTAATCCATTTTTCACGTAACGTTCGTTCTTTTTTCTGTTTTAATTTGTGTTTTACCCCCCGCCCGCTTAATTAAAACGTTTTCTTTTCTTACTTCGCTTATAACACTGCTTACATCGTCATCGTCGTCGTCGTAACGCTCGACGACTTTCACACATCTTTCACTTCTGGCTGGCCGATTTTATTTTCAAACTTCGCCTCAGGGGTTCGACTTCGATCCTACCCCCCGGTTTCTTTTTATTTAACATCATACACCCCTACAAACACTCCGCCGGGTACCCCTCGCTAGTATAATATAAAGCTGAATGTCTGGAATAGGCTTCTATATGGTTTACTATTTAAAAAAAAACTGATCACATATAATGATAGATGTATCGAGACACAGGAATGGGTACGTTTGATCTGGAAGAACAGTGGTTCATTAAAATTGTGGGGGCCTACGTTCGCGCCTGGTCCACAAAGTATGGAAATAAAAAAATGAAAAAAAAGTTTACAAGTGTTTTTGTTTATAGATGTACATAATAATAATTGATAAGTATGTTTTATCTTAAATATGGATGGTATAATAAAATTGTGGGGTCTGCGTTCGCGCCTGGCCTCTATACAATGGAAATAGGCACAAACTTTAATAAAGACTTTCCATATCTATCTGCGTAAGTATACTTTGATAAGTATGTTTCAGTTTGAAGAAATATGGTATAATAAAATTATGGTATGTTCGTTCGCGCCTGGCCACTATAGAATGGAAATATGTCACAAAGTTTAACAAGGTTTTTAATATAGATCCACAGAATATTGTCATAGGTGTTTCAGTGTGAACAGGTATGGTATAATAAATTATGGGGTTTATCTATTTTATTTTTACTTTCATCATATTTGGCTTCGGTTTTGATACCCCCAAATTCGAAGCTATCTGACACGAGAATACGAAGGAAGTTTTTTTTTTTTTTAAATTAGAAATAATTGAATTGGGATAAAATAGCCTAGTAACTTAAAAGATGGTGTCTAAAAATAAGAATAGGAGGTGATAAAATGGAGTCTAAAAATAGATAATGATAAAATAAAAATTTCCTTCGTAAACTTGTGTCATTTTATTTACTTAATCTATCACCGCTATATTTCCAGATGCAATTTTTTAATCTCTACGATATTTTAACTTTTAAACGTAATCCACCACACTAGTTTACTCAAATTTATTTTCTCTCATAAAATGTATATACATGTATATATGACATCTAATTTACATAAGGAAAACACGCTGCTCTCCCCCCTCATTATATATAGCCCCAATCCCCCGACTCTCTCGTCAATGACCATTCCTCTTGAAAAAGCCCGCATAAATCGGGCGAAACGTTGAGTATCCAGGTCCTTCCACCTCCATTTTATTTCACACACACACACACACACATATATATATGTATATATATATATATATATATATATATATATATATATATATATATATATGAAATAAAATGGAGGTGTACTAATACGAAAAATAAAAACTGAATACTTAAATTGATAGCTAATTGGTTGCAACGTTTTATTTGTAAATATAAAAAAAAACATCCTCTCGGACTTAATGTGGTTTTTATTTGATTCACATATATCTCCATTCCACCCTTATAATCTCTATTTCATAATATTTCCTCGATTTAGCTCTCTGGACGAGACTAGTTATTTTTTATTCTTCACGTCTTAAATAAATACGGCTTCATATAACTATATCAAAATTTTATACCGTTAAATATTATATTATATTATATTATTATTATTATTATTATTATTATTATTATTATAATAATATTAATAATAATAATAACAATAACAATAACAACAACAATAATATATATATATATATATATATATATATATATATATATATATATATATATATATATATTGTAAGTTGTAAATATATATGCCGATTAAGCTACACTGAATATTCCGCGTTTCATCCACTCTAGGAATCTTCAGTCTTATGCGCATAAGCCTGAAGAGTCCTAGAGTGGATGAAACGCGGAATATTCAATGTAGCTTAATCGCCATATATATTTTTATAACTTACTAACTAGCTCTACTTACGTATAGAGCCCTTTTGAAGAAAATACTTAAAGTTTACGCATAAATTTATACTTTCCTATATTAATTTTATGTGAGTACACGAAGTAGTTATATATATATATATATATATATATATATATATATATATATATATATATATATATATATATATATATAGTCCTGGATGTGACCTTAAACTATATCCAGTGGTGAGGCCCCAGCTTGCGGGCTTTGGGGAGTGTGGAGACACCGTTTAGTTGGCATTGCTCTCAGGTCCACTCTGACCCGGAGTGGTAGTACCTGTTAGGGTCTCAACTATGGGTTAAATAGAAACCGACGTTAAAACAACAAATATATTCTATTAAAATTTGTTTCTTCAAAATTTTATGATTCGGCATTAAATAACCTGGAAAGGGTTGATATGCCGTAAAACAAAAAACAACCAACCATACACGATATATATATATATATATATATATATATATATATATATATATATATATACTCTCTATTTGTTTTTACATGCGTAGTAATATGTTGCTACACAGTCATGAGCATACTTCGATCATCTAGGTGCCAGTAACTAGGGACCTCTTCTGGCAATACAGTTTATACGAAAGCAAAGTTTGCAATTAAAATATCAGTCCTTACTCATCAAAGGGAGTTAATATCAGATAAAGAAATGAAAGGGAACGTGTGGAAGGTTAAACATCGAGATAGGCGTAATGGAAGGCTAGAAAGAAAGGTATTCTTGCGTGTGATAGCCGTGCGTGTGTGATAGACGTACTAAATCTTAAACATACTAGTGTATTTACGTTTAATCAGTGGAGGAATGTGAATTTGACGTATCTATGCTAAAAGGTGTTTCAGATTTAATCGGGGTTAATCAGTTATAAAAATGCTTTTAATTCGACTAGGATTTTTATGTGGTCAAAAAATGCACAATTTGTGTTGCCCTCTTTTATACCCCCGCCCCACCACTATCATCTCTACATACATTATTGAAAAGGTGAAGATATGAGGAAGAAAAGGAAAAAGACACAAGGGAGAAAAGAAAAAAAAGAAACAACAACAAAGAATAAAGAAGAGAAAGAAAAAGAATGGAAAGGGGAAACCGTGAGTAATTTGTTAAAGTATGTTTTTCCTTCTTACTCGCCCCCCCATCCCGTCAACTCCCCCACCCTCACTCCAATTTCTCATCATAGCCTTTTACTTATTTAATATGCGAACTTTGAAAGTTGTATAGCAACAATAATAATGATATCAAAATCTCAAAATGTATATAATTAATTTATCTTCATGCTTAGATATAATCATTCACTTTAATTTTGAAAAGGATAATTAAAAATAGAAAGGTAGTAAGAGATAAACAGGTTGGTCACTGCGATATTTATGATAATTGATAATTATAATTTTCAATAATAATTTTATTTTAAGTGATTTGAAAGAAGGTGGAAATATATAATGTTATCCGTGTTCCCTTGTTACATTTTAGTTTAATATCTAGGAAGTGAACTATATTTAGGGTTGTCAGCATTTTTTACTAGAAGTAAACCATCATCCCTATGTAAGTCAATTTTATCAATTTCTATATCTAGTCTGTAGTTACTGGTAACTAGCTGATCGAAACATGTCGATGACTGTGTAGTAACGCATTACTGCTTATGCAAAAACTAATAGAGTACATCCTGATCTATTCCGTTATTGAGCCTTCTTGTATTAACCTCGTTAAATTTCATAGGCTACAACCCCTGGAAAGCAACAACCGCTATATATATATATATATATATATATATATATATATATATATATAGTGTAAATGGTAATTAATAAAAAATGAAGAAAGTGCTCAATACCGTTGTAGAGCAAATATGCGTTTTATTTTTTATTACAGTATCTTTCTGTTAAGTTACATTATTGTTTCAGCTACTTGGCTGTTTGTTTTGCCGTCGGTAGCATCCTCAGACTTTTACAGAAATGTTCTCATCCCAAAATAGTGAACATTTCTGTAAAAGTCTGAGGATGCTTGCTACCGACGGCAAAAAAAAAAAAACAAAAAAAAACGGTCAAGTAGCTGAAACAATAATGTAACTTAACAGAAAGATACGGTAATAAAAAATAAAACGTATATATATATATATTCTGTTTTGTTTTTTGTTTTTCTTTAATGTTCTTATTTTATTCTAGAGGAGGATGGGTCATCCTACCGGTGTATGACAACTGTTCCTGCTGATAAATGTTCATAAGTCTTGCATTTATATTCGATATTCAATATTTTAAAAATGGCCCAGTTGACATATTGACACACTGTCCCTACAGCAGAACATTACAGCTAGATGTCAGCTGGCCCACACTTGCGTTCTGTGTGCCAGTCATTATAATTTGCTCCTCATCAGGATGTAGTGCTACTCATTTTAGCCATAGAACCTTTTATTGTCTATATAGTCCTGGATAAATTCTTCCAGAAAATCTGCACATGTTGGCCCAAAAAGCCCCTAACGAATTTTCGGCGACCCTTTTGGGTTATTTGTGTGGAAGGATTTTTTTTTTGTGCGTCTATCTTATTTTTAAGACAGTCTTGTCCAAAATGATTATCCAGTTTCGTGATGGACCTTCGCCTATTGGCTCTTCTTTTTTAATGTCGATGAACCATCATAAGGTTTGGATTCTGGGGGATCATTAGATATTGCCTGGTGCTCACAATAAATGCACGATATTAATGGTAAATCTGGGCAGATACAGCTTCGGCAGAACTGATTTGTCTATGTCAATATTTTCCTCGGTTTAGTGTCTGTTCGGTGTATGTCCTTTATGTCAATAAATCTATATGCAATTATGGGTTTTATGTGTAACAGAGCGTATGCCAGCTGTATACAAATGATTGCGAGATGACGTCACGGCAAGGAAAACGATTCTAAAAAGAAAAACGTGTATGCAGGCCGTTATTGACGTTAAAACGGTGGAAATATATGTCTGTTGTTTCAACGGAAAAAAGGCGAGTTATTCCATTTTTATGTTTCTTTGCGACGGAGTCTACAACGTGTTGGGTGTACGTGTTAACCCGTGTCTAATGACAAGCAAGTACATTTGCACACCACGAGAAAATAAAAATAAAGGTGGATATTCTTATCTTATTTTTTTTTATCAGTCGGTTCAATTTCCTCTCACCTTCCTGTCTGGAATATGAATGCTACGTTGCAGGTGTCTTCTTCAGAAAGAACGTATATTTCTGCTAATTGTTCATTAGCTTTTGTCCATGCCATATATTCAAGCAGATATATACATATACTCGTCCATAGACGCGAACCATTTTTATTTGTTAAAATCATCTTTAAGAACTAATTCTAACAATGGATATATTTTTAGATGCACATACGCAGTAAAAAAAAAAAAGACAAAACAAAAAACAAAAACAAAAAAGAGTTTCTGTCAGTATGTTTCAGTAAACATTAAAATAGGATTTTCTTTTTCTTTCACCCTTTGGTCTAAGTATTTTCTAAGATTTGTCACGCTTAAATTTTGGAATAAAATTTTCTGTTTTTCGGCACGCTTAAATTTGAAAGGTCACACACACACACACACACACACACACACACACACACACACACACATATATATATATATATATATATATATATATATATATATATATATATATATATATATATATAGCAGATTCGACCCTCAGAACATATGAGCTTCGAATCCTAGAACAGTCAAGCTACACTGAACCACTAAACACGTGATTGTAGACTTCTGTTTTACACGTAAAATAATAAATTAATAATATTTGTTTATCTTCAAATAATATGGGTGATCTTCTAAGGAAAAATATTTTCCTAGATCTCCAAGGTTAAATAACCGTATTATTTAAAAAGATATCAACAAAAATTGATGCATATATATATATATATATATATATATATATATATATATATATATATATATATATATATTAGTGATGGGACGATTTCAATATTCTTCCCGATTACGATAAAATGACAGATTCCTTACTAAATTCCCGATTCCAATAAAATTACCGATTCCGATTCTTTTATGAATAACAACTTTATAGTAAATATTTATTTACTATAAAGTTGTTATTTTTCTGATTACTGTAAAAACATGTTAAGCGTGCAGATGTTTTTTAAAAACGAGAAAATACACTTGTGGATGTTGTTGAAAATCATACGAAGAATATCGAAAAATTGGCTAAAAACATTAATATCTCCACCTTCAACTAGGCACTTTTCTACGGAAAGAGGTCGCTTTTTTCGCCGATATTTTTTAAAGTTATCCCCTCCTTTCGATTGTCTAGCCTTAATTTAAACATAAGTCACTTCCGCTTTGGCGGTGGTCGTAACCGCAAAGACGCCAGGTTGTTATCCCCGTTCATTTCCTCCTTCGCGGTACGGGTTCGAGCCTGCCTTCCTACTACCGTTTTTTTTTTGTTTGCTCAACATACACATCCAAATACCCTGGAAATGCCGGACTGAAATATATATATATATATATATATATATATATATATATATATATATATATATATACATATATATATATATATATATATATATATATATATATCACAAAAATCAAGACAACAAAATATAAAATGAGACCATCTTATTTTGTATTTTCTGATACGTTTCAATTGTTTCATAACTCTTTGGACAATTTTAAATATGTCATTCAAAACATATTCCAATACAGCTACTCTTCAGACGGCCAGATACACTATTTCTATATATTAGAGATAAAATGTTATTTCCTTTTAAAGATGAGCTTTAAGATTTCATCAGTTCCATTCAACGCTTCTCAAATGATATTCGTTTCCTGTCACAAGTTTTCAATGGCAATCTCAGTTTACGATGAAACAATCAAAGGTTTTCAATAAGATTCCTACCATTTATATATACCTGAATACATTCACAAAATCTATATTTTAGAGAAGAAGCGGTTGGGCCTACCTACACACCATCCTTCTATTTATTTTTTGTTTTTCGATAGGCTTTGTATTTAGTAATGTTATATTTAGTAATAGCCCTATTTTCGGATTTCTACTTTTTAAATGATATCTCAACTAATTACCTATTTTAATATTACCTTGATATTTTTAAGTTTTTTTATTTTAATGATTATTTTTATTCCCCAATTTATTTATTAAATTTATTTATTTCTCAATTCTAGTTTATCCTTATCTGCTCAATTATTTCTTCCACAATATATGATAGTTTCGTACATATTGGTTACGTTCTGATAAATATATGATTACTATTTTGTTTCAAAGGAAAGAAAGGTGATTAAAAGGGCAATTTAAATATTATTAATTAAAGTTTATCTTCATTCGATATCGGTTATGCCAATAAGTGAAATGTTAAATTTATCTTTTCAATTTTTATACTTCTCCAAGTATTTTATTTTAATTTATTGTCTTTATTTTTTCTTATCATCCTAAAAATCCTTATGTTCAAAGGGAGATAAATCTACTTAGTCAATTTTAACAAATTTAGCAATTTATCGAAATTCAATGCATTGATATTTTAATATTTAAACTTTATTAATTATCTGTTTTTAATTTTAAACTTCTAATATTATCTTTTTCATACAAATCTCGATTCAATTTCTCTCTTAGTTTTCTTCAATTTTATATTTTGATTACATTTATTTTAATTATCATTATCGCCTGTTATTGAAATTACCCGGGTGTTATTTTATTACCCATAACTATTATTAAAATTAAAATTATTTCTATTTCTCTTATTTAGCTTATAATCATTATAGTTTCTATATGTTAAGTTGATAATCTAATAATTTAGTTATAAAATTTAAATATTCTCTTTCCACTCTTACATTTTCGCCCAAATTCCAAATTTATTTAATCAGGTTTTAAGCGTGATTACAGGAATTTATTTCTATGAAGATAGCTTTGTATAACATTAAACCTTTTGTTTTAGATTTCCTTTTTAGAGGTCACTATTCTTATTTTACTTAATTTATTTTCTGGGGGAAGTTTTTATCAATTATTTTGTAAAAATCGTAAGGGATATTATTTTGTATATGTTCACTGAAAGGAGGATTAAACCAAACTTGTTTTTTGCATCTCCTTTTCTCATTCTTAATAGTATTATTAGTATTATATGCCTCTTCATTATTTTTAATTTCATTCTTTTTATTCATCTTATTATTTTAGACCTATTTTTATTCTTTACATTTCTTTTTCCTGTCATTGCGATTTTATACAATATTGTGTAGTTTGTTTAGCTATTTTTTATTATTCCCCTCCTTTATGTATCTTATGAGATCTAGTAAATGCTTCATTATAATAATCCTTATTTCATCCAATCTATGCTCACTATTTTACAATTGCAGTCTAGTGTTATTTATTATTTAAGTTCATTAATAAATAGTTTAATTTTTTCTAATCTTTACAATAACTATCGAATTAACAAAAATAATGCGTCATCTCTATATAGTCCTTCATTTAAGCCCGTTTTTTTATACACCCTCTGTAAGCATGTGTAGGTAATACGCAGAGTCTGGAAAGCCCATCGTAACATCAAAATGGTTCTCTTATTTCTTTTATGGAATTAAATGGTAATAAACAAAAGGAAACACGGGATTTTTAGGAAACGAACATGTATTCATATATATTACAGGCAAAATGAGTTGAGTAATACCATACCTCAACGATATAGCGTTTGTACACGCGCCGCTTGGTCGCGTGCCGATCTCAGACTGCCGGGCACCGGTCTCGATACCGGAAGTGACGTCAATAGAGGAAGTGACGTCATGAGATAGTCCATTAATCCCATGGAGAAGCGTCTCCAATATTATTATATCTGATTAAGGTTTTTCTCGCTAGTTAATTTAGTTACATATGTTTCACTTTCAGCTAATTTTAGTGCTTTCCCAGATACCCCAGGAGTTATGGAAGGAGTAATGTAGTAATGGCTTATACACTATAAACTATGTAATTAATTGTCAAGACAGGTCATTCGCACCCTCCCACTAATATACGCGCACACAACCTTCTTCTCCCACCCCTCCGAACGTATGCTGGATTTTAATATTATAGGTAATTCTAATTAGTCAAAGATTTATGTGCATATACCCAACTAAAAACAAATTACAAATGAAAGCGTGGTGCTTATTTAGAATTACACTTAACAAACAAAACAAAAATAACGAAAAATTGATGTTTTTGGTGCATTACCGAACAAAAATATATTTTTTAAACCGTCAGCATTCAAAATGTTTATAGCGTTCATGGCATAGGATGAATGAGATTTTTTAACGACATTGGAATATAAAAAGATGTACTTAACTGTTAATGTATTTATTGCGGACTATTATCCTCATGTTTTTTTTAGTTATTGTGTCACAACATTTCGGCCAACTATACCTCAGGCCTTCGTCAGGTGGTAACCTCGACGGGATAGGAAATCCGAATCTTCTAACTGCATCCCCAGTAATTACTGCCTTCCATAGTTGTTGTCGTCTCACCTCGTTTTGGCCAAATAAACCTCTGGCCGGCTTTGGGTGGGATTGAGGCCACTATATATATATATATATATATATATATATATATATATATATATATATATATATATATATATATTAGCTGGACGCCCGGTCGTAAAATACGCTTAAACATGATATCTTAATTTATGCAGATTGCGTATATTTTATTGTAGAATCAATCCTCTATTGTTATATATTACGGGGAATAATTTACCCGATAGACAAATTCGCAAAATAAAACGAATAATAATGATAATATAGTTCATCAAATTCCGCCTGTGTTTGTTTACAATATCACGGCAGCAGACGATCTTAAAAACAGTATTGCGTCTCTTATAAATAAAAAAAGAAGAATTTTCATAGGGGAATATTTTACACATACATACATATACATATATATACACATATACATATATATATATATATATATACATACAGACAAAAAACATTGTTATAGTTAAATATTTAAAGATTCATAAAGAATCGGAATCGGTAATTGTATCGGAATCGGGAATTCAGTACGGAATCGGTAATTGTATCTGAATCGGGAAAAATATTGGAATCGTCCCATCACTAATATATATATATATATATATATATATATATATATATATATATATATATATATATATATATATATGTGTACAGACGGTTTGAGAACTGTAAAAGTGGTGGCGGATGTCTATTTAAATAGACATTCCGACGAGTTATTTTCGGGCGTCGCTTCTGTGGTCGAGTGGGAGAACTGCCGACTGTAAACACGACGGTTTTAGGTTCAATCCTTGGCTTGGTAGAGATGCTAGTCTAGCAGCACTGATGAGTTGTGATACAACGAAACAGGACTGTATGTCGATGACTACAAATATAGTTCGTTGACTGTCATGGCTCTTGTGAGCTGCGACTTTGTTTGGCTGTGGAATTTATTATATACAATCTCTCATTCTGAAAATCCTATTATAAGTTGCTCATTTGGTTAGCATTGCTGGATGGCGTCGTCCTTTCGAGTTAAAAACTCCTACTTGTGAGACATCGGCTTGGGGTATTGACTGGTTGGATGGCCGCGTCCCTTGTCGAGACGAAGTAGGTTCAGTTCACAGTCGGATTTCGGCGCGGTTTGCTTGATCTGTGTTGGTTAATAGAAATTCTTGTGTGCGGGGCGTTTGCTCAGTCGCATGCAAGAGGCTCGGGTTTCGAATCCTGAGTTCGGATGTGTCTAACTGATGAGCCCAAATGAGGGCGAAACGCGAGTCTTGGACTTCCGGTTCGTTGACTGTCATGGCTCTTGTGAGCTGCGATGTTGTTTGGCTGTGGAATTTATTATATATATATATATATATATATATATGTGTGTGTGTGTGTATGTGTGTGTGTGTGTGCGTGTAAAAGGAATTTTATCTTATTTCTTATATGCAATGTACCACGCCAAACATGAAATTTTACTTAGAATCGATAACAGCATTAAATATATAAACAAGATAGACCGGGATTATGTGTTTTCTTTATATATTTGTTTTTCTTCTTGGCTTGTATTTATAAATTTTCTAGTGACTCAGCGATATGTAAGAAAAAGAAAACATGGTTGGGAATGAGATAAACGTGAAAATTTACTTACGTTTAAGTAAACAAAATTTAACAAATAAAAAAAATTCTAAACCGGAAAAATAAAAAAAGGGGAGAGAAGTAAATAACTGCACAGGAAAAAAGAAGAAAAAAAGAAGAAAAAAGAAGAAGAAAAAAGAAAAAAAAGAAAAAAAGAAGAAGAAAAAGAATAAAAAAAAGAAAAAAAAGAAAAAAGAAGAAAAAAAGAAAAAAAGAAAAAAAAAACGAAGAAAAAAAAGAAGAAAAAAAAAAGAAAAATAGAAGAAAAAAAAGAAGAAAAAAAAGAAGAAAAAAAAACATTAAAAAGATTGGGATTCCAAAAGAAAACATTAAAATAAAACAAACGACAAAAAGAAAGCAAAGGTTGTTTTGTTTTACGGCACTTCTACACTTTTTAAGTTATTTAATGCCGAATCCACTAATTTTGGAGAGAAAAAAAAATCAAGTATATCTTCCAATATTTATTAATGCTGCTTGATTTGGTTGTTTTGGTTTACGGCATATCAACACATGTTGTGTTATTTAATGCCGAATTTGGTAATTTTGGAAAAATGTTTTATGTTTCAAGTTCTTTATATCTTTCAATATTTATTCATTCATATTTTCCGCAATATATTTACCAATATTTATTTTATAGAAAGAGAACCATTTTTCATAATACGTGTCGTCATACAGCATTATCAACAAAGGATCTTCTGCGAGAATTTTATTAGGAAATCTTTTCCTATCTTGTACATATATATATATATATATATATATATATATATATATATATATATATATATATATATATATATATATATACACATATATATATATATATATATATATATATATATATATATATATATATATATATATATAACTACTTAATTTACTCACATAAAATTAATATACGAAAGTATAGATTTATGCGTAAACTTTAAGTATTTACTTCAAAAGTGCTCAATACGTAGGTAGATCTAGTTAGTAATTTATAAAATATATATGGCGATTAAGCTACACTGAATATTCCGCGTTTCATCCACTCTCGGACTCTTCAGACTTATGCGCGAATTCTGTGGTTGTTTATCGTTTTTATATGCTCCTCTTCTATTGAGATTTTAGTTAGCCAATCAGCTTTCTAGTATCATGAACCCAAAATAAAATCTCAATAGAAGAGGAGCATATAAAAACGATAAACAACCACAGAATTCGCGCATAAGCCTGAGGAGTCCTAGAGTGGATGAAACGCGGAATATTCAGAGTAGCTTAATCGCCATATATATATATATATATATATATATATATGAGCAAACAGTTAATAACATATGCTAAAAAACACTTTGAAATGAGTTAAAAACATATTTAATCTGAAAAGGAAACACTATATAAATGGATAGTCCTTAATCCGCGGAGTTTGGAAGTTTTATATATATATATAAGTTTTCGAAGTTTTATATATATATATATATATATATATATATATATATATATATATATATATATATATATATATATAAAAGTGAACGTGTCTGTCTGTGTCTCTGTATGTCTGTCTGTATGTCTGTGGCTGTCTGTCTGTGTACACAATAGCTATATTACTTTTCAGTCTACAGAGTCGAAATTTGATATACCGGGTGCTGAGATTTGGGAAAATATTTTTGATAGGTTTTCAGCAAGAAATTTGGATGTTAATGGGTCAAAGTTCAACGATTTGACCTTTGAGAACTCTACCAAATTCTTCCGGCAATTTTGTGTCTAAACACTTGAAATGTTAGATATAGGTTCCTTGGACATGGATCTAACTTAATATATTGATTTGAGCCCAAAACAATAAATATTAAGGGGTCACAATAAGGATCAAAGTTTTAAAAAATTGACCTCTGCGGTCTCTACCAAATTACTCAGAGAGTTTCTGGTCTAAACATTGGAAATTTTACATAAAGGGTATTCAGAGTTAGGGCAAGCTTTTTAATCGGGTTGGGTCGAAAATTTTTAGTTACCAATATATAAATGTATGTATGTATGTATGTATGTATGTTTGCATGTCTGCCTAAAACTTTTGACAGAGGCGATAGATTTTCACTAGATCAGTATGGTTTTGAAGTTCGACCCTTCATACGACAAATATCGAAAAATTGGCTAAAGACATTAATATCTTCACCTTCAACTAGGCACTTTTCTACAGGGGGGGGCGCTTTATTCGCCGATATTTTTGAAACTCATCCTCTCCTTTCGATCGTCTAATCTACGTCACTTCCGGTTTGGCGGTGGTCGTAACAGCAAAGACGTCAGGGGTTTTTCCCGTTCTTTTCATCCTTCGCGGTACGGGTTCGAGCCTGTCTTCCTACTACCACTTTTTTTTTGTTCAACATACACGTCCTAACACCCGGGCAACGCTGGGCTGTAATGATAGTATATATTAAAGTGAAAGTGTCTGGCTGTCTGTTTGTCTGTATACATTTCCTCACACGAAATTTGATATACAGGTTAGTGAGATTTGGGAAAATCTTTGTAATCGGTTTTCAGCCAGAAATGTGGCTGTTAAGGGGTTAACGCTTAACGATTTGACCTTTGAGAACTCTACCAAACTCCTCCGACACTTGAAATTTAAGATATAGGTTCCTTGGACATGGATCTTGAAATTTAAGATATAGGTTCCTTGGACATGGATCTAACTTAATAACTTTATTTGAGTCCAAAATAATAAATGTTAAGGGGTCAAACTTTAAAAAAATTACCGCTTTATTTATTTATTTATTTTTTTGCTCAACATACACCTAAAACACCTGGACAACTCCGGGCTGAAATGCTAGTCCTTCATAAAAGCTTGAATCTGCCAAAGAGTAACAGACCAGCCAATAAGTGAGAAGATCTATACTTATATATATATATATATATATATATATATATATATATATATATACATATATATTTTTTTTTTACAAAGGCATCACCACATTATCAAGGCCCAGAGGCCACTCAAGGATAAGGGTTAAAGAGTGTACAGTAGAAATTGGTCAATATAGTAATCATTAGTAATGAAAATTTGGTAAATTTAATAACTTATATGGAACGGCTCATCAAGAACTTATTTACTTTAGACTTGAACACAACCATATTGTAGTCAGCCGGAAAACAGGAAAACGGAAGACAATTCCACAGGCGTGCAGTTCTAAGAAAGAAGCTTTGTTCATGGAATCTACGTTTAGGTTTAGGCACAGATAAAGAGTGGGGGAAATTATTGATAGTGTTTACAGCTAGACGAGTGTTTCTTGTGAAAGTTTGGCGAGGGGGGACCATAGATTGAAGCTCAGTTGAACACTTTCCATGAAAATAACGATACATCAGAGACAAACTCGCAACATCTCTTCTGTGAGATAGAGGTTGCAAGGAGGAGAAAAGGACATCTCCTACGAGGCTACGAAGTCTATTTTGAACTCTATCAAGGCAGGACAAGTCCTTTCTAGCAGCTCCTGCCCAGATGTGGCAACAGTATTCCATCCTTGGACGTACCTGGCTCTTATATAGGTAGAGAATAGCATCAGCAGTGAGATATCTACTGGATCGATAGAAAGATCCCACCATTTTTCCAGCGGCCTTGGCAACAGATTTGATATACGTGTTCCATTTAAGATCAGGAGTAATGGTCAAGCCCAGAAGCTTGTAAAAACTTGAGGCCTCCTGAAGACGAGAGCCATTCATTTCAATTGATGACAAATGTGAATTAGAATGTTGATGATGGTTTTAGATGCATTAAAAGTAATCAGCCACTCCTTTCCCCATTGTACTACGTGCTCAAGATCAGAGGAGAGAGAATTGGAGAGAACTTGGTCGTTTACTGTCTTAGATGTGGTACCATAAATGATAGTGTCGTCAGCATAAATGTCTACAAATGATGTAAGGATATGATTTGGAAGATCATTAATGTAGATCAGGAAAAGAGTTGGGCCCAGGATGGATCCCTGAGGGACACCCACATTAATACTGTGAGCTTCTGATTTTTGCCCCTCAACTACTACTCTTATGAACCTATCAGAAAGAAATGATTTAATAATTGAGAAGACTTTTCCAGCTATACCATAGCTAGCGATCTTATGAAGTAAACCTTTATGCCATACCCCATCAAAGGCTTTAGATATGTCAAGAGCAATTGCCCTAGAAAGATTGCCACCGTCGAGAGATTTGCTAATCCTATGCGATATAACTGTAAGGACATCTGCTGTAGATCTAGCAGAACGGAAACCATATTGAGTGTCACTAAGAAGGTTATTTTTGTTGAGATGTTTGATTACTTCTGTATTTAACACAGATTCTAGCAATTTACTCATGACGCACAGGAGACTTATTGGCCTGTACTGAGAGGGGGATGAGCGATCACCTGAATTCTTAAATACAGGGCATACTGATGAGATTTTCCAGGGAGATGGGAAACTATTCTCCTTAAGACAACGTTTAAACAGTTTTGTAAGTATGGGCGCTAATTCAGGTTGAAGTTTTTTGAGTACTATAATTGGAATACCATCAGGGCCAGTTGCTTTACTCGAATCAAGGTTTTTGATTAGCTTCGCAACATCACGTACAGATATACGTATATCACATAGCGTGTTTTCTGATACAGGAGGAAATATTGGGGGTTGGCGGTCTTGGTCGCAAAGGGTAGAATTAGCTGCAAAGTTCTTGACAAAGAGTTTGGCTTTGTCTGATGCTGACGAGATTACCTCAGGTCCATTGATAATAGTTGGGATGGAGCACACGCTTCTGTTCACGATTCTGTTTGCTATTTGCCAAAACTGGTGGGAACCAAGCCGCTGCTCAGCTACTTTGGACTTAACAGATTGAGCATACAACACTCTTGCGTTCCTTATTACTTTCTTACAATGGTTGCTGGCAGTCCTGAAAACGGCTTTAGTTTCCATACATCTATTACGTTTGAAGCAGTGGAAAAAGTGATTTCTGTGCGCAATGGCAGCAGCACATTCTGGAGAGAACCATGGCTGGCTGTTAGGTTTTTGCTGAAACTTTTTAGAGGGTATGAATCGGTCTATGCCTACAATTAACCATTCAGTTAGGTCTAATACTATAGAGGGCACATCCTTTTTAAACATGGAATGCAGAGGTAGATCAGATATAAATGTACGGAAGCTATCCCAGTCAGCCTTAGTGTATCGATATACTGTACGATGAAGAGGTACGTCTGGGGACTTATTACATTTCATTTTTATCTTAATTGATACAACAGAGTGGTCGGAAGATCCAAGAGGCGACAGAACAGAAACTGAACATAGTTCAGGGCAAGTTGTGAGAAAAAGGTCTAGTAGGCTCGCATACTGGCCGTCATTATCGGGTACACGGGTAGGTTCCTGAACAATCTGAGTGAGGTCATAGGCAATGGAGAAATCATGACAGAACCTCCCCTCATCATTGGTCTTGTTTGAGTGGGTCAACCATTCGACGTTGTGAACATTGAAGTCTCCACATACGTGAATGTTAGCTGAAGGATAAGTAGAAAGGACTTGGTCAATTTTCTCAGATATGCTTTGAAAGATAGTAACTCCGCTGTTGTGGGGGCGATAGAGAGTAAATATAAATGCAGTAGTGTGAGCTAAAGCAACCCGGAAGCACATATAGGGTAAGTTAGGATCTTCCCTGGAGATGTCCCTCCCACATGGAAAGCTATCTTTAATATAGGCACATATTCCATGCCCATGGCGATCTTGGGGGTCAGATTTAGAAGTTAAGTTAGAGTATCCTGAAATTGCAAACTCATCTAGGGAAATAGCCTGTCCAATGCCAGTTTCACTTAAAAATAAAAGGTCTGGTTTAGTCTCCTGTAATTGGGTTTCGATATATATATATATATATATATATATATATATATATATATATATATATATATATATATATATATATATATATCGGTTAAAAGTGGAACCAAAACATACAACTTTCCAGCTTCATTTCTTATCCTATGAACCACGCCCATTCGCATTTAAATATCTAAAAAAATAAAAATAAAATAACATTGTAAACCCTATGATTGTTGACTTGTAGATGCAAACAGGTTTAGTCAACTATTACCAAAGTAAACGGTTTTGTTTTCAATTTTGCCCCCTTATCTACAATTTTGCCGGCTAAAAACCAAATCGAAAGTGTACTACAGGTCCAAATATCGTTTATGCCCAATCTGTAGACCTAATATTCAAAGAGAAGTTTTGTAAAAACTCTTCACACACCGACGTGTGTCCACAACATAAGCACATAGAGCGCTTCAATGATGGCTTCAAAAGCAACATGAAGGATATATATATATAGCGAAACTGGAATAGGGCCGACCACTTCCCTAGATGAGTTCATAATTAACGGATACTCTAACTTAACATCTAAATCTGACCCCAAGTCCGCCATGAGCATGGAATATGTGCCTACATTAAATATGGCTTCCCATGTGGCAGGGATATCTCTAGAGAAGATCCTAATTTACCCTATATGTGCTTCCGGGTTGCACTTGCTTACACCACTGCATTTTTATTTGCCCTGTATCGGCCCCATAACAGCGGAGTTACTATCTTTAAGAGTATATCTGAGAAAATTGACCACATCATGTCTGCACATCCTTCGGCTAACATTCACATTTGTGGTTACTTCAACGTCCACTGACCCACTCAAATAAGACAGACGATGAGGGGAGGTTCTGTCATGATTTTTCCATTGCTTATGACCTTACTCAGATTGTTCGCGAGCCCACCCGTGTGTCCGATATTACAGGTCAATATGCAAGCCTCCAATACCTTTTTCTCTCAAATTCCCCTGAGCTATGTTCATGTTCCGTTCTTTCTCCTCTAGAATCATCCGACCACTCCGTCGTATCAGTTAAGATAAAAATGAAATGTAATTAGCCCCTAGACGTACCCCTCCACCGTACTGTATACCAATACTCAATGGCTGACTAGGATAGCTTGCGTACATTCATATCTGATCTACCTCTGCATTCCATGTTTAAAAAGATATGTCCTCTATAGTATCAGACCTGACCGAATGGCTAATTGTAGGCATAGACCGATTCATACCATCTAAAAAATTCCAACAAAAACCCAACAGCCAGGCATGGTTCTCCCCAGAATGTGCTGCTGCCATCCTGCACAGAAATCACTTTTTCCATAGCTACCAACCTAATAGATGCACTTAGACTAAAGCCGCTTTACGGACCACAAGCAACCACTGTAAAAGAGTAATAAAAAATGCAAGAGAGCTATATGCTCAGTCTGTTAAATCCAAAGTAGCTGATCAGCGGCTTGGTTCCCACCAGATTTGGCAAATAACAAATAGGTTCCTGAACAGAAGTGTGCGTTCTATCCCAACCATTATCAATGGACCTGAGGTCAGCTCGTCAGCATCAGACAAGACCAAACTATTTGCCAAGAACTTTGAAGCTCATTCTACCCTATGCGACGAAGGCTATCAACTCTTCATATTTCCTTCTATAACACAGAACACGCTAGGTAACATACAAATATCTGTGCATGAGGTCGCCAAGCTAATCAAGAACCTAGATTCCAGTAAAGCAACTGGCCCTGACGGCATCCCAATTATAGTGCTAAAAAAGCTTCAACCTGAACTTGCTCCCATACTTACGAAACTATTTAAGCGTTGCCTAAAGGAGAAGTGCTTTCCAACATCCTGGAAAACCTCATCGGTATGTCCTGTATTTAAGAATTCAGATGAAAAGTCATCTCCCTCTCAGTACAGACCAATAAGTCTCCTGTGTGTCATGAGTAAGTTGCTGGAATCCATATTAAATAGAGAAATAGTCAACCACCCCAGCAAAAATTAGTACAGGATTAGGCGTAAGAATCTTTCGAGCAAGATAGAGCGAGCCCACCTTCTTTGCAGCAGCCTTTGCTATATTCTCGATGTATCTGTTTCGATTCATGTTCCCTGTTCTGATCGTGTCTATAGAGAATGGCCCATAAAAAAGGGCAAATTAAACCGAGGAGTTTGTAACGAAGTAGTTTCAGGTACTGCAACTTAAGCCATAGCTATATATTGACAAGAACATATATTGACAAGAACAAGTCCAAATAAATCTCGTTATTGTCCAACGGCTACTGCCTTACTCTCAAAATAACGTCTGCCAAAGAGAAAACTAATTAAATTACATTACTTGCAACAGTTTATGTAAGTACGTGATATTCGGTTACTTTCCTGCTAATTGGCTATATTTCTTTCCAAATAAACATAAATGATAAAATAGTTTAGATCGTCAAAATAAGTCTGTTGACAAATTGCCGGCTTTACATTGAATGATTATGTGTTTACACGAAAAAATAGTGCTTCTACAGAATTGAAACAAAATTTAGCCAATTTGTGCGAATATGATTAAGAGAAGCAGACGGAAAAAACCGGTGCCAATAGAACCGTCGTGAAACGGTCATAATAAACTAAAACACACACACACAAAATATACTTATCAATGTATTTTACTTTATAAAGGATCTATTTCGAACTAAGATAAACAATGGAACCACTTTTCGAGATTCCGATCGATTAATCTTCCCTACTCTAGTATATATATATATATATATATATATATATATATATATATATATATATATATATATATACATATATATATGATTTGTTGTTCGCGTTTTTAGTAACATCGAAACACTGTTATTTATTTTAAAAGAGCAATGAGCTCTTTTTATTATATATATATATATATATATATATATATATATATATATATATATATATATATATGAAGCAGTCGCCCCTTATTTTCTACTAACCTGGATACCCGGCGTTGCCCGGGTGTTTGGAGGTGTGTGTTGAGCAAAAAAAAAGAAAAAAAGGAAAAAAGGTGTAGTAGACAGGCAGACTCGAACCCGTTTCGCGAAGGAGTAATAAGACGTGAAAACAAAAACATGGCGTCTTTGCTGTTGCGCCCATCACCAAACTAAAAGTAACGGACATTTAAATTAAGGCTAGTGAATCGAAAAAAATGGCATGACTTTCGAAAATCTCGGCGAAAAATGGGACACCACCCTGGAGAAAAGTGTCTAGTTGAGGGTAAAGGAATTAATGTTCTTAGCCAATCTTCCGATATTTATCGTCCGAAGGGTCGACCTTCAAAACGATACCTGTTTCGTGAAAATCTGTCGTCTCTATCGAAAGTTTTTCGAGACATACATGCATACATTTATACAGGCAGGTCAGATTTATATTATAGAAGATGGGACGTATTTATTTTTTTTATTAATATTATTACGCGCATACAAGGTGTACTGAGTGGCATGCATATTTCTAGCTTTCGGTCGTCATCAGCATAGGTCAGAATCGAACTCATGACACCAGCATCTGCAGTCGGGTGATCTACCAAATGATCTACGAAGATTCAGAACTTTAATGCGCGAGTTTATATTGGTTTTCAGTTAAAGATTTCTTGTTAGCGTTTTTTTTTAGCGGTAGTAACATCTAAACTCTAATATATATATATATATATATATGTGTGTGTGTGTGTGTGTGTGTGTGTATGCGTGTGTGTGTATGTGTGTATATATGTATGTGTGTATATATATATATATATACAGAGAGAGAGAGAGGGAGAGAGAGGGAGAGAGAGAGAGAGAGTGTGTGTAACAGGAATAGAGGGGTGGGTCCAAAGAGACGAATATCGCACATAAATATAAAAAGAAGTAAATAAAAAAAGAGAACGGGTAGAGGTTAGAAGGACAGAGAGAGAGAGAGAGAGAGAGAGAGAGAGAGAGAGAGAGAGAGAGAGAGAGAGAGAGAGAGAAACATCAGAAAAAAGGCTGATAGAAAGAAATTACCACCAGAATATTAGTAAATACGGCTGGAAACAAGTGATTCCAGAGAGTAGAGGGGAGAGATAGAGAGAAAGAAAAGTGATGGACTCAGATATAAAGAGAAAGAGAGAGAGAGAGAGAGAGAGAGAGAGAGAGAGAGAGAGAGAGAGAGAGAGTGTGTGTGTGTGTGTGTGTGTGTGTGTGTGCGGGGAGAGAGATAGACAGATAGACAGATAAGGAAGTGAAATAAAAACAGAGCGCCAGAGTTGATAACGGTGAGAAGCTCCGACTATCGCCTCAAAGAGAGGGAGAGAGAGAGAGAGAGAGAAAGAAAGAGAGAGAGAGAGAGAGAGAGAGAGAGAGAGAGAGGGGGGGATAAAGAGCGATAAAAATGGAAGAATGGAAGAATGGAAGGGGGACAGGCAGAGACATAATACACAGAATGAACCAAAAAAACGGATTTTGTATATATATATATATATATATATATATATATATATATATATATATATATATATATACTCCTATAAATTCGGTTTTCTTTTGTGTGTATCGATATTCATATTAAAAATCCTCTTTTCTAATTATTTAAAAAGAAAATATAATTTTCTTATATCTTTGTTGTGGAATTGCATTCACTAGCAAACGATCTAGCTAATTTGCATATTCTTTTAAACATTCATTTTAATTAATTCCTTATAAGTTGCTTCGGTTTTTTAATGGGATAATCATCTTCAGTTAACTACTAGCATTTCGGTCCGGCCTTGCCCAGGTGTCTGGGGGTGTATGCTGAGAAAAAAAAACAAAGCAAAAAACTATCAATTTTTTTTTTACTTTGACTCCTATTATGGCCCCTTAACATTTATTGTTTTGGGCTCAAATCAAGTTATTAAGTTAGATCCATGTCCAAGGAACATATATCTAAAATTTCAAGAGTTTAGACCCAAAATTGTCGGAGGAGTTTGGTAGAGTTCTCAAAGGTCAAATCGTTGAATTTTGACCCCTTAACAGCAAAATCTCTGACCAAAGATCGATCACATCGATTTTCCCAAATCTCAGTACTGTAGACTAAAAATTGACAGAGTTATTGCGTATGGAAATGTACACAGACACACAGACAGACACACATACACACAGACACGTTCACTTTTATAGATATATAGATTACCTGTAATTATATTCATGCAGATATTCTACATGATTTATACTTGTATAATATTTGCGAAAAAAGTTTATAGTAAACACAAAACTGTTTCCATATATATTTATGCATACGTATATATTTTTGTTAAACACATCTATCTATCTATATATAAATTTTAAGGGTTCATAATAGGGGTCAAAATTAAAAAAATAACCCTTTTCTTTGGTTTTGCTCAGCATACACCTCCAAACACCCAGGCAACGCCGGGCTGAAATGCTATAAAATATATAAATATATAATATAAATATAATATAAATATATATATATATATATATATATATATATATATATATATATATATATATTTTATCTTTTATTGCATTATTATCTATCCTTCATTCCATTAGTAATAATTATAATAATACCTATATATCCAATATTACTTTACCTTACTTAAATTTTACTTATTTAAAATCACCTAATTATGTTAATATAATATTATTATGTTAATTAAAACCTTGATTGTTCCAAAAATAAATGTTAAAACTCCGAATCTTCACAATCCTCCCGGAAACTTAGCTAAAATTCCATAACTACCCAATAAATATATTACTTGACAACTTTTACTAATCATTATTCTTTTCATTTTTAATGGACGCATATACCTTCTTTTCGAGCTGGGCGTATCTTTGCTCTATCTGTTCCCGCCACCAGTTAGATGGACACCGCAGAAACTCTAACCGAATTTATAACTGTTGCCCTCTACTGACACGTGTTTTATATACTCTTCCTCGTTATGTATCTCTTTCGGCCTCTCTTTCTAACTCCCTTGTATTTTCACTTTCTCCTTTTTTCTCCTCTTAACAAATAATCTCTTCTTTTCTTTTTAGTTTATTCTTAATTCATTTCAATTTCTTTCCTTCTTTTCTTAATCTTTAATTATAATTCTAACTACATATTTATTCTAACTACATATTTATTTCTTTTCTTTTCCTTTTCTTTTCCTTTTCTTTCCCCCATTCCCCCCCTATCTATTCAGCACTTCAACTCTTGTTTTTTATATTCATTTGTAATTAAAAAAAAAGAATCTTTCTTCTAATTTATTTGGACTTGGATTGTCTGATGAGATCGGTAGGGTAATATTATTGTATTGTCGATTGAAACAACTTGTAATGATTTAAGCAAAATCCCCAACGTTGAAATAATAAAAACATATTAGGCTCTACTAACGTATTGAGCACTTTTTCTCTGTTTTTTACCAAATATATCTCCTAATAAAAAGAGAGAGAGGGAGAGAGAGAGAGTGGACGCGAGAAAGCGAATGAGATCAGCAAGACAGTATTTCTTTCGTTCAGTGTCCAATTACATTTTGCTGTATCGTCGATCTATATGATATCGATTACATGTTATAAAAGCGATATTGATTCACGTCGGGTTGGCGGAAGGGCAGGACTTCCGGGTCACTTATCATCGATCTGAACACTTCGAGCACCTGCTATGGTCTGCTCCACGGCTATCGCCATCCATCTAAATCATATCTCGCAGCGCGTTCCTGTTTGCAACCCGAAGGATGAGTGCGTGTCGTGAATGCTGAGCGGTTTGGATGTTAGACTCGTAAAGTTGAAGAGAAGGATATTTTTGTAGTTTTAAATATCGAGGTTTAAATCGATAACCGCTTCGATATTGTTTTATGGTTGATGGACAGCGATACCAGTCGGTATAACAAAGGATATTTTTGCAAGGAAAGGCCTGTGAATTAATATCTGGTCACGTTGCGTATACTGCTTAACACACACACACACACACACACACACACACACACACACACACACACACACACACACACACACACACGCACACACACACATATACAAACACATGCATTTATGTGTTTTTCTTGCTCTGATATTGATATTAAAAACTTACTTTTTCTATTTTAAACTCCTTAATATTGTTAAGTTCTTAATATTTTTAAGTATTGGCCGGGCAACGTGGAGATGTGTGCTAATCGAGGATTCTTATAATTATTCAAGCCAAACAGTTTTGTCAGCTAAAATATGTTTTAGAATGATAAAATATTTAGAATAAATGTTTAAAAAACATTAATATAGGGCTTTATTAAAAAAATTGTTATCATAACAATAAAGTTGATAACGTAGAAATAATGGCATGTAAAAACATCAGGTGATTATTTCATGACATTTGCTAATGACGTCATTTAGAGGCGGATATGGTCTTCTTGAGATACAGTAGAACATCAGGGTACGGTGGCTCTATGATACATTTTTTTTCAGGTTACGATGTGAAATACGATGCTTTTCTGGCCCCTGATTACAGTATTTGCCCTGCCTTTTTTTTTTTTTTTTTTTTTTTTTTTTACACAGTGATCACCACTTATCAAGGCCCGGAAGCCACTCAGGGATAAGGGTTATTGCAAGTACATCACGTTAGTGAGGAGATTTTATGAAGTGTTTAATTAGGGGGGTGGTTCATTAGGAATTTGTTAACATTAGACTTTAAGACATCCAAGTTGTAGTCCGGAGGGAAGCAGGCAGACGGAACGCCTTACGTTTTTATTTATAATATTATTTGACTATATCCATGTGTAATATATTTTGTACTGCATTTTGTTACTAATTTTTAATGCTGTATCCCGGGGTTTTACTGTACGTGGAAATTAGTGTTTATAGTTTGAAGTAATCAAACGGAGAGAAGGGGCGATAATAGTGACACAATTCTGCGATCATACGATCTACTATACTCGTTACTATACCCCCTAATATACTCCCTACTATACTCCCTAATATACTATCCATAATCGAATAATCTATAGATTTTTACTCCTCATCGGCCAAGAAAAAGGTCAGACCCGTAATTATTATTTTTTTTCCTTTGGTCAGATTTACTCGCTGACCACTCCCGTATTTTATTTAGACCGGATCTCCTTTCCAATCTCATAGCATTGCCATCTGGGTGTAGGTTACGCTTCCTATGACCGATATCAGCTGTTTATTTCCAGCCATAGTCAAACAGACGCCCCGCTTGTCTGTCATCAAAACTCGACGACTTTCTCGTCTGTTGATTTCTCTCACCTTCTCTTTTCCCATGGATTTTGCTAACAATTAGGCTCTTTGAATTCCAGCCATTCATCTCATCATTCATCTCCATTCGTTTATACACACTAAATTTGGGGATATAAACAGAAAATCCCGACTACAATATTTCATGTAGTGAGTTCCTCCATATAGCGTGAGTATGCGGATGGAGTCGCCTTGCGGGCTTCGGTTGGTTGAAAAATGCGTAGATTAAGGGGACAGAAAATACTCTGATGACACAGGGTACTGTTGTCGGACAATAACCATGGCGAACGGAGCCATTATATTGCGAATCACTGTAATTAAATCCTTCCAAAGCAAAAGAAAAATCCAAGTTGTCTTCGACGGTCGTACATCTAAACAATATGATATAAATGCTGGAGTACCTAAGGGGTCTATCCTTGGACCTTTATTATTCCTGATATTCATAAATGACCTCCCTGATAAAATTGTTTCGGAGATGGCTATATTTGCCGATGCCACCACTCTCTATAACAGGCATGAGGGGAAAACAAATATCTAAGGACATTGCAAGAACACTAGAGGATGACCTCCAATCTGTAGTGGAATGGGGACAAAAATGGATGGTCACATTTAATGCTACTAAGACTAAGCTTGTTTCCTTCAATAACTACAAGATACCTTCTCTATCACCAACAGCAATGACCAAGAACACATTACCTGAAAGTACTTCTTTAAACTCCTCGGACTAATGTTTACGGGGAACATGAACTGGAATAGATACATTGAGAGCATTGCCAAGTCTGCTGCAAAAAAATGTGGGCTCTCTCTACTTTGCTAGAAAATTACTTACGCTTGAAAGTATCCTTTATCTCTATAAGGCCACCGTTCGCCCATGTATGGAGTACTGTTGTCACATTTGGGCTAGTGCATCTGCTACTTGTCTCTCACTGTTGGACAGGGTTCAAAAGAGAGTCGCTAACCTGATATATCCGGAACTGTCATCTAGGCTTCAGCCTCTCTCCCATCGGCGAAATGTTGCATCCCTCTGCCTGTTCTGCAAATACTTTAATGGTGAGTGCTCTGACGAACTACAAGCACTCTACGTGACTATCCCCGACAAACCCGACAAACAACTAAGTCCCAACCCATTTACAGTAGATATCCCTAGGTGTAAGAAAGCCTTTTACTGCAACAGTTTCTTCCCCAGAACTGCAAGTCTTTTGAACCCCCTTCTGAGATTTAGCGATAAACGCAACAGCAAAGACGTCACGTTTTTTTTCTACGTTTTTTCCTCCTACACGGTACGGTGTCGAGCCTGCTTGCCTATTATCACATTTTATTTTGCTCCATACACACCTTCATACACCCGGGCAATGCTGGGCAGCCAGGATAGTTTTAAATAAACCACAGCGTAAGGTTTTGAATCAGCACGCATTGCGAACTCAAATACAATTAAATGACAGAATGGCTTCTACAATTTGTCTCCTTTAATCAGTAAACTCATATTAAAAGAACAGAACTTATATTTAGATACGGGTAAATAACTTCCACCGCAGGAAATTATATCGAAAATAAAATTTTAAATCTCAATCAATAAATAAATGTTGTAAATGAACAGAGAAACAACGTGGTTAGGTTTGAAAATAATATGTATTAAAGGAAAAGGCTAGAATCGAACCCAGTATTCAAGAGTTGAAAAGAATACATATTGAAATTTTTATGCAATTTTAGGAATGTGGAACAGTGTCCATTGTGTTAGAATAATGATACAACTAGTTCGGTCAGAACCAGTAGAATCGGACAATGTAAATTTAGGAATATCCTTGCTTTGCCGAAAACGTGTTGGAGCTATGTATGTAAATTCATGTGAGGAGAATAACATGATTGAGAACGTTTTGACGTCACAAAGAAAGATAGTTACAAATACTAAGTAAGTCGAGTCAGAGTTAAAAGACACAGCTGGGAGTCGCAGCTGAATTCAGAAATTTTGAATAGTGCAAAATCTCAAATGTAAAAATCTTGTACGGAAAAGAGCAATGACACTTCACGGGTTTCAGTGACGACCTGTACAAGTTTTTTTCCAACGTAAACGTCCCCATTTGGAGTATATTATATTTATGAAGATGACTTTGATGCGAAGTGATTATTTAATTATTGTCCCTTTTTCTCTTTTCTCTTTATTTTCACTCTGAGATGAAATAACACAGGAAATGCCAAATCCCCGTATCCATGCGGAATACCAAATCGTGTTGTTCCTTTCACCAGCATGGATAATGGAGTCGGGAAACACCAGTTCTGATGTTGAATAATGCAGCCGGGCAATACCGGGTTTGATGTTGAATAATGGGGCTGGCTAATACCGGGGTTGCTGTTGAATAATGGAGCCGGGTAATACCGGGTTTTATGTTCAATAATGGAGGCGGGTAATACCAGGTTTGATGTTGAATAATAGAGTCGGCAATACCGGGTTTGATGTTGAATAATGGAACCGGCAATACCGGGTTTGATGTTGAATAATGGAGGCGGGTAATACCGGGTTTGATGTTGAATAATGGAGTCGGCAATACCGGGTTTGATGTTGAATAATGGAACCGGCAATACCGGGTTTGATGTTGAATAATGGAACCGGCAATACCGGGTTTGATGTTGAATAATGGAGTCGGCAATACCGGGTTTGATGTTGAATAATGGAACCGGCAATACCGGGTTTGATGTTGAATAATGGAACCGGCAATACCGGGTTTGATGTTGAATAATGGAGTCGGCAATACCGGGGTTGATGTTGAATAATGGAACCGGCAATACCGGGTTTCATGTTGAATAATGGAACCGGCCTGGTATTTCAAGATAGCAAAAAAAACTAGGACCGGCCTCTGAGGTGAAAGAATTACAGTTTGTTACGTAGAATGACATAAGACGAGTGAAACAAAAACAAATGGCAATCCGATTTATGCAATTATAAAAATATCGATTCTTTTGGGTCATAGACAGGTGATACGGAGAGAAAGGCCGGCTTTCAACATATATTGGCAAAATTGTAAATAACTAAAAATGAATTAATAAAAATATAAAATAAAAGAGATACAAAAAAAAATTAGATCGGGGACATTCATACAGCCGCCGAGAAGCTTTTTTCGGTGAAACAGATATAAGCAGAAACTGCAAAGACTCAAATATACGCGACCAGATTATTGGTCACTTCTGTTTTGGATTTGACACCGACGGTACCCATATTTTTCTAACTTTCTGTTACACACACACACACATCTCTCTCTCAATATATATATATATATATATATATATATATATATATTCACATTAGGGGTGTGTGTTCCTAATGTAAATACCGCATGATGAACGCACCGTTCCGCCATTTGAAAATGCTACCGTGAAAACCAACAAACGGACTTCTACTTACTGATTCTCTTCTCCAACAATAACATGGCAAAAAAGAAAGAAAGAAAGAAATACCGAGGACAAAATTTGACTTCAAAATATATTTATAAATTTCAAACGAAAATAAATATCTGTTTATTTTCGTAATAATGCGTTCTTTTGGCTTCAAACGTATCTAATACGTCTCTCTCTCTCTCTCTCTCTCTCTATATATATATATATATATATATATATATATATTTAAATAAAATGGGTTAAGAAATTCCAACGAAAGAAAGATGTATATTTAAATAAGGGAGTAGTCACAAACAATGTGTATTTTTTTACATTATTTCATTATTCTGTGTCTTGGTTTTTCATTGAGAATTATGTTTGGATCATTGTAATAATGTTTTTAAGTCATTGAAATCTTTTTTACGCGCGTTTCAGACGTTCTGTGAAGCGTCCTCGTCAGAAATTATTTTCAAATTTGAATGTACATTTGAAAATAATTTCTGACGAGGACGCTTCACAGAACGTCTGAAACGCGCGTAAAACGATTTCAATGACTTAAAAACACTATTACAAGGATCCAAACATAATTCTCAATGAAAAACCAAGACACGGAATAATATAATAATGTTAAAAAATACACATTGTTGGTGACTACTCCCTTATTTATTTATTTATATATATATATATATATATATATATATATATATATATATATATATATATATATATATATATATTCATGTAATTAAATACTTGGGGCAGTGATTACATATAAATGCATAACATAAAGTCCTCATTTAGATAGCTCAATTGTGCAATACCAGAGCTATAAATATTAATTTTCCTTTCTATATACAGAATTAATAAAAATAGATGCACTCATTTTCGGAAAGTTTTTCTTTTATCGTGTACAATTGTTTCGGCCACATTGTTTGCATATAAAGATATAAGTGTTTATCAAGTTATTACTTGCACAATACTGGGCTTCATTAGCGCGTTCGACAAAACAATAGTTTAAAAAATATTTCAATTTTATTTTCGGTCCACGAATAGGAGCTTTCCGGTTAACATAGCCGAATTTCATTATATTTTATGGTTTAAGCTATGGAAATTAAGAATCAATTAAAATCCATTTGAATTAGTGATTAAATAATATGGATTGGATAAGATGCAAATCTGAGATATTTGAACTTTCATATGCCAACTAAATCTATTCACACTACCCTGACGAAACTGATAACTATTTATTCATTTGCTATCATCGTTATGTATATTAAAAACTATCGGCTGGGTGACCGGCTTTGCCCGGTAGTAGAATATGTTTAAATATGATAATTTAATTTCTTTGGATTTTGTATATATTATTATAGAGTCGTTATCTCAAAAGTAAAAAACAAAAAAAAACAAAAAAATTTGGTTTCATCAGGTAGAATCGAAACTAAAAGCAAAACTGTAGCATTCAAAGCTTACGACGTTACCACTGTACGAACGTGACATGCATATGAACAGATTAAAAATAAACTAAGAGGAATGTACAAAATATACATAGATTTTTTTTCAATTTTGACTCATTTTTTGCACCTTAAAACTATTTTAACCAGCTAAAGACACATAAAGGAAAGACCAAAAAAATCCAATCATTTGAAACCCCTAGCACCGCTCTGTGACTTTTAGTTTCGGAAGAGATAGAGTTTGAATACATGGATACAGACAGGCAGCCATAATAAGTTTTATAAAGTAGATTCCTCAAAATTTAGAGGAATTTACATTTTTCACGAGATACTTGCTTCTAATTTTTATCATTTTTTTTTTTTGCACGCGACAGAAACTTGATCTCTCAGAATTAGGTTAAAAAGTCTTTCATTTCTAAAAAAAAAAAGAAAATATTACAAATTACGAATAATCCTTCGTATGACTTGTTAGACATCTTGATTTTGAATCATATTCGTATTGGCTTTTACCCGAAAAAAAAACAAAAATAACGTGGCACAAACAGAAGCGTGACCTCCCCTTTTTACTGAGAAATAACAGAACAAAAACAAACTTTATTAAATTTTATCGACGTTTATAAAATTTCAGAACATTTTTTTTACACTTAAAATTTAAAATTTGTATGATAATAGTTGAAATATTCTTTATCGCTTTGCATAAAAGTCACTTTTATTTATAAAAGATGCTCCAAACTACACACGTCTACACAGGTAGATTTAACACGTTGTAGACTCCGTCACAGAAAAACAAGAAATAACTGGACTCCCTGTTTTTGTAACAACATTTATTTCCAGGTACTTCCTGAATAAATTGATTGTTCTCCTTCTCTTTGGACTCTGTTCTCTCAAACGTCATCCACACATAGAACATGATCTCTCCTTTTTCTAGTTTTTTCTTTGCCCTTACCGCGACGTCATTTGGCACACGGCTCGGTATTTGCATATAGCCGCCATACATGTATCCGCGCTCTGTTACATGCTGGAGGAAAACTTGTACACGATCGCTCGTGAGTATCAATGTTTTTTCTACCCCAGTATTGACGTTCTTACTCGAACGTGTGCGTTTTATATATTTAGAATTTAGATATTGCACTGTCTTAAATATGCTCCAAATGGGGACAATAGCGTTGTGTAACGTTGCACACATTCATATGTAGGGACCCAACACATTGTATTTTCGGTTGCAAGGAACACAAAAAGGAATAACTCGACTTACTTTTTTTCGTAGTGAAATCACTGAAATTTATTTACAGACATTTGGCTACAGGTCTTCGTGGTTTCACAATTGGTGCCGTGACCAGTGAAACTAAGCGGATTAGAACTTGGTATAGCCAGGTCATAATATACAATTTATAGCGTTAAACCTGTAGATTTAAGTTCTTTTGTAAAGAATTCTTGTCCTCTATAACTCACCGAACATCTGGCTTTTCACTAACAATTCTAATTTAAAGACACATCTCCAAGAGCACTCTTCTCTTCTTCGCTACCTCGCGTCTTAATAAAAAAATATACACTTAGCTATTTCCTAAGAACGAATGAGAGAGATTCCGTTAACCTTTGCGTTCGACTCCTTCCTTGCCTGTGGAAAGATACGCGAAATACTTAAAGATCAGGGGGTCACTGGATTGCGCTTCGGAGAAACGTTCGTTAATGTCTATTTTCAAATACAAAAAATATCTTTATTTTCTTTCTAGCTTTTTTATTTCATTATTTTAACAATATTTTTTATTTCGCTTTTTCCGCCTTAAAACGCAATCTAGTACTTTTTCTCTTTCGTTTATTATTGAACCCCGAGCTATAACGATAATTTTTTTATTAAAAGAAATTGAGCTACAATGACATTCAACAGAGAGCATACCACCGCCAATAAGGTAATAAACAAAAGCTAGATTTAAAATTGAAAAGTAAGTGAATACAATGTCAAACAAAACAATTCGTATCATTTTGATTATTCAGGCTATTTTTCGCCAAGTACTTTATCCATTACGTCACGGGTAACATTCATTTGTAAGAAACACTAATTATGAAGTTGAAGGTTCAATCCCCAGTGCAGGATACACCCAGAATACAATGGCGAATTACTTAAAACGTCTTTGGTTGACGGAATATGCCTTATTTCAAACTGTTTCCTCTAGTATATGCTCCTAGGTTTGGATATTCAATTTTGTAGAAAGACTTCAAAGGAGATATCTACGCACTTCATTGTGTTACATAAGAAGGGCTGTCCCCTTCTCATGTAAGTCAGAAGGTAGACTAGATTACGTAAAAATTATATTAGGAAAAGGCTAGAATCGAACCCCGAAGGCAAGTGGATAATTGAAATCCTAGGAATTTGATTGTTAATTCTTTTAGAAATAACTGAATATTATTTATGTCAGAAAAAGAGCGATTGCCCATTATTTTAGAAATAACTGGATATTAAATATGTCAGTTAAAAGAATGGCCACTGCGAGTTTATAGATAATGATTAAAAATAAGTTAGATATTCAAAAATTAAAATTGGTAATTCTTTGTTCACAAAAAGTGTGTTTGAACAGACATATGTAAAATCCACGTGAAATTTATTCACGTGAAAGAGCCACAGTCTGACGTCATAAACAAAGGAGATTCTCGATATATTGAAATGGGGTTCGAAGTTAGAAGGTGATGAAAATCACAGTTAGAGACTGGAAGACTGGGAGACTGGGAAACTGGAGACCTTTAGAGGTGAAGGGTAGAAGAGAGACCATGTAGTTATACAAGTGTGAATTCCTGACATCAATCCGCCGGCTGAGGAATAAAGAAATTATCCAATATTTTGTAACTGTTTGTCCTGGTGTCGTCGTCCACCAATGGAAAGATAAATGTGTTTTATCATCATCATTAATGAACTTTGTACAACCACCCTACTCCAAGTATTATATGTCCTCCCCGCCATCATAAATAATGTGTTCCCTCTTCTGTGTTAACAATAACTGTATAAATGTCTCAGATCTGCATTAATAATATGAATTCCTCAGTCGTCGTCGTGGTGTGTAATCTGTATAATTGTCATTATCATTTTTGTTATGAGTCCCCGTTATATGTGTCCCCAATATGTACCCGATAACACAACAATTGTGTTGCACTGCACAGTAGACATCTCTTAGAAGAGCTTTACAACTGGACATCAGCTAGCTCACACTCTCTACTTTTGTGTTGCAGAAGCCGCACTCATCAGTGCTGGGACCATTCATATTCTAAAAACATTGGCCACTAAGCCTTGATTTTGGGCAGGCATTATAATTATCTCCTAACGATAGTGTGGCGAACCTCATTTTTCAGACAGAAATGGTAGGTGTTCTGTGAATATTTTAAGGTAGAATATAGAGAACACGTGGATTTTAAAAGGGATTTAAACTATGGATTAAATAAAGGATTTCGTACAAAATCCAGTGAAGTTTCCCTAGTTCGAGAGAAAGATTTCCGAGTTCGATAATATACATTTGCAATAGATTGGGTGTACAATGTTTGAGTTTATTTTTTTTAAATTAAATTGTTTTTTTTATACAGAAATCACCACTTATCAAGGCCCGGACACCACTTGAGAATAAAGCTAAGGGGTGTACATTAGTCAATGTGATTATAGCGTAGTAAACATAAGTAATGGAATTTTTGTAAGTTGGATTACATAGGGGGACGGTTCATCAATAACCTGTTTACATTAGACTTGAAGAAAATCAGATTGTAGTCAGCTGGAAAGCAGACAATCAGAAGAGAGTTCTACAGGCGTACAGTTCTAAGAAAGAAGCTTTGTTCATGGAATCTACATTTAGGTTTGGGCACTGATAAAGATTGTTGGAAACTATTGATAGTAGTTCTCCAAGGCGAGTGTTTTTCGTGAAAGTTTGGCGGGGGAGACCATAGATTGGAGCTCAGACGAGCACCTTCCTTCGAAATAACGATTAAGCAGAAACAGGCTCGCAACGTGTCTTCTGTGGGGAAGAGGTTGCAGGGAAGAGAAAAGGGCACCCCCACTAAATCTATTTTGAACTCTGTCAAGGCAGGATAAGCTGCTTCTAGCAGCTTCAGCCCAGATGTGGCAACAGTACTCCATCGTTGGCCGTACCTGGTTTTGTTAGGGATGTTGTTATCCTTCACGTAGTCAATCCTGTAGGTACCCGATGTCTGCCTAGAAAGATACCGGCGAAACAAATGTCAACAATAATGATATTATTTCATAAAAAAATGAATGAATACTCCTCCTCCTCCAATGACAATATACTTTATTTAATGTGAAGAAAAATAATTAAAAAAATACTTCGTAGTCGAAAGAAAATGAAATATGAAAGTTGTTCGAAAAGAATGTTGAAAACTAATTAAATGGACTTGGCTCTCTTGTGTCTTCGTGGTTGCGTGCTTGCAAATGCGTGCGCTATTTTTAGTGTAAGTGTTGCGACCAAAGGTCACATTCCAACTGAAGAATTTCTTGTTCCTTGCCCTTTAAGGCAACTGTCCGTTGATCCATGAGAGTTGCTGATTAGTTAAAGACGAACGGAGTCTGGAGACGTTGGAGAGTCTGTGCACGCATGCTAGAAACTCCACGCGGTCGGATTTTATCGAGAACAAAGTTTCTTATTTTATCCTCTTTAACTTTGATTCGATTATTATTTTAGCAGATTTCTTCTTCTTCTTCTTCTTCTTCTTCTTCTTCTTCTTTATTTTCTTCTTCTTCTTCTTCTTCTTCTTCTTCTTCTTCTTCTTCTAATATAATCTACTCAGCGTTGCCCGGGAATATTCACTTATGTTTTGCAATCCCCCTTCTTTTCAAACTGTCTGTTTATCTATCTGTCTGCGATGACGTCATAATATAAAACGTCCGCGCACATGATTCACAATAATATGAGGTCATCACATATGACGTCATATGTGAGAAAGCCATGTGCGATGATGTCATGTATATAATATAGGGATCATGTGCTATGATTTCTTATATGACGTATTTGGAAAATAAACAAACAAAAGAGTAAGGCAAAAAATACACAGACAGCAATATGGATTTATTAGAATAGATTATTGTTTATTCACTAGGAGTCGTCACCAAAGCCATCATAAAAGATCACTCTTTGAGAACAACTTGTTTTGTTCCCTGGAGTCTGATTGAAAACAAGTCTCCCCCCAGACTTCCAGTACTCTTCACCTCTTTCTTTAACCTTTGTAAAAGAATTTGCGTCATCGTAACAGCCGCTTACCATTGAGTTCTGTTTGTGGTAACCATTGGTCTTCACTGGAATTTGGGTGGCAATAAGCCTCCCCAAGTTCCCACTCCTTTTAGTACTCAGCCAGCTGAGGTCTGAAGAATAAGCAAGGTTGACTTGAATTTATTTTTATTAATGATATGTAATGAGCTACTACTTTCACACGCAGATTTTATTATAAACTCAAAGGAATAATTGACTTATTACTTACAAAACAAATAATTGTTTAGTTGTTTTGGCGCTACGACATATCCACGCTTTTTATATTTTTAATGGCGAATTCAATAATTTCTGATGTTTTGTTTTTAGATTTTTAAGTTCTTTATATCTCCTCATATTTATTTAAGGTGTTTGGATTGGAGTGGTTGTTTTTTTTACGGCATATCAACCCTTTTTCATATTTTAAAATGCCAAATCCAGTAATTTTCATGCTTTACATATCTAAAACTTATGGTGTTTGATTTGGTTCTTATCGAGAGACATAATTGTTGTTTTTGCTTTTGACTTTGCAGAACATAATTGAGTTTTGCAAAAGGAAAAGCTAAAAATAATAAGGTGAATATTAGGTAAATTTCAGAACAGGAAGCCGGTATCTTCAGAGGGCCGTATCTGGTAGCCTTGTTAAATCTTATTAACTCAAGATGCTAAACTTTCAGCATTGATAGAGGGAATCGCGGGAGATGGGACGGTCAATCTGCAAAAATGATGACACAATTATAATTCTGTCGTAGACACGCAGAAAAAACAAACAAACAAAAAAACAAAACAACAAAAACCAAAAAAAGAACCCCCCCCCAAAAAAAAATCAACAAATATTAGGAATATTAGGACACCAGTTAGCAAATGTTAACTAAAACATGAACTGTTTTATATCTATAATTAAAAGACAATTATGTTGTATAGGTAACAACTGATGAATCGAAAACGAACAAAACATTCAATTAATTACTTATACCAAAGACAAGAAAATCTGATTTTCTATCGACCTGCGGATTTTTATAGATTTTAAAACTTTGGATGAATTTTTCCATCGTAGTTACGAAGGCTTATTATTATTTATCTTAATGCGTTTTATAGATTTTAACAATTTTTGATATTTATTCATCGCAGTCGAGAAGACTTGTAAAAATGGCTGGCAACATAAGGACAAGCGCTTTGGGATACTGCATTTTTTTTTTAAATAAGGAGAAAACTATAAAGTATTTGCAGCAAGTTAAAATATACAGATCCGTCCGAAAATTTAATTTAATGCGTTTTAAATATTTTAATATTTTTGATATTTTTTCATCGCAGTCGAGAAGGCTTTTAAAAATGTCGGGCACAAACATTGGGATACTGTATTTTATTTTAAAATGAAGAGAAAACTATAAAATATTTTCAGCAAGTTAAAATATACAGATCGGTCGGAAAATATGTTATATATATATATATATATATATATATATATATATATATATATATATATATATATATATACTAGCAAACAGCTTGGTATTGCTCGGTTGTGAAATACGCTTATATGATATTTGGATTTATGCAGATTTCGTATTTATAATAATATATTAGATCCAATATATAGTAATCATTTAAAAAATTAATGGCTCATGCGCCTTCACTGAACATCGAAACCAAAACCTGTAGTTTACGATTTACTTTGAAGACGTGTTTGCCGCAAGGATAAAAATTAACACATGAACCAATAGCTATTACGTTACGCATGTAAATTCGTAATGGTCTCATTGGGTAGATAAAATGTTTTACACAAATATATATACATATACATAAATACATATAGAAAGAGGTTTGTATGTACTATAACTTTTTTACGCAAATATTACACAATTATAAATCATGAAGAATATCTGCATGAATATAATTACACGTAATAGTTAACTAAAGATGAACGTCCCAGAAGAAAACCGAAAAATCTAAAGAAGGAATTAATTAAAATGAATGTTTAAAAGAATGTGCAAATTACCTAGATCTGTTGAAGATGAATACAATTCTACGACCCATGTATCACAAAGTTGTATTTTCTTTTTAAGTAAGTTGAAAAAAAGGGTGTTTAATATGAATATCAATGCACAAAAACTCCAAATGTATAGGAGCATATATTATATATATATATATATATATATATATATATATATTTCTGTAGAAATATATATACTTATAATATATACCAATCCTTATTTAAGAAGCTCAATGTATTTACAGAGCAATATAATGAATAAATGACAAAAAAACTATATTCCAAAATTCATGATGTTGACCATCTTATAATTTATTGCTTTAATTCAGTTGAGTTTTGCAATTCTTGACAGTATCTGTTTCGTAGCGCAAAACTAATCACTTTATTATATCAGTCTGTGAATCTATTACGCCTTTAACTCATCAAAAGAAATAGCAACAACCAATCCGTCAAAAGGAAATAAAGCGCGATTTGACATGGTTAAAATCCGAAAATTGGAAGAGAAGCTGCAAATACCTTTTATATGTTTCCATTATGCCATGGACCGTTCTGTCGATTCCGATGCATGAGCCCCGCCACAACAATTAAGTTGTTCAGAAATCCAGACAGATGCTCTGTTTATAGTGGTGAAGGCTTTCTGTAAAAGTAACACACATTTTGGTACACCTCCTAATCTTGGTCGGTGTAATGGCTGCCACAAGACAGGACACACAGTAAAACTTATGCTGTACACGAGAGTTTTCCTTCTCCTAGATGTACGCACACGCCCCCCACACACATATAATTATTTACTATAATAATTATTAAATACCTACAGACACTAGTGTTTCATCTTTTCGGGAATCATCAGTGCAGGGTGTCACGATTAACACCAGTCGAGAGATTCGAACCCGGCGACAGAAGCCATATCTGGCGTCATTAGCAAGGACCCAATCCATTCGGCTACCGTCAACTGCGAGAAATATAGTTGAGATTTAAACATTTATTCTTTTAAAATGCTTTTAACGTCAGTCAGAGAATGATCTAATCATTATATGACGATCTGCGCGTATGTGCTAAGTTGAACGCCTTGTTTCAACTAAAAGTGTTCAACAATAAGAAACAAGTTTCTTATAGGGGCTGACATAATTATTTACCATAATAACTATTAAATACCTATATACATATATACATATATATATATATATATATATATATATATATATATCATAATTTAGGAATTTGAAATTTGTGGTTTGAAAAAGTTAAATTTCAAATATAGAAATTTTATTGTATGCAAGACAAAGAATACAGTATAGTAAAATATATAAAAATATAGTAAAATACAGTAGAGAAAAGAATACAGCTCTATCTCTATATAGATATTTATCTATATCTATACTATATCTAGTATATTGAGCAATTTTATTTAGCTGGGATAGTCTTATATAAAATATTACATTCAATAATATTTTGTAAGACCGATAAATACTGGACTTGCACGCCAGTAGACTTATTGTATTTCATCATTCTGAATAATTATATATATATATATATATATATATATATATATATATATATATATATATATATGTGTGTGTGTGTGTGTGTGTGTGTGTGTGTGTGTGATTATATAAAAGGGAGTTTCCGTATGACATGCAATCCTACATACCTTTCTAAGTATAAATCTTTTTGTTTAAAAAACTACCTAAATTTCACTTAATCAAATACTAACCAAATTTAATAAAAACGCTAATTAAACAAATTAAAAACTGTCGTATTTTGAATTGATAATTTAAAAAACTACCTAAATTTCACTTAATAAACTACCAACCAAATTTAATAAAAACTATAATTAAACAAATAAAACACTGTCGCATTTTGGATTGATAATTAAAAACGCGAGAGCAATGATATTAGTCTAAAAGGTCACGTGACCGTCAAACTCAAGAGTCCTCTTTGGTCGTTTAAACACCCAGTGGAAAGGTCAGGTTATTAAAATATTTGATGTTGTACGTTTAAAACGACAGCATGAATTATGCGTTTTAGATTGAAACTCGTAATGAGAGAAAATGATGTTTGATTTTAACAGATTAGTCAAGAGATATTCCTAACCAATGGAGGTTATAAGGTCAAAGGTTAAGATAGGACGATCTAATTATCCTGCAATCATTTCTAATGAACAAATTTTATGTTGAGAAAGTTAAAAGGCCAGAAGAGTACACGTTTCATGTATCAAATGAATATACTTAGCCGTCGAAATACTGCAGCCCAATGTTGACACCCATAACTAGGGCTAGGACAACAGCGTATTCTTTTCATTTGTTTTACCCTCGAGTGTGTATCCATTGATATCTTATATGCTTTTTTATGTAGAATGATGTGGTTCTCTGTGTCTAACTGTGTCGGATAAATCCTCGAGGGCCACAACAATGAAAAGAATATGCTGTCGTCATAGCCCTACACATATACAAATGAATATACTTAGCTGTCGAAATACTGCAGTCCAATGTTGACGCTCATATGTAAAGCTTGAGCATTTTATGTGAAACATAGATCTTTCATTGTCCGATCAATCACAAGAAAGCAGAAAACACGATACAAATTATGATTGGATAGTAGATGAGAAAATTGTCTCCTAATAAAAGAAATAAATTCGCAGTTATAACTATTTATATATACGTGCCTAAATTCAATATATCATTTAGTTGTATAAAATGTTCTTCTAATGTGTGTATACAGAGTGTATACACGTCTGTATATACGTGTGACTATCATCTGTGACGCGTGTATATACCCGTGTTCCGCCATGACCGTCCAACGTTGTGATCGCTTAACTTAGCGTTCGTTGTGTGTGTATGTATGCAGCATTAAGACTTTTTTTAAAAATTCAATTTATAAGATTATATAATCAATTCTTAATACTGCAATGTTTTCATTCTTAAGCTTAACCATGTAACTTTTCATACTCGCATTTTCTTTGTAATAAGTTAATTGCTCACCTAAATTATCAGTATTGTATTTACATTAATTAATTTAATTAATTAGTAATTTTAACTATAATATATTATACAAACCAAGCTCCTATCTTTACATCATCACCACTGTGTTCCTCATCTAGCGTCTATTGAAATGGATGGCTCTCGTCTTGGGGAAGCTTCATGTTTGACCTTTACTCCTGATCTGAAATGAAACATGTATATCAATTCTGTTGCCCAGGCCGCTGGGAAAATGGTGGGATCCTTCTACCGCTCCAGAAGATATCTCACTACTGATGCAATTCTCTATCTGTATAAAAGCCAAGTACGTCCAAAGATGGAGTACTGCTGCCACATCTGGGCTGGAGCTTCACAAAACAGCCTATCCTGCCTTGACAAAGTACAAAATAGACTTCGTGGCTTAGTGGGGAATGCTCTTTTCTCTTCCCTGCAAGCTCTCTCCCACAGAAGAGACGTTGCTAGCCTGTCTTTGTTTTATCGTTATTTCCATGGCAAGTGCTTGTCCGAGCTCCAATCTCTGGTCCTCCTCGCCAATCTTTTACGACATACACCCGTCTAGCTAAAACCACTGTCAGTAATTTCCCCCACTCTTTATCTGTGCCTAAATCAAAACGTAGATTCCATGAACAAAGCTTCTTTCTGAGAAGTGCACGTCTGTGGAATTCTCTTCCGTTTGCCTGTTTCCCACCTGGCTACAACTTGGACGTCTTCAAGTCCAACATACACACATTCCTGATTAATCGCCCCCTTAAGCAAGACACTTTATCAAATCTCCAATACCAACTATTACTACGATATTATCCCATTGATTATTGTACACCCAATAACCCTTAGCCTCGAGTGGCTTTCGGGCCTTGATAAGTGGTGGTCCCCTATGTAAAAAAATATATCTTTTAATATATTTTATTATCTTTTACCTTGAAACAGTATAATTGATATTAATTTATGGGTCACTTAACCATTTATTTTTTTTATTTATTCTTATTCACTGCAAATCTTTTATTTTTTCACGGTCCAGGTCTAAGTGCTGACAGAATATACATTCTAGAAGTATAAGGTTCTAAATTAATTAATTTGGTATTTTTTAGATTAGGTCCACCTCCCCAATTTTCTTTTAAATGAAAACTTTTATAAGTTTTCGACTATGCTGAATACGAAAACACATTGAAATTTTGCAGAAATAATCACTTATCGAGATATAAAAAGTTGTATTATGCATTGTATTCTTTGGCGGCCATCTTTTTACGCGCGTGCAGTGTAAGTCATTGATGAGTAGATTTGTTTATGGCGCACGCGCGTAAAAAGATGGCCGCTAAAGAATACAATGCATAATACAACTTTTTATATCTCTATAACTACTTATTTATGCAAAATTTCAATGCGATTTTTGTATTCAGCATAGTCGAAAACCGATAAAAGTCGTCATTTAAAAGAAAATTGTGGAGATGGACTTAATCTGAAAATTTACCATTAATTTTATTAAATAGATATTTTAATATTCTTTTATTTCAAAATTAAATTTATTTTAACAAAACAATTTTTTTTGTATTTACTTTTTTGCGTTTTTTTTTTATTTCGAAAATATCCACCATATATTATTTTAGTTTTTCAATCCCTGAAATCAGAAGTTTACAATAAGATCATTCGAGAATCAAGCTGCTAAAATTTACCAATTAAAAAAAGGAAATAAATCTCTCTCAGTTAAGAACTAATATACTGGCATAAGTTTTAGGTGAAACCCAATATTCAAAATATAAATAAAATAATATAAATGGATGACAAAATGAGAATAAGCTCTGCGATTGAAACAGAATACGATATAGTGGATATACAAGCCCCTTCAATAAGTTTCCAGGCTGTTTCGTATGGCCACTTTTATTGATAGTAGACACATAAAACTTTAGTCCCTTTCGAAGTAATCTCCTCCGTCTGCAATGCACTTGTTGTATCATTCCAAGAACTTCTGGAAGACTTATGGAAGCTCTTGTGTGAGCGTATCAATGACTCTCGTCACAGCCTCTTTCATTTCTCCAAATTGTCTCATAACGCCAGCCTCTAAGGTTATCCTTGAGCTAAGGAGATAAGCAAAAGTCACAGGAAGCAAGGTCTGGACTCATCGGATAAACTGTCTTCGTGTCCATCTTGGTCAAATAATCTGTGAAAAGAATGGAGCACCCTTGAGACAAACTTAGCGCAAATTTTTCGCACCTTGCGTTCCTCGCGAATAATTGTGTGTACAGTTCTTACACTGATATCAACCTGTGCATTTACTGTCTCTATAGACACACGACAGTCCTTACCAATAAAATTAATTATTTGTCCAATCAAGTCTGGTATTTTGACTTCCTTACTCTTCCCACACCTCTCATCATCCGTTGTAGACTCTCCGCCTTAATTGAATCTCTTATGTCACTTAAAAACTGATTCTCGATTCATGCAAAATGGTCCAAAAGAGCTGACGCATTCTATACGTTTCTGCAGCATTTTTTTCCAAGTTTAAAACATTTTAATGCATATTGTTCTTCTAAATGGTCTCCACGTCCAGATTGCATTTTGGGAATTCACTAGCTGTCACAATCAGGCTTTAGTAGGGTGTATTCCTATTCCTTCTGTAGCTGTTCATTTGAAGCTGAAATCATAAAACTTAGTCAGTCATTTCATAAAATGTATAGCAATAACATACTGAGTTTTCAGGAGTCCACGACAATTTTAAATGTCTGTACAAAAAAAAGTCTGGACACTTATTAAATGCGTCTCGTACGTACCACTAGGAAGTGAGTATTATTCACTGCATTTCGAGTCAGATAAATTAGTATTATTGTTGTTGCCATTGTAGCGACGGGGTTGCCAAGACTACCATTAGAAGCTAGACTGTCTTTTCCGAAGTTTTGCTGGCTTTTGTCCTCCCCACCTCAATCTTGGGGTCATCAGGTGTATTAAGGTTAAAACAATTGACTTTTTGAAGCAATAGTTATAACTGTAGACTGCGATCCGTGTCATCAAGTACACAAGAAATGACGAAGAGAGACGAGAGGACGAGAGGATGAGAGGAAGTGAAGTCGCAATTTTATTCTGACGTGCGAACAAAACGCGGTCGGAAGAACAACATTGCAATGGAAGACGTCCCGAAATACCACACCTTCGTCAATAAACGTAAGATTTAATAACATTTTAGTTGGCGAGACGCACAACTAGACGGTATGGTCTTGTTAAACTTTGACAACGCAATACTAAAATAGATGTATTAGAGAGTGTTCACGGACTATGGACATAAAGACTTCCCTTACTGAAGCGCGTATCTAACGAGTGAATGATTAAAATCTCCACTGTCAGTAAAGCTGTCCGGTTCGAACCCGCCTCAAAGTCTTTGCCGGTCTATCTACGCTTAAGATCTGTGTTATATATATGGCTTGAGGTAGTTGCCTGTCTAGCCGCACTGATGAGCTGTGAAACAGCGAAACAGTACTGTATGTGGATGACTATAATGCTCCTTATCTTGAGTTGAGCATATTGAGAAGTGTTACGCGAATTACCATTAGCGCATAAGCGATGCTCTTTGTGTAAACAAATCGAGCAGAGGTGATCCGGACGATGTCAAAACATCGTTAAACTCATGACTCACGCAGCAGCCGCTAATAGCGTAGTGGTTAGGAGCCTTGACTGTCGTACAAAAAGTCGGGTTTCAATCCTGCCTTGAGGTAGTTGGCTGTCTAGCCGTACTGATGAGCTGTGAAACAGCGAAACATTACTGTATGTGGATAACTATATATATATATATATATATATATATATATATACATATATATATACATATATATACTTAGGATCTGTGTTATATATGTCCTGTAAGTGCCTGCTCATTGACTGATTAGGAAGGGCGCAGTGAATACTAGAAAACTGATTGGCTAAATAAAAACTCAATAGAATGTGCGTTTATAAAAACGCGAGACAACCACGAAATTCTCGCATTAGCCTGAAGAATTCTAGAGTGGATGAAACGCAGAATATTCAGTATAGCTTAATCGCCATATATATTTTATAACTTACTAACTAGCTCTACCTACGTATTGATCACTGTTGAAGTAAATACTTAAAGTTTGCGCATAAATTTATAATTTCGTATATTAATTTTATGTGAGTAAATGAAGTATGTATATATATATATATATATATATATGTATATATATATATATATATAAAGGAAAAGATAGTTTGCTTGAAGTATTGCTGGTAAACAAATATGTAAGAATATACGAAGGTTGTTAGCAATGTAGGAAACTGGGTTTGGAAGTGAGAAGATGCACGAAAAAACATACAAATAAACTAAGGTTTTGAAGATTTTATAATTTTTTTTTGTAAATCTATTTATTTTTTAAAAAACAATCACAAATACAAATAATTAGATATTGATTTCCTGCTTAAAATAACCAGGACAGCAAAAGCCTTTAAATTTTCGAGGATGATATCTCTTTTTCAAAAAGAAAGAAACTAAAATAACCTCGTAAAAAAGAAAAACATCGCGATTGTACTCAGCGTGTTATTTGTATATGCTGCATAATATGTCCTCATCTATTATCATTATCGTCATTTTCACTCTCATTTTCTTTGTTTATTTATTAATTTATTATTTTCTTTAATTTTAGCGAAAGAGAAAATATGTTAGTATTTTATATGAGCCGGGAGTAACAGTGAAAACGGCACTCGTTAAACCCATCCATCTGTAATCATGGAAACGGCACAAAACGGAAAATTGTTTCTGTTGAAAACGTAGCATTATTTCGAACATTCGATTACGATTTTGATCGTGTCTTGGTATTAAATATGGTGATCTTGTGTTTGTATATATATATATATATATATATATATATATATATATATATATATATATATATATGTATAATTTAAAGGAGATTAGAACAATAGTCTAAAGAGCTAAGTGTATTTTAATGTAACAGTGAAATTACTAGTTTAATTAAAATACAGGAAATAGAAAGTGCTCGTTGTAATTTAGATATATAATAAGCTCGATAGTTAAATGTCCTAGAGCTAATTCAATATTAAGTAATGTGATTTATAATTTAAAAATTTTTAAAAAATTTTAAAATTAAAAATCAAATTTTAATTAAATTAAAAATCAGTTTCACAAGAAGGAACAACAACAAAATCAATTATCTGTACGATCGTTTCGGAAATCCGTGCTTTTTATTGTGGTATACATGAAGTTATGTAGAACAATTATATATAGTTTTTTTGGTAAGCATGGTCTCCTCATCAGCAAATTTAGGAGGATTTTTATTGAATTTAAAAGACACCATAAATAAACCTAGCATTAAAAGTAAGGCAGATGAATCTGAAAAAATTGAAATAAAAGGTTTGGATGTAAAATTTATAAGAAAATTAATATGGGTTAGAGATAGAAATGAGTAGAAAAAATATATATATTTGAATTTACATAATAAATTTGATTTAAAAATATATAGAGATAGTTACCTTTTAGTTTTTCTTTTTTTGAAATCAGGAACTGTGTTTAAAGTAGTCATTTAGATGTTTGCTATAGCTTTTTATTTTATTGAATGATGAATTTTAAAAGGGCGACGCTCGTGCAATAAATTGTTTCCGTTAGCGTATTTTTGATTTAAAGACGCTACAGTTTATATATATAGAGAGAATATTAATTTTACAAGTTTTTAAGGGGAGATAATTGTCATGTGTTCTTGACTTTATTTATTATTTGTTTTACGGGTCTAAGGGGGGTAATTGGTCTAACTTAATTTATTAAAAAAAAAAAAATTGTAATCTATTTTTACTAATGAGTAATTTTTAATGATTTAAGGTGGTTTATATTTATTAAATTTAAACCAACGTTTATGATTACATGTCAGAAGCCCTTAAAAACTCTGGATATAATTCACAAATTAAATTCATAAATGAAAATGATAGAAACATAAACTGCATTAAAAATAAACCTATTAAGAGCGTAATAACATATAATATGGCAATGTCTTCCCGTATACGAGTTAAGAAAAATAACCAAGAGACAAAAAAGATAAAACCAAACTACAAATATTAGATAATAATACAAATAAACAGCAAACTAATACCCGTAAACGTAAGAATAGACACAAGGAGATCCTATGGTTCAACCCCCCCATATTCCAAAAACCTAGAAACAAACATAGCCAGAGAATTTTTTAAAATATTAGATAAGAACTTTAAAGCCCCCCATAGATATAATAAAATTTTCAATAAGAACACAATTAAAGTCTCTTACTCTACTATGCCTAACCTTCATCAGAAAATAATTAGCTCTAATAATAAGAAAATTAATAAACTACAAAATACAACTATACAAAATACATCGGACTGTAACTGTAGAAGAAAAAATAAATGTCCCCTACAAGGCTCATGTAAAATTAAAAATATTATCTATAGCTGCACAGTATCAAAAACTCCAAATCTACAATAACCTATTAACAGCCATAACTCAACTACCAGATTAAATAATAACACCAACTTAAATCAATCTACCGATCAATTACTAATCAACCCACCACATAATAATCCAACAATAGACCTAACGGAAAATAATCACAATAATCAAGAGGTAATATATATTTGTTCCACATCTGGCCTAATAAAACATAGAATTACAACGCACAAACATTCTTTTAAAAATAACTCTCTATCAAACCAAACTACTCTATCCAACTATATTTGGCAACTAAAAAATAGCAATATTTCTTTCAACTTAAAATGGCAAATAATTGAGACTTGCAAATCATATAAACCAGGAGATAAATTTTGTGCACTATGTACAAAAGAGACCCTAAAAATTTTAAAATATGAAGATGTAAAAAGTACAACCAAACTATTAAATTCAAGACACGAGCTTCTGACATGTAATCATAAACGTTGGTTTAAATTTAATAAATATAAACCACCTTAAATCATTAAAAATTACTCATTAGTAAAAATAGATTACAATTTTTTTTTTTTTAATAAATTAAGTTAGACCAATTACCCCCCTTAGACCCGTAAAACAAATAATAAATAAAGTCAAGAACACATGACAATTATCTCCCCTTAAAAACTTGTAAAATTAATATTCTCTCTATATATATAAACTGTAGCGTCTTTAAATCAAAAATACGCTAACGGAAACAATTTATTGCACGAGCGTCGCCCTTTTAAAATTCATCATTCAATAAAATAAAAAGCTATAGCAAACATCTAAATGACTACTTTAAACACAGTTCCTGATTTCAAAAAAAGAAAAACTAAAAGGTAACTATCTCTATATATTTTTAAATCAAATTTATTATGTAAATTCAAATATATATATTTTTTCTACTCATTTCTATCTCTAACCCATATTAATTTTCTTATAAATTTTACATCCAAACCTTTTATTTCAATTTTTTCAGATTCATCTGCCTTACTTTTAATGCTAGGTTTATTTATGGTGTCTTTTAAATTCAATAAAAATCCTCCTAAATTTGCTGATGAGGAGACCATGCTTACCAAAAAAACTATATATAATTGTTCTACATAACTTCATGTATACCACAATAAAAAGCACGGATTTCCGAAACGATCGTACAGATAATTGATTTTGTTGTTGTTCCTTCTTATGAAACTGATTTTTAATTTAATTAAAATTTGATTTTTAATTTTAAAATTTTTTTAAAAATTTTTAAATTATAAATCACATTACTTTATATATATATATATATATATATATATATATATATATATATATATATATATATATATACAGGGTGACCCCCAAAAACGGGTCCCAACTCTAATTAGGCCCCGTTTCTTAGTGTTTTGTCCGAATGAAATGAAACTTTGGTCATAACTAGTTTATTATATTCAAAACATCACATCAAAACACTAGGGTCTTTTGCCTTTTTTTCTCCGTTCTATAGCGTATGTTCTAGATGGCCTCCATTTAGCTTTTGTTTTTTTGGGGGGTCACCCTATATATATATATATATATATATATATGTGTGTGTGTGTGTGTGTGTGTGTGTGTGTGTGTATGTGTGTGCCTCTCTCTCACTCTCTCGCTCCCTCTCTCTCTCTCTCTGTCAAATATTGAAATGATAAAGTAGTTACATATGTTCTTTTTTTTTGTTTTCACCCCGAAACAAGTTATATTGTCACTTGGAATGTAAGGGCTTACTACCTGGGATACAGTAAACAAGGAACTGTGGGGAGTTGAGCAGTGAGATGTCTGTTCACACCACATTTAAACTTCTGCACGTTAGTACAGTAAGGGAAGCAAGAAAATGGTATGAGATTCCAAAGTCTTACAATCCGTTGGAATAAACTATAAAAGTATAACGCTTTCCTTCATCTAAGTATCTTTTTTATTTAGGGGGAGGGCTGATGCTTGTCGGGTAAGTCAAGCTATTGCTCATTAAACGCACTCAATTAAAGTACATGTAAAACAGACACATTGATGCGACATTGCGGTGATAGACAGAGGTTGGAGTTGGTTAACAGTACAGGACATCTTACTTCTGAAATTATCATTTGAACTCTTACTGAGTTTCAGACACTGATGGTAGATGGCCGAACTCCAGCATAAAAATAAAATACGTATGTCGTTCCCAAATTAAAGCCTCCTATTTTGAATTCAGAAAGTAAAATCTACGAAAACGGGAGTAGTACTATTAAAACGAGTGACGTTTTGTGTTCCTGAATTTATTTTTCTACATAGTCACCACCATCTTCGATGTACTTTTGTGAAGAAGTCAATGACGCATCTCTTCTTCTGATACACGTCACTGATGGAGGTTTTTTCTTATAGTATCACACCGTCAATATCTGCAACAAAGAGATGAAATCCTCAGGTCCTGAATGCATCAGTTCATTCATCAAAGCAATGCAATTTGCAATCCCTGTGCGGAATAAAATATAGGAAACATTTCCCGCTAAGTAAGTTTTAACAACCTTCAAAGACTATAAATTTATAAAAGCAGTTGTTGATGGGCAGAAATCTGCAGCACATATTAATACTGGCGTTCATCGGAGATCCATTTTGTGCATAACCCGCTAAGTAGTACGCATCAGTTGTTTCTTTAAGCACATTCTAAGATTTTTCGTCGTTAAAACTACAATATATATATATATATATATATATATATATATATATATATATATATATATATAAAATTTACTTCTGGAATTAAAAAAAAATTAAAATAAAATAACAAATTAGAATAACACCAAGAGTGTGAGTTCCATATAGAAACGTTGATTTAATTTGAATAAAATAAAATACGCATCAAGTGCGCTTGAAAGCCAAATTACAACGTAATATTAGGAAAATAAACAAATATTTTACTTGTTTGAAATTTATCACAAATATATATTTTGGGGGTATATACTCCATTTTCAGTATGTTGTTTTTTTATTTTCTTCTTCCTTGCCATGTTGTAAATTTGGAGAAAGAAGTATGCAAAGAGCCGCGCGTTGTTTCTAGAGTTTGTATTTCGAAATGTTTAAACTGTGCGTGGGCAACGCGAGAATAACGTCAAAGAATGAGAGTTCATATAGAAACGTTGTTTTAATTTGAATAAAATAAAATACGCATCAAGTGCGCTTGAAAGTCAAATACAACGTAATATTAGGAAAATAAACAAATATTTTACTTGTTTGAAATTGATCACACATATATTTCAGAGGTATCCTCCATACAACCGCCAGAAATAACACGCGGATCATTACAAACAGACTTCTTTATCACAAATTATTTCAGACGTATCCGCCATATTCAGTGTGGTTTCTTTTTCTTTTTCTCTTTTCTTATGGCGGATACCTCTGAAATACATTTGTGATAAATTTCAACCAAGTAAAATATTTGTTTATTTTCCTAATATTACGTTGTGATTTGGCTTTCAAGCGCATTTGATGCGTATTTTATTTTATTCAAATTAAAGCAACGTTTCTATATAAACTCTTATTCTTTGACGTTATTTACACTTTTCAGTCCGATAGGCTGTTTTATCACACAAATTTTGCTTAACTGCTCATAGTTCTTAGTTGGCAACTTATTTCTTTTCCTCCATTCTAGTACTCTCCTGACTTAGCGAGGGTATAGCATACGTGGTATGGCGCAGTTGTATCTCAGTTTTCCTTGGAGGTAAACATCGCATTGTCCCTCTGGGGTATCCAGTCTCCCCATATGACTAACGTAGGTATGATTTTATGATTTATATATTTTTGTGTTTTTCTAGTAAGAATGAAAATTTGCAGATATAAGCGCATACTATGTATCGTTAGGCTACTCTGTCATGATAAATGTGAAATTAATATGTTTTGCTATTTTCATTACCATAGGTTATAATGGGAGTATTATTTTATTTACAATTTATTACTCTTTCAGTCTTGTAACTAATTCTCTCACTATAAACAATAACTAACACACCGCTATTTAATAAATCAATTTTCCTTAATGTAATATGCAAAGGACGTCATTTCCTAATCGTCTATTTTACACGAATCATATTATATATAGGATTGAATGAAGCATTAAAGTAATGGACCTTGTATCTAATGTAATATTTTGATTTTTCTTTAGTTGTATAATTTATTTTATTGTATTATTTTATATTAATACCAACGAAGAGAAAACAAACGACCACATATCTAAGGCAATGGCAGAAACCCTAGACGAAGCCCTCCAATCTGTAGTGGAATCGGGGCGAGATGGATGGTGACATTTAATGCCGCCAAGACTAACCTTCTTTCCTTTAATAATTATTAGCGGGGGTGTCCGGCGTTTCCCGGGTATTTGTCAGTGTGTGTTTTTTATTTTTTTTTTGGGGGGGGTAAAACAAATATGATATAAAAAAGTTTTGGTAGGTAGGTAGGATCTATGTATATATATATATATATATATATATATATATATATATATATATATATATATATATATATATATATAGTAATTAAGCTACACAGAATATTCAGCGTTACATTCTCGGGAGAATTCCTCAGGCTTAATTCTCACGAGAACAAAACGTGGAATATTCTGTGTAGCTTAATTGCATATATATTTTTATAACTAATTACCTAGCTCTACCTATGTATCGAACATTGTTGAAATAAATACTGAAAATTTACGTATGAAATTATATTTTCGTATATTAATTTATGTGATTAAATGAAGTAGTCATATATATATATATATATATATATATATATATATATATATATATATATATATACGATAGCGTGTGTTTTACTTTGTGTGTCACGCTTACATCTTTTTTCTTTTGAGTGGCTGTCGTTTAATAATTGCTATCCGTTCATTTCTTGTAATAAATAATTTTACCGAGAATTCTTCATAAATTTTGGTTTCGTTTTTGATTTATAAATGATGGTAGTCAACACATCTATTTTTTTATTTTTGAAATCACTACTTTATATTTTTATTTTATATTCATGCTTACATTATTAAATAGGGAAAAATAAATAACTCACCTCTTTTATATTGTTCTACACGCTATTGTATTAATATATAAACTTGCTTAGATAAATATTTTTACAGTTTTAACAAAAGGGCTACAATAATATGATGGTGTCTTCATTCAAGCTGAACGCCAACAGAATGCCCAGCAGCTATATATTACATATGAAAGATGCCGCTGTGGAATTTCCACTGTTTCGCTAGTTATTATTATTATTATTATTATTATTATTATTATTATTATTATTATTATTATTATTAAAATGTTATCGTCGTCCTCTTTGGTAGAATCATCGTACATCAGTATTACAGACAGATACAAACACACAGATAATTTGTTTATCGTAGTGAAGTTTTAGTGTAGCACAAATCACACTTTTGTTATTACTGCTAATCTTTGTCGGTTCAGATGACTGCCACAAGACAGAGTATACAGAAAATCGTAGGTTTTTACAACAGAGTTATTTTCTCTTAGATGCATGTCTTTACGAAGACCGGGGGTGCAGCGCTTCCAGTGAATTAATGCGCCTCCAGATGCCAACCTGGATATATATATATATATATATATATATATATATGGATATATATATATATATATATATAATTATATATATATATGGAAGTTTTAACAGCCAAAAACAATGCGAAGAAAGACCGGAATCATGAAAGTAAAGAAAAGAAAAACAAGCAAAGAAAAACAAACAAAAGTAGACGGATATATTTGAGTAGAGAAATGTCTAACTGTTTATTCGTCTATCATTCCTCACCTCAATGTGAGTCAAACATACCAGTCTACTTTTGTTTGTTTTTCTTTTCTTTACTTTCATGATTCTGGTCTTTCTTCGCATTGTTTTTGGCTTTTAACACTTCCATATATTCCTTTACTTACAATGATTCAAGCAGACTACTACCTTCTCTCTTATATATATATATATATATATATATATATATATAAATTCGTATTCCTGTCTGTTTGTTTGTTTGTTCACAATTTGATTAATATATACAAAAACTTCATTACTTTAATGCTTCATTCATTCCTATATATAGTAAGATTCGTGTAAAATAGACGATTGAGAGATGACGTCATTTGCATATTACATTAAGGAAAATCGATTTATTAAATAGCGGTGTGTTAGTTATTGTTTATAGTGAGAGAATTGTTTTAAGTGTTCTATTTAAGTGTATTATTTAAATTTGATTTATATTGATAACATATTTAATTTAATTCATTTCTACCAACATCGATTTTTTTATAAAAAGTTTGAGTTATTCGAGTTTGGAGTTATTTTTCTTTGTTCTGTTTGTTTTGTTTTCTTTTTCGGCGGATAATCAAACTAAAAATAATTCACACAAACTTTCAAGCATTATTTTTGGAATCAGTTCAAATAAGATAATTTCCGTGATTTCGCAATTTACGTTTTGGTCCAGTGGAATTTCATTTTAAAATAAACAAACAATTCAATTCAACTACGATTCTTTATTTAAAGCAAAAACAACAACAAAAAAAAAACTTTCATTACGCTTTTTACCGTTTTTTTTTCTTCACATTTTTTTTAACATCGTAACTGCTATTCTTTTCTTTTAATAAGACAATAAATCATAACTCATCATTTTCATACCATAAAAACGTGTATTTCGGTTAACACAAATTCTATTTTAGTATTTTTGAAACCGAATTATTTACGGTTTGTTTTCGTTGCAACAACCCATAATAACAAATCTTTCTAGACTGAGGGAATATAAAAGAAATTCGCTTAAACTAGAATATAGTCATAAAAAGGTGCCCAATATCCGGAGAATAGCTTCTCTTCGTATCCGTTCTGCCGAAATATCTGGTGGAGAGTTTGTCACGCACTTCCGTTTTTTTTTCGGGGGGGGGGATTACATTTTCATGTTTTCATTCGTTCTTTTATTTTTGAAATTTTTGTTGGGGTAACTATGGAGTTGGCATATAATAATGAAAAACTGATCAATATTTTTAGTATAGCAGGGAGGGCCAAAGCGAACTTCATGTCACCCCTGGCAACGCTGGGTATCCATGCTAGTATATATATATATATATATATATATATATATATATATATATTCTACATACAACATGTGACCACATGTGCTTTTACTTTGCCCTCATCAGCCGCTAACAAGAGGTGATGACACCGTTTCGGTGGCTAAAGCGGAACTGCCACCCATGGCGCCACCAGTAACTATTGCTGCTGGGCAAAGCAATAAATAGGATAAAAAAAAATTACCTGGCATATTCAAGCAGAGGAAAAACGCTGTTTTTAACTTTTTTCATTTTTTAACTTTTTAATTTTAATTTAAATTTTTAATTTATTTTTCTCTTTAATTTTCCCTTTTTTTCCTTCCTTTTCCCTCTTTTTCTTTCCTATATATATATATATATATATATATATATATGTATATATATATATAATCGAATGAATAATTATATATATATAATATATATATATATATATAATATATATATATATATATATATATATATATATATATATATATATATATATAATCGTCGTCCTCTTTGATAGCACCATGGCCTATCAGTATTACAAATACAGGATGAGAAAAATAACAATAATATAAAACCAACAAAAAAAAAAACGAAAGAAAAGAGAAAATCTAGAAAAGAGAAAAGAAAGCAAGACGCAATTTTAAGGAATTACTAGTAGTTTGAGCTTGGATGCGTAAAGTGAATCGCTGCTCTGGGTTTTCCTCGGTATAAAAAAGTAGCGGATACAAGATGGCTGCTGCCAAATACTGCACAAAGGTCACTCGTTTCTAGGAGGGCGATTTTCTGGTTGTCATTCCTGGAAATACGGCGATACAAGAAAAAGAACAGAGAAGGTCGCAATCGTTGTAGATGTCGACTGAAGGAAGTTTTACCCTCTAGAAAAGGGCATTGTAATAAATATCTACTGAATAGGACCTCCATGCCAATGCAGTATAGGGTTTTCCGAACGAAAGGCTATTATTTTATAACTATTCAGCACAATTACTTGACATTTTGTTCAGAGGTGGATGTACGTAGAATTTTTGAACTCTCAGGTTTCACGATTTTCTTTCAGGATCTTGCAGAATGTAAGGAAACAGAACGCTATTTCATTCCAAACTCTTTGTACGGTTTTGATAACCGTTCGACTATGAATCAATACACAAAGATATTTATGGATAAATAAATATACGAGGTGCCTTCAATAATTTTCCAGGCGTTTTTTCGTAGAGGCATGTAAAACTTACGTACACACTTTAAAATTCTCCAATCTATGGTCCCTCCTTGCCAAATTTTCACCAGAAACACTCGTCTAGCTGAAAACACTATCAATAATTTCCCCCACTTTTTATCTGTTCCTAAATCTAAACGTAGATTCCATGAACAAAGTTTCTTTCTTAGAACTGCTCGCCTATGTAACTGTCTTCCACTTGCCTTCTTTCCAGTTGCTTACAATATAGATGTCTTCAAGTCCAACGTAAACACGTTCTAGATAAGCCGTTCCACTTAAGTCAACAAATTTACCGAATTTCCATCACTAACGATTGCTATATTGTCAATTCTCTACAGTACACTCTTTAACCCTTATCCTCGAGTGGTCTCTCGGCCTTGATAAGTGGTCATTCCTATGTAAAAAAATGTTATTGCTATACATCTTATGAGATAGCGGATCAATTTTATGATTCCACCTTCAAATTAACAGCTACAACAGGAATTGGAACACACCTTACTAAAGTCTGATTTTCACACTGGTGAATTTTAAAAAATGCAATCTGGACGCGAGGAGACTTTAGAATAACAATATGCAGTAAAATTCTGTTTTAAACGTTGAAAAAATGCCACAGAAACGTATACAACGCTTCAGCATTCTTAGACCATTATGCATGAATCGCGCATAAGATTTTGAATTGCATAAAAGATTCAAGGAAGACAGAGAGTCTGTGAGAGATGATGAGAGGTGTGTAAAGAATAAGAAAGTCAGAACACTACAGTTGTTAGTAGATAAGGACAGTCGTGTGTCTATACAGACAATGGCGCACAGTTTGTATGTCAGTGTGGGGACTGTACACAATTATTCGCGAGGAACTGAAGATATGGAAGATTTGTGCGAAATTTGTATCAAGGGTGCTTCATCTTTGTCACAAACTATTTAATTAAGATGGGCAGTTCAACACGCTCCCTATAGTCGAGACCTTGCACCTTGTGATTTTTGGTTATTCCCTAAGCGCCAGGAAAAACCCCGTTGTTATTGAGGAGATGAAAGAGGCGACGAGGCTCATTGACATGCTCACACAAGTTGGAATTCTCTTCAATTGAAGATGTTTAGTGATGACTATTAAGCGGTCTATTAAGGGCTGGAAACTAAAGATTCCACTACAAAGGCATGTGTAATTTATGAGTTCAAGTGGCAGCTTGAGGGGGGCAGATTGTTAGCTTTCAAGAGACGGGGTTATTAACTTACAGAATACAGTAGAGATTAATTAGGATTTAGAGTTCCAAGTAAAGTTTAGTTTGGAATAAAAAAAAAATTATTTAACATGCAAGTTAGACAAAGGCAGTCGTCTTTGGGGTAAAGTGTATATTGGATATACGTAGCTAGCTGTCAGTAGTGGTTTTTCAGTTATAAGAGAAACAATCAGTACATGGTGATTCGGAATTCATATATGTTGATTTCTTTGGAATATATAGTATATATAGAAATCAAGTATGCAAGAGTCTGTTTTCAGTGTGAAAATCTAATTTTGAAACAGTGTGCCTCTTGTATATTTAAACCATATTGTGAACAAGCAAACAGAGAGCGATACGATTTTATTATAATTTATCTATATATCTATAAAAGTGGGAATGTGTGTGAGGACAACACTCAACCTATATACTCAATGAATTTTTGATTTACAGATTTGAAATTTTGTATGTAGAATATTACAAACACGTGAAGAACTTTTTAATCGATTTTCATCCGAAAAAAAAGGGTTGCTAAGAGATAAAAATAAGCGAATTAGTACGCTGCGTTTGTCGGATTTTTAACTATTTGTCAACTGTTTCACACTGTTGCACGGTTGAAAAACGTGACAGCTTCTTTATATCAAGAATAAGATTTTTTGAAAACACTTAGTAAATGTCGTGTCAAGCTGGTGTAATTTTTATCGTATTTAACTCATTATCTTCAGGTTTTGGTTTCGATTTCAGCTCGAGTATTGTATTTTACTTACAAGAAGTGAACTATTTAGAAAAAAAAACATAATACACGCATGCACATGCCTTATTTTCTGTATTAATTAAATATAATATTCATATGTATTTTAAGACCGGGCAACGCCAGGCGGCCTGCTATTGCTAGTATATCTATAAAAGTGAGAGTGTGTGGATATGTGTGAACAACTCTCATCTGATGTACTGAAATAATTTTTTATCCAAAGACATGCAATGTAGTATATAGGGTATTCAGACATGTTGAAAAACACAGAAAAAAGTGCTGCTAATGGGTCAAAATTGAAAAATTGTTACTGGGGGCCATCAGATTTTTATCTATTTGTCAACTATTTCACGACTGCATATGCGCGAATCGTTCACAGGAAAACTTGCTTATGTTGAGAATAAGTTGGTCGGAAAATAATTTTTAAAGAGCGTGGCGAGCTGGTTATCGTACTGTCTTTGGTTTTTGTTTCGATCGCAGCTCGAGTATTTTTTTTATTTACTAAAAGTGGAAAGTTAAGACATTCATAATACTTGCCTGCACATGTCTGAGTTTCTTTATGCTTTTACTTCATTTTTTAAGGGATTTAACGTTACATACAATACATCGCCGAGTACATCTGCTAGTATATATATATATATATATATATATATATATATATATATATATATATATATATATATATATATATATATATATATACTAGTGGAGGCGCATGGTTTCGCCTGATTTTGCCCGACTTTGCCAGGTTTTGCCCGGTCGTAAAATACGCATAAATATGATATTTTAATTTCTTCAGAATTCGTATATATTATTATAAAGTCGTAAATTTAAAAGTTAAAAAAAAGTATTAGAGTGTTATTAGCTAGAATCGAAACAGAATGCAAAACTGCTGCATTCAAAGCTGGTGAGGTTACCACTGTACCAACGTGGCACACATATGTACTGATTAAAATAAACTAAGATGAATGCACAAAATGTAATACGATTTTAAAAAGTTTTGATCCCTTTATGACTTCTTAAAATCTATTTTAATCGGATCAAGACCCATAGAACAACGGTCCATAAAAACATCAAATCATTTAAGGCCACTAGTTTAGGAGGAGATCGAGTTTGAAAATATGGCGACAGACGAACAGACAGACAACCTTTTATATATAAGATTAATATATTCAAATCAATGTTAAATCACACTAAGAGAAATTATTTTTTCTTCCATCAACATGTGTCTGCATTTGTTTCTGAATTTTTTAGATGATGATTGATAATTTGTATTATTTGGATTTTCAGATTGTTTTCATATTGAATGTTTTTTTTACAACATTTCGAGTGATGCAACCTTACACGTTCTTTAGTTGTATATTGTCGAACTTGGCAACATCAACGGAATTTCAAACGGAACCTTTTATTTTATCCACTGGTGTAACATGCCCTCGTTCCATCACCCATGACAGGGTAGAATCCCTAAATAATTCGCAATTGTATTTTTGAGAAAGGACACTTGGCGTAGTGGATAACGCACTGAGTAATTCAGCTGTAAATTACACTCTTCTGGAGGTTGAGGGTTCTATCCTCAGTGCAGTCAGAACTAAAAATATCGAACTAATACAAATATCTAAGTAACCACATTTCAGTCATATCTTTAATATCAATTTGCTTTGATAAAAGGAGTAATACCTACGAAGTATAAATCAATTCTATTTATTAAAAAAAATCACACACGCATTGTCTAAGGTTTTTAAAATGTGAATATTCTACTGCAACAATCATGTTATATATATATATATATATATATATATATATATATATATATATATATTTATTAGCAAGTTACCCGGCATTGCCCTGTCGCAAAATACGCTTAAATAATATTTTGATTAATGCAGATTTCGTATATATTATGATATTATATTGGACCCATTGTATAGTAATGGTTTAAAAAAGTTAAAAAAAGATGGCCCATATGCCATCATCGAAAATCGAAACATAAACGTTTAGCTTCCGAGTAACTTTTTCCTTTTATGTTAATGCCTGAGCTATGAAGACATGTTTGATGGAAGGCTAAAATTAAAACATGAACCAGTAACTATTACGTTACGCATGCATATTCGTAATGCCGTCGTTTGACCTTCACCTGACAATTTTTTTTTTAATTTCACACTTTTGCACCAATTTTTTCCGACTAAAACCCGAATAAAATGTTTCGCATGGGTTCGTATACATTATATATAAAGCTTCATGTCTGCAGACCAAAAACTAACAGAGGAATTTGGTAAGCAACATTTTTTAAACAAATATATATACGCATAAATACATATATATATATATATATATACATATATGTATATATAGAAAGAGATTTGTGTCTACTATAAACTTTTTACGCAAATATTACGCACGTATAAATCATGTAGAATATCTGCATGAATATAATTAAACGTAATAGTTAACTAAATATGATCATCCCATAAAAAAATACGAATAAACTAATAGGGAATCAATAAGAATGAATGTTTAAAAGAAATTGCAAATTAGCTAGATATATGCAGATGAATGCAATTCCAAAACCCATATATAACAAAGTTTATTTTCTTTTTAAATAAATAGGGAAAAAAGGGTTTTTAATATGAATGCCAATACATAGGAATATAAATAAAATAGTTTTATGTCATAGTTTTGCTATTTAAGTAATTAATGTTTTAGCTGTGGTAAAATTCAAATAAACTCCAGGAAAGTTTATATTTTTCCATAGAATTTCATGAAATCATTTACAAATTCTCTTCGGATTCAATTTAGCATTTAATTATCGATTTAAATTATTGCAAAACAACTGAAATATTGCAGAACTCTTAATAACAATGGCATGCGTCAAAAAATTATGCTATTTATTTGGACGTAAATATAATAACATTATTTTTATGTCATGTGCTCGGACGAGCTTTTAATCTATTGTCCCTCCTACTACTACTCGCCTAGCTACAACAATTGCCAACTGTTTTCCTCACTTTCTATTTACGATTAAAATCAAACGAAAATTTCATGCACTGAGTTGCTTTCCTTTTTCGTTAATAGAACGCGACGCTACGTGTCTGCTCACCGGTTGACTATAACTATAACTAATCAGAATAAATTCTCATTGAGCCGTCTACTTAGATAATCTAGCCTTACTCAAGTTCCACAATAAATGAACAATCACCTTCCTAATATTTAATCTTTATCCTAGAGTTGCTTCCGGGCCTTGATAAGTTATGGCCTCCCAAGTAAAAAACCAAAAAAAAACAAACAAAAAAAACAAACAAACAAACTAAAAAAAAACAATGCGACATGATTCTGTATTCATTCATTGAAAGAGATATAAAATCGTTTTCATCCATTCATTAATTATAAATGACTTACTTTCATTTATTTAATATTTATTTTATATAATATGTAGGAATAAGAACATTGTTTACAAATACAAGAACAAAGAATAAGGAAATATATTACCGGACAGTGCCAGGTAAAAAGAGCTAGTTTTATATCAGCAAGTAAATGAATGTTATTCTTGTCATTGTATACATTGTTCTTAAAACCTTTTCCGTACACTTTAGTTTTATTTATATTTAAGAATTGTAAATAGCAATGTCATTAGTTTGGATTTTTTTTTTCAATAAAGAGAAGGTTCCTATCGCTCTCGGGATTTGTGCACAACTGACTAACTAGTGGATGGTCTGCAACAAAATAAGAAAAACAGTTCTCAACAAACAGAAATGGAATCATGTCCTCTTTTCTAGTGCGACAATTTTATCGTTCCACCCTATATTTTCGAGAGAAAAAAGACAGGTTTGTATTCGTGTATCAAAGATGCACATCTCTGAATTCCTTGATTAAAAAAGACGTAACTTCTTTTATTTAGAACAAAAATATATAACGTAATAATAATGGCACTGTTTTAAAAATTCTAAAAAAAAAAAAAAAAAAAAAAATTGCAAATGAATACATTACCGGGCAACACCGTGTAAGGATAACTAGTTTTATATAAACAAGAAGATGAGTGCAATTGTCGTTACTATCAATATTTTGCTTATAGCCTTTTCCGTACAATGTAGTTTTATTAATATTTGAAGAATCCGTAATAGCAGTGTCGTGGGTCGGAAAATTAATCTTTTTTTTTGTATTCGCCAACACCATGAACGAATTCTATTATCAATTACGTTGTGTTTGATAACATCGAAAATGACTGACGCCATTCGTATTTATGGCAAACCCTAGTCTCAGGCCGAACCTAAGTAATGAATAAAAGCTTTGTTTTATCGCCGGGAAGATTATTCCCAGTATTGCAAGCGAATCGAAGAGCGCTCGTGCTGAAGTTCAACTCAATCATAAATAACGTTTACGTATGGCCCAAGCGAGACCACGCGAGATTGTCGGACGCGGTTTTACGACGTTGATAATATCGAATGAAGTCCGATGAGATGAGCCCGTAATGGCCGCCAATGAAGACAGCGATTACTAAGGTTGAAATATCGAATGGCGAAGCGGCTTGTTTCCCCAGCAAAATAAACCCGGTGCAAATGCATAAATATCAAGTATAATAAAACTTGCTTTATACGACGCCAAACATGACATGAACTAAAAACAGAAAAGAAACAAATAAAATCAAAGAAATATACAAAAATATAAAATAAAAAATAAAAAAAAACAAAATAAAACAAACAATTCCAATGATTGATATATTTCTATAATGTACGAAGGTGACATTATATAAAGCGTGACCCCCCCCCACCTAAAAAAATAGAAAATCCGCCTGTAGAATCGTTAAAAAAATCACTAGCAAAAAGAAAGCTTTCATTCCTCGGAGCTTGCTATAATAATGAACATTTGTTTTACAAGTTATTCACCATATAAAGGCCCGGAGACAACTCAAGGATAAGATTTAATGAGTGGAAGGTGGTTATTGAGACAACAGCTCAGTGATCGTTTTTGGTGGGAAGTGGGTAGAATTGGACTATTGAAGGGGAGAGAATAACAATAACTTGTTCACATTGCACTTGAAAACGACCATGTCACACAGGAAACAGACCAATGGAACAGAGTTCTACAAGAGGGCAGTTATAGGAGATAAGTTTTTTTTAATTGAATTTACGTTTAAATTTAGCCACGGACAGAGAGTAGGAAAAGTTGATGGTAGTGTTTGGAGCTTGGAAAACAATACGGCTAAGCTGCTTCTCAGTTGACTATAACAAGGTAGTTTCTAAGTCTTATATGAATAGGTTCTTATTGTGCTGTCCTCTTTAATGGTAAAATTCTACCCAAATTCCTCCATTGACGATTATTGTTGTCTCATAGTCTACTTGAGTGCCATGAACCATTATCCTCAAGTGACTTTTGGGCTTTAATAAGTGATAAACCTACTGTAAATAAAATAAGGTGTGTACAAATAATGTGTGCGTTAAATGATGATAATGCTTTTACAAACTTAAACAAGCACCGTCCATATGATTCTAGTGATGATATCTGTCGTTGGTAATGAGGTGTTCATTCCAGTCGACAATGTCCCCAGAAAGTATTCTCACGAACCAGGAACCAACTTGACAGCGCCAGGTTCTCTTTGGTCGGGATGAGTTATGGCCAATACATTGATTTTAGAACAATTCATTTTAAAATGAATGAAGGCAGACATTTTTACTTTAGCAAAATCGGATTAATCACCAGTTATCATCTTTCCTGATAAGACGATGTATTACATTTAGGGCTAGGACAACAGCATATTCTTATATATAAAGATATATAAGAAATCATCCAACCATATATACTCATGTATCATGATTTTTTAAACCTAAATTTTAAGTTATTAATTTAAAATAAAAAAAACTATATGTATATTCACAAACATTAGCGAAACCTACTAAAATTGAAACTTTATGAAGAATTTCTTTATAATGTTGCATGTGTTGAAAGATCTTTGCCAACACGTGATCACCATCATCATCATAGTTATCATTGTCATCAGGTTTTGGTATTAAAGATGTTGCGAGTGTCTCAGGTGGGCAGCATCAGGCAACACATATGTGTTTATGTGGAATGTTCCTTCTCCTGGATAAACGGATGCAGAAGCATAAAATGTTATAAATTGCATGAAGGTTGACTGGTCAAGGAAAACTAGGAAGTAAGTGGCTCATCTCACTGGAGGAAATGTTATTATTAACAACTAGGACAACAGCATATTCTTTTCATTGCTTTGACTCTCGAGTGTGTATCCGTTGATATCTTATATGCTTTTATATAGAGTGATGTGGTTCTCGCTTGATTAACTGTGTCTAACTGCGTCGGATATATACTCGAGAGCCAAAACAATGATAAGAATATGCTGTTGTCATATCCCTAATTATGTCAATGTGCGTGAAAGTTGATAACGTACGTCATGAAAGGAATTATTATACAGACTAGCATAGGTCAGTGGAAATTCCACGCTTTTTGTCTTTTTTTTCTTCTTCGCGTGAAATACATTTATCTACTTCTAAGTCAATACATAGTAAGGCCAAAAGCCACTCGACTTGGAGGATTAATAACATTGTAAGGCGGATGATGAAGAATACTATGAATGAATTAAGAACAATAAATAGCAGGGATAAAATTCTGACCACTTAAGAGAACGATTCGACAAGTATTTATTTATATTATTCGGGCGTACTCCAATTTTTTTAATGCGTGTGAAAGACGATAACGTATTACCAACATGGAACGTTCAGAGTATTATTATATACTAGCAGGCTGCCAATTATTGCTCGGTCGTAAAATACGCTTAAATATGATATTTTAATTAATGCAGATTTCCATATTTATTATCATATTATATTGGACCAATATACAGTAATGATTAAAAAAGTAAAAAAAAAAAATGACCCATGCGCCACCACCGAGAATCGAAACCGAAAGGTTTACCTTAGGATTTACTTTTTCTTTGACGTTAAAGACTGAGCTATGAAGACATGCTTGTGGCAAGGCTAAAAATTAACATATGAACCAGTAGCTATTACGTTACACATGCATATTCGTAATGCCGTCGTTCGACTTTCATCTGGAAAATTCCAATTTAAAAAAATTTTTCACACTTTTGCACCGATTTTCCCAGGCTAAAACCGAAATATAAAGTTTCGCATGGGTCCGAATACTCTCTATATTAAGTTTCATGTATGTATACCAAAAACTGACCGAGGAGTTTGATAGGCAAATTTTTTAAAACACACACACACACACACACATATATATATATATATATATATATATATATATATATATATAAGTTTTATGTTTACTATAACTCCGTTTCATGCAAATTTTTCGAACTATAAATCATGTATAATATCTGCATGAATATAATTACACGTAATTGTTAATTAAAGATAATCATGCCATGAGAAAACCGGAAAAACTAATACGGAATTAATTAAAATGAATGTTTAAAAGAATACGCGAATTAATTAGGTCATTTGCAGATGGATGCAATTGTACAACCCATATATATAAGAAAATTGTACTTTCTTTTTCAGTATGGAGAATGCGTGTTTAATAAGCATATCAATACACACACACGCACACAAAAAATTACAGTAGTATAGATTTTTCTAAATCCAATTACGATTATGCTGTATGTTTATATGCAAACATTAGAACATTATTTTCCCTTCATCAGACAGGAAAGATCCCCCACTTTCATCCTAGGTCGAACGCAAACGTATATTTTAGGAAGAGTTCGACCTTTGAATCAGCAGCATCAGATAGAGTTCTTTATCTTCCATCTCATGGTGAGATGATGTAGGACAAGGGTAAAGGTGTTAGCTTTGTTGAGGGATGATTCAGACGATTAAAAACTAACTACTTTTTTAAAAGGAGAAGGCAAAGTCAGGGAAGATGGATCGTCTAGAAATGTGTACAACCAGAGTAAACAGGAAACAAACCATCTTAACAATGACCTAGAATCCGTTGGCTTTAGTGGTGAAGGAAAAATCCGGCTTATGGGCAGTTTATAAATATGGCGAACATGGAAGGATGCGAAAAAAATCAGTTTAAGAATTAATAGTGATGTTACTGTTTTCGTTAAACATGCTTAATATAAATTCTAATTAATAAATATTCATACATGAAGAATCATTTCGAGTTAAAATTCGAGTTTTCTTTAATAGCAGGCAAAATTCGGTGATCATTTTTGTTTTGCTTTGGTTTCTTAACATGACGTAGACACTTATCTAACATGCCTCTCAATATCCAATGCATAATTTCTTAGAAATAAAGTTGTTTATTAAAGGTATTTTTATGATTCCACCCTATATTTTCGAGAGAAAAAGACACCTCGATATTCGTGTATTAAAGGTGCACATCTCTGAGTTCTTTGATTAAACCTAGGATCCACACAGCACAGAAGATATATAGAGTACAATCACGTTGACGCACCGGTTTTCGCCAGATCACCGAAGTTAAGCAACGTTTAGCCCGACAAGTACTAAATGGGTAACAATTTGGTAAATGCTGTATGTACCGCGCTGAGTCGTAGAAATTTCCAGGTTGGTATCTGGGGGCGCGTTTAACTCACAGGGTGAGGTGAGGGAAATACACCTGGAGATGCACAGACGGAAAGCGTCTTTACTTGTCTTCCTGAGATATATCAAATCCATTGCCAAGGTCGCTGGAAAAATGATAGGATCCTTCTACTGCTCCAGTAGATATCCCGCTCCTAATGCAATTTTCTACCTATATAAAAGCCAGTTACGGCCAAGGATGGAGTACTTTTGCCACATCTGGGCAGGAGCTGCTAGAAGCAGCTTATCTTGTCTTGCCAGAGTTCAAAATAGACTTAATAGCTTATGCCCTTTTCTCTTCCCTGCAACCCCTTTCCCACAGAAGAGACGTCGCGAGCCTGTCTCTGCTTTATCGTTATTTTCATGGCAAGTGCTCGTCTGAGCTTCAATCTATGCCCCCCCCCTCGCCAAACTTTCACGAAAAACACTCGTCTAGCCAAAACCACTATAAATAATTTCCCTCACTCTTTATCTGTGCCTAAACCTAAACGTAGATTCCATGAACAAAGCTTCTTTCTTAGAACTGCACGCCTGTGGAACTCTCTTCCCATTGCCTGCATTCCAGCTGACTACAATTTTATTGTCTTCAAGTCCAATGTAAGCAAGTTCTTGATGAATCGTCCCCCTAAGTAATCCCAGTTACAAAATCCCCACTACTTATATTTACTACGCCAAAATCGTATTAACTAATGCATATCCATTAAACCTTATCCTTGAGTGGCCTCTGGGCCTTGATAAGTGGTGATTCTTTTGTAAAAGAAATATCATGGCTCTACAATTTGGAGAGCCATGATCGTCACGCTGTCAAAGCAGCAGGATCACTGCATGCATCCAAAGGTTTGTGACCAGTGTATGGGACCTTCATGCCACTTATTTCAAGTTTTAATGAATTTTTTTGAGCTATCTATGCGTTTCTATTTCTACGAGATCCCTAGTGACTAAGAATCCAGCAATCATCAGATGAAAAGAGAAAAAATATCTTTTTTGAAATTAGTGATATTTGAGTCTGACAATCTCTTTTGCATGTCGCATTCTAAACGAAAACCTGTAATTTCTATCCAATTAAACAAGAAACAGGCATTAAGTGGTGAGAGTCCCGAACATGAAGATCTAGAGTAGATACAGAGACCCAGCGGAGATCTTCAGCGTTGATGACGATGTGTCCCTGATCAGCATTTCGACAAAACAACCCCAAAACAAAACAAAAAAAAAAAACATGGTGTCATAACGACCATGGCGAAATGTCAACGACGTGAAACTTTCGCATTCTTTGGAGCTGATGAATTGCTCTCTGCCAATGGGAGACGGGGCCGCAGGGGGGGGTGAGATAAACCGGTCGCCTTTGAACTTTTAGGGAAATCTAGTTAACTGCATATTTATCCGTCCTTAAAGGTTATTTATTAATCACAAAAGATGTTGCTGATCGGGAAGGGACATTTGTTTTTGTTCGCAAAGCGAGCATGCCCATTAAGCAACCGAGTTACGTTGTAAAATGGAATTATAATTGATTAATGGAATCAAATGCGAAATTTATGAACTCATCGGGTTTTATAGAAAACACGTTAAATATTTGAGATCTGTCTAGAAATTGACAAAACCGGTGTATTAGTTTATTATGGTTTATCCGTCCCTCATCTATCCGTCCTGAAGAATCCTAGAGTGGATGAAACGCGGAATATTCAGTGTAGCTTAATCGCCATATATAATTTATAAATTATTAACTAGCTCTACCTATGTATTGAACACGTTTGAAGTAAATAATTAAAGTTTACGCATAAATTTATACTTTTGTATATTAATTTTATGTGAGTAAATGAAGTAGTTATATATATATATATATATATATATATATAACTACTTCATCTACTCACATAAATTAATATACAAAAGTATAAATTTATGCGTAAACTTTAAGTATTTACTTCAAAAGTGCTCAATACGTAGGTAGAGCTAGTTAGTTATTTATAAAATATATATGGAGATTAAGCTACACTGAAAATGCCGCGTTTCATCCACTCTAGGATTCGTCAGGCTTATGCGCGAATTTTGTGGTTGTTTGTCGTTTTTATATAGGCACCTTCTATTGAGATTTTAGTTAGCCAATCAGCTTTCTAGTATCCACTGCACCCTTACCATCAGTCAATGGACATGCACTTATTGGGCAAAGGCCTCCTTTGACCTCTGGTTTACCTGATTCTTTGTGCGTGTTCTATTTAATTGGGATATCTACTGCGTTGATCTGTTTTAAATCTAGGTTACGTTTGTTTTAGTTATATATATATATATATATATATATATATATATACATATATATATATATATATAAATATATATATATACATACATATGTATGTATGATAGTTTTTGTATATGCATGTTTTTTATTTTATTTATTCGTTTGTTTATTTTCTATTGTTTTTGTTAATTTTAAAGTTATTTTTCATCTCTATCCTAGAGTAAATTTTATCCTATGAGCACAGTTGTTCGCTATTTCTCTCCTACAGTTTAATAGATGTTGGGGTTCTTTACAGTACACGATAGAAAATTTTTCATGAAGGCATAGTCTGCATGGGTCGTCTAGGTCCCTACAGGTGTTTGCTTGTCTTACTATTTTCCATTCGACTACCGGCGAACGGCCGCTTTCCTTGAGTTCCCAGTATTTATTTGCTAACGTTGTTTTCATACATTCAACAATAAAAAACACCGTATGTCTCACTGACTTTAGCAAATAAGGTGTAAACCATTTTAACTATTTGCTAATATTTTCTCTTCTAGAGAGATAGTAGACATCGAACTCCTATAGGATAAGAAGTTATAATATTTCAAATATATTCTTTGTCTTACATAGAATAATAAAAATCTTTTGATTTGAAATTCAAACATTTTATTTCATAAATTTTTAAATTCATTGAATGACTAAAATTATATATATATATATATATAATGTATATTATAATTATATATGTATATATATTCATCATTCAATAAGATGAAAAGCTATAACAAACATCTAAATGAGTATTTTAACCATAGTTCCTGATTTCAAAAAGCGAAAAATTAAAAGGTAAATATCTATATATATTTTTAAAGCAACCTTATAATGTAAATTCAAATCTATATTTTTCTCTATTTATTTCTATCTCCAACCCACATTAATTTTCTTATAAATTTTAAATCCAGACCTTTTATTTCAATTTTTTCAGATTCATCTGCCTTACTTTTAATGCTAGGTTTATTTATGGTGTCTTTTAAATTCAATAAAAACCCTTCAAAATTTGCTGACGAGGAGGCCTTGCTTATTAAAAAACTATATGTAATTATTGTACGTAACTTGATGTATACCACAATAAAAAGCATTGTTTTCTGAAACGATCGTACAGATAATTGATTTTGTTGTCGTTCCTTCTTATGAAACGGATTTTTAATTTAATTATAATTTGATTTTTAAATTTTAAATTATCAATCACATTACTTAATATTGAAATAGCTCTAGGACATTTAACTATCGAGCTTATTATATATCTAAATTACAACGAGCACTTTCTCTTTCCTGTATTTTAATTAAACTAGTAATTTCACTGTTACATTAAAATACACTCAGCTCTTTAGACTATTGTTCTAATCTCCCTTAAATTATATATATATATATATATATATATATATATATATATATATATATGATTGCTGTTATTCTTCTCAAAGTTTTGTCATCTCTTAAGTGACGGGTTATGCGCCTGTGCTCACATATGTGAGTTTTTAAACTAGCTTTCGTCTTACATGAAAGTACAAGTATGTAACATAAAAACTTTCTTTCTTGGAAAGATTATCACATGATAATATTGTGAATCCTTGAATGTCGTGTCAGACCACTTTTGGATTTTCAAAAATATGCAACTTAGTATATATATATATATATATATATATATATATATATACATAAAGTGGCCATTATTACCCTGTAGTTCCTTGTTAAATAAAATCTGCCAAACTTATTTACCTCCCCCCTCTAAATTTTGTAGTCATCCTGAAATGAATATTTGGTATAAAAGTTTTGTATCTTGAACGTATTTTTCAAACTATATCCTTGGCTTGGGGATGATGTGATTTCTCTGTAACGGGAAATCACAAAAACATATATGCACATATGTGTTATATAATAGTCTTATTATCATTGTTTTTGTTGTTATTGTTCATATTTCTTGTTGTATGGAAGTCTTATTAAAAGTGTATCTTAGAGTCTTAGAGAGTCTTATTAAGAGTGATGCTGTTTCTGTCTTCGCGTTATGATGTGATTCATGTATATAAAATGTTCATACTTAGAAGTGTAGAAGCTATTTGAGTGTTGAGTGTTGAGACAGTCTTAGTGTTCACATTGTGTATGTAAAGACATTTTAAACCACATGATATAGAAGACATATAATGACAATTTCCACTTTACCTTTTTGGTAGAATTACAACACAAAGACGACGTTTATAAAAACACATGATGGGTTTATTTCCATGGACTGGCCGGTGGCTTTGCTTTCAGGAATTCAAAGTTTCACATTCTATGTTTCAAAGGTGGCCGTCTCGCTTCTAGATGTTCGACTCCCAACTCTAGACTATCGTCTGTCGTCCTCAGACTCTCTCTCAGACTCTCTCCCAGACTCTCTCTCTCCTAAACTCTAAAGTTTCTAACTATATCGAGAACTTCCCATTTTCCATGACGTCATACACATGTTAAAACATGTGCCGTCTTTCACGTGTTCTGGAAATGCGTGTCCAACACTTTTTCCTTTGTTTACAAAAGGAATTTTAACCTATATTCCCAGTAACCTATATTTCCAATATGTTAAAAACATGTTTATTAAATTATCCTATAGTTGCATTCCTTCAATTGAATTTCATAACAGAATTGACAATGCACATTCTTTTCTTAAAACTATTTTATCTCTAAGCTTAACAATGGTTTGTTTTACATTCCATTTGCTAATTCTCTCTCGTAATCTATTTCTAAACCTAAATTACGAGGTTCGAATTTCGTCTATTCTATTTCATTTTCATTTTAACTAAATCTCTCTATTTTTATACTGACATGAAAAGGGGACAGTCCTTGTGTAACATATGTAGCCGTTTGTTTGTATAATCGAATTTAATATAATATGCTCTGTTAACACATTTGGCACTTTGTTGGTTGTCACATGTTGTGTATGTAGATATAAATCTAGGAAACGTCCTATATATACAGTTTATATACATTTATACAATATTGTGTGTATACACACGGTTAAGCTCCTTTAAGGACCCGTAAATTGTTTATCTACACCATGTGCTATTCTTAATAGTCCCCAACTGCGCTTAGTTGTGTGTGTGGGGGGTGCATATATATGCATTAAGAGTTCACAATTTCTTTTTTTTTTGTCATCTTTTATCTTCTAGGATGAGGTTCTTCCTGTCACTGGTCGATGATATATAAAGAAACATGCAAGAACAAAACGTGACGTTAGTTTTCGTATTCGAGTGACCCGGGGGACCTTTACATTGCTGACTTAAGCTTTCTGGTGTTTTTGTCCACGCATCTTTTCTCTGACTCTCCCAGTCTTGAAACTAACTCAATCTCTGATCAAGTCCGATGAATAACAAGATCTCTCCAAATTGGAATGTCTACTCTCGAACTCCCATCTGCGTTTCTATTTATATTAGGGTATGTGTAGAGGTGTGATAAGCCCCTGTTAACCGGCCTGCGCCCAAAACGGACCGACCCACTTTCTAGCATGCAGGTGCATGCTCTATCAATGGAAACCACTGAGTTTGATATGTGTTACCGGCAACCCCTTAACCTTTCCGGAACTACCAGACATCAGTAAGTTGGGTTTAAATCAGCGCCGCGTTAAACGCGTTACTGACATACAATACTAATCAATAGACGATTAGCTCTTTAATAATAAACACGAAATCGGCATACATGAAAATTACATATAAAAGTGTATTTAATGACCGGAAAACGCCGGACGGCCTGCTACTACACACACACAAACACACGCACAGAAAGACAAGACACACAGACAGGCAGACACACAGACAGACACACACATACATATATATATATATATATACAGAGAGGGAGAGAGAGAGAATATAGGAAGATATACATAAGTTATGTTTATAAAATTTAAATTCAATAAATGTATATATATATATATATATATATATATATATATATATATATATATATATACACTCCTATAATGTTTGGGTTATTGTGTATTTACATTAAAAAAAATTAAAAATGTTATTTATTTATTTTAAAAAATACAACTTTGTTATATATGGTTCATGGAATTGCATTCACTCGCAAAAGATCTAGCTAATGTGCACATTCTTTTAAACATTCATTATAATTAATTCCTTATTAGTTTTTTTCGGTTTTCTTATTTGATGACCATCTGTAGACACACACACACACACCCACACACACACACACACGCACACACACACATATATATTTATAGATACATACATACATACTGCGGACGCTGTTTTACAAATGGCGAAACTATCACTATAAATTGTGTTGCTTCCCAACATTCTCTAACATAACCCAAATAAAACGTTTGACATTAGGTGGTATCTACGTATTTTTACTTTCCTGCGTATTGAAGTCGAGAATTGATATGTTCGTCGAATAAATTTGCATAAAAATCGTCGTTCCACGTAAACCAATTTATAACATTTGATGTAATAATTCTTATTGTGTTTTAATATAATAGATTGCTACAATTTTGTAAGAAGTAAGTTGTTATTTTTAGAGACAAATTAAAGGAGGAAAATATTTATTTATTGACACATACATTTGTCTGACAAGAACATGCACACACACATGTACACACACAAACACACACACACATATATATATATATATATTAAGAAAAATATAGACAATATAAAATATATACTAGTGTACGTATCTGCATTTTATTGTCACTTCAATATGAAAAAAACGTCTATAAAAGGGAGGTTGTAAATGCTCTTTATGTTTAGGCATTTTGACGTCCGTTGTTTTTCATCAAGAGAGGATAAAAAGCTGCGTTGCAGATATAGAACAATTGACATCTAGCTTATTGAATAGACGAATAAATTCATATACAAAAAAATATATTTTAATTGTATAAACTTTTTTATACTGTTATGCTCCCCGTCACATGTTTAATTTTTATAAATTTATAAGTCGCCCTTTAGAGAATCCTTAGGTATTTTTAATCCATTCCTATATATATATATTAAAATAAACCTGTAACGTATTATTTCTACCTGCCCGGCTAATTTATTTATTATATTTAATTATATATATCATCACACTATTAAAATAAACCTGTAAAGTATAATTCATTAACTTATTTTTCCTTTTCTTTTTCTTTCCATTTTATAAACAATAAATATCTTTCAATCTCTCTCCGCCCGGCTAAATTACTTTAAACCCCATTTTCAACCCGTTCCTTCACCTATTTTATTTTATTTTATTAAAATAAACCTGTAACGTATTATTTCTACCTGCCCGGCTAATTTATTTATTATATTTAATTATATATATCATCACACTATTAAAATAAACCTGTAAAGTATAATTCATTAACTTATTTTTCCTTTTCTTTTTCTTTCCATTTTATAAACAATAAATATCTTTCAATCTCTCTCCGCCCGGCTAAATTACTTTAAACCCCATTTTCAACCCGTTCCTTCACCTATTTTATTTTATTTTATTAAAATAAACCTGTAACGTATTATTTCTACCTGCCCGGCTAATTTATTTATTATATTTAATTATATATATCATCACACTATTAAAATAAACCTGTAAAGTATTAATTCATTAACTTATTTTTCCTTTTCTTTTTCTTTCCATTTTATAAACAATAAATATCTTTCAATCTCTCTCCGCCCGGCTAAATTACTTTAAACCCCATTTTCAACCCGTTCCTTCACTAACATTAACTTTCCAACCTGTTGCCATGGTGATCCTTTAAATTAACTGTTACTTATGCCGTTATCAACAAAAGTAGCGTCTTTTAAGTTTAAACTGTTAAAAAACACGTATATAAGAATTTACACATAATTAATATTTAATTATAAACCCCTCTCTTTTTTTAATACACTCCTACTACTTTAAACTCCAACGTCCTCTCCCCACCACTCCCCCTTCTTTTCTAACTCCCCTTTATCTACGATCTTTCCATTTTTATTTGACTTTATAACTTAGTCCATCTATGAATTCTGATGATGCTAGTTGGATTTTTCCTCTCTTTGAGGATTTTCCTCTAGTTGAAACAATTTGTAAACTCATTCTGGACTCACAGTAATAAATTTCCTATATATATATATATATATATATATATATATATATATATATATATATATATATATATTACTACTTAATTTTATTACATAAATTAATATATTAAAATATAATTTTATGCGTAAATTGTCAGTATTTACGTCAACAGTGCTCAATACCTTGGTAGAGCTAGGTAGTGAGTTATAAAATATATATATAGCAATTAAGCTACACTGAATATCGTGAGAATACGTCAGGCTGACGAATTCTCACGAGAATGAAACGCGGAATATTCTCTGTTGCTTAATTGCCATTTATATTTTTATAACTTAATACGCACACACACACACAAACACACACACACACACACACACACATATATATATATATATATATATAGGCAGCATTTTTTCATTTAGACAGACATTGTTAAAAACAACAGAAAGCTTCTGTTTAGTAATACCTTCATCCCAGAAGAATGTAACTTTACAACACTATTACCTAAATATTAATTTAATTGACCGTACGTCCAATGTCACAAAAAAAAATAACATCATAATCACGAAAATTAATTAATAAGAAACGAATGATCTTCCTTTATAATCGCTCTTTATCAGTTAAAAATCATTAAAACCATTTCCTCTTGAAGACTTTCCCTCCAAAAACATGGCTCTCTGTTTACGGTTTCAAACTGACTATATTATTTCATAATTAAAAAATAATGGCATTTTGAGGGGAGACTTTAAGATTTTTTTGGCAGAGTTTTTTTTTTTTTTATTAAAAAAAAAATGTGCACGTGAATTGACACCTGTTCCTTTGTAATTTATATAAAAAAAAATTAAAAAAAAAAAAAACAACAAAAAAACAATGTGTTGTGTTGTGTGTTGAATTTTCAATGAAAAAAAAAATCTAAATTTTGAAATCCATTTTTTTAGCTTTAAAAAGTTAAAAAAGAATTTGTTAAAAATTGTTTTCAATTCGCTGTTATTTGCTTTATATTTTTTATTCAATTTATTTAAAACTAGCTTGGGTGCTCGGCATTGCCCGGGTGTTTGGAGATGCGTGTTGAGAGAAAAAAAAAAAGAAAAAAGTGGTAGTAGGTAGGCAGGTTCGAGCCCATACTGCGAAGGAGGAAAAGAACGTGAAAAAGAAAAAAAAGCACGTGACGTCTTTGTTGTTGCATCCATCGCGAAACCGGAAGTGGCGAAGGTTTAAATTAAGGCTATTGAATCGAAAAGAGGGGATGACTTTTGAAAACATCGGCGAGAAAAGCGACATCTCCTTGTAGATATGTACCCAGTTGAAGAAATTCATGTTTTTAGCGAATTTTCGATATTTGTCGTCCGAAGGGTCGAAACTTCAAAACGATACCGATCGTGTTGAAAATCCCTCGCCTCTGGCGAAAGTTTTAGGCAGACATACATACATACATACATACACTTAAACAGACAGGTGAGATTTACATTATGTATGTGTTCTTCTTTTTTTAAATAATTTTCCACTACCGTGGAATTTCTACGGGTTCTTCTATTTTATTTGGCTATTTATCACATAATGAATTCAGCTCCGCCGCTATTTCACTCAAATTGTTATCTTATAGTTGGTAGTTAAATTTTCAACGTTACAGTCATTTCTGCGAGGGCAAATTATCAGTGTTGTCGACACTGATTTACTGGAAGTGTTGCCTTTATTATGGATGTACTTGTCGTTTTTATATTATTGGCGGTTTTACGTTTGTGCGAGGTTTTATTGGAATTCCTTTGGTTATCGACTCTCGTTCTCCCGTTCCATCCGAAACTGACTTACGTGGTCGAGACAAGTCCGAGAAGGCGAATAAATCAATGGATAATAAAAGTGGCTTCTCTTTCGAAAACCAAACCAAACGGTTGTTGGAAAGTTGCTAGCCAATTCGCCCTCAGGCTTCAAACAGTAAGTTTTGAGATAAAAAACTTTCAGAGAATTTACGTTGTCATTGTGTACGTTTAAATTATTTCAATATTTCTTTATATCAATTAGTGATGGGACGATTCCAATATTTTTCTAAATATGGAAGTTAGAGAGAGAGAGAGAGAGAGAGAGAGAGAGAGAGAGAGAGAGAGAGAGAGAGTGAGATATAGAGTAAAAGAGAAAAAAGATAGGTAGATATACATAAATGATGTTTATAAAAGCTTTCATTCAATATATAAATAAGCGACGCTCTTTGTGTAAACAAATCGAGCGTTAATTCATCACCCACACAACAACATCCGTATAACGCAATGTGAGAAGCCTTGACTCTCATTTGGGCGGTCGGGTTTCGATCCTGTATTATAATGTTCCCTATCTTGGGTTGAGCATATCGGGAAGTGATTTACAATTTGCCATTAGCGTATTAAGCGTCGCTCTTTGTGTAAACAAATCAAGCGTTAGCATTTTGGACGATATCAAAAACATCGTTAATTCGTTACCCACACAGCAGCAGCCGTATAGTGCAATGTTGAGTAGCCTTGACTGTCATTTTGACGGTCGGGTTTCGATCCTGGCTTGAGGCAGTTGCCTGTCTAGCCGCACTGATGAGCTGTGAAACAGCGTGCAGTACTGTATGTGGATGACTATATATATATATAAATATAAATATATATATATATATATATATATTTATGTATATATATGTGTGTGTGTGTGTGTGTTTGTGTGTGTGTGTGTGTGAAAGTGTCTGTCTGACTGCTGGTATGTGTGTGTGTCTGTGTACATTTCCCTACGCAATAACTCTGTTAATTTTCAGTCTACAGGCTCGAAATTTGATATACAGGGTAGTGAGATTTGGGAAAATCTTTTCAATCGTTTTCGGCTAGAAATTTGGCTGTTAAGGGGTTAAACCTTTTGACCTTTGAGAACTCTACCAAACTCCTCCGACAATTTTCGGTATAAACAATTAAAATTTTAGATATAGGTTCCTTGGCCATAGATCTAACTTAATACTTTAATTTGAGCCCAAAACAATAAAAGTTATAGGATCATAATAAGGGTCAAAGTTTTAAAAAAAATCGACATCTGCGGTCTCTACGAAATTATTCAGACAATTTCTGGTCTAAACATTTGAAATTTTACATAAAGGGTATTCAGAGATAGGGCAAGCTTGGTTTGGATCTAAAATTTGAGCTAACAATATATAAATATATGTATGTGTGTTTGCATGTCTGCCTAACACTTTCGACAGACACAACGGATTTTCACATGATCAGCGTCGTTTTGAAGCTCGACCCTGCAGACGAAAAATACCGAAAAATTGACTAAATAAAATTAATTTCTTCGCTCTCACCTAGCCATATTTCTACAGGAAGGGACTGCTTTTTCGCTGATATTTTACAAAAGTCATCCCCTCTTTTCGATTGTCTTGCCTTAATTTACACCTACGTAACTTCCGGTTTGATGGTGGCCGTAACAGCAAGGACGTCATGTTTTTCCCGCGTTCTTTTCCTCCTTCACGGTACGGGATCGAGCCTGCGTTCCTACTACCACTTTTCTTTGCTAAACTTACACCTCAATTAACCGAGCAACGCCGGGCTAAAATGCTAGTATATATATATATATAATATATATATATATATATATATATATATATATATATATATATATATATATTTATATATATATATATATATATATATATTGTATATGATATCTATATTAAAAACCCATGTTCCCTATATATTTGTTTGCTTCTTTATGAAAGCAAATGCGGCACAACGTCGTTTTTAATGTGTGTGGGTTAGGGTTAGTGTAAGGGTCAGTGTTAGGGTAAGGGTTAGTGTTAGGGTTAGGGTTAGGGTTAGTGTTAGGGTTAGTGTTAGGGGTAGGGTTAGGGTTAGTGTTAGGGTTAGTGTTAGGGTTAGTGTAAGGGTTAGGGTTAGTGTAAGGGTTAGTGTAAGGGTTAGAGTTAGTGTTAGGGTTAGGGTAAGGGTGAGGGTTAGTGTTAGGGTTAGTGTTAGGGTTAGGGTTTGTGCTGGGGTTAGTGTTAGGGTTAGGGTTAGTGTTAGTGTTAGGGTTAGGGTTAGGGTTAGTGTTAGGGTTAGGGTAAGTGTTAGGGTTAGGGTAAGGGTTAGGGTTAGGGTTAGTGTTAGGGTTAGTGTTAGAGTAAGGGTTAGGGTTAGGGTTAGTGTTAGGGTTAGTGTTGGGGTTAGGGTTAGTGTTAGGGTTAGGGTTTGTGTTAGGGTTAGGGTTATGGTTAGGGTTAGGGTTAGGGTTACTGTTAGGGTTAGGGTTAGTGCTAGGGTTAGGGTTTGGGTTAGGGTTAGTGTTAGGGTTAGTGTTAGAGTTAGGGTTAGTGTTAGTGTTAGGGTTAGGGTTAGGGTAAGTGTTTGGGTTAGTGTTAGGGTTAGGGTTAGGGTTGGAGTTAGGGTTAGTGTTAGGGTTAGGGTAAGTGTTAGGGTTAGTGTCAGGGTAAGGGTTAGTGTTAGGGTTAGGGTTAGGGTTAGGGTTAGTGTTAGGGTTAGTGTTAGGGTTAGGGTTAGGTTTAGGGTTAGGGTTAGTGTTAGGGGTAGTGTTAGGGTTGGGCTTTATGTTAGGGTTAGGGTTAGGGTAAGGGTTAGGGTTAGGGTTAGTGTAAGTGTGAGTGTTAGTGTTAGGGTCAGGGTTAGGGGTAAGGTTAGAGTTAGTGTTAGGGTTAGGGCTAGAGTTAGGGTTAGGGTTACGGTTAGGTTAAGGGTTAGGGTTAGGGATAGGTTTAGGGTTAGGGTTAGTGTTAGGGGTAGTGTTAGGGTTGGGGTTTATGTAAGGGTTAGGGTTAGGGTTAGTGTTAGGGTTAGTGTTAGGGTTAGAGTTAGTGTTAGGGTTAGGGTTAGTGGTAAGGTTAGAGTTAGTGTTAGGGTTAGTGTTAGGGTTAGGGTTAGGGTTCTGGTTAGGGTTAGGGTTAGGGTTAGAGTTAGGTTAGGGTTAGTGTTAGGGTTAGTGTAAGTGTTAGGGTTAGTGTTAGGGTTAGTGTTAGGGTTAGGGTTAGTGTTAGGGTCAGTGTTTGGTTAGGGTTAAGGTTAGGCTTAGTGTTAGGGTTAGGGTTAGGGTAAGGGTTAGTGTTAGGGTTAGTGTTAGGGTTAGCGTGTGGATTAGGGTTAGTGTTAGGGTTAGAGTTAGGGTTAGGTTTAGTTTTAGGTTTAGTGTTAGGGTTAGATTTAGTGTTAGGGTTAGTGTTAGTGTTAGGGTAAGGTTTGGCGTTAATGTTAAGGTTAGGGTTAGTGTTAGTGTTAGGGTTAGGGTTAGGGTTAGTGTTAGGGTTAGTGTTAGGTTTAGGGTTAGTGTTAGGGGTAGGGTTAGTGTTAGGGTTGGGGTTAGGGTTAGTGTTAAGGTTAGGGTTAGGGTAAGGGTTAGGGTTAGGGTTAGTGTTAGGGTAAGTGTTAGTGTTAGGGTCAGGGTTAGGGTTAGGGTTAGGGTTAGGATTTGTGTTAGGGTTAGTGTTAGGGTTAGGTTTAGTGTTAGGGTAAGGGTTAGGGTTAGGGTTAGTGTTAGGGTTAGTGTTAGGGTTAGTGTTAGGGTTAGGGTTAGTGTTAGGGTTAGGGTTAAGGTGAGGGTTAGTGTTGGGGTTAAGGTTAGGGAAAGGGTTAGTGTTAGGGTTAGGGTTAGTGTTACTGTTGGTGTTAGGGTTAGGGTGAATGTTAGGGTTAGGGTAAGGGTTAGTGTTAGGGTTCGTGTTAGGGTTAGGGTTAGTGATAGGGTTAGGGTTAATGTTAGGGTTAGGGTTAGGATTAGTGGTAGGGTTAGTGTTAGGGTTAGGGTTAGGGTTAGGGTTAGGGATAGTGTTAGGGTTTGTGTTAGGGTTAGGGTTAGGGTTAGGGTTAGGGTTAGTGTTAGGATTAAGGTTAGTGTTAGGGTAAGGTTAAGGGTTAGGGTTAGTGTCAGCGTTAGTGTTAGGGTTATGTTTAGGGGGAGGGTTAGTGTTAGGGTTAGTGTTAGTGTTAGGGTAAGGGTTAGGGTTAGGGTTAGTGTAAGGGTAAGTGTTAGGTTAGGGATAGTGTTGGGGTTAGGGTTAGGGTTAGGGTTAGGGTTAGGGTCAGTGTTAGGGTTAGTGTAAGGGTTAGGGTTAGTGTTAGGGTTAGGGTTAGTGTTATGGTTAGGGTTAGTGTCAGGGTTAGGGTTAATGTTAGGGTTAGGGTTAGGGTTAGTGTTAGGGTTAGTGTTAGGGTTAGTGTTAGGGTTATGTTTAGGGTTAGGGGTAGTGTTAGGGTTAGTGTTAGTGTTAGGGTAAGGGTTAGGGTTAGTGTAAGGGTAAGTGTTAGGTTAGGGATAGTGTTGGGGTTAGGGTTAGGGTTAGGGTAAGGGTCAGTGTTAGGGTTAGTGTAAGGGTTAGGGTTAGTGTTAGGGTTAGGGTTAGTGTTATGGTTAGGGTTAGTGTAAGGGATAGTGTTAGGGTTAGGGTTAGTGTTAGGGTTAGGGTCAAGTTTAGTGTTAGGGTTAGGGTTAGGGTTAGTGTTAGGGTTAGGGTTAGTGTTAGTGTTAGGGTTAGGGTTAAGTTTAGTGTTAGGGTTAGGGTTAGGGTTAGTGTTAGGGTTAGGGTTAGTTTAGTGTTAGGGTTAGTGTTAGAGTTAGGGTTAGGGTTAGGGTTAGGGTAAGGGTTAGGCTTAGTGTTAGGGTTAGTGCTAGGGTTAGTGTTAGGGTTAGGGTTAGTGTTAGGGTTAGGGTAAGGGTTAGGGTTAGTGTTAGGGTAAGGGTTAGTGTGAGGGTTAGGGTTAGGGTTAGTGTTAGGGTTACTGTTAGGATTAGTGTTAGGGTTGGGGTTAGGGTTAGTGTAAGGGTTAGGGTAAGTGTTTGGGTTAGTTTTAGGGTTAGGGTTAGGGTTGGGGTTAGGGTTAGTGTTAGGGTTAGGGTAAGTGTTAGGGTTAGTGTCAGGGTAAGGGTTAATGTTAGGGTTAGGGTTAGGGTTAGGGTTAGTGTTAGGGTTAGTGTTAGGGTTAGGGTTAGGGTTAGGTTTAGGGTTAGGGTTAGTGTAAGGGGTAGTGTTAGGGTTGGGGTTTATGTTAGGGTTAGGGTTAGGGTAAGGGTTAGGGTTAGGGTTAGTGTTAGGGTTAGTGTTAGTGTTAGGGTTTGTGTTAGGGTTAGGGTTAGGGGTAAGGTTAGAGTTAGTGTTATGGTTATGGTTAGGGTTAGGGTTAGGGTTAGCGTAAGGGTTAGGTTTAGGGTTAGGGTTAGGGATAGGTTTAGGGTTAGGGTTAGTGTTAGGGGTAGTGTTAGGGTTGGGGTTTATGTTAGGGTTAGTGTTAGAGTTAGGGTTAGTGTTAGGGTTAGTGATAGGGTTAGGGTTAGTGTTAGGGTTAGGGTTAGGGGTAAGGTTAGAGTTAATGTTAGGGTTAGTGTAAGGGTTAGGGGTCTGGTTAGGGTTAGGGTGAGGGTTAGCGTTAGGTTAGGGTTAGGGTTAGGGTGATGGTTAGTGTTAAGGTTAGTGTTAGGGTTAGTGTTAGGGTTAGGGTTAGGGTTAGGATTAGTGTTAGGGTTAGTGTTTGGTTAGGGTTAGGGTTAGGCTTAGTGTTAGGGTTAGGGTAAGGGTAAGGGTTAGTGTTAGTGTTAGTGTTAGGGTTAGCGTGTGGATTAGGGTTAGTGTTAGGGTTAGGGTTAGGGTTAGGTTTAGGTTTAGGTTTAGTGTTAGGGTTAGATTTAGTGTTAGGGTTAGTGTTAGTGTTAGGGTAAAGTTTGGCGTTAATGGTAGGGTTAGGGTTAGGGTTAGGGTTAGTGTTAGTGTTAGGGTTAGTGTTAGGGTTAGTGTTAAGGTTAGTGTTAGGTTTAGGGTTAGTGTTAGGGTTAGTGTTAGTGTTAGGGTTGGGGTTAGGGTTAGTGTTAAGGTTAGGGTTAGGGTAAGGGTTAGGGTTAGGGTTAGCGTTAGGGTAAGTGTTAGTGTTAGGGTCAGGGTTAGGGTTAGGGTTAGGGGTAGGATTTGTGTTAGGGTTAGTGTTAGGGTTAGGTTTAGTGTTAGGGTTAGGGTTAGGGTTAGGGTTAGTGTTAGGGTTAGGGTTAGTGTTAGGGTTAGGGTTAGGGTTAGTGTTGGGGTTAGGGTTAGGGAAAGGGTTAGTGTTAGGGTTAGGGTTAGTATTAGTGTTGGTGTTAGGGTTAGGGTTAATTTTAGGGTTAGGGTAAGGGTTAGTGTAAGGGTTCGTGTTAGGGTTAGGGTTAGTGTTAGGGTTAGGGTTAGGGTTAATGTTAGGGTTAGGGTTAAGATTAGTGGTAGGGTTAGTGTTAGGGTTAGGGTTAGGGTTAGGGATAGTGTTAGTGTTTGTGTTAGGGTTAGTGTTAGGGTTAGGGTTAGGGTTAGTGTTAGGATTAAGGTTAGTGTTAGGGTAAGGTTTAGGGTTAGGGTTAGTGTCAGGGTTAGGCTTAGTGTTAGGGTTAGGGTTAGGGTTAGTCTTAGGGTTTGTGTTAGGGTTAGTGTTAGGGTGATGTTTGGGGTTAGGGTTAGTGTTAGGGTTAGTGTTAGTGTTAGGGTAAGGGTTACGGTTAGGGTTAGTGTAAGGGTAAGTGTTAGGTTAGGGATAGTGTTGGGGTTAGGGTTAGGGTTAGGGTAAGGGTCAGTGTTAGGGTTAGTGTAAGGGTTAGGGTTAGTGTTAGGGTTAGGGTTAGTGTTATGGTTAGGGTTAGTGTCAGGGTTAGGGTTAATGTTAGGGTTAGGGTTAGGGTTAGGGTTAGTGTTAGGGTTATGTTTAGGGTTAGGGGTAGTGTTAGGGTTAGTGTTAGTGTTAGGGTAAGGGTTAGGGTTAGGGTTAGTGTAAGTGTAAGTGTTAGGTTAGGGATAGTGTTGAGGTTAGGGTTAGGGTTAGGGTAAGGGTAAGTGTTAGGGTTAGTGTAAGGGTTAGGGTTAGTGTTAGTGTTAGGGTTAGTGTTATGGTTAGGGTTAGTGTAAGGGATAGTGTTAGGGTTAGTGTTAGTGTTAGGGTTAGGGTTAAGTTTAGTGTTAGGGTTAGGGTTAGGGTTAGTGTTAGGGTTAGGGTTAGTGTTAGGGTTAGGGTTAGTGTTAGGGTTAGGGTTAGGGTAAGGGGTAGGGTAAGGGTTAGGCTTAGTGTTAGGGTGAGTGTTAGGGTTAGTGTTAAGGTTAGGGTTAGGGTTAGGGTTAGTGTTAGGGTTAAGGTTGGTGTTAGGGGTTGCTTTAGGGTTAGAGTTAGGGTTAGTGTTAGGGTTAGGGTTAGGGTTAGTGTTAGGGTTAGGGTTAGTGTTAGGCTTAGTGTTAGGGTAAGGGTTTGGGTAAGGGTTACGGTTAGGGTCAGGATTAGGGTTAGGGGTAGGGTTAGTGTTAGTGTTAGGGTTAGTGTTAGGGTTAGGATTAGTGTTATGGTTAGGCTTAGGTTTAGGGTTAGGGTTAGTGGTAGGTGTAGTGTTAGGGTTAGGGTTAGTGTTAGGGTTAGTGTTAGGGTTAGGGTTAGGGTTGGGGTTAGTGTTAGGGTTAGGGTTAGGGTTAGTGTTAGTGTTAGGGTTAGGCTTAGTGTTAGTGTTAGGGTTAGGGTTTGGGTAAGGGTTAGTGTTAGCGTTAGTGTTAGGGTTGAGGGTTAGGGTTAGGGTTAGGGTTAGGGTTAGTGTTAGGGTTAGTGTTAGGGTTAGTTTTAGGGTTAGGGTTAGGGTTAGGGTTAGTGTTAGGGTTAGGGTTAGTGTTAGGGTTAGAGTTAGGGTTCGGGTTATTGTTAGGGCTAGGGTTAGGGTTGGGGTTAGGGTTAGGGTTAGTGTTAGTTTTAGGGTTAGGGTTAGGGTTTGGGTTAGTGTTAGGGCTAGGGTAGGGTTAGTGTTAGGCTTAGGGTTAGGGTTAGGGTTAGGGTTAGGGTTAGTGTTAGGGTTAGCGTTAGGGTTAGTGTTAGGGTTAGGGGTAGGGTGTCGGGACCAGATCCCCTAAAATTAGAGCAAAAGTGGGCACTCTGGCAGTATCCAAAACAATAGTAATTGTCTTAGTATTAATAGATCCCCCTCACATTGGCCAAGGACCAATTAACTTAAGTGGATCATCAGAACAGATACTTCACTTTGAGCTATATAGTTTTTTTATTCACTCTTAAAGTTTACACCCAAAACAGAAATAAACAGAAAATTAGGCACAAGATCATTTAAAAAATGTACAGAACATCGAACCTACAAAACATTAGTGTTATTTTAACTGTACTTTTAAGTACAACTTACGTACTCAATTTTTGTGCTAGTATATCTGTTCTTTTCAGGAAAACTTACTATTAAACTCTTATGCGATTATTCATATATTTTCAGGACATCTTGTCAACAATACTTTTCTGCAATTCTATTGCACTTTTTCATGACAAATTAAGACTACATGTTCATTCAATTCTATTAAACCTTTTCATGACAAATTAAGACTATATTTTCATGAAATTCTACTGCACTTTTTTCATGACAAATAAAAACTACATGTTCATGCAATTCTATTGCACTTTTTCATGACAAATTAAGACTATATTTTCATGAAATACTACTGCACTTTTTTCATGACAAATTAAAACTACATGTTCATTCAATTCTATTAAACTTTTTCATGACAAATTAAGACTATATTTTCATGAAATTCTACTGCACTTTTTTCATGACAAATAAAAACTACATGTTCATGCAATTCTATTGCACTTTTTCATGACAAATTAAATATACATGTTCATTCAATTCTAATGCACTTTTTCATGACAAATAAAAACTACATGTTCATTCAATTCTAATGCACTTTTTCATGACAAATAAAAACTACATGTTCATGTAATACTACTGCACTTTTAAAACAAATTAAAACTACGTGTTCATTCAATTCTACTGCACTTGTTCATGACAAATTAAAACTAAATGTTCATTCAATTCTATTAAACTTTTTAATGACAAATTAAAACTACATGTTCATTCAATTCTATTAAACTTTTTAATGACAAATTAAAATAAATGTTCATTCAATTCTATTAAACTTTTTAATGACATTTTAAAACTACATGTTCATTCAATTCTATTAAACTTTTTAATGACAAATTAAAACTACATGTTCATTCAATTCTACTGCACTTTTTCATGACAAATTAAAACTAAATGTTCATTCAATTCTATTAAACTTTTTAATGACAAATTAAAACTAAATGTTCATTCAATTCTATTTAACTTTTTAATGACAAATTAAAACTACATGTTCATTCAATTCTATTAAACTTTTTAATGACAAATTAAAACTACATGTTCATTCAATGCTATTAAACTTTTTTATGACAAATTAAAACTACATGTGCATTCAATTCTATTGCACTTTTTAATGACAAATTAAAACTAAATGTTCATTCAATTCTATTAAACTTTTTAATGACAAATTAAAACTACATGTTCATCTAATTCTATTAAACTTTTTAATGACAAATTAAAACTAAATGTTCATTCAATTCTATTAAACTTTTTAATGACAAATTAAAACTACATGTTCATTCAATTCTATTAAACTTTTTCATGACAAATTAAAACTACATGTTCATTCAATTCTATTAAACTTTTTCATGACACATTAAAACTACATGTTCATGTAATACTATTAAACTTTTTCATGACAAATTAAAACTACATGTTCATCTAATTCTATTAAACTTTTTCATGACAAATTAAAACTACATGTTCATTCAATTCTATTAAACTTTTTCCTGACACATTAAAACTACATGTTCATTCAATTCTATTAAACTTTTTCATGACAAATTAAAACTACATGTTCATTCAATTCTATTAAACTTTTTCATGACACATTAAAACTACATGTTCATGTAATACTATTAAACTTTTTCATGACAAATTAAAACTACATGTTCATCTAATTCTATTAAACTTTTTCATGACAAATTAAAACTACATGTTCATTCAATTCTATTAAACTTTTTCCTGACAAATTAAAACTACATGTTCATTCAATTCTATTAAACTTTTTCATGACAAATTAAAACTACGTGTTCATTCAATTCTATTAAACTTTTTCATGACACATTAAAACTACATGTTCATGTAATACTACTGCACTTTTTCATGACAAATTAAAACTACATGTTCATTCAATTCTATTAAACTTTTTCATGACAAATTAAAACTACATGTTCATTCAATTCTATTGCACTTTTTCATGACAAATTAAAACTACATGTTCATTCAATTCTATTAAACTTTTTCATGACAAATTAAAACTACATGTTTATTCAATTCTATTAAACTTTTTAATGACAAATTAAAACTACATGTCCATTCAATTTTATTAAACTTTTTCATGACAAATTAAAACTACATGTTCATTCAATTCTATTAAACTTTTAATGACAAATTAAAACTACATGTCCATTCAATTCTATTAAACTTTTTAATGACAAATTAAAACTACATGTCTATTCAATTCTATTGCACTATTTTATGACACATTAAAACTACATGTTTATGTAATACTACTGCACTTTTTTATGACAAATAAACTACATGTTCATGTAATACTACTGCACTTTTTCATGACACATTAAAACTACATGTTCATGTAATACTACTGCACTTTTTAATGACAAATTAAAACTACATGTTCATTCAATTCTATTAAACTTTTTCATGACAAATTAAAACTACATATCCATTCAATTCTAATTAACTTTTTCATGACAAATTAAAACTACATGTTCATTCAATTCTATTGCAATTTTTCATGACACATTAAAACTACATGTTTATGTAATACTACTGCACTTTTTCATGACAAATTAAAACTACATGTTCATTCAATTCTATTAAACTTTTTCATGACAAATTAAAACTACATGTTCATTCAATTCTATTAAACTTTTTCATGACAAATTAAAATAAATGTTCATTCAATTCTATTAAACTTTTTCATGACAAATTAAAACTACATGTTCATTCAATTCTATTAAACTTTTTCATGACAAATTAAAGCTACATGTTCATTCAATTCTATTAAACTTTTTCATGACAAATAAATATTACATGTTCATTCAATTCTATTAAACTTTTTCATGACAAATAAAAACTACATGTTCATTCAATTCTATTTAACTTTTTAATGACAAATTAAAACTACATGTTCATTCAATTCTCTTAAACTTTTTCATGACACATAAAAACTACATGTTCATGTAATACTATTGCACTTTTTAATGACAAATTAAAACTACATATTCATTCTATTCTATTGCACTTTTTCATGACATTTTAAAACTACATGTTCATTCAATTCTATTAAACTTTTTCATGACACATTAAAACTACATGTTCATTCAATTCTGTTAAACTTTTTCATGACAAATTAAAACTACATGTTCATGTAATACTACTGCACTTTTTAATGACAAATTAAAACTACATGTTCATTCAATTCTATTGCACTTTTTAATGACAAAGTAAAACTACATGTTCATTCAATTCTATAGCCCTTTTTCATTACACATTAAAACTACATGTTCATGTAATACTACTGCACTTTTTCATGACAAATTAAAACTACATGTTCATTCAATTCTATTAAACTTTTTTCTGACAAATTAAAACTACATGTTCATATAATTCTATTGCACTTTTTAATGACAAATTAAATATACATGTTCATTCAATTCTAATGCACTTTTTCATGACAAATTGAAACTACATGTTCATTCAATCTCATTGAACTTTTTCATGACAAATTAAAAGTACAGTTTCGTGCAATTCTATTTCATTTTTTCATGACAAATCTAAACAACATGTTCATTCAATTCTACTGCACTTTTGTCATGACAAATTAAAACTACATATTCATGCAATTCTATTGCACTTTTTCATGACAAACCAAAACTACATGTTTGTGCAATTCTATTGCACTTATCCACGATAAATTAAAACTACATCTTCGTGCAATTGTACCTGTCCATTTTTAGGACAACTTTTTTACCAGAAAAAAATTCTTTTCTCAGTCTATATAGCAGCAATCAAATATGATGCGACCTTCACACCCGATCACACCGATCAGTAATATCGATTGAACCTATCTACATAACTGTGCCTCCAGCATCAACGTTCACGTTCAACCACCAAGTCTTGAGAAGTAAGCCGACCAGGTATTTCTCGTCAACCTTTCCTTAAGATGCCGGGAGCGTAAACAAACTATTTTCAGTTTCCATCCCTTTACGCTCCAATAAACTGATAATTTAGCTGCTGAATTCGTCCGCTTTTTTTTTATCGTTGCCGTATTTGTCCTGTGATTTACAATTTTTGATCGATCACGATAATCAGCCTCGGCAACAGGTTCTACAGAAGAGAGTAAGAAGTGAGACCTTTGGTTTACATTTTTGGCGGCCTCAGAATTCTCCTTATTCTGTTCATTACTATTTTCATTCCATGAGCGATGTTTCTGACAAAGGGCGAACAATTGCTGCTTGCTGAATCGGAATCTATCAATCTAACAATTATCGTTGGTTACTTTTTATTTTTAAGTAATATATTTTTAGTTCTTTTTTTAATAAGGGAATCACAACTTATCAAGGCCCAGATGCCACTCGAGGATAAGGATTAAAGAGTGTACAGTGGCCAAAACGACAATAACATAGTAATCGTTAGAAGTGTAAATTTGGTAACTTGGATTACTTAAGGAGAACGGCTCATCACGAACTTGTTCACATTAGATTTGAAGACAACCATATTGTAGCCAGCTGGAAAGCAGGTAAACGGAAGAGAGTTCCACAGGTGAAAAGTTCTAAGAAAGATTTGTTCATGGAATCTACGTTTAGGTTTAGGCACAGATAAAGAGTGGCGGGATTATTGATAGTGTTTTCAACCAAACGAGTGTTTCTCGTGAATATGGCGAGGGGGGACCATAGATTGGAGCTCAGACAAACACTTTCCATGAAAATAACGATAAAATAGGGACAGGCTCGCAACATCTCTTCTGTGAGAAAGAGGTTGCAGGGAAGATAAAAGGGCATCCCCCACGGAGCTACGAAATCTATTCTGAACTCTGTCAAGACAAGATAAGGTCTTCTTAGCAGCTTCTGCCCAGATGTGACAAAATTACTCCATCCTTGGACGTACCTGGTTATAGGTAGAGTATTGGATCAGCAGATAGATATCTACTGAATGGATAGAAGGATCCTATCATTTTTCCAACAACTTTGGTAACAGATCTGATGTCCGTATTCCATTTAAGATCAGGAGTAAAGATCAAGCTAAGAAGCTTGTCAAAACATGAAGCCTCTCCAAGACGAGAGCCATTTATTTCAATTGATGCCAGATGGAGACCAGAACGTTGATGATGTAAAGATTCGATACATCAAGTGAATGTACCCCTTGTCTGGAGTTGATTTCTGTTACAATATCTTTGAAATAATGAAAGGAGTATGATTAAAGAAAATTGGAAGGTTCTATTTATGTAACAGAGCATGAATGAGGGTGTGTGAAAATATATCAGCAGGAGCTGTAAAGTATTAGAAGCAGCAGCCGTTTTAAGCGCCTATGCAAATTGGGAAGTGTGCGAGGGCTTGCATCAGAAAAAGAAAAAGAAAAACAACAACAACAAAAAAAAAGAAAAAATAATCCACATAATCGTAGGAGAGAAGAAAGTCCGCGACGGAGAAGATGGGCGCGAAAGTCGAAAGCGATAAATGGCTGGCTTATGTCAGCATGAGGTCGCAGAAAGAAAAAAGCAATGCGGGTGATACGGGCGTGTGGCTCCGTAGTGGTGGCGAGAGACTTTTCAGCTGATGTCGAGACGGTGGGGGTTCTTAATCTCATGGCAGACGAAATGAACAGTTAGGACCCCCCCCCACAAAATAAAATAGATGGCATTGTTGGAAAATAATAGTAATAAATGTCTTCTGCGAAAACAGAAAGAAAAACCGAGTTGGATTTTTTTTTTGTGTGTGTGGGGGGGTTCTTTTTCACAGTACCAGACAGCGTGGGTGTTCGAGAGATATTTGAAAACGAATACGCCTCGAGCGTTACGGCCACGTTACACTTATGGACACTGGCGATAGGAACTGACCAATCAAATGGAGCCATGTCCGGCTAGCAACGAATCAGAAGCCGGAATTGCTCCATAAAAATATTGGATATTTTAGAATTCCCGCACATAAATATTTCGTGTCCACACGAGAAAGATCTTTTCTCTTTGTCCACAAACTCTAAAGGCCAAGACTTATACAGATCGGCTACTTACGGAAAACTCTTTTTCATCTCCAGGACTAGTCGAGATTTGCTACCATCGGAAAATTTTCAGAAAATAAACGTGGTTTTTAGTTTTAAAAATCCATAAATTATTTTTAGATAGAATTGTACGAAATTTAGTATGAGCTTGATTTTCAGAATGCCGGCACAGTTACGTTAAAATACAATGTTATTACTGCAACAAGGATAAACATTAATATTTATTTCTTCAAATGTAGAGCTGACTCTGTAAGCTGGTTAGGTCACACAGGTAGACAGCTTGCATGGCGCATTAATCTTATCTGTCCCTTAAATGGCTACTTCGGTTTCTTCAAAAATCGTGCTCAACAGCACAGAGTGCTTCCTGTCACGAGCCAAGAAAGATAGTATTCTCTTTTCTTTACTATCTTTGTCATTACGTCGACCAAAGCAGTCTTCAGAGATGATAAATTTCCCAACCAAGAGGCAGCCTACGAATTTGCTAGCGTTTTCAGTCGGGCTAATCTATATCTGTAATACTATGGTAGATCTGCGATCGTTAAGTGCTGAGAAGTAGGTAATCAAAAGAAGTATGAAATAGATTTATCAATAGACAATGAACAGGAATTTGTTTTTAAAATACACAAAAACGAGGTGATGCTAGCTTTTAGGGCTTGACGAATAATGATATATAAAGGACTGAACAATGGAATATTTTTAGTTTTATGCTAGCAATAGATTAAAAGACGAACCCAGCCTCGACAGGACGTCATTATGCACCTTAGCTTGTAGTAGAGGGCAATATCACAGAAACACGCACACCTACACAAACATAGTCTAGCCGATATATATGTAAAGTGTCGGCGTCTGTGTTTTTCTTGTATTTTATGTTATTTCATTTTATTTGTTTGCTTGTGAACCCCTGCAAGTATAAGAGAGTATGATAGTAGAAGAATATATAAAGATAAAACGATGGAGATGAAACCCACGGAACACAGATATCAATAGGTTTCCACATGTGTGTCAACGGAGCAAAAATTAAATAAATCTGAGAAATCAGTTAAACATAAAATTATGATGCAATGAGATCTTTTTAAATATATGAAAACAATTATATAAATCAAATACTTCGCTAATAACATGGCATTTTCCGATTCTATGTAGCCATTTTCTAAATCTTTTTTCTTCGTCGTCGCGATATAACGATGTTGATATTGTAGAAAAATAAATTCTGGACCAGCAAAGGTTGCTCGCATTAATGGTACCGCTCCCATCTTCGTAGCTCTTAAACTGTTTCAATAGGAAGCTTTACTTTTAGAACACCCGTCGTATATTTGTTCCTATCATTTCTCTAATACTAATCTGGGTTCCCGGCGTTTCCCGTGTGTTTGGAGGTATGTGTTGAGCGGAAAGAGGAAAATATAGTAGGCAGGCAGGCAGGCAGGCAGGCTCGAAACCGTATCGCGAAAGAGGAAAAGAACGAGAAAAAAAAACGTGACGTTTGCTAATGCGTCTATCGCCAAACCGGCAGTTACATAGGTTTAAATTAAGGCTAGACAATCGAAAAGAGGGGTTAACTTTCGAAAATATCGGCGAAAAAAGCGATCCCTCCCCGTAGAAAATTGCCCAGTTGAGGGGTGAAGGAATTTATGTTTTGGGCCAATTCTTCGATATTTATCGTCCGAAGGGTCGTGCTTCAAAATGAAAATCCGTCACCTCTGTCGAAAGTTTTAGGCAGACATGCACACATGTATTTAACAGACAGGTGAGATTTATATTATATATCTATCTAACTAGCCATTTCTCTTCCATTCCAAAAACTTAACCCTTTATTTTACTTTTTTTTAACGTTCCGTTAAAACCGATTCTTTCCTAATTCAATCCACCTTTTTCATCTTATTTATTATTTATTGTTTTATTCTTTCCTACTTCTTTTCTTTCCCAGTTCTTCTCTCCTTCCTTTTCGCGCCATTTTTTCTCTTCTCTTCGTAGCAGTGGCGGCTTCCTCCCCGGACACTTCAAGCCATCTTCTGCAAGTTTTATTAGCTTAACTTGATTCCAAGATTCTATTGGAATAGTCAACATTAATTACGATTTTGCGTGTCTCACTCGGTACAATCACGACACACCTTGTTTGCCTGACACCCCGGGGTCCCGTCAACGTCTTCCATGGGACATCAAAAGTTCACATCCAATCCAAGAGTTTATAGCCCGCGGCCGTCCATACCATATCAGTTGGATGAGAGTACGCCCGTTTTCTATTACTTCTATTGGCGATGATGATATATGTTGCATACGATGATGCTGATTTTAAGAAGGCGAATACAGCATGAAAGAGAAAGGACGATCAACGTTTTTTTTGTTTATTATGATTATTATGATGATGATCATTATGATTATTATGATTATTATGATTATGATGATTATTATGCTTATTATGATTATGAGGATTATGATGATTATGATGATTATTATGATGATGTCGATTATTATGATTATGATTATGATGATTATTATGATTATTATGATTATGATGATTATGATTATGATGATGATTATTATGATGATGATTATTATGATTATTATGATTATGATTATGATGATTATTATGATTATTATGATTATGATGATTATGATTATGATGATTATTATGATGATGATTATTATGATTATGATTATTATGATTATGATGATTATTATGATTATTATGATTATTATGATTATGATGATTATTATGATGATGACGATTATTATGATTATTATGATTATTATGATTATGAGGATTATGATGATTATTATGATTATGATGATGATTATGATTATTATGATTATTATGATTATTATGATGATGATCATTATTATGATTATTATGATGATTATGATGATTATTATGATTATGATGATTATTATGAGTATTATTATGATAATGATTATTATGATTATGATGATTATTATGATTATTATAATTATTATGATGATTATGATGATAATTATTATGATGATTATTATGATAATGATGATTATTATGATTATTATGAGTATTTTGATTATTATGATTATTATGATTATTATGATTATTATGATGATTATGATGATGATTATTATGATTATTATGATGATTATAGTTCTTATGATGATTATGATGATGATTATTATGATAATGATGATTATTATGATTATTATGATGATTATTATGATTAAGATTGTGATGATTTTTATGATTATAATGACTATGATGATTATTATGATTATTATGATTATTATGATTATGATAATGATTATGATTATTATGATTATTATGCTTATTATGATGATCATGATTATTATAATTGTGATGATTATTATGATTGTGATGATTATTATGATTATGATTATTATTATGATTATTATGATTATGATGATTATGATGATTATGATGATTATTATGATTATAATGATGATTATGATTATTATGATTATTATGATTATGATGATTATGATGATTATGATGATTATGGTGATTATGATGATGATGGTGATGATGGTGATAATGATGATATGAAAAAGGATCCTGTACGAAACGGAGTGTGAACTATAGATGAGAATGAGAACCTGAAAAAATATAAGAAGTGAGAGTGGCAAGGTGGTTAATGATAAGGATTTAAAATCTTCTTGTGCCAAGTTCGAATCTAGTTCTTTCCACACTTGATCTGTGTCTAAACCTCTAGTAAAAGTGTAAATAAAACAATATAGGGTTTATGATAACTAAGTAGTTAACGTCACGGATTGTAAACCTGTGTGTGTAAAGTTCAAATCCAGTCCGTTCTATAAAAAACACTTTCATCTAATCTTCACTTGACTTTGTGTTTAGCCTCTTAGAAAGAATGTGGATAAGTTATTATGGGGATGACGATGGCAAAGTGGTTAACCACTATAAACTTGACATTATGTCTAACGTCTTGACAAGGAGGTAAAAATAATAAAGCATTAGATCACCGATGGCTTGTGGGGGTCAGTATTTGTTCTAAATATAAGAAAATACTAACTGATTTTACCCGAAATTATTTTTTCGTTTTCACTATATTAACACAAATTTAATTTTATGTTGTACCTATTTACTATGCCCCCCCCCACGGGACAGAGTTAGACACCAGGGTCATTTTTTAACGCGGAGAAAAGGTACAAAAATAAAAATTGTCTCAGTCGTGAAGGATTTCTCCTCCACCGAAAGAGAACAAGAAATAGAAGTGCAGCATCTGAAGAACAGATGGTGTTTATTTGCTCCCCCACCGAGCAAATTAGGCACAAGGCCGATTTTTAATGTGAGGAGTGAAGGGAGAGGGAAGGGAAAAAGGGGACCAGCTCCCGAGAGGTGGGAAATGGGAGCTGGTTAATGGGGTTGCCCACACATCTGGTCTTTGCTAGTCATAGCTAGTCATAGCTTGCAGCATCTGAAGAACAGATGGTATTTATTTGTTCCCCCACTGAGCAAATTAGGCACAAGGCCGTTTTTAATGTGAGGTAAAAACCAGCTCCCCTAAAAGTAGGCAAAAAGGGGGCACTCTGGTTACCAAAAATAATAATTGTCCCAGTATAGAGGGTTTCCCCTCCATTGACTGGTACAAATTATCTTAAGTGCAGCATCTGCCGGAACAGATGGTATTTATTTGCTCCCCCACCGAGCAAATTAGGCACAAGGCCAATTTTTAATGTGAGGAGTGAAGGGAGGGGGAAGGGAAAAGGGGGACCAGCTCCCGAGAGGTGGGAAATGGGAGCTGGTTAAAGGTCAGGCATGTGGGGTTGCCCCCACATCTGGTCTTTGCTAGTCATAGCTTGTAGTATCTGCCGGAACAGATACTACACTTTGATCTTGTCCCGAAGGCCAATTTTATGTTGTACTTGCAATTTAGCCCAGGTTTGCTCGGGCCCTATGTACTGTTCATAATTTTATGTGCATATGTATACATCTATATATATATATATATATATATATATATATATATATATATATATATATATATATATATATATTAAAATGTTTGATTCATGCCCAGATAACCTACATAAAAATTTCAAGTATTTAAACATGAAATTCGTGGAGGAGTTTGGTAGAATCTGCAAAAGTCAACTCTTTTAAATTTTATCTGTTGGCAACCAAATTTTCGCCGCATAACAGATTAAAAGTTTGCTGCATGTTTGAATACCCTATATGTACATTTTCAGTTGTTTAGACCAAAAATTGGCTGAATAGTTGCAAGAGATCGCAAAGGTCAAGTTTTTAAAACTTTTATGCCTTGTTAGCCAAATTTTCGGCCAAAAACCGATTAAAAAGCTCTCCCTATGTCTGAATACACTTTATGTAAAATTTCAAATATTTAGATCAACAATTAGCTGAGTAATTTGGTAGAGACCGCAAAGAATCAATTATTTTTAAATATGACTCCAATTTTGGCCCCTTGATATTTATTGTTTTGGGCTCAAATAAAATTAAAAGTTTGAGCCATGTCCAAGTAACCTACATCTAAAATTTCAAGTGTTTAGACCTAAAATTGGCGTAGGAGCTTGGTAGAGTTTTCAAAGGTCAAATTATTGAACTTTGATCGGTTGACAGCCAAATTTCTGGCCGAAAACAATTTAAAATGAGTTTCCCAAATATCAATACACCTTATGTCAAGTCTCGAGTCTGTAGACTGAAAACTGACAGAGTAGCTGGTAGGAAAATGTACACACACAGACACAGAAAGACAAACAGATAATTTCACTTTTAAAGGTATACTGGTTGTTCAGCCCGGCTTTGCCCGGGCTCTATGTACTGTTCATAATTTACCATACGTGTTAATTAACTTTATGTAAAATTTCAAATGTTTAGACCAACCATTGGCTGAGTAATTTCGTAGAGACCGCAGAGGTAAATTTATTTTTACTTTTACTCCAATTTTGACCCCTTAACATTACATTGGTTTCAAACCAAAATAATAAATTTTATCATGTCCAAGTTATTTACATCTAAAATTTTAAGTGGTTGGATCCCAAATTGGTGGATAAATTTAGTAGAATCTGCAAAGGTCAAATTTTTCAACTTTGACATTTTGACACCCAAATTCTCGCCCCAAAACTGATCAAAATTCTTGCCGTCTGAATACCCGTTATGTATAAATCTAAATTGTTTAGACCTAAAATTAGCTGAATATTTTGTTACATACCGCAAAGGTAAAATCTTTTGACCTTTGACCCCTTGGCAACTCAAAGTTTCGACCCGAACCGATTAAAAAGCTTGCCTTATCTCTGCATACCCTTTATATAAATTTTCAAATGTTTACACCAGAAATTGGCTAGGTAATTTGGCAGAGGTAATTTTTTTTTTAACTTTGACCCCAATTTTGGCCCCCCTCTAACATTTATTTTTTTTTTTGCTCAAATCAAAGTATAATGTTTGATCCATGTTCAAATAAGTGTTTAGACCCAAATTTGGCGGAGGAGTTTGGTAGAGTTTTCAAAGGTCAAATCGTTGAACATTTACTGGTTGACAGCCAAATATCTGTCCGAAGATCGATTAAAAAGATTTTCCTAAATTTCAATACCCCTTACGTCAAATCTCGAGTATGTAGACTGAAAATTGACAAAATAGTTTGGTAGGGCAATGTACGCACGCAGACATACAGGCACAGACACAGACATACACACACACACACACAAACACACACACACACAATGTCACTTTTATAGATATATAGGTTCTATTTGCCGTTAAGCAGATATTTTCTGTGCTAGGAACCCGAGTTTGAATTTTTGCTGTTGTCGTAACTCATCACAAAATGTTCAATAAAATCGATTGAAATAAATATTAGTGTTTTTAAACAGCGTGTGTGTATCTTATGACTGATCGAACATATTTCTATTTCTATGTCGCTTGTAATTAAAAAAAATCCGAACTGCAATAAAGCAAATGAATGCAAAATCTATGCAAACAGAAAATGATTTCTGCGAGTAGTTTATAGTGATCACTGAAGTTCGTCGAAATGACCGTTTATGTTTATATAATAATAATTTATAAAATCTCACAGCAGGTTCTCTGCAGTGCAATGCAGACTACAATGTATTGTAAACTAAGTCACTGCGGGGAAGCATGTGAAGCTTCCTCCCGATGTAGCGTTATGAACCTCCGACTAAAGAAGGCAATTAATCGATTTGATTAAAAAATGGGCAATTCCACTGATTTCGATGACAAAAAGTATTGGATGTGTGGAACATACGTTCACCCTTATTTAAGGTCGGGCAAAGTCGAGCCTCCCTAAAAGTTTCTAATAATTTCGAGAAACAGATGCTAAACTTTTAGAGAGGAGTATCAAGTTTCACCATCCAGGTTAATGGTATAAAATATAATGCAATAAATTTTTCAACTTTGTCTAAAAGGCTTCTATTTTTTTTTTAACGTTTCAATAAAAAAAAGAATTTAATCTGATTTTATTTAAACAATTTTTCTGCGCTTCTACATTATTGGAACGGGATTTTATAGTCGATAAATGTAGTTTTAATTGATTTTATTTTTGTTTGTCAATTCCAATAAGTTACGATGGTACCTTCCATATTATGCAGTTAGAATTACCTGAATATTACTGAATTAATAATAAAAAAAACAACTTTAATCGTGATAGCAGGTGAAAAATTGCTGTCATCTTTTTTTTTTAAATCGAAACGGAATATTTCCTTCTGTTTAAACTCTCCTGTGTTTTACGATCCTTTTCTTCAAATTCTATTTTTTGATTTTCTTTAATAAATAATTTTCTACCTTATTGATATTTATAATTTTTGGATATGATCATTTTAAAAATACGAGGGATACGTAGATACTATTGTTTTCATGTAAAATTCAGTATTACGATTTCCGAAATCTCGTCCTAATAGTGTAGAAACGCCAATTTTTCTTATTTAACTATTGACATTGTAGAAAAAACTATCAGTTAGATATTCCAGTTGATAAGTAAGTTAGAGCGTCAATAACCGAAGGGCGACCTAATTTGGCCTATAATCTTCATCATAACCATTACGATCACCCTGGGATCTTCTTTCCAACCAGCCACTCGAATTAGGATTGAGAAGACACGACTTGAAGCGTTTTCTATCGGAGATTTCAGCTAAACCGACGAAGAACCGCATTTTCCGTCTCATATCAGCTCCATGGAATAGACTGCCGCTTGAAGTTGTCATTGCAGCAACAACGAATCAGTTCAAGACGAAGTTGGTCAGTTTCTGGTCCACTGTATTTCAGACAGTTTTAATTCGCAGCACACCTTCCTCCCTCATTGCTCGCTTTCGTTCTTTTTGTTCTCTTCTCGGGCCCTTCTTAACGGCGATGAAATATGTCAATATGTCGAAAAAAAAAATGAATTGAATTTAGCAGGCGATGTGGCTCACTAGGAAAGAGGAATTTGTTTAGAGAATAAACAATTTCCTTATTTACATTATTTAATTACAGTACGTGGAAATAGTCCATTTGAAAAAGAAAACAAAACAAAAAAAGAACATTAATTATACTCTGCCTTTCAAATCCAGAAGAAAATATCATCATCTATAATATAAATCTCACCTGTCTGTTTAAATGTATGTATGTATGTATGTATGTATGTCAGGTCATGTCATATGCTACTGGTACCATGTAACCCAGTACTACCTGCCTCATGGTCGGGTTACCGGCGACTAAACTGGTTCCCCCACCAGACTTGTTTGGTGAGGAGGGCGGCTAGTCTCCCTGGAGGATTAAAAACAAGACCTTGAAAAGGGCGAATGAACTCTTTTCTGGGTCAACGGCCAACTAGCACCGTGTATATTTGTGTGTATGTGTATATGTGTATTGGGGTAGAGAGGGCTCCCGTAAGCCGTGGTGAAGGCAACCTTTCTAGGAGAAGCAAATCTCTGATTAAAAAAAAACATAAAGCGGAAGACCAGTACTCGCATTAAGCTGGTCTGCAGTTTAATTTGTTGCTGGCTATCTTGCTCTTGCTTGTTGCTGGATCTCAACATTTTGAACCGAGAGAGAGACTTAGCTGTCGTACAAAGCTAAGACTCTGTAACATCATATTTGTATAGATACTCCCTCACACATTTGGGATCATGGATATTAAATGTCTGAGGGAGTGGCACTCGTCTGACAAGACGTTGCAATCATCATGTATGTATGTCTAAAACTTTTGACAGAGACGACGAATTTTCACGAGATTGGTATCATTTGTAAGCTATACGGCTCGAACGACAAATATCGAAAATTTGGCTAAAAATAATTATTCTTTAACCCTCAACTGGACAGTTATCTACAAGGAGGAATCGATTTTTTGCGAGCCATTTTTGCAAGTCATCCTATCAGTTAGATTAACTTTGCCTAGTTTTAACGTTCCGAACTTCGGTCACGTCATGGTGTAGCGGTAAGACGTCAGATTTTCTTTCACATTCTTTTGCGCCTTCGCGTCACGGGTTGAAGCTTGCTTGCCTACTACTAATTCTTTTTTTTTTTGCTCAACATATATCTCCAAACACCCGGGAAACACCGGGCACCCAGGCTAGTTTATTGAATAATAATAAAAAAAATGAAATAAAACGGATCTTTATTCTCGATCGTCTTGTTGGGCATTATACTTGAATTCATTTCGATTATTATTGATGTCATTCGTTTCTTCGAGATCTTGCTTGTAAAGATTCTTTCTAGATCGAAAATAGGTATTTAGGTAAAGGTTGCCAACATACCCGGGGGCGGGGTCAAGTGTAACAGTCCTGGTTCATGGTATAAAATATAGTGCAGTGAATTTTCTTAAATTCATATCGCTCTGTCTAAAAAAATTCTAAGATTATTTTGGAAGATTTAAAAAAAAAGGAGTTTAATCTGATTTTCTTTTATCAATTTTTCTTATTCGACTACTGACATAATAAGAAAAGCTCTAAGCGGAACCATCTCTTGGACAATCCAACTGTTCAATTAGCTGGGGCGCCGTAGATTGAGGAACGGACTGGATTCGAAAACTTGCTTTTCTGAACACATGTGCCATTTTTATTCCTGCACATTGCGAATAAAGACGGAAAAAGAAGCTGGATTGTTGTCATAAAATGACGGAAATGCGATAACAAAAAAAAAAGACCCAACAAATATTTATGTTGAAGTTGACAACGATGATGATGACGGTTATGAGAATGGTGATGTTATAACTAGGAAGATGAAGAAAAGAAGGAGGTACTGAATTAAACTTGATTGAGGGATAAAAAATAAAGTAATAACAAAGGGAGTACACGCATAGAAGAAGTAAATAAAAAATAAATAAACGCATGATAAAAAAGGGCTTAAAGCTACATAAAAAACAAAAAAACAAAAACTGGAAACAACAACAAAAAATGTCGTGATAATGATATATTGTAGATAAATAGATAAAGATTAAAAGTGAGGGGGGAGAAGAGAGTGAGTGAGAATGGGAGAGAGAGAATGAATTCACGAAGTTAGTTCGTGAAACTGAAGAAAAGGGTTAATGACTTGTGGTGAAAGAGAAAAACAAGACAAAAAGGAAAGAAGCACGAGGAAGACGGGCAGTATAAAAGAAAGAAAATTTTGGAGGAGAACGTTGCAAATCTGGACGCGGATTCAATTGCTAGGCACACACACACACACACACACACACACACACACACACACACACACACACATATATATATATATATATGTATGTATATATATGGAAGTTTTAAAAGCCAAAAACAATGCGAGGAAAGACCGGAATCATGAAAGTAAAGAAAAGAAAAACAAACAAGTAGACGGGTATGTTTTAGTAGAGAAATGTTTAACTGTTTATTCGTCTATCATACCTCAATGTATAATTATTTTATAACCAAGTTGCTGGCATGTCCGGTGTATATAAAGTCAGTTGGTGGTATGGAACTTTGATTAATTTCGGGAGAGAAGGGACCTCCCCTTCTCAAAACAGAAAAAAAGTATATTCAAGATGGCGGAAGAGAATAGAACAAGGCTGCAGAAAAACGTCAGGATCGCAGAAAGGTATGGTTAGTTTAGCCGTAAGGAGTAAGGGGTAATTTTATTTTACTTATTATATTATTATTTTTTTTTATATTTCCGTTATAAGCATGTATATTTTTTTTATCCAATATTATATAATTTTCTATTATTATTATTATTATTATTATTATTATTATTATTATTATTATTATTATTATTATTATTCGGATAAGGTTTTCCATGTTTTGAAATAATATGTATATACATACACCGGACATACCAGCTACTTGGTTATAATATAATTATACATCGAGGTGAGGAATGATAGACGCATAAACAGTTAGACATTTCTCTACTCAAACATACCCGTCTACTTTTGTTTGTTTTTCTATTCTATACTTTCATGATTCTAGTCTTTCTTCGCATTGTTTTTGGCTTTTTAAACTTCCATATATTCCTTTAAAACAATGCTTCAAGCAAACTTCAAGCAAACTACTAAACACACACACACACACACACACACATATATATATATATATATATATATATATTGACAAGTTATGATACGACGAAACAGCTGTTTGTACAGCTCCCTTTATATATATACACACACACACACACACACACACACACACACACACACACATATATATATATATATATATATATATATATATATATATATATATAGTGGATTTTGTTTGTTTTCCTTTTGAAACTGATTTTAATTAAAAACTATGAATCGTTTTACTTGATATTAAAATAGCTCTAGACTATCTATACCTATTGCGCTTATTATATATCTACAGTACAATGAGCACTGTTTTCTTTAAATAGACTTACTACTTTTACTAGTACATTAAAATAATCTCTACTCTTTTGACTCCAGGTCTAATTCCTTAAAAAAAATTATATATATATATATATATATATATATATATACATATATATATATATATATATATATATATATATATATATATATATATATATATATATATGTTGTTTTGAAAAAAACCCTGGTATTTTTATTTTATTATTATTCATACACACACACACACATATATATATATATATATATATATATATATATATATATATATATATATATATACATAGATAGATATAGAGAAGATGGAACAAAGAACAATTGAGTAAAGGATATGTAGATTATAGAAAGAAAAGAAAAAGAGGGATAAAAGAAAGATGAGAAGGAGGGGAAAATTCTAACAAAAGAGAAGGAGGAGGAAGAAACACAGGAGAGGAGGAGGAAGAGAGAGGGAGATGAAAATGAAGAAAGATAAGAAGAAGAAGGAAAAGAAGAAGGAAAAGGAGAAGAAAAAAGAAAACGAATAATAATAATAATAATAATAATAAGAAGAAGAAGAAGAAGAAGAAGAAGAAGAAGGAGGAGGAGAAGAAGAAGGAGAAGAAGAAGAAGAAGAAGAAGAGGAAGAAGCATAGGAAGAAAAGAAAGGATGGGAAGAAAAAGAAGAATGAAAAGAGAAGGCGAAGGAAAAAGAAGACAGGAAGAAAAAAAAAGACAAAATAGATAAGAAATCACGTGAAAAGATAAGAGAAAGAGAAAGGGAAGAAAATAGAAACGATGTCAGAAAAAGAAGAATTGAAAAAAAGGTTTAGAAAAGGAAAAAATGGACAACGATAAGAAGAAAAAGATTAAAAAAAAGAGAAATCTTATCTTTCTACATGATAAAGAAGAAGAGAACGGCGATATAGAAGTCGCGGAAGTAGAAGGAGAAGAAGAAGAAGAATCAACCGTAATAACAATGGGAAAGAAAAGAAGAGGAAAGGTTAAAACAGGAGGAGACAGTAAAAAAGAAAGAAATGGAAGATAAAGAAAGAAAGAAAAACTAAAGAAAAAAAACAATTATATCAAAACGATTGACAGAAAGCGGAAGAAATAAGAAAACGATAGCGAATACGAAATAGAATAAATATTAAAATCAGAAAGAAATTTTTTACGAGAAGAAAAAGAATTAAAAAAAAAGAAGGACGGGAAAAAAAAAAAAAGGAGCATAGAAACACAGAATGATAAAAAATGGTCCGACACGTGTGGATCCAAAAACATTAAATAACAATTAAATAAAATAAATATTTTTTTTAATGTAGGTAAAATGTCGTTTCATTTTGGGTTGGTCAAAATTAATTCATATCTATATATTCATATAATGTTCCCGAATCATTTGATTTCTTTGCGTGGTGATATTGGTTGGCCCGCAAGATCGCTTGATCTAAACCTCTGTGATTTTTTTCTTGTGGGGATATTTAAAGTCAAAAATATTCAGCCATCTCTCGATCTCTTGGAAAATTAAAACGAGTTATTCGTTCTGAAAGTGTTGTTATTTCACCTGAAATGATCCATCAAGTTATTGAAAACGTTCGTGAACGTCCACAATCGTGTGTTAGCAATGATAGAAACCATTTGACCGATTTAATATTTAAGACTGTTTGAAATAAAATGACATTCTACGTACATTCAACACACACACACACGCACACACACACACATATATATGTATATATATATATATATATATATATTATTTGAGGGTAAACAGTTACATATGGTCGCTACAAATAGCCATCTGTTTCAATCAAAGAGATTTCCTCAGGCCACTTAGAACCTCTCGACACAAAAAAATGGGAAAGATTATATATATATATATATATATATATATTATATTATATTATATTATATTATATTATATCTATAATATAAAGCTGAACGTCTGTGTGTGTGTGTCTGGTCACGAATAGGCTCCTATATGCTTGACTATTATAGAAGATTGATTACATATAATGATAGCAGATGTATCGAGACACAGGAATGGGTATGTTTGATCTGGCATAATGATGATTCATTAAAATTGTGGGGTCTGCCTACGCGCCTGATCTACAAAGTATGGAAACAAAAAAATTGAAAAAAAAAACGTTTACAAGTGTTTTTGATATAAATGTACATAATAAAACTTTGATAAGTATGTTTTAACTTAAATAGGGATGGTATAATAAAATTGCGGGGTCTGCGTTCGCGCTGGCCTCCATAGAATGGAAATAAGCACACACTTTAATAAAGACTTTTCATATCCATCTGCGTAAGTATACTTTGATAGTTATGTTTCAGTTTGAAGAAATATGGTATAATAAAATTATGGGGTGTTCGTTCGCGCCTGACCTCCATAGAATGGAAATATGTCACAAAGTTTAACAAGGTTTTTTAATACAGATCCACAAAATATTGTGATAAATGTTTCAGTGTGAACACGTATAGTATAATAAATTATGGGGTTTATCTATTTTATTTTTACTTTCATCATATTTTGCTTTGGTTTTGATACCCCCAAATTCGAAGTTATCTCTTTACAACCTTCCTTTTCATAACCTATTATACTTCCATAAATCAGAGTCCATTTTCTGTAGGCTGTCTTTGAATCCAGTCAACGACGGGTACTTTCGCTAGTATATATAAATATATATTTTAATTATATATATGTATATATATATATTTAATATAATATAATATAATATAATATAATATAATATATATATATTATTTATTTATTTAATCGTTATTTAATATGTTTTCGACCAACAAATGTGTCGGGTCATTTTGGGACACCCTTTTTAAGTGTAGGTAAATTAAAAGGAAAAGAAGGAGAAGAAGACAAAATATAAGAAAATATGTGAAGTGGAAAAATACGTAAAAATACAAGAGCAGTGGATTAAGGAAAGGGAGAAGATGAAGGAGATGTAGCATGAGGAGAAAATAAAGAGGAAGGAGCAACTAGTGAAATGGTGGAAGGAGCCGGGGGAGAAAAAAAGGAGGAGAAGGGGCAGATAAAGAAATGAAGAATTAAAGAAAAAACAATGAAAAATAATAAAAGAAAAACAAAACAACGGTGAAATTGAAATATAAAAAAAATTAAAATTCAAGAAATAAAAACAATAAAAGAATAAGAAAAAAGGGAGATTAATCTCATTCACTTTCTTTTAACACTCATTGAACTCGCTAAAAAAAAAAAAAAATTCTGTAACATTGATAGAAACCATTGGAGAAGGCCGACTGGAACATCACGTTCTTCCATGACAACTGTTAGCCTTGCAATAAACAAGTAGAAAAAAGTATTTCCGAAGCAAAGAAGACTTGTAGCGCCTGACACGCGGTCATTGTACAAATGTTTCAACGATGCAACGATTGATTGACGGTTATAGAAACAAAAAATATCATGGCGAGTTCGATTCGAATATAAAAATTCAACAAGACACACAATGGTTTCTGTTTTCACCATCTCAATTTTAAAATACGAAGGGAGTGAAATATTAAAAAAAATATTTATCAACAATTTTTATTATCATTTGTATTTTTTGGACAATTCCTTTTGTTTACCCCCCCCCAAAAAAAAATAAAATTTCAATTTCAAACGTAAGCGGCTACTATTTGGGGTCGTGTTTAACAGGCAACTGTATGGAGTTGAGCAGTGAGATGTCTGTTCACATTGCATATTGCATTTTAAAATCTGCGTGTTAGTACAATCAGGGAAGCAGGAATCAGGGAGAAATGTCCAAACCCTAGCAGTTCGTGCAAAGAAACTATATAAGACTATTCGGCATCTAGGGACCTGATCAGTGAAGGGGAGGATTTTGCTTCTTGCCTGTTTAGTTGAAAGTGTGTACATCTTAGGGGCACTAGTATTATGAGTTAATTATATCATATTTCATTAAGGTACTTGTAAAACAGCTACAGAGATGCAACACTGCGGCGATGGGACAGTGGTTGGAGACTGTTCGATGGATTTTTGTCTAAGAGTGAGAGACCAATGATAGGTGCATCTGTTTAACCGTAGCAACATTGCATGGGAGAATTGGGTCTTTATAAAGATATAGGATAATCTCTGGTGTGATTAATTTTCTAGCATGGTTTAAAGAGCCTACCTTTTTTGTCAGCAACCTTAGCAATGTCTTCAGTGGCACGGAGTAAGATGTATCATCTATTTTAATACTACATTTAATAGACCGGTCCTTTACACTAAAACTAGTTCCTCTCAAAAGTATGTTAAGAAACGGCAGTTGATTAAAGAATGAGAACATAACATCTAATCCTAAGAAAATGAAACAAAATTTCTCCTGTTTTTAGGCAAATAAGTTACTTTTCCAACTTATATTCAAGTATATATATATATATTATTTAATTGGAATTAATTATTGAGATGAGTATTATTTATTAATTTATTTATTGCGGACTATTATCCTCGTCGTTTCAGTTTGTGTTTCACGACGTTTCGGTCAACTCTTCCTCTGGCCTTCATCAGGTGGTAAACGCAACGGTATAGGAACGCCGGATCTTCTAACTGCATCCTCTACAATTACTGCCTTCCATAGTTGTTGTCGTCTCACCACGGTTTGGCCAAGTAAGCCTCTGGTCGGCTTTGGGTAGGATTGAAACCGCTATCTTCAGACAATTCTCACCTGGAACCATAGCGAGTCAACGCCTCTATCCATTGAGCTACGGGCATATCCCATCGCGGTTACCACCTGATGAATACCAGAGGAATAGTTGACCGAAACGTCGCGAGGCAACAACTGAGAAAGATAAGGATAATAGTCTGTAATAAATCAAAACGCGGATTCCATGAACAAAGCTTCTTTCTTAGAACTGCACGCCTGTGGAACTCTGTTCCGTCTGCCTGCTTCCCACCAGACTACAACTTGGATGTCTTCAAGTCCAACGTTAACAAATTCCTAATGAACCGCCCCCTTAAATAAACACTTCATCAAATCTCCACACTAACGTAATGTACTTGCAATAACCCTTATCCCTGAGTGGCTTCCGGGCCTTGATAAGTGGTAATCACTGTGTAAAAAAAAATAAATAAATAAATAACTTAATGTATTTTTAAGTGTTTATTAAAAACTCGGTGCACCTGAAACTTTTTTTTTTGTGATCTTGTTTTTCGAAGGCATTACTTGTGTTTCAAACTTAAAAAAAAAAAAACGCATTAAAATAAGTACCACCCTAAAAACTTATGAAAGTAGACAGAAGAGTTACACCTTGCGGTTGGTAGCATTCATGCTAAAAAATTCTTAGAACCGGCAAAGATAGCGCCATGATGTTCTCGTCTTAAAGGCCCATGAATCGCTAAAAGAGACGAAAATTTTAAAAATAATAGTAGAAATCGACTAAATACGTAAATATCGTAACAAAACGGTATAACAGCAGTTTGTGGTCCTATAAACTGTTCTGAGATGCCCCACGAAGAACCAATTCTTCTCAGCGCATTGTCTAGGCCCATAAAACACACAAATAAAAAGAAAAAAAAAAAACAAATAGAGCTGTTTCATTTAATTTCGATAATAATTTTCTGAAAAAGTGTGGGAAAATTTTTTTTCAATTCAACTTCGAGACGAACTATTTCGTTGGGCCGAATCACACTCATGGTAAAAAAGACAGTCAATTTTACCCTGCATTTTATCTATTTCTGTCCTTAATGAAAAAAAATCTCTTGAGACTGAGGCCATTTTGATTTTTTTTCAAAATCCAATACCATTCCGGATGTTGAGAGGAACGTTATTGCAAAAAATTATGAGAATTCATGTGAACTATCTCAAAGATTACGGCAAGGAATAAACGCAGCACAAATTAAAAAAAAATCAGTCTCCTCAACGTTTTTCATTTAGAGTAATTTTATTTAATTCTCTACATATTTTGACAAAGAGACGAGGACTTCTCAAAATATCAACATAAAATATAATAACGAAATGACGAGAACATTAATTTTTAGATTATGACACCTTCTTGGAGCCTGAAAATGTATCAATATATACGTATATATGTATTAAAATGAAACGTAGATGCTGACATATCAATTTTATTTGCTAATACCATTTTCTTTGAAGGAAGTAAAGTAAACGTGTTGATTTATTTTGTTGGCTTATAAATATGGTGGCGTTTGTATTTGTATCGATGAGGATACGTATGGATCAATAAATATTAGTCTCAGAAAGGATCGTATGCAGAATGTTCTGTTGACATTGAATGCCTGTACCGTAAAACTCAAAGATAACTGTACTTTTTGTTTCTCCTAAATTGCAATATATATATATATGTATTTCTCTTATATTTTCTCTTATATTTACCTCTTACTAATTCTTTCAATAATAATTATCATATTTTTTAACACGAAGCTTATTTACATATTTTTCGTATTTGTGTTTGTACATATACTCAAGCACATGCTCCCCCCCCATTGATGTGTGTATTTTTTTACATGTGTACTCATGTGTATGTATTTGTGTGTTTTTGTTATCTACTTACTATCTACATTTTATTAATAATTATATTAATTTTTATTATTTAATTAACTTACTGATATCCTTAGTTTTTTTACTTTATTAAATAAACCTATAACGTATAATTCACCTATTTACCCTTCTATTTCTCATTTCTTTCTTTTAACTTAACGCCCGACAATTCAAAAAACTATAAATAATAAATTAAAAACAAAAAATTAATTTTTTCAATCTCTCCCTGCCCAGCTAATTTATATATATATATATATATGTATATATATGTGCACATATATATATATATATATATATATATGTGTGTGTGCGTGTGTATGTGTGTGTGTTTGTATATGTATGTATATGTGTGTATGTATGTATTTATATGTGTGTATATATATGTGTGTGTGTGTATGTATGTATATATATATGTATTTGTGTTTGTGCGTATCTTCTACATGTGTGTATATGTATGTGTTTATATATATTTGTATTTGGTTACGTATCTTCTACATGTATATTTGTGTGTGTGTTTTTCTGTGTGTATGTGTTTTATTCACTTATTATAAATATCTCCCTAATAATTTTATGAATTTTATTATTTGATTAACTTACTGATATTCTTACCTATTTCTATATTAGTAAAATAAACTTGTAACTTATAATTCATTAATTTATATTTTTCTCTTTCTCTCTTTCCTTCAACTACAACGCCTGAAAATTTAAAAATTATTTATAAAATATTTTTCAATTCCCCCCCTCCCAGCTAATTTATATTTATATATATATATGTATATATATGTATATGTATATATATATATGTATGTGTAAGTGTTTGCATCTGGATGTATGTGTATTTGCATATATGTTTATATATGTATATATGCGTGTATTTTTACGTATCTGTGTATGTGTACATATATATATGTGTTTGTATATGTATGTTTGTGTATATATGTATATGTATATATATATATATATATATATATATATATATATATATATATATATATATATATATATATATATATATATGTATGTGTGATCACGCATGTGCTTTTCCCCCATTTACGTATGTGCATTTGCTGTACATATTTATGCGTGTGCTTATATTTGTGTGTTACTTATTAAAAATGTTTTTTTTCTATTATTTAAGTTACTTACTTAAGCTTTCACCTATTTTATTTTATTTCATTAAAATAAACCTGTAACGTATAATTTCTACCTGCCCGGCTAATTTATTTATATATATATTATATTTAATTATATATATCATTACACTATCAAAATAAACCTGTAAAGTATAATTCATTAACTTATTTTTCCTTTTCTTTTTCTTTCCATTTTATAAACAATAAATATCTTTCAATCTCTCCCCGCCCGGCTAAATTACTTTAAACCCCATTTTCAACCCGTTCCTTCACTAACATTAACTCTCCAACCTGTTGCCATGGTGATCCTTTAAATTAACTGTTACTTATGCCGTTATCAACAAAAGTAGCGTCTTTTAAGTTTAAACCGTTAAAAAACACGTATATAAGAATTTACACATAATTAATATTTAATTATAAACCCCTCTCTTTTTTTAATACACTCCTACTACTTTAAACTCCAACGTCCTCTCCCCACCACTCCCCCTTCTTTTCTAACTCCCCTTTATCTACGATCTTTCCATTTTTATTTGACTTTATAACTTAGTCCATCTATGAATTCTGATGATGCTAGTTGGATTTTTCCTCTCTTTGAGGATTTTCCTCTAGTTGAAACAATTTGTAAACTCATTCTGGACTCACAGTAATAAATTTCCTATATACTGCTCTGACTACACATTGAGCACTTTAGTCCGGTTTTTTTTTTTTTTTTTTTTCACCACTGGTAAATATATATATATATATATATATATATATATATATATATATATATATATATATATATATATATATATATAATTTAATGAGCAAATGGTAAATGGTAAAAAAAACTGAAAAAGTGCTCAATACTACTGTAGAGCCAAATATATTTATTATTATTATTATTATTATTACTATTACCGTATTGAATCTGCCTAGTAACATGTGTTTCCATTTATCTATAGTATAAATCTCACCTGTCTGTTTAAATGTATGTATGTATGTATGTATGTATGTATGTAAACTGCAGACCAGCTTAAGTTGGTCTGCAGTTTAATTTATTGCTGGCTATCTTGCTCTTGCTTGTTGCTGGATCTCAACATTTTGAACCGAGAGAGAGACTTAGCTGTCGTACAAAGCTAAGACTCTGTAACATCATATTTGTATAGATACTCCCTCAGAATTTGGGTTCCTGGATTTTAAATGTCTGAGGGAGTGGCACTCGTCTGACAAGACGTTGCAATCATCATCATGTATGTATGTATGTATGTATGTATGTATGACCCAAACTATCGACATAGGCAACGGATTTTCACGAGACCGCTATCATTTTGAAGCTCGATCTTCGCTGACATTATTTGCAAGTCATTCTGTTATATTGTGGAATTGGTGTTATTTTAGTATTAGGGGAGTCTTCGTGGGAGATTAGAGTCTTAGGAGCGTCTTGTGTGTTGAGTGTTTATAAGTCTTAAGATGTTAATGTTGTAAGAGATGGAGACGTTGGTGAGATATAGAGACAGAGTACATATAAAGAGAGAGACAGTTCTGTATATATATCTTCTAGAGGGTGTCTTGATTCTAACGGAGAATCGGTTTGAACCTCTCTGCTTCTCTCCGACTCTTCTCCCAGACTCTTCAGACTGCATCTAAAAACTCTACCTATATTGAGAACTCACACAGACAGACATACAACCTTTTATATATTAAATAATAAAACCAATATTTTTGTGAGAAAATGAATACTTATATAATTGTACACTAATACACTTTGCATTCAATTATGGAACTAGCCTGGGTGCCCGGTGTTGCGCGGGTGTTTGGAGGTGTGTGTCGACCAAAAAAAAAATATGGTAGTAGGTAGGCAGGCAGGCTCGAACCAGTATCGCGAAGGAGGAAAAGAGCGTTAAAAAATATAAAATCCGTTATGTTTTGTCGTTGCGACCATCGCCAAAGCGGAAGTGGCGAAGGTTTAAATTAAGGCTAGTCAATCGAAAAGAGGGGAGGACTTTCGAAAATATCGGCGAAAAAAAGCGAACTGTCATTGTAGGAAAATGTCCAGTTAAAGGTGAAGGAAGTAATGTTTTTGCCCAATTATTCGATATTTGTCGTCCGAAGGGTCGAGCTTCAAAATGATGGCGACCTAGTGAAAATCCGTCGCCTCTGTCGTTTTAGGCACACATACAAACATACATACATACATACATACATATATTTAAACAGAGATGTGAGATTTATATTATAGAGGGAAGATTCACCACTTATATGAAAACAATTGAAAAGTCGAATAGACAGGTATATGCGCCGCGACGGTGTTCATTTGATCAAACAAGCATTTAGCACCCACGCAGCTTAGCAGGTTTTATTAATTTTCCCGCATCTTATGTTTTGGAAACAAATCAAACGCTCGTTCGTCTTCGATTCCAAATTTAATTGCGATTTTTTTATGTTTCCATTGTTTTTATGTTTCCTTTTTTTTTTTAAGTGCTTTTCTTTTTAAACTTGTTGTTTTCAGGATGAATTGGCCGGTCAGATTGGAAAGGTCGGGTTGAGTGATTATCCAAACGGAAAACAGTGGACAGCGCGCATATGATCGTGTGAGGAGAGATATCTCGAGGAGGGTGGAGGTGGAAGGCAACATAGAGAAAGAAAGAAAGAAAGAAGGAAAAAAAAGAAAAGAGAGAGAAACAAACAATAGTATTAAAAAGAGAGATTGCGGGGAAAGGGGAAATAGAGACATTTACATGGAGGGAGATTTTTTGGGTTGTTTTTTGTTTTACGGCATATCAACCCTTTTCGGGTTATTTAATGCCGAATCCAGTGATTTTGAAGAAAAATTTTTTAATAGAAACATTCGTTTTATTTATTTATTTTTTTTCAAGTCGGTTTCTGTTAAACTCATAGTTGGGACCATAAAAGGTATTACCACTCCGGGTCAGAGTGGACTTGGGGAGCAATGGCAATTAAAGGGTGGCTCCGCGCTCCTCAAAGCCCGCAAGCTGGGGCCTCACCATCGGATATAGTTTAAGGTCTTATCCCGGACCTATGGAGAGAGAGAAAAGTGAGGGAGGAAGAGTGACGTAGAACAATATAGATCAGAAGACTCCCCCCCCCACACACATAGATAGATAAATCGGGCGTTCCGAAGGTAATGCTTCCTATTGATTATTCCGCCCGAATAGATCAAAAGGGATTGCAAATTATATTGTTATGATAACTGAACTTATGCATTCATGACCTGAAAATTTCATCTCTACGTTGCAGATATTGACGGTATGAGACTCTTAGAAAGCAACCTCTGTCATGGATGTCCGTCAGAAGCAGGGATTCATAATTAAATTCCTGGCAAAGTGCATTGAGAATGCTGGTGAATATGTAGAAAAAGTAATTCTAGAACACAAAATGTCGCTCGTTTTAATGGTGCTTTCCTGCCGAGTGAAAATTTAATAAAGTCAATAAGCGGCGATGATGATGATGATGATGATGATGATAATAATAATAATAATAATAATATTAATAATAATAATAATAATCTATACTATTATATAAAAGTTACTTTGTGTGTGTGTGTGTGTGTGTGAGAGAGAGAGAGAGAGAGAGAGAGAGAGAGAGAGAGAGTTCCTTTCTCATAGGTTCCGAAACGGCTGAGCCTATCTTTTGCAAATTTCACACAAAGGTGATTTATATTTCTGGCAGTGTTCTTAGATATCTTTTGTACAGAAATTTATCCGATAAGTATTGAAAATAGAAAAAAAAGCCGATCTTAAAAATAAGCTTTCTTTTCTTATAGACTAGCATGGTTACTCGGCGTTGCGTGGGTGGAGAGAGGGGGTATACTAAGGATATTGAGCACCCCCCCAAAAAAAAACAAAAAAAAACTTTTGCTTCAATCAAAATAGCAGCGAGGACCCTTTCGACCGCAAATAAATAAATAAATAAATATAATATAATAAATTAAAACCGCAGTAGGCAGGTTCGAACCTGTAACGTGTAAGAGAAAAAGGAGGTAAAATAAATCTAATGCGCTAGCTGTCACGCCCTCGGTTACTTATAACCTCACACCGGATCGAAATAACGTATTTTAAGCGTACATTGAGATTGCTAGGCGTATGACTTGCAAAAATGTCGACACAAAAATGACCCTCTCCTTGCCGGTGTAACGTAAAATATTTCCATATAATTTTTTTTCTTCTTTTTCAATAAAAGAAAAAAATACTATTTTTAAGGTCGTCCAATCCAAATATCAGCTGACGTGATATTGTATACAAACACAGACGAAATTTAATGAACGACATTATCATTATTATTATTGTTGTTATTGTTTCGCGAATGAGCCTACTGGATAAATTATTATTCATAATATATAATATCCAATAGAGGGTTGATTCTGTAATAATATACGCAATCTGCATAAGTTAAAATATCATGTTTAAGCGTATTGTACAACCAGGCAATGCTGAGCGTCTAACTTGTGATAGATAGTCAAAGAAAAGGAGAAAAAACAACGAAAGACAGAGAGAGAGAGAGAGAGAGAGAGTGAGAGAGAGAGAGAGAAAGAGAGAGAGGGTAGAGGGAGAAACGTATGAATGATGGAGGGAAAGAAAGTTATGTCCCAAACCGTAAGGAAAAGAAAAAGAGACAGATAGATAGACTCTAAGAGAGAGAGAGAGAGAGAGAGAGAGAGAGCAGAGAAAGAGAGAGAAAGAAAGAGAGAGAGAGAGAGAGAAGGGAGATAGAGGGAGAAGAAAGAGGAGAGAAAAAGCGATAAGAAATATTTAAACAAAGTGAGTAATTATTTTACATCAATGTTAAATAGATAAAGAAAAAAAAGAAAGAAAGGATGCGAATGTAAAAGAGAGGTAGAAAGATAGAGATAGAGAGAGGGAAAGTGTGAATCGACAGAGACTGGGGGGGGGGGAATTGAACAAAGGTTGTTTAGTTCTCTCACTCCAAGAACTTAGACACCAGGGTCGGAAAGTAGGATTGAGAAGTCAGCAACCCCGCCCCTGAGGACGGGCACTCTGACTTGCAAAAAGTTTCTGGGCAGCTCCGTCGGCATTTCCCGGTGACGGCGCCAAGCTATTAGAAATAAACTAACCCCTTTTCTCAAAATGAGAAGGCAAAAGCAACACTTTGGGGGTCCAGGAATTGAAGAATAAAGTCTTTACTTTTTAATAATTTTTACTAGTGAGAGAAATGGAAAGTAAGATATAGAAACTGTGTGTGTGTGTGTGTGTGTGCGTGCGCGCGCGTGTGTGTGAGATAGATAGATAAATAGATAGATAGATAGAGAGAGATAGAGAGAGAGAGAGAGAGATATATATAGAGAGAGATGAAGACTGAGGGAAAGAATGGTTTACATACTGAGTGCCGAGAGAAAGGTAAATAGAAAAAGAAGACAAGAAAAAGAAACAAAGAGAGAGATAAAGAGAAAGGGAAAGAGAGAAAGATAAAGGGAAAGAAAGAAAGAAAAGAGAGAAGGAGAGAGAAGGAGAGGGAGGGAAAAGTCGTCGAATAGTGTCGAACAGTTCTGTAAGGTCAACGTTAAATAGAGACAGACTGACAGAACGATAGAGGGAGGAGAGCAGAAATAAAGTCAGAGAAAAAGACGTAGAAAACAAAAAAATAATAGATAGAAAGACACAGACAAGGTGCTAGAAATAGGGATGGAAAAATATGATAGATAAGAAATGATCAAGAGAAAAAGATAGCGAGGAAAAGAAAGTAACAACAACAATAACAACAAAAATGATTTAAACGTAAAACAAAACAATCACACTCGTTCGCCTCTGTTGTATGGATGCCTCGATTTCTGAGCAGGCCGTTCACTTTCATGGCTAATATTCATGAATAATAACAATAAAAAAACAAGGGAGGTAAACATTAAAAAAAAATAACGAAATCTGAAAATAAATATCGATAATCAGTAGCACAACCATGACAACTGTCAGCATCAACGCGGAAATTAAACGTCTTTGTTTTGATGAATTATTCGCGGACAATTCGATATCATCGAAAGATAACCGTAAAGATGAAAAAAGAAGATAGCAAATAATAAAATATGATGCTATCAAACCACGGACAAAAGAAAGGAAAATATAGATCGTTGTAGGTGATAGCCGACTTGTGCTGCAGCATGGTGGATTTATTGTGGGCAGTTATGCATTAAAATCTTTGGAAAAAGGTATGAACCTGAAGGCTGAACCTAAAAAAAATACAACTTTGCGTATAATTAATCGCATGAACATAATCTTGTACTATATTAGATTGTACGTTTCTGAATTTTTGACATGAGGATTGGTTATTCGAGTGATGTGGATTCTTTGGACTACTACTCTTATCTTCACAGTGTTTCGGTCGATGTAACCTCCGACTTTCTTCATGTGTGTCTTGTCGAACTACGAACTGTTTTTGTCGAACTCAGGAATCTCGATGGAAGTTCGAACGGGGCTCTTTATTTACTTCACGGGGGTAGCATGCTCTTGTTCTGTCAGTCATGACTGGATGGAGGCCTTAGGTAATTTGCAGTTATAATTTTCGGTCGCCCACACAGACAATCGAACCTTCAACCTTCACATTGCTTTTTTCCAAGTACTACCGCACCACGGGTGCTTGCGGACAATATTAGCTTGCTTAATCATCGCTATCGTTTCGCAAAGTTATTTACTTAAAATACATGTAAAAAAAAAATAGGAAAAAAAAACAAGCATAAGATCAGTGTACAAATATTAGCAGGCCGCCCGGTGTTGCCCGGTCGTAAAATACGAATAAATATTATATTTTAATTTATGCAGCTTTTCTTATTTATTATAAACAGAAATACCGTATGTATTAAACGTAACGCTATATTCCTTAAGAAAATGAAGTAAAAAGAAAATAAAAAACGGAAAGGAACCGAAACATTCAAGTATTGTTTTTTTCTAAACAGTTCACTTTTGTAAGCAAAATAAATAAATAAATAAATACTCGAACTAAGATCGAAACCTAAACCTAAATAAAGTAAATAGCGTACGATAACCATTAGGTCAGCTTGGCACGTTCTTTAAAAAGTGTTTTTTAAACCTACTTATTCTTAACATCTGTCACGTGGACGATTCTATGTATTTGCGACCTATTTGCGTTATGAAAAGACTAAAACTTAATAGAAGGTCTCAGGCAATGTAGTTACCGACTTTCCCTTTTCTTTTTTTATTGTTTTTTTTTGTTCTTGGCCGACGCACACCCTATAACTAAAAGGAGATCTTAAAGGTTAATACGTACATAAACGATTTGTCTATATTAGAAATGCTCCACAAACTTTATACAGGTAAAATTTAATAAGGTTAATAAAGTTATTATTGAACATGTAACCATGTGATTATTACATTTTAAGCTGGAAGCACAGCTTATTTACAAAACACTCTCCTCCAACATGTTCAAGATGGCTTTCAAAACAATTACATTATTATTTCAGTACGATAACAAAAAAAAAGTACCCAAGATTTCACCGAGCAAAATGCACACTCAAAATTCCAAGGTTGGTTCATAATATTTGTGCGTCGGGATCATTATTACAACGATAATTAAGATTACATTTGGAGCAGATATTTTAACAATCCGTCCTCACAAAATGAGGTGTCTATTCCGAAAACCGTTCTTAACAGGTAAAGATTGAGGGTGTCCATTTCGAAAGCCATTATTACCACTAGAATGTTAGTCGGGTCTATTCCAAAAGCGGGCTTTAACATTAGGGGTTTGGTGGTTGGAAGTTGGGCAATACCAACAACAACCGTACGAAGGGGGGGGGCATGCTTCAACCGGGAAACGGGTCCTGCTAATATATATATATATATACACAATAAGTACTGAAAATGTTTGGCATTAACTGCACAGAAATTTTTACATTTTATCTTCGTGAGAATTTGGCAGGCTATTGTATGAAATCGATGTCGCTTTCTGGTTCGGAGAACATCGATTCTATGAAATATTCTGGCTAATTCTCATGTGAATGAATTACGGAAACTTTCTCTGTAGCTTAATCGCCATTTCTACCTAGTTCTACTTATGTATCGAGAAGTGTCGAATATATACTGAAAATAGGTACATTATCATTTATGTAGATATATAACAATAATAATAATTCTGATTTCGTTTATCCATGTCTCTCTGGAAAGGGATGGGATTCATTTCCAGAGGTTTCCCTCAATCCCGATTTCAAACCAGGAGCTTCAAAGATCAAGGGTTTTCCTAAGGATGTTGGTGGTACCTACAATTGCAGAGGTCTGAAGGCCGCCTAAAACATCGGGGAATTGTAGTTTTTTCAATTGTTCTTCCAGACGACTTGATACTACTCCTAGCGTACCAACTACGACCGGGATTATTTGTGTTTTAATCCCGTGTATACGCCTTATCTCCAAGACCAATGGAGCATAATTGCTCCACTTCTCATTCTCCTTTTCTCTCATACTCCTGTCCCAGGGTACTAAAAAGTCTACAATCTGCCAGTTTCTTTTAGACTTTGTCAATGACGACCAAATCCAGACGATTATGTTACAATTGCTTGGTCGTTATGACACTTTTGTCCAACCATACCTCTACCCTGCCATCCTCACTTGTTCTCACTTCATCAGGCACCTCCTCAAACCATTTTCCAGCACATTTCACCCCAACCTTCTTACACACCTCCTAATATATCCGGAGTCCCATGCGATCGTGTATTTTGCTGTACTCTCTCTGGAGCAGTCCACTACACCCTGCTGCAAGGTGCGCAATTGATGATAATAATAATAATAATAATAATAATAATAATTATTATTATTATTATTATCTCTTCCCTCCAACCTCTTTCCCACAGAAGAGACATTGCGAGCCTGTCTCTGCTTTATCGTTATTTCCATGGCAGGTGCTCGTCTGAGCTTCAATCTGTTGTTCCTCTCCGTCAATCTTCCACGAAAAACACTCGTCTAGCCAGAACCACTACCAATAGTTCCCAACACTCTTTATCTGTGCCTAAACCTAAATGTATATTCCATGAAAAAAGCTTCTTTCTTAGAATTGCACGCCTGTGGAACACTCTTCCGTTGGCCTGCTTTCTAGCTGACTACAATATGAGTGTCTTCAAGTCCAATGTAAGCAAGTTCTTGATGAACCGTCCCCCTATGTAATCCAGCTCACAAAAATTCCACTACGTTGTTTACTACGTTATAATCACATTGACTAATGTATACCCATTAAGCCTTATCATCGAGTGGCTTCCGGGCCTTGAAAAGCGGTGATTCCCATGTAAAAAAGTAGATGTATGAATAATTGTATATTATATGAACCCCTCTGAAAAGAGAGAACAGCACTCTTATAAAATTACTAAAAATATCACTATCAACATCCATATATATACACTTAATTACTCTTCTTGACAATAAGAATTTTACATTTTGGATCAAAAAAAGCTCATCCTAAACGGAAGAAACGTCCTCGAGTTTTTAGATCTTTCAGTGTCTGTTATTATCATATATATATATATATATATATATATATATATATATATATATATATATATATATATATATATTACCTAATATTGAATTAGCTCTAGGACATTTACCTATCGAGCTTATTATATATCTAAATTACAACGAGCACTTTCTCTTTCCTGTATTTTAATTAAACTAGTAATTTCACTGTTACATTGAAATACACTCAGCTCTTTAGACTATTGTTCTAATCTCTTTTAAATTATATATATATATATATATATATATATATATATATACAGTCATCCACATACATCAACATACAGTACTGTTTAAGTGTATCATAGCTCATGAGTGCGGCTAGAAAGGCAACTATATATATATATATATATATATATATATATATAGAGAGAGAGAGAGAGAGAGAAAGAGAGAGAGAATGAGAGAGAGAGAAGTTATTCATAGACGGACCGTTTTGCTATATCACAGCACTTCAGTGCGGCTTAACTTAACCAGAGTTCGAACCTACGATGTTGATAGTTGGCAGTTTTACCGTCTGGTTTATGAGATCGGTGCCCGCGAACGAATTCCTCAAGTTTTTCTTCATATAAACATTCTACTGTACCTTTTACAGTGCTCAATTTGAGACGCCAAGTAATCGACAGTGAAATCGTTTATGACAGTGCTCTTCCCAAGGAGAAACAGCCCCATTCAGGCTTAACAGAATATGAAAACCCACTGTGGGTGAAATGTTTTTTACAAGAATTAATACCCAGATAAGCGAAGACTACATACAACGTTTTGCTTTCCCAATTGGTCACCCATCTGATACGGGCTAATTTCATTGTTCCTTAACTTCGGTGAACTGACGAGAACTTTTGTGTGAACGTGATTATATATATATATATATATATATATATATATATATATATATATATATATAATTATAAAACGCAAATGACCGTGTAACGAGTGTTGTAACCCAACATCCGGTTTACGACTTCCGGTTGCGCATTTGTACATAAACATAAACCCATAACAGCGAAAACATATGTTTCGGCCTGCCACCAAGACGTTCATAATGTATGTATTAATTTTTTCTTAGGATAACATCAATATATATATATATATATATATATATATATATATATATATACTTATTTACTATAATAATTATTAAATACCCACTAACACTAGTGCTTCATCCTTTCGGGAATCAACAGTGCAGGGTGTCATGTGTTCATTAGTAAGAACTAAATCCACACGGCCAGTGTCAACTGCGAGAAATATCGTTGAAATTTTAACATTTATTTCTAAATGTCTGTCAGAGTGATATATTGATTATAATATATATATATATATATATATATATATATATATATATATAAGGTGACCCCCCCCAAAAAAAAAAAAAACTAAATGGAGGCCATATAGAACATATGCTGTGGAACAGAGAAAAAAGGCCAAAGACCCTTGTGTTTTGATGTAATGTTTTGAATATAACTAGTTATGACCAAAGTTTCATTTCATTCGGACAAATCACTAAGAAACGGGGCCTAATTAGAATATATTTTGGTCACCCTGTACACACACACACACACACACACACACACACACACACACACACACACACACACATATATAAATTATTTTTAAAAATCCTATCTTCAAGGTAAGGACGCTAACCGTAATATCGTTTAAAAAATCAACAACAAAAACTACGTAAATATATGTAAACGATGAAAACTAAACAGTAAATCATCTATGACTGGACTGGAATACATAAGGTCCAGGGTTCGAGTGTTCATAACAAGCAAGCTACTACGAGGTGTAGGGCCCCGAAACATGCATTTACGTAGATTATTGTTTAAAAATAAATAGATAAATAAATATATTTATATAAAGTAAAAGATGGTCACACACGTTTTGAATACACTTATTTTTAAGTAAAATTTAAATGAGAAATTTGAAAACTTTGAAGTGTCGGATATAATGATAAAATCATTTTTATTTACTTTTTTCTTGTAAGTCCGATATTTCGCTAATAAATAGCCTGATCAGGGTAAGGTCCGGTCCATGAATTTATATATATATGCTTCTATAAGTGTTTTTTTGTATATTCATATTACAAAGCCTTTTTTCTTGGTCCTGGATATGACCTTAAACTATATCCGATGATGAGGCCCCAGCTTGCAGGCCTTAGGGAGTGTGGAACCACCCTTTAATTGCCATTGCTCCCAGGTCCACTCTGACCCGGAGTGGTAGCACCTGTTAGGGTCCCAACTATGGGTTAAATAGAATACGACTTAAAAAACAAATATACTATATTAAAAAATCGTTCTTCAAAATCACCAGATTCGGCATTAAATAACCTGAAAAGGGTTGATATGCCGTAAAACAAAACAACCAACCAAAGCTTTTTTTCGATTTATTTAAAAAGAAAATACAACTTTGTTATATATGGGTCGTGGAATTGCATTCACTAATAAAAATCTAACTAATTTGCATATTCTGTTAAAAATTGACTTCCATTAATTCACTATTAGTTTTTATGGTTTTCTTATTGGGTGATAATATTTAGTAAACTATTACGTGTAATTATATTCATGCAGATATTCTCCATGATGTATACTTTCGTATTATTTGTGTAAAAAAGTTGTAGTAAACACAAACCTCTTTACATATATATATATATATATATATATATATATATATATATATATATATATATATGTATATATATGTATATATATATAAATGCATGTGCGTATATGTATGTGTGTGTGTCTGCATAGTATGCGGATGTATGTGAGTGTGTATGTGCATACATGTATATATATATATATATATGTGTGTGCATGTATATGTGTGTGTGCGTGTGTGTGTATATATGTTCTCCTACCTAGTCTCCATCTTACTTGTGTGTGGATGTGTGTGAGTGTGTAGGTGGATATGTATATATGTATGCTCCTACATATATTTCTATGTATACGCGTGTGTATATGTGTATATGCCTGCGTACGTATGCGTATGTGTGTATGTACATGTATGTATATGCATGTGTGTGTGATTGTGTGTGAATGTGTGTTATACATGGGGAAAGAAAGTCATAAAAAACCCATAAAAACCTTCACCAAATGGACCAAAACCCCCTCTTTGAAATTAACTTTGATCGGACACTACCAACATTTACTATTGGAGACAGAATGTCTGAGACCACATCACTCTGAAAAACACATTTCGTATCAGCAGATGTAAAAATAACATGTCAAACTCCCATTTAACCAAAAAACCTTTTTCACGAAAATATCTGAAGAAAGCGAACCAAAGCTTGAAACGCGTTATAAAAATATTTTAAAATAAAAATATGATAAAAGGCTAAAAACCCCACAATTGTTGATGGCTACACTCTTTTAAATATACATTTTCTCTCTCGTTGGAACTACACAACCATCACTTTAAATATATATATATATATATATATATATATATATATATATATATATATATATGTATATATATATTAGGCACCGCCAAAAATGGCCTAAAAATCAAGTTGTTGTATTTTAAAACGAAATTACATTTATTAAAATCCATTATTTCTGAGTAACTTTTTTTTCCAGAAAGATAAAACCCTGAATGTTATCACATAGGAAACAGAAAAATGTAAAACTTTTTCTACTATTTTTAATTAAATTTTAAATATTAAATTTTCCCAAAAAGTTAACAATTGACATTTTTTGTCTTGCACAAAAAATGTACATAAATATTAAAAAAAAGATTTTTGAAATAATTTATTTATTTATTTGTTGTCTAACTAAGATTTAGGATGATTTTCTATGAGAATATGCAAAAATATTATAATATAAGTACTCGGATTTAAAATAATTCCACTTATATAGGCAACCAGTTACTTCGCGTCAATCTAGAGTCTAGATCGACAATGTTTACCTTTGTATTTGATAAAAAGCAAACTATGGAAGACCAAACAGGCAAAAAAAAACTTATTTTTCAATGACGAAAATTTCAATATATTATTAACGTTGAGGCTGGCCAGTACCAGATGGGTGACCATTTGTATGAGTTTGTCTTTTAATGTGTATGTGTGTGGGGGCCAGGCTCCCCAAAATGGGGGGGGGGGCAATTTAAAGCAGAATAAAAAAAATATTTCAGCGCGTTTGGTCCACCGTAGTCGAAAGGCGGCAAACGTTTTCAAACGAGATCGATAAAATGATGCTATTTTTAACACAAAGGGCACAATAGTTATCGAATTTTTTTTTATCGATTCTTCAAAGCATGCCCTGTTTAATGATGGTCATGCATTATTCGGCTCGCTAAAAAAAATTGTTAATTTATTTATCAAAGATTTTAAAATGGCATTTTTCGTATAAATATTAAACATTTTTTTGTTTTTGTTTTGCTTAACTTAAATTAATTATTTTACTTAACATATTCACCGAATTTCACACTTCCAAACTCAAAAGCGGGATAAGTAAACACAATCGAAGTTCTGATATTCAGACGTCAAAATAAGGTATGCAAACAATTTTTTTTTAATCTATAATTCTGTCCCTTACAACAACACAATATTGTTGTGTTCAGTTTCAGATGATTATTCTAAGCATATTTGGAACCCTCTCAAAACAAGGGGGGGTTGTAAGCAAAAAAATATATATATATAAATATCTTTTATGAAAAATAAGTACACTATTATAAAGTTCATTCTTCTCGTAATAATCGCTGAAAATTTCGTATTGATCGGATAATTACCTGATTTTTGGTAGATTTTTAAAAAGACGGTCCGTCAAAAAGTACTTACCTGCCTCTCCAGTTTTGTCGGTGCCTAATATATATATATATATATATATATATATATATATATATAGTCAGGTCATATCATATGCTACTGGTACCATGTAACCCAGTATTACCTGCCTCATGGTCGGGTCCCCGGCGATTAAACTGGTTCCCCCGCCAGATTTGTTTGGTGAGGAGGCTGGTTAGTCTCCCTGAAGGATTAAAAACAAGACCTTTCAAAGGGCGAATGAACCCTTTTTCGGGGTCAATGGCCAACTAGCACCGTGTATATTTGTGTGTATATATGTGTTGGGGTTGAGTGGGCTCCGGTAAGACGTTGTGAACACAAAGTTTCTGGAAGAAGCAAATCTCTGATTTAAAAAACCATAAAGCGGGAGATCAGTACCCGCATTAAGCTGGTCTGCTGTTTAACTTGTTGCTGGCTATCTTGCTCTTGCTTGTTGCTAGATCTCAACATTTTGAAGAGAGAGAGATATAGCTGTCTTACAAAGCTAAAACTTTGTAACATCATCTTTGTATAGATACTCCCTCAGGCATTTGGGCTTATGGACATTCATTATCCGAGGGAGTGGCACACGTCAGGCGAGACGTTGCATTCATCATATATATATGAGTATGTATATATTTGTTAAAAAAATATTATCTACCAAACTCCTCCGTCAGTTTTTGGTCTACAGACATGAAACTTAATATATAGAGTATTCGAACCCATGTGAAACTTTGTATTTGGGTTTTAGCCTGGTAAAATCGGTGCAAAAGTGTGAAAATTAGAAGAATGGAATTTGCCAGGTGAAGGGCGAACGACGGCATTACGAATACGCATGCGCTATTGGTTCATGTTTTAACTATTGGCCTTGCAGAAAACATTTCTTTATAGTTCAGGCATTATCGTCAAAGGGAAAAGTAAATCGTAAGCTAAACGTTTTGTTTTCGATTTTCGATAGTGGTGCACAAGTCATTTTGCATTTAACTTTTTAAATAATTAATATACATTGGGTCAAATATAATAATGAATAAGAAATCAGCATAAAATAAAATATCATATTTAAGCGTATTTTATGATCGAGCAATGTCGGACGGTATGCTACTATATATATATATATATATATATATATATATATATATATATATATATATATATATATATATATATATATATCAGTTAAAATGAAGCAGGTCGTGTTTGTTTTTCAACTGGATGGGAAAACTAAGAATCTTGTGATGGGGATTTGGATCGTTTTATTGATTCCTCTATTATGGATTTATAATATTTGATCCGAGAAAAACAATATTCTCTTGTTATATAAAATATTTGACACAACATGGCTGACACGCTGACATCGTATTTGTCGTTTTAAGTAATCCGTATTATTTTCTTTTCTCGTTTGAAACCACGCGAGATTTATCACGTGAACAGAGAATGTCATTAAAATAATAATCAATTAAATGTTCTTGCTCCAAATAAATTTCGAACGAGTTGCAGCAGAAACATTTATACACATACGTAGCGAATACAGTTTGTAGTGATAAATATAACGTTCTGCTTGCCTTTGATAACTTTTTGATACGCACTAATATTTCAGTTGATTTTCATTGAAAAAAACAACAACGATACATCACACACACACACACACACACACACACACACACACATATATTTATATATATAAGAGAAAAGAAATTAAAACTGTAAGTTGAAATTCACAATCAAATTTATTCTCCGACTGAATACTCAAAAAAAAAAAAAAAAAAAAAACAATTTACAAAGTCTTTATTCCTTGGAGTTTCAAAGAACGCTATTCTTGATATTCTTTCCATCAGGGGGCAGAAAAAAAATCAGCGGATTATATTTGTAGCACTGCTAGAATTTGCTGGTTACGGCATTAAATGAGGCTGCTATTTAATATAGTCATAACTTGCAAACATGTACACGTCCTTTAAAAAAATGAGTGAAAAAAATGTAGATTAAAAAAATATACTAAAAACGAACCGGGCATAAAATTGCAGCTTGCATGAAAGAGTCTTCACCCCCCCCACACACACATACACATATACATACATATATATATATATATATATATATATATATATATATATATATATATATATATATATATGCAGTCCTGTCACGTTCTTTTCCGCCATCTTGAATCCACTTTTGTCTTTTGAAAAAGAGAGGTCCCTTTGTCTCGAAATTAATCAAAGTTCCATACCACCCACGGACTTTACATACACCGGACATACCAGCAACTTGGTTATAAATAATTATACATTGAGGTGAGGAAAGATACACGAATAAAGGCTAGACACTCCTCTACTCAAGCATACCCGTCTACATTTGTTTGTTTTTCTTTCTTTACTTTCATAATTCCGGTCTTTCTCCGCATTGTCTTTGGCTTTAAAAAAAATGTATATATTTCTTTACCAATAATGCTTCACGCAAACTACTACCTACTCTTATATATATATATATATATATATATATATATATATATATATATATATATATATATATATACTAGCAAAAAATTTGAGCAGAAGGAACATGGTTTTGCAAACAACAACGAAAACCACAAAAATACTACTATTACTACTACTAATAATACTACTACTAACAATAACAATAACCATTAAAATCATATAAATTACAATTATAATATTTATATTAACTACATCCTTCCTCCAATAATGGTGGCGCCGTCATCGATCAAATAATCGTGAAGTCTCGGTTAGGGTTAGACCCAGGAGGAATAACACTAACCAGACTTCCACTCGAAGAGTGCGAAGAACGCTGGGACATAGAGTAGGTTTTTTTCCTCAGGGCATACCAATAGCTGTTGGAAACCAGCTGTTGCGATAAAGCGAAGTTATCTGCGCTGGTTTTAGAAAGAGATGTGCAGAGCACTTGAAATCTCTGGAGATTTTTTGTTACTCAGAATCCATGGAACATTACAGATTATTGTAAGTTAGTCATCGCTGGTGATGACCTGCGTGAGTAATTTTACCCATAAATACTACTACTACTACTGCTGCTGCTGCGACTACTACTACTGCTACTACTACTACTAGTTATTTTTATACTATGTTTTGCGCACTATCTTTGTTATTTTTGTGAACCTGTATTATGCATCCCTTATATTTTTTTCGTCTTTTCCCAATTTTTTTCAGCGGATTATTATCAATTAGACACTAATCTACCAGATTATCAAAAGGAAGATAATCAAGAAAAAAAATTCCATATTTAAATATTTGTAGAGGATGCTCAGTATTTGATATTACGTCCTAGTAAATCAATCCCTCATATTGGAACCACTCAACGCGAACACCTCTCTTATGTTGTTGTTGTTTTGTTTTTTTTGTTGTTATTTTTCGCATTTTTTCACTTTTTAGCGAAGTAATATCGATTGGACACACATCTACCGGATTATCCCCTCCCCAACAAAAAAGCCAAAAAAGTTCAATATTTAAAGATTTTAAGGGCGAGCTCATGTTCAAATAAAAAGTTCTAGTGAATTTATCTCCCCTGTTCGAATAACTCGACGAGAACACGCACATCCCTTTTATATTGTTTTTTTTTTTTCGTTTATTTTAAAAATAAAAAAATTGCAGCGGATTATTATCGATTAGACATTAATCGACCAGATTATCAATAAAAAGCCAAAAAAATACTCAACAATTGAATATTTATTAGGGGTGTTCCGTTTATAATACAACGTCCTAGTAAATCAATCCCCCATATTGGAATCATTCAACGAGAAAACGCACACCCCCTCCCAAATAAACTTCCGGAAAATTGAAAACAAAAAACAACAAAAAACTAAAAGAAAAAAACTAAAAGAAAAAGTATAAGAGAGATGTGCTTGTTCTTGAATGGGTTTAATATGCTGGATCGATTTGCTGGAACATTGCATTAAAAACTTATCACGATGAGAAAAATTCATCAGTACTAATAAACATGCAGTAAGAATTATTATGAAGATGTTTTTCAGGTTGCCAGTTTACTTTTTTCAGGCCAAATTTCGCAAATTTGGCTTTTTTTTTTTTTTTTTGGAAGCTGTTTGGCCTTCAAAAATTATATTTGGCTTAAAAAAAAACAACAAAAAAAAAACTAACGTACGAACAACGGGAAGAAGAAGCAGAGGACATGGAAAGACCGAAAAGAGAAAGCACAAGCCAGACCTTCGCTGGTTGAGGGCAAAGAGGATTGGGACCTTGGGGAAGCTTATTGTTACCCAAATTCCAATGAGGACCAATGGTCGCTGCCAACGAGAAATCAATGTTAAACGGTTCTTGCGATAACGCTAGGTTATCAAAGATGTGGAGAGTTTGCAAATGTTATCGAAAGAGGTATTAAATTATAGCTAATGGCACTCCAATAACCTTTTTTTTAAAAATAATTTTATCAAGAAGTCTTCATAAGCTTTGGTTTCGGTTTCGATTTTAGCCTACGGCACCTTAGTAATCATTTTTTTTTATAAATAATTTTATCAATAATCCTTCATAAGTTTTGGCTTCGGTTTCGATTATAACTGAAGGAACTAAAGTTATATATATATATATATACATACATACATACATACATATATATATACATATATATATATATATATATATATATATATATATATATATATTTGATAAGGTGATTGAGAATTTATAATTCAAATTAAAATTAAAAGTTAAAAATCTGTTTCATAAGAAGGAACGCAACAAAGCCAATAAATTGCACGATCGTTTCGGAAACGATGTTTTTATTGCAATAGACATTAAGTCATGGACAATACATTTAACATATAGCTTTTTTCAAACAAAGTCTCCTCATCAGCAACAATATTGGGTGTGTTTTTTAATATATAGACTACTGTTCTAACCCCCTTAAAATTATATATATATATATATATATATATATATATATATATATATATATATATATATATATATATATGGATTCAAGTCATATATATATATATATTTTTTTTTTTTAAATCGCAACTTTATAATGTATAAAAATCGGTAGAACATTAACTCTACAATAATATATATGGAATCTGCAAGAATTAAATTATCATATTTAAGCGCATTTTACGACCTGGCACACCGGGTGTCCCTGCTAGCTTGGATAAATACTTTTGCAATTTGAACAAAATAGCCACAATAATATCAGGGCGTCTTCTTTTACGCTGAATATCTACAAGATCCCAGCATCAATATATTTCGTTTGAATCACTCCCCTGTGGAATTTCCACAGGCCCCGCTAGTAGTAGTAGTGGTAATAATAATAATAATAATAATAATAATAATAATAATCATAATAATAATAAGAAGACGTTGAAGAAGAAGAAAAGCAAGAAACATAAAAATAAAAAAAAGTACACACAAAAATAATAAAAATAAAGAAGAGTTTTTCAGATTCACAAATGTCTAAAATCGAATCGAAAAATCACATATTGTCAATAATCTTTTCAAATCAGTCAATCGGGTTTCTTTTCAAAACCTTCTGTGTAATGCACGTGTGAAGGGAGGTGGAGAAGAGCAGGAGAGCCAGATCGGATTGGTTTCCGTCAGCTAACAAGGGAGAAGATCTAAAAGCACGAGATGACACCAAGGCGACGATGTGATCCATCGCCTGTACGTCCCCTTCATCCAAAACAAAAAAAATCATCCAATGTTTTGGCATGCATAGAAACTTCTTCCGAATTCTAATCCTGAAAGGATTGATTTTTAAGACCCGCCTCATTCCATTTGCAAATCTATCCGATTCTAATTCGAAATTTCCATTTTTTCCCCTCTTTTAGTTCATACAAGTCACGACAAACGTTAATTCAACTTACTTATATATTTCTCGCCTTTTCAACAACACAGTTACTGTAAAATGAATTATCATGTTCGAGGAATTTATGCGTGAAAAGACATTTACGGAATAAAAGAATTGACATAGTGAGATAAAAGTCCATATATACTGAAAATATATACGAGCTGCTTTCAATAGGTTTCCAGACTTTTCCGTATAGGCACGTTTATTAATAGTACACTCACGAAACTCTAGAGCCTTTAGAAGTAATCTCCTCCGGCTGCAATGTATATTATTTTATTTGGAATTCATTATTGCTAAAAATTCAGTTAGGAGATTCGGAGTTCCTATCCCGTCGCGGTTACCGCTTGACGAAGGCCGGAGGGATAGTTGGCCGAAACGTCGCGAAACAACAACTAAGAAAAGATGAGGATAATAGTCCGCAATAAATAAAATTAACTTCTGGAAGGTCCCATGGAAGTCCTCTTTTGCAAGCGTGTAAATGATCCTTGTCACAGCCTCTTTCATCTCCCCGATTGTTTCATTACGACAGCCTCCAAGGGTTTCCTTGAGCTTAGGGAATAACTGAAAATCACACGTAGCAAGGCCTGGACTATAAAGAAACGTGAGGAACTGTCTTGATGCCCATAACAACACCTTTTCATCTGATCTTCTCTGAGCACCTTTGGAACAAAGTTCACGTAAAACTTCTGACTCTTCAGTGCCTCGCGAATAACTGTATGTGCAGTTCCCGCACTGACATCAAACTGTGCACTTGTTGTTTTGAAAGTCACACAAACTGTTAATTTGGCCAATCAACTTTAGTATTCTGACTTCTTTACTCCTCCTATACCTTGCAACATCCTTCACATACTCCATAACTTCTTTGAATCTCTTATGCCACCCAAAACGTGATCCTCGATTCATGCCAGACGTTTCAAAAGCTACCTGACGCATTCCATACGTTTTTTATCGCATTTTTTCTAAGTTTTAAACAGAATTTTATTGCATATCGTTATTCTAAAATGTTTGCACATCCAGATTGCATTTTTGCAATTCTCTAGCTGTGGCAATCAGGCTTTAGTAGGGTGTATTCCAATTCCTGCCGTAGCTATTCCTTTGAACCTGAAATCATAAAAAATGGTCAGCCTTCTCATAACACGTACAACAATAACATACTGAATTTTAAAGTGTTTACGACAATATTAAATTCCTGTACAAAAAAAAAAAAAAAAAAAAAAATTGGAAACTTATAACGGCATCACGTATACATATACGTATGGTAAGATTCGAAATCGGGAGCTCATGGTTAGAATCCTAAACCTATTTCTCTGGGTTATCTTGCGCGACTACTGGATGTATCGCGTTTTATGTAGATGTTAGTTATTTATTTTTGTTTGCGATACTTTTAAATCAATTCTATTATTTATACGAAAGTGCATTTTTACCTAAATTCGAATCTCGCTAGATTTTTAAGTAAGCAAGCCTTTTCTTGAATTTTTAAAATAATATAAAAAAAGGCTTGCCTGCTTAAAAAAGGCTAAATTCGCAAAACTTAACATAAAACATCATGTGGTTCTAAAATGTGTGATCGATTTACTAGAACGTTTCATTAGAAACTGAGCACTCCCTAAACATATTTAAATATTGACTTTTCATTATTTATAATCTGGTAGACTAGAGTCTATGCGATCATAATCCGATGGTAGAAAATTTAAAAAAAAAATGAAAATAAAAGAGGGGGCAAAATTCTACAGGCCCGTCATATATATATATATATATATATATATATAGGAGGCCGCTCGACATTACCCGATTGTAAAATACACTTAAATATGATATTTTGATTAATGCATATTTCGTGTTTATTATTATTATTATTATTATTATTATTATTATTATTATTATTATTATTATTATTATACTAACAAGACCAGTTAAGAACCGTTAACCGGCGTTGCCCGGTAGAAACATGCGCCTCCATACACACACACCCTTGCGTAAAAATTAAAGTACGGTTGTTGTTGGTCGTCAACCCCCAACTTCCCCATGTTAAGGACTGCTATCGGAATATACCCTCAAGCTCTGTATATTAAGAACGGTTTTAGGAATAGACATTCTTAACCTCCCCATGATAAGAACGGATGTCGGAATGGACAAACTTCGCTTGTTAAGAACAGCTATTAGACAAATATTACTCATGTATAAATTATGTAGAATATCTGTATGAATATTATTATGCGTAATAGTTAACTAAAGATGATCGTCACATAAGAACACCGAAAAAAAACTAGTAGAGAATTAATTAAAATGAATGTTTAAAAGAATATGCAAATTAGCTAGATTTTGTGTAGATGAATGCAATTCCACCATCCATATAAAAGAAAGCTGTATTATCTTTTTAAATAAAAAGAAAAAAGCGTTTTTAATATGAATATCAATATAGACACGTACTTATTTCCACAGCAAAACAACGTCGCAGTTCACAAGAGCCATGACAGCGTGAGTCTAAGACTCGAGTTTCGACCTCATTTTGGCTTATCAGTTAGAGAATCCGAACTAGAGACTCGAAACCCGAGCCTCTTTCATACAAGGCAAACACTCTTCCAAGTGAGAAAACGCCCCGCGCACAAGTAATCTTATTAACCAACACACATTAAGCAAACCCGCCTCAAAATCTGAGAATAACGGAAATGATCTTCCGAGGAGATGGAGAGATGAAGAATGAACAAACCAACTTATATACTCATCAACGTTTAGATTTTATTAAAGACTTCCTCAAGATGATTAATTGAAGAAAATAAAATACCAATACAATATTTGAAAATATGATTGTCAAAAGGATATCATGGTTCTATTTCTGAACAAAAATATCCTTGCCATTTCACAATGTTTATGGCGCGGTGGAAAGAGTGAGGTTTTTAAACGCCATAAAGCTGCTTAGATCTTTATAAAGATATGATGCAGTTTATGTTCGTTTTGGAATAAATATGGACGTTATAATTCAAATATGGATATGTCATTGGAATGAAATGAGTACAGTATTTTGTTATTTATTGAGTGCTTATGTTATTATATATATTAATTATTTTTATGGCGTAAGTGAGTTAAACCGTGTCTAAATTTAAATTCTGCTCATTAATTAATATAGGGAAATAACTTTAAATTTCTCGTATTGCTTGCTTCAAACAATACATTCTTAGTCTAAAAATTATATATTTTTTACTTCACAGAATTTTACTATAAATCCTTTTAATTTTTTTCTCTCTCTCTCACCTTTTCTTTCTTTCTGTCTCTCTCTCTCTATATATATATATATATAATATATATATATATATATATATATCTATACATATATCGACATACACCCCCCCCCCACATATATATATATATATATATATATATATATACGAGGGGTTTTTCAAGAGTAATTGCTCCTATTTTTATTCAATCTGAATGGATCAGAGGTGATTTAAAATTGCATTGTTATGATGGCTAAACTTATGCATTCATCATCTGAAATTTTCATCTCACTGTTACAGTATTGACGGTGTAAGACTCTAAGAAAGCCACCCTTTTCATGGACGTACATCAGAAGCAGAGATAACTCATGGAATTATTGGAAAAAAAATCAGACTCTAACAATATAAATTCTGCTGCAAAATCAGAATGTAGCAATATAAATTCTGGTGCATTATAGCTCGTTCATGTTGTGGGAGGTCATGTTTGTGATGTTCTCGACGCATGACCAAAAGAAGTAGTCGAGCGGGTTAAGGTCGGGGGTGTGGGGACAAGTGAGAGAAGGGTACAAAGTCGTGGTCAAGCTTGGATCTCTTTGAATTTGTGGGTTGGCACCGAGTCCTGCTGTCACACCCGGGGTCTTCCAACGGCTACCTGATTGCACCAGAGTATCATCCCACTTTTCACCACATCCAGGTGCAATTTAGTGTTGACTTCAAACTGAAAGATTTAAGGTGGCATGATATTGCCCTGACTTGAAACCACACCAAACACCATAACCGTGATTGGAAACTTTGTTTTCATCACATTCCTTAAGCGTTAAATCGTTCATATATGCATTTTAAGTGTGCTGGCAATAGTCAAGTTGTCATAACTCGGGTCGGTAGAGAGCATGGGTTATACAGCGGCACATCTCCAATCTCGCTCGTTGAACATTGTGTCATTTTCAGACATTATGGAACGGTCCTATCGCTCTTGGGATTTGTACACAGCTGGCCAACTAGTAAATGGTCTGCAACAACAAAAAAAAAAAGAAACCCGATTTTCTATCGAACAGAAATGGAATCATGTCGCCTTTTCTGTAGCGACAATGTTATTGTTTCTCTCTCTCTCTCTCTCTCTCTCTATATATATATATATATATATATATATATATATATATATATATATATATATTTAAAACTATATATATACATTTGCCAAGGATGAACCAGAATTTTCACAGTATTGAACCAGGCGGATATCAGTGACAGATGGCTTGTTAAATACAATGAAACCGCTGGTCTGTCCCTGGAATATATATATATATATATATATATATATATATATATAATATAAATATATATATATATATATATATATATATATATATATATATAGTTTTAAATAAATATTTCAGCTCTCACATTCACGACCGAGCACTTTAATTGATTTCTTTTAAACGCTTCTTGACACGCTATATATATATATATATATATATATATATATATATATATATATATATATATATATATATATATGTAACAAATATTATTGAATAGCACGGAATTATTCTGTTTTACAATTTTCCTTTTTATCTTCTCCAATCTCCGAATAGTCCTTTTTGTGTTCTTCTCGAAATTGTATATGTTGGATCCATAATCGCGAACGCTTTCGACAGAAGTACTTCTATCATCCTCAGGCATATTGTAGAAATAAATGTAGAAATTGTTTTTTAATTTACTTATATATACATTTTTCCTAGTCACATGGTAATTTGTTACAAGTTAGGTGGGCGGACTTTTTTCTTTTTTTTGTAAACATATATTAAACACATTTATATATACAAACACATATATACATTTTCAAACATTTATCCCAAACATTTGAAAACGTTCCGGCTTCACTCATAATTAATATTATTTATTTGAGGCTTCTTTGTTTTAATGTACAATGCTAACTTGTAACAAATTACCACGTGACTAGGAAAAAATGTACATATAAGTAAATTAAAAAAACAATCCCTACATTTACGTACACATATATATGTATATATATATACATATATATATGTATATGCATGTATATATACATATATGAATATATACATATACATATACATATATATACATATATATACATATATATATTGTGTATATTTAGGCAGCATTTTCTCATTTAGACAAATATTATTGAATAGCACGGAATTATTCTGTTTTACAATTGTATATATGTGTTTACATATATAAATCTGTTTAATATATGCAAAAAAAAAAATTTAAAAAAATCGTCCACTTAACTTGTAACAAATTACCACGTGACTAGGAAATATATATATATATATATATATATATATATATATATATATATATATATATATATATGTATATAAGTAAATTAAAAAAAAACAATCCCTACATTTATTTCTACAATATGTAAAACAGAATAATCCCGTGCTATTCAATAATATTTGTCTAAATGAGAAAATGCTACCTAAATATACACAATATATATATATATATATATATATATATATATATATATATATATATATATATATATATATATATATATATATACATAAAAGGGAGCTTCTTCATTGTGCCACATCGGAATCGTGTTTGAATTATTTGGCTCAGATGCTGATTTCAGATTCCTTGAAACACTTCGGATATACTGATTAATCGTCATATTACTAATATAAAGCATTAAAAATAAATTACAAATGTGTATGCGCAAAACTTTTAGATTGCAGAAATTCTGCGATTTTTTATCGAGCCGTTCATCATTATTAAGAAATTAAATGTGTTTATTAAACAAAATGAAATTAATTAGTTTTATAAAACAAAATGAAATTTAATGGTTTCTAGCTATTATCTGTCCGCAGCACACCAGTAATAATCTTATAGCACACTAATATGCTGCGACACAGTGTGTGTGTAAATCACTGCCCTAGATACTTCCTCCTTTGAAGAAAACTAGGTAAACCTGTCTGATGCGGCGGAACTACCTGAATTACCTACGAAAGAACTGATCCATGCACAAAAAATACCGGAGGACAAGTCCGTAAGGTGAGTTTTCCTGGATCTTCAACAAAGCTTTGTTAGCTGTGTAGCTTTTACACTATCACGATGCTGTTCTCTATACAACAGCAAAGTCCTGACCTTAAGATTTGACCTTGAAAAATGGTGTGCACCACCCGTAGGTGGGGGACCGTCATCAGTAGTTTAGGGTGTGGGTGAGTTGTACACACAGACACAGACACGGGAATGCTACTGCTTTGTGTGTTCTTTTGTGTGTCACGCTTACATCCGGGTCGTTTAATTATTTTGTTCTCCTATTTCTTGTCATAAATAATTTTACGAAGAATTCTTAAGTTTTGGTTTCGATTTCGATTATAGCTGATGGCACTTAAATCATATATTTGTCTTCACGAATTCTCCATAAGTTATATATATATATATATATATATATATATATATATATTTATTTATTTATACATATATATATGTAGTAAGTTATAAAATGTATACGGCGATTAAGCTACACTGAATATTCCGCGTTTCATCCACTTTAGGATTCTTCAGGCTTATTATATTAATAAGTCTGAAGAATCCTAAAGTGGATGAAACGCGGAATATTCAGTGTAGCTTAATCGTCATATAAATTTGATAACTTACTAACTAGCTCTACCTACGTATTGAGCACTTTTGAAGTAAATACTTAAAGCTTACGCATAAATCTATACTTTCATATATTAATTTTATGTGAGTAAATTAAGTAGTTATACATATATATATATATATATATATATATATATATATATATATATATATATATGTGTGTGTGTGTTTTAATAAGTTTTTATTTCGGTTTCAAGCTAATGCACCCAAGTCATATGTTTTTTTTTGTTTTTGTTTTTTTGAAATCGCAACTTTATAACATATAAAAATCGATAGAACATTAGTTCTATAATAATATGTACGGAATTTGCAAGAATAAAAATATCATATTTAATAGTACTTTTCGACTGGGCTTTGCCGAGCGTTAGTTCTAGCTTAGATAAATACTTTTGCAGTTTTAACAAAAAAGCTACAACATTATCAAAGTGCCTCCATTTACACTGAACATCTACAGAATGTTACATATGGATGAATCCCCTGCGGAATTTCCACAGGTCCCGCTAGTATAGATTAATACGATAGTACCTTTAATATTCGTACATGTGTGTCCCGGTTTCAAGATTATACATTATTCAATGGGAAGATCCTATTTATTAAAACAAGACGATAGAATGTGATAATATACTATGAACTTTTAATTAGTATATAGATATGCTAATTTAATGTTTGTAGTATGTTATCACCTTCTAACCTCCTTTTAAATAAATAGGATCTCCCGATCACCGAAGACGCAATGTAAAAAAAGAAAAAAATAAATAAAATTTGTCGCTTTTAGGCCATATAAAACTAAAATATACCTTCTTGGTCTTCTTACTAGGAGAGATTCAGGATGTAATGCCTTCGTTTCTCCATTAGGTTTAAAAGTATTTCGTTATTCCTCATATTATAGTCTTGTTTTTTTTATATAAAGAGTAACAGTATATACTTAGTCTTAAGAAGCGCTTTGGAAATGACTATCCGGAGTGACCGCATAACTCGTGAGTGAATGACGAATGGCAATTTTAAATACATTTCTCACAGGCCCGGGACCCTCACGTATCGTTTAACAATGACCTCACATTAAGCCTGACCTTGTACTACTTGCTTCTTCCCGCATTTCGAATAGAAACCAGCCTGCGTTTCAAATGTAATTCCTAACAGATGCTCGAAAAATGAACATTCCTCTTTTCACAAGACATTCTGCAAGCAAAGACCCCCAACGTTCAGTTTTTTGTTTAGAAAAGCTATTTTCGTCAGAGCGTTCTTTGACTTCAGGCAAATATTTCAATAACGAAAATAGGACTTTACTAAAGAATGTATAAAAGGGTAAAAATTTACAAAAAAGCCAGAAAGGTTATTTTATCTGAAAAATTGACGACAAAAAAAAATGTTTTAATAAAAATATATCTGCATCTTAATCCGTGGGTTTATTATAACGTTGCATATTACTGTGGTAAAACTACCTGTTTTACCTACCTATAAACTGAGAAATCTTATATAATATAAATCTCACCTGTCTGTTTAAAAGTATGTATGTATGTATGTATGTATGTATGTGTGTATATAGTCTACCTTACACTTTCGACAGAAGCGATGGATTTTCATGAGCTTTGAAGCTCAATCTTTCAAACGACAAATATCGAAAAGTTGGCTAAAATCATTAACTCCTTCACCCTTAACTGGCCACTTTTCTACAGGGAGGGGTCGTTTTCTACGCCGGTATTTTCGATACTTCTCTTTTTTTGATTGACTTGCCTTAATATAAAACTTTGCAGCTTCCGGTTTGACAATAGACGCAACAGCAAAGACGTCACATCTTTTGTCCCGTTGTTTTCCTCCTTTGCGGTATGGGTTCGAGCATGTCTACCTACAACCACTTTTTTTTTTTTTGCTCAACACACACCTCCAAACACACGGGCAATGCCGGGCACCCAGGTTATTACACAATAAATACCGGAAGACTAAGCCGTAAAGCGGAAGTCGGTAATCGATGGACCAACCTTCACTTTTGTATGTTCTTGTTAATATATTTTTCCCGTGCCCTGTTTTACTTGTAACACTTTGAACAGGGTTATAAAAGTGATGCAGGTTATTCGCCACAAAAAAATCAGAGAGGGTATTTCAGCTCTGGAGTGACGAGTACTTTTCACTATCGAAAATGCTGTTAAATTACGTTTCACTATCGAAAATGCTGTAAAATAAATATTATTAGTCGTCCGAAAAACAATCGAATATGGCGGACGACATGACGCGTAGTATTCAAGGAATTGATCGTTTCCAACACTTTGGCGAAATTCATAAATCTATAAATCCAATTGACGATTCTTCAAATAAAGAATCACCTTTAGTCTTGGACGCATTGTCGTATCGGCAATTCGATTAGGTGGTGATAAATCCCATCAACGGCTTTTCGTATCGAACAGGTAACTTAGTGTCAAGAACGTCTGTGACGTCGAATGGAGAATTCGATCTCATAAACTAGAAACGTTCGTTACAACGCGAGCTTCATAGTGACGAAATATAATCGACGTATCTAAGTTTGGCATATCTAAGTATCTAAGTTTGGTTGGAAGCGCCTATGCAAATGCATAGATATGCGACCTCACGTTACTGTAATAAAAAAAGACTATCAAAATAAGAAAGACCGCGTAAGAGAGACGATTACGTTTGAGACGTTGAGGGCGTTCTAAATCACGATTTATTCGAGAAAGTCCCTAAAGTAAAGGACGTTGCTTCAAAATTATGTTCCTTTGCGACTGAATCTACAACGTGTTGGGTCTACGTATGCGAATGCGTGTACTGTTACAATTATACATACGAAGATTATACTATATGTGTGTGTATGTATGCTTGTTAATCTTACATCAAAAGTATCAATAAACGCTCAAATAAATAGAAAGATTCTCTTGAAATAAATATGTGCTGTTACATATATATACATATATATGCATATATATATATATATATATATATATATATATATATATATAGAGAGAGAGAGAGTGAGGGACACACACATACATATATGTAGACTTTTGTCATTTATTTGTTATATATATATATATATATATATATATGATGAAAATAATGGAAATAGTATTCCGACAAAATAGAGAAATAAAAAGGAACAAACCGTATTATGTGGTCATCAATGTTTCGTCTTTATTTCGAGACTTCCTCTAGAAGTCTCGAAATAAATACAAGGAAGTCTCGAAATAAAGACGAAACGTTGATGAACACAAAATACGGTTTGTTCCTTTTAATTCTCTCGCTCTCTCTCTCTCTCTCTATATATATATATATATATACATACATATATATATATATATATATCATAATTTAGGAATTTAAAATGTGTGATTAGAAAAAGTGAACTTTCAAATATAGAAATTTTATTTCATGCAAGACAAAGAATAGAGTATAATAAAACATATTACTATGTTTTGTCTTGCATACAATAAAATTTCTATATTTAAAATTTAACTTTTTCTAATCACACATTTTAAATTCCTAAATTATGATTTATTTTCCCTATCTAGTATATTGAGCAATTTTTTTAGCTGGAATAGTCTTATATAAAATATTACATCCCATAATATTTTGTAAGACCGATAATCACTGGATTTTCACACCAGCAGATTTATTATATTTCACTATTCTGATTATATATATATATATATATATATATAAATATATATATATATATATATATATATATATATAGTAGAAATGGTAATTAATAAAAACCTGAAGAAAGTGCTCAATACTGTTGTAGAGCAAATATGCGTTTTATTTTTTATTACCGTATCTTTCTGTTAAGTTACATTATTGTTTCAGCTACCCGGCCGTTTTTTGGCCGTCTGTAGCTTTCTCAGACGTTCCCTTCCTCTTTTTCCGCTCGTCTCGCACCCCTCCCCTGACATCATTAACTCTGTCATCCAATCATAACGAACATTTCTGTAAAAGTCTGAGGAAGCTACAGACGGCCAAAAAGAACGGCCGGGTAGCTGAAACAATAATGTAACTTAACAGAAAGATACGGTAATAAAAAATAAAACGTATATATATATATATATATATATATATATATATATATATATATAATTTAAAGGTGATTAGAAAAATAGTCTAAAGAGCAGAGTGTATTTTAATGTAATAGTAAAATTACTAGTTTAATTAAAGTACAGGGAAAGAAAAAGTGCTCGTTGTAATTTAGATATATAATAAGCTCGATAGGTAATTATCCTAGAGCTAATTTAACATTTAGTAATGTGATTGATAATTTAAAAATCAAATTACAATTAAATTAAAAATCCATTTCATAAGAAGGAACAACAACAAAATCAATTATTTGTACGATCCTTTCGGAAAACAGTGTTTTTATTGTGGTAGACATCAAGTTACGGACAATAATTATTTTTTTTCTTTAGGAATGTTACAACACTGATTCTGACTATCGCTATTTCGTTATTTCTCATCACGTATACTAGTAGTCTTAAATAATCCAAATAATACGATTTATATATATATATATATATATATATATATATATATATATATATATACATTTTCAACTATTTAGTTCCGATAAACACATTTCTGTCTCTGATGAGTTTTTAGCAAGTTTCCGCTATTCGATGAAACACGTGCAAGACATACTATATTTACATATAAATAACATTTTATGAGTGTTAAATACATACATCCTCTTGTTTTGGAATGATTTTTTTGGCTTGCTGTAAACACGTCTTCAGATCTCTGGCATTGACATCACCGGGGTAGAAATACATAATTCGAAATCGTATTTCGCAATGAGAATTGAGCATGTAATACCCAGAAAATTTTCACTTACAACTGAAATATTTTATCGAATCGCAATCGTTTAATTGGGAAAACCGAAAGCACCGATGATGCAATAACAGCTATCGTTACTCCGCCCCCTCGAATTTATTGACTATTGGTCTTCTGTATCATTTTCAAGCATTTATCTTAGTTACTTGCTCTCATTGATAAATGCAAAATAGCGTATATATTATACACGAATTTCACAAATATCTTTCTTCCTAATTGCGGTAAAAGCTATATAAAGATGGAAATTGGCACACACAGTTCTACGTAGTATAACCACCGTTCAGCAAGTGTGTATAAATAATCAGTATTCAAAGTATTGATCATTTTCAACAATTTAAGCAAATTCATAAATCTATAACGTCAATCGACGGTTCCTCAAATAACGAATCACCTTTAATCTGGAGAGCTGCGTCGTATCGACGATTCCATTAACAAGTGATAAATCTCATCGATGCTTCTGCGAATCGAAAAATGGTATAACTGCCAATAATGTCTGTGAACTGAACTCCTCGAAGATGAATAACTAGACATTAGCTTGAAAGGAAAAAAAATGTATAAAAGAACGAAAGAAATCTAAATTGGCATTATATACGAAAAGGGATTATATTTTCTGTTCGGAAAATAATGTCCGATCTAAAATAATGTTTCATTCAGTGAGATATTTCAGAATTAATTTCGTATTATTTAGATTCGTCCGACTACTATTCAATATAGAATGCTATTCTCACAATGTTTCGGCCAATGTAACATCCGACCTTCTTCAGGAGTATCTTGTTGAACTCGGGAACTTTTCTGTTGAACTCGGGAATCTGTACAAAATTGCGAACGGAATCTTTATTTTATCCACGTGGGTAGCGTGCTCTCGTTCCGTCAGCCCTGAGTAATTAGTAATTGCAAGTAATTAGTAATTGTATCCTGAGTGTAGTTCATGTTGTGTATAACTTACGACTGAATATAATCCTCTATGTCACGGGTCTTTTGAGAAAAAAAAAGCTTAATTTATTGACGTTTTTTCTTTATCACCTTTGTTGAAGCGCGCAAAAATTCAAATCGCAGGTGCAATAACAACATGGCCCTCAGTGAAAACAATAGAGAATACATTGGATAATAACGGTTTTACTATCATGGAACCTTCTTGTCGGCGACAATTTTATTCGTTCAAAGCAGAGCCGAGTACCCCTAAATATCAACATTTTGAACGTAAGCCCTTATTTGGTACTCTGCACATATTGACCAACTTTATTTGAGTGAAAACAGTTTACTGGCATTAAGTATATTAGGGGTTTTAATGCGTATCTTCTTCGACACTTGTTTTCAAACGTCCATTTTTAATAGTACATAACTAATTTTGCATCATAAATGCATGAAACAAACCAGTTCGACATTAGCTTTGTTGCTGTCGATTTTAGGTGCAGACCTGTTCATTTCTAGAAGCTACACAATCTAGCCTTCTAGACTTTACTTTCTCCTAAAGTAAAAGCTTATTGCTGATCGCTTGAGGCGTCCCTACCGGAAGTTGGATATGGTCTAGAATTTTTAGGTCTAAACAATATTTGTAAATCTTATTAACTAGAATTAAAATTAGAATTAGTTTTAACTTTAATATACACTTATTTAATTATAATTAAAATAACATGCTATCAAAGTAAGAAACTTTAAAACATGCTTATTAGAGAATTAGGATATATACAATGATAAACAATGATTATGCTTAAATAAGGAACAAGTTCGAAAAATGTTTATTAATACTAGATTGTCGTATGTAGAACTGATTAACATTTGTGAAATGCAAAATTAAAAATATTACTTTCAATATAAATAACAATGATGGAGCTGATATTGATAATAATATGGATAAATATATAAATAAATAAAAATTAAAATAGATGTAAGTAACTAATTAATTTACAATTCAACATTAGAAAATATGAAGTATAACTTAATAACTTGTGAATATAGATTGTAATTATTTTTAATACTGACATTTTATATTGTAAAAATTAGTGAATTAATTTATAATATAAATCGTTTTAATTTTTTAAAATAAAATTAAGTGAAAGACCTTAAAACTATATTAAAATTATTTATTAATTGAATATGGATGTCTACGAGTTGGTTAAATAAATATATCTAAAGTTAATATTTCGTTAGATTTGTTCCAAGGGAGGTAACTCTGCCTCACTTTATTAAGTAAATCTAATTGTTTATACTTACGATATATAGGGATTTTAAGATTATATTTAAACTTAACAAAACGTCAGTATAGTTTTTGAATTGTATGATTTTAAAAATTGTAATGATTGATAAGCTTGATTATAATAGCAAACAGAATTGAATTATGTATACTTTTCAATTCAAATTACTTGATTAGTTATGATAATCGACCGTAATGATCGATCGTTCTTTTGTTTTTCCTTTTTGCTTAGTTTAGTTTCGCATATACAAACATGTTTAATAGTTTATAATTTTTTAATATTATTTTCATAAGTATTTATACACAAATTAGCATTGATACATTTACTAATTATTAAATAGAACATTTTGGTAGACGATTTATAAATTAATTAAAATTGTTAGTACGAATAGTTGGGTTTAATGATTTTGATAAAAATCAATATGGCGTAATGGAAAAATAAAAAGGTATTTGCAGCTTCTCTTCCAATTTTCGGATTTTAATCATGACAAATCGCACTTTATTTCCTTTTGACGGATTGATTGTGCTATTTCTTCTGATGAGTTAAGGGCATAATAGATTCATTGATTGATATAATAATTAAGTGATTGATTTTGCGCTACGAAACAGATACTGTCAAGAATTGTATAAGTCAACTGAATTAAAGGAATAAATTATAAGATGGCCAACATCATGAATTTTGGAATATAACTTTTTGTCATTTATTCTCCCCCCCCTCTATATATATATATATATATATGTATATATATATATATATATATATATATATATATATATATATGTAGTCTAAATAAGCTTCCGATAAAAAAAAATGCAAAAATAAAAATAAAGAATACAGTTTAGATACCCGGAAGGAAAAAAAATTAATATATATATATATATATATATATATATATATATATATATATATATATATATATATAAATATATATATATACTACACACACAGACACACAGGCACACACAGACACACAGGCACACGCACACACACATATATATGTATGTGTGTGTGTGTGCCTGTGTGTGTAGTATATACATTTATTTTCGTAATTATACACTACGTATATGCATATAATAGACCTTTTCAGTATGGAAGCAGAATGATTCAAAGTTTGCACGCATAGTTCGTCAGTCTATCCAGATATCCACATCAGCCACCTTCCAGGCACCATATGATATACATAAATTAATAGACTGATAGCTTTATCTTTATCATTTTTAAGTAAACAACTCTTCAAAAAAATGTTTTATTTAAAAGAGTGCGTGACGCTATCATTTTTACAAGAGTGCTTGAGCAAGAATCAACGTTGCATCATCCTAAGTTGTATTTAAAACTCAACGACAGGATGCGACTATGTAATGCTGTTTTGCTGTTCAAAATATTGAGCCGATCTTGTTCCCGTTAACTTCTGATAGAAGTAATGTTTTTAATATTTTTTATTTATATTTTTATTTAATTTTTTTTCTGTTTTTTTTTCCTGATCATAAGCGGTAGAGTTTAATAATTGGCCAAGCAATAAAAGAAGTGGATGGTTCTTAAATGATATTTAGAATAATTCGACAACAATGGCGGAGAAAGGGGAAGAAAACGACTTAAAATGATAATGGGATTTGGCAGAAAAGGAAGAAGTAATAAAAGGAGGATAATGAGGAAGATGGGTCGAGGGAAGAGAGGAAGAAATAGAAGAAACGAAACGGAGGAAGAGAGGGAACGGCGAGAAGAAAGATAGTGAACAAGAAAAGAAAACTTAGAAAATAAAAAAAAGTGGGAGGAAACAGAGGACAAAAATGAAGAAAAAAATGAAAAAGGAAGGAAGGGAAAGAGAAGAGAAGAGGAAGAAGAAAAGCAAGAGAATGTAATGCAGTGGAGGAGAAAAAATGAGAATGAGGAGTGAGGACGTAGGGGGGAGGAAGAGAAATATGAAGAAAGAGAAGGAAAAAGGGGAAGAAAGATTAAAAGAAGTGAAACGTGGAAAAAGGAGGAGGAGGAGGAGGAGGAGGAGGAGGTGGAGGAGGAGGAGAAGAAAATCGAATAAGGAGATAGATGAGGAAAAAAGAAGAGGATAAGGAAGCGGAAAGTGGAAGAAAGTAGTAGTTGTAGAAGAAGAAGAAGAAGAAGAAGAAGAAGAAGAAGATGATGATGATGATGATGATGATGATGATCATCATCATATGGAGAAAATGGAAAACAAGAGAAATCATGACAAAAGGTGATTGAAAAAAGATGTAGCGCATTCGAAAGACAAACTTTAAGAAGAGAACAAGGAAAAGAAAAACGATAGAGAAAGACAAGAATACAAAGAAGAATACGAAGAAGAAGAAGAAGAAGAAGAAGAAAAAGAATACGAAGAAGAAGGTGATATAGAATTATAAAGAACATAGGGAGTGTTTGAAAAGAAAGAGAAGAAGAAGAAAAAGAAGAAGAAAAAGAAGAAGAAGAAGAAGAAAGAGAGCAGACGAAAAAGATGAACGGGAAAAGGAAGGTGAAGGAGAAGAGGAAGAAGGACAAGATAATTAGAACGAACGAAGAAAAAGAAAGAAAGAAAGAAAGAGAAGTAGAAAAAGAACAGAAAAGAGAAAAAAAAGAAGAAAAAGGAAAAGAAAGATAACCGCAAAAATTAAAAGAAGAAAAAAAACAAAAAAAAAACAAAACAAGAAGAGCTATTGTAAAAGACAAATCCGTGGCTTGATGACGGTCGATTCGAAAAGGCCGATCATGAAGGCCGGTGATGAAGAAAGTGAATTGCAAACAAAATAACGGCACAAGAAGTCGAATGACTCGTTCAACTGAATCAAAAATAGCCACCCTCTACCCTCCATCAATCTCCCCTTCCCTCTCTTTACGTGCTCTGCCATTTCTCATCGTTCGTTGATATTTACTCAAGAGGAAACCACGCAACAAGACCTGATTTGGATCCTATTAATGATCAGCCAATCGATATTTAATGACGATATTATTTTCTCGAGAGCAACAAGCAAAAAAGAAAAACTTTTGTGTCCCAATTCAAAAATGGACAATAATAATAATAATAATAATAATAATAATAATAATAATAATAATATAATAATAATATGAAGAAAAAGAAGAAGAAGAAAAAGGAGAAGAAGAAAAAGAAGAAGAAGAAAAAGAAGAAGAAGAATATAACACCATTAATAGTAGAGGCGCTAGGAACAATACCGAAAGACTTTGAAAAAGGACATGGAGGAGATTGAAATCAGAAGGATGGCTGAAAAGATACAACGTATAACTATAATGACCACTGCAGAAATATTAAGGAAAACCATTGAATGCGGAAACTAGCACTACACATGAAGTATAGACAGAAACGGCTATAGCTGTAAAACACCAATGAACATCACACGGAAAAATGAAAATTGAAACTATTATTATAAGGTACCCCCATGCGCCCCTGCGTTGCAGCCATCCCCCTTTTTTGTATATGTCACCATATAAGCGAGGGGAATCAAGAAGGACGGAAACTCAGAGGAGAGAAAACACTCTCGCCTTGGGGAGGTCTCAAGTTTTGACAGGCTTCTGGGCTTGCCCTTTACTCCTGATCTTAAATGGAATACGTACATCAAATCTGTTGCCAAGGCCGCTGGAAAAATGGTCGGATCCTTCTATCGATCCAGCAGATATCTCACTGCTGATGCAATTCTCTATCTATATAAGAGCCAGATACGTCCAAGGATGGAATACTGTTGCCACATATGGGCAAGAGCTGCTAGAAAAGACTTGTCCTGCCTTGATAGGGTTCAAAATAGACTTCGTGGCCTGGTGGGAGATGTCATTTTCTCTTCGCTGCAACCTCTATCTCACAGAAGAGATGCTGCGAGTTTGTCTCTGCTTTATCGTTATTTTCATAGAAAGTGTTCGACTGAGCTTCAATCTATGCCCCCCTCCCCAAACTTTCACAAGAAACACTCGTCTAGCTGAAAACACTATGAATAATTTCCCCCCCACCCTTTATCTGTGCCTAAACCTAAACATAGATTCCATGAACAAAGCTTCTTTCTTAGAATTGCACGCTTGTGGAATTGTCTTCTATTTTCCTGCTTTCCAGCTGTCTATAATATGGTTGTCTTCAAGTCCAATGTGAACAAGTTTCTGATGAGCCATTCCACTTAAGTTAACAAATTTACCGAACTTCCATTACTAATGATTACTATATTGTCCTTTTGAATGCTGTACACTCTTTAACCCTTATCGTTGAGTGGCCTATCGGCCTTGATAAGTGGTGACGCCTATGTAAATAACAACAACAAAAAAAAACACTAGTCGGATCTCAGCTGGATGAGTGCAAAGGGGACTGGAATGTTGGGGACCCTTATTGCCACCTAAATTCATAGCCAAGATCAATGATTTTTGCCAACGAGAAACCAATGGTAAGTGGTTGTTGCGATAACGCTAATTCTTTTTGCGAAGGTTATCGAAGGAGGTGGAGAGTACTGGAAATCTGGGGAAACTTGTTCTCACTCAGGCTCCAGGGAACACTACAAGTTCTCAAAGAGTAATCTTTGATGATGGCTTGTGTGAATACTCCTAGTGACTGAATAATAAGTGCAACAAACACACCAAAAAAGAATACAAAATTAGACACAGCTGCGTATGGAAAGCAGTGCACTGGGAACTATGCACACGACCGCATTTGGATCAGCCATATGATATTAAAATAGTAAAACGCAAGCATGAAAAGTAATATGGTTAAACTTAAACATGGCAAAGTAAAGAACGAGTTGTTAAAACTGGAAAAGTAAAGGACAAGATATTCCAGTAAAAAATATAATAAATTTATAACTTAAAATACTGTAGCATTAAGAATTGATTATGTAATGTTATAAATTGAATTAAAAAATGCGGCAATATTTTAAGTTATAAATTTATTATATTTTTTACTACGAGAATATCTTGTCTTTTTCTTTTCCAGTTTTAACAACTAGTCCTTTACTTTTCGATGTTTAAGCTTAACCTTATAACTTTTTCATACTCGCTTTTTTCTCTTGTAATCCATGATTTTTCCAGGGCTCCAATAATTTCACTTGTTCTTTGTTTAATTTCAATCTCATTTTTTTTGCCTCCATAAACACATATGTAATAACAATGTACGGGACACTCGTCTGCTTTCAATAAAATTCCCCCAATTATCTCCCTTTCATGTTTTCATTCTTTCTGTTCCACTTGTTACTTCTCTTTTCGAATTAGTAGCAACAGTAGTCGCTGAAGCGACATGGTTGCTATAGAAACCAGTTATAAAAAACGTCGATCAGATATTTTTATGATTTTGAACACCAGAAAATCCATAATAACATTTGTTTTAATGAACGAAATTGAAAAAAACAATGTTTACAATATAGCTGTACTAATTGTTTGAAATTCGGTAGAATAATTAGTAAGCGGTAAAGCTTTAAAGCAGTTCCAAATAACTAAAACTGTCACTTAACAATATATTCAAACACGGTAGTGTTTGTAATGATTTAGTGACGACATTATTTTCAAACCTAAAAATATAAAAGCAAGAACGGAAAACATAAAAGAACAGTTACATGGGCGATTTATTAGGCTGAATAGAGAAGAGACAAGTAATTAGTTGGAAGTTGCGACAGCTACACAAACCAATCTGATGACAACGAATTATATCAAAGCCAAAACAAAAAGAAAAACATAGACAAAACCCGTAGATTAAATTTAAAAAAAATCAACTCGAAATTTCATGACGATTATTGCATTCGACAGAATGATTTTCGAGTTCAACCGGCTACATCTGAAGAAGGTCGAAGATGACATTGACCGAAACGTTCTGGCAATAACTCAAGATAAAAACAATAGTCCTAATAAGGTAAATAATCAAAAATTTCAACCCTCATCTAAAAAGTTGCATCAAAATGCTATTTTATATTTCAGCATTTTTGACGTGTCGGATAAAATCTCTAAATATAATTGCAATTAATTGAATCTGTTTTCCTCTTCGTGAAGAGGTTATGTATTTCGTGAGGGTTGGAAGGCCGAAGAAGTAACGCAGCGGTCGATAGATACACCGCCCTGATGATCGGCAAAATTAACATAGGTAAAAATGGCAACGGAAAAATTGCATAGGTAAAATAGCCACGGTAAAAATGGCAAAAGTCGATTAAAAAGTAAAAATGGCATTTTCAGAATGGAAATAAAAAGGAAGCATTCCAGTTATAAAAAAAATACAGGGAGACCCGACGTTGCCAGGGATTGAATAATGATTAACGAATATTTTACACTCTTATATTTTTTATTGTAATCGAAATGAAATTCGTGAAATCGCTCGAGAGGTAGCTTCACATGCCCACATGCAGTCCAAAATATATGTTATGCAACTTTGCACTTTAGATAACCTACTGAATATAAACAAAAAAGAAATAAACATTAAGGAATTTACGTGCGGAGTTTGAACCTACAGAGCACGTCATGCAAAAAAAACAACAACAACAAAAAGACACGTAATTTTTTCAAGTCTTATAAAATTCTTTGCAGTTAATGAAAAAAGTAAAAAAAATACGTGCAGAGTTTGAACCTACAGACCACGTCATACAAAAATAAAATAAAATAAAATAAAAATAAACATGCTATCGACTTACCCACAATAGAATTTTCACGACACGTTTTTCTGCCATTGTTGCTAAGTGCCGACATGGAAAAAATGGCTTTACCGATGATAAATAAATAAAAATAACGGCTACAATTATCGATTATCAGTAATTATCGGGGTCTTCTGAGACAAAACCCAACTAAGCTCACTCCCAGACTTAAACACTAGAGTTCTGTAAATTTGAAAGAAAATATGCGCAGCGGTTTCGGAGTTTTTAAGGAACGAATTCACACACAGAGACAAAGTTGGATTTATATAATTGTAGAGATTAAGATAATAAATTAACTATGTAAAAAATATTCTGGAAGAATTATTTTAAAAAAATATTATTTGGTTGCTTAAAAAGACACATTTTCAATTAAAACATTGGGAGAGAGTGGCCGCCTATGTCCTCTCTAAAACTTTGGAAATGAGAACCTAACACCTTCGTTCCATTAAAATTTAAAAAAAATAATTATTTTAAAATACTGGCAGCGGAAGTTAGCCCCTTTGTAAAACGAGATTAGAGGGAGCTTCCCCCCCACACCTCTATCAGTGTGAATATCTATTTTAATATAATATTTTTTGTTTAAATTGGTGGTGAAGGACTTAACCCTATTTTCAAATAGAGGGAAGCGACTAGGTTCCACTCTTCTCGAATGGTGCTAATTTCATGCTATCGAAGTGCTATTAATTCCTATTCATACACTTTTTTTTTTACATATTTATCAATTTTGCCATTTTTCCCGCTGCCATTTTTACCTAATTTCACACCGGCGTTACTTCCAGTCAGCCTTGTTTTTATTTTCTACCATTAGATTTAAGAAATGTCGATTAGGAAATACACAGACCCCTTAGTTTTCTATAAATCTTTCATTACACAACTATCTTTTTAGGGTGTGTCTATTGCCCTCAGGGACTGGCAGGGTGCCACCACAACTCAATTGTCGTCAGTATTTCATTTCGTGATTGTGCGATAATCAATGTCATGGAATGGCGACTTACAGGCAATCAAATACCGAGCGAGAAAGTGTGTGTGCGTGTGTGTGTGTGTGTGTGTGTGAGAGAGAGAGAGAGAGAAAGGGAGAGAGAGAGGGGGAGCGAGAGATGGAGTGTTAAAGAAAGAGGGGAGAGAGGAGAAAAGAAAGGGATAAAAATGAGGGGATATAAAACGGGGCAATAAACAAGCGAGTTTCCACATTCAACACCTAAAAGGTCAGAGGTCCTAAGTAATAAAATTGATCCTGGAAATCAAAACGGACCAAGGAGGAAACCATCGCTGAGTGTTTTACGGTACTTCCTTTCCAGAAAGATTCCATAACGACTTTCTTTTTTTTTTCTTAAATCATTGAAAAAAATACAGTTCTATATGATGCCCGGAAAACTCGTCCCGGGAAAACTCTTCTCCGGAAAACTCGTGCCTGGAAAATCCGCACCCGGAAAACTCGTACCCGGAAAAATCCCCCCTTTTTGCTAGGTAGAAAAACTGGCCCCTTATGGAATAAATATCGATTGGACACATATTTTATTACCGTTCTTGAAGGAGGTATTGTCTTTAAAAGAGAATGCACATCCTATAATATTTAAAAAAAAAACAACTATTTTTAACTCTTGCTTGAAAAAAATAAACTTGATCACGGAGTCAAAATACGAAACCGAAACCAAATATTTATTTAAAGAATACTCTAGTTTTAACACTTTGTGTCATTACGAAACAAAAATAAAGAAAGTAAACACGTATTATCAAAGAAAGCAATAATTTTATTTAGAAGAATTCATTCAGTTTAAATAATTCTTGTGTTATTACAAAACAACAAAAAAGAAAACTAGGTCTTATGTAATTTTGGTACCGCGCCGAAATAATAGCGTTATTATTTCGAAAGCCATTTTTAACATGGGGAGGGGAGGGTATTGTTTAAAAGTCAATTCGGGGATACTCATGCCGTACTTAAAAATATACAAATTTATTTTCTTTTGGAGGTGGGGGAGGCTCGTTTTAAAACTATATCTACCTCAGTATTTTCTTTAATTTTTGGACATTTTTTGTTCAAAATTAGTTACTAAGTAATGTCGAGCGCGACATTACTTGTTATTTCTTTTTAACCAAATAAACTCTTTAAAATAAGTTTAAACACCAAAAACTTACAAAGCTAGGTAGAAAACGAAAACTTCGAAAAATCAATTTAATTTTTTTAAAACAATAAACATGTAAAAATATTCTTAAAAATGTTATGGGATGTGCATTATTACCTAAAAATATACAAATTTATTTTCTTTTGGAGAGGGGGGCTCGTTTTAAAACTATATCTATCTTAATATTTTCTTTAATTTTCTGTTTTTGCGCAATTATTCTCCTAAGACATTTTTTGTTCATAAGTAACACTCGACATTACTTTTTTTTAACTAAATAAACTCATTAAAATAAGTTGAAAGACCCAAAACTTTCAAAGCTAGGTAGAAAACGAAAACTTAGAAAAATTAATTTAATTTTTTAAAACAACAGTAAACAAGTAAAAATATTTTTTTTTAATATTATGGGATGTGTATTCTCTTTTAAATACAATATCTTCTTGAAGAACGGTCATAAAACGGTCATAAAATGTGTTTTCAATCGATATTTATTCAATAAGAGACCAGTTTTCCTACCTAGCAAAAGGGGACGAGTTTTCCGGGGTTGAGTTTTCCGGGTACGAGTTTTCCGGGTACGAGTTTTCCGGAGACGAGTTTTCCGGGGACCAGTTTTACTAAATTCTTTCTATATAAAAAATAGAGTTGTTTGACAATCTTCTGGCACTAAGATCTATTTACGGCTTTGAGAGCGGCCATATTTAGAAAACAGTCATCAATGGTGTTGGACGGCACGTTACGCCCGAAATTAGTATTACGCATTTGAATTTGATATTCTAATAATAATTATAGTAAATGGCCTATATTAGCATTAAAGCGGCAATAAGCAATTTATTATATAAATCTCACCTGTCTGTTTAAATGTATGTATGTATGTATGTATGTATGTATGTATGTATGTACGGCACAATCAAGTTGATACACTGGTTGTCACCAGATCACCAAAGTTAAGCAACGTTGAGCCTGGCCAGTACCAGATGGGTGACCATTTGGGAAGGCTAGGCGCTACATGTGCTTTCCGCGTATCTCGGCATTGTTTCTAGTCGTGCTGAACCTCCACATGCCACTGGTATTCAACAATGTCGACTCAGGAGAGGTGTGGTTGGAGATTGCACAACTCTTGCCACAAAACTTTCATGCGCATGCACACTTACAGTGGGTATCCATAGTCTTTCAAGACTGAAGGAAGCCATTATGTATATATGTATTATGCATGTCTGCCTAAAACTTTCGACAGAGGAAACGGATTTTCATGAGATCGATATCGTTTTGAAGGTCGACCCTTCGGACGACAAGTATCGAAAAATTGGCTAAAAACATTAATTACTTCACTCTCAACTAGACAATTTTCTACAAGGAGTGGTCGCTTTTTTCGCGGATATTTTCGAAAGTCATCCCCTCTTTTCAATTGACTAGCCTTAATTTAAACCTTTTGATGGATCTTTTTAATATGCGACACTCCGCTTTCCTCTATGTCACGACTATCTAGTTTCAACGCAATAAACCGTCCACAGTCTTCCGCTAAGTTTTGTAGTTTTAAATTCGGTTCTTTTTCGAGTTTATTTAAAAAAAAACGAAGCCTGATTTCAGCGTCTTTATTTAAGACCAGCCCTTGCACAAATATTAAACATTTAAAATTATCTGATGATAGTTACTCCAGTTTCAAATCGCCGCAATGCTTGTTCACTATACTTGCATAAGTAGTGTAGTCGTCTTCCTCTCTTCAAGTAAGATCCATACATTTATATCGCCTATTGATAGAGACGTTTTTGCAGAAAACAGTTCTGTAAGTAGCGTTACTGTTTCTTGGAAGCTCAACTAACTGGTCTTTTTTGGGAGAATAAAATTCACGAACTTTGTATGCTCGGCTGTTCCCAATTTCCTTAGCAAAAGCCTACTTTTTTTCGCGTCTGACCAGGTACTACAATCCGATATAAAAATATCCTCATATCGTCTATAGTACTGGACGAAAGTGACATCGTCTTCTGGATTATAATTGAAATTTTCAATAGCGGCCCACACAGCTGTTTGAGAAAATGCGTTATGATTATCGTCCGCTTTAGTTAACTGTGTTGCCTCCAGAATTTTTCTTTGTTCCTCCTGTGTTTTCATCAATATTTCCTCGAAACGTTTCTGTTGTTGAAGCATTTTTTCTTCAAATGTTTGTTTAAATCTCTCTTCTCTTTCTACTTGTTGTTGAGTTTGCTGCTTTTGCAACGCGAGATTTTGCTCTGCCTGGAATTGGAACAATTATAACAGTGAATCTTTGAATTTCGCATCTATCATGCGAATTCAGTTTACAATTTACGCTTGTATTAATGAAATATTCCTTAGTAAAAAAAACAACCAAGTTTTATTTCCCAATTCTTTTGTTTGAAGAACAACAGTTTAGCAGTCCTTTTGTAACTTAATTTGTTGAACGCTATATTTCTAGCCTTACTAGAAACAATCCAGCGAAATAAAATTTGTTTAACATTTTTTTTATTTGCAGGCGTTTTTACGTAGCAAAAATAAAATCCGTCGCTTGAAATATCCGACGAATTCGTATGGGAAACTTTTAGTTTTTCTTTACCCTCTTTGCCTTTTGCAAAAAAAAAATGACTTGATTCTTTATGTGTTTGCTGAGCATAAATGACGTACACGAATAATTATTTTTCACTGTCTGTCTCTTTTTCTCTTGACAAAATCAAGCGTGTTTTTTTTTCAAATCCCAGATGTTACCGAAATAACGATAAGCTTACACGGTATTTGCTAGTTGGTTTTGGACATTTAAATTTGCAGAAGAAAATTCTTACCGTAGGAAAATGGCTTCTGGTGATTAAAGAATGAACCCTTTTCCCCTTTCTAAAACACTTGGGAAGCGTGTTCAATTATTAAATAATTGACAACATTAACGTTTTTCGCTGTAGATTTTGGTAGCAAGTTTTTTTTCCCGTCGCCAAATTACTATTGTAGTAATTAATTCGCTGTTTAACCTTGCGTATCCAAATATCTGTTGAAATGACGAAGGTATTCTACCGTAAAGAGTTTACGAATCTTTATTCCAATCACTTTTGGTGATTCTCTGCAGTGACGGTCGTTTCGATTCCTTGTCGCCAATCTGTTGTGTCGTGGAACAACATTGAAAATAAGAACAATCAAGTCGAGGTTCGGTAAAGGAACAAGTGTATTAACAATGATGTACAAAGATAGGTAAGCGTGTATATTTGTTGGGCACTCGGCTAGCAGTTGAAGTGCAGTCACCTCTCTCTCACCGGTGTTGGAATTACTAGCGCTATTTATAGTGCTAATCGGTGTAAATTCCTTTGTTCAAGGAAGGCCGGTATAACACTAATTAACCGATCATTATGAATTTTTATTATGTGTATATGTTATGTATTTTTGTGCCTTGAATCCACTCCAAAACTAATTAACTGATCATTATGAATTATATGTAATGTATATGTTTGTATATGTCTATAGATGTCATACTCCAAAAATCACATACAATTGTCACTTACTTTGTTAATGTATTTATGTGTACAAGGAAATCTATTCAAGTAGTAAGGTACTTGTACAGTATAGTACTCATATGAAAAACTTATGTAAAATCATCGAGTAGTTTCATCTTTATATTGGAAATAAGATACTTGCATAGTATCCTACCCAAGAAATAAGGTACTTGTGCAGTATAGTACTCACATGAAAAAACAAAGAATATCTTACCTGTGACGTACATAAGATATTAAAACCGTACATCCCGTTAAATATTTGAGTAGTATGACTTACATAAAAAATAATGGGCTTCTTCGCTATAGCACCCAGATAAAAACATATTCTTACCCCTGACGCACAGAAAATTTAGCACAACAGAAAATTTCATAAAGTATTGAGTTCTTTTATTTTTAAATTAGGAGGAAGATACTCGTACAGTATCTTACACAAGAAATAAGGAACTTATACTGTATAGTACCCATATGAAAAACAAACGAAATTTTACTTGCGACGTCCTTAAAAGTAATCAAAACCGAAAATCATATAATATATTCGAATAGTATTACATTTATAAAAGAAATAAGGTGCTTCTTTACTATAGCACTCTGATGTAAAAAAAAACAAACTTTCACCTGTGACACACGGAATAGTTAGCACAACAGAAAATTATGTAAAATTATCGAGTCGTTTCATCTATATCTTAGAAATGACGTACTTATACATTATCCTACCCAAGAAATAAGGTACTTGTGCAGTATAGTACTCAAATGAAAAAAGCAAATAAAATCTTACCTATGACATGCATAAAAGTTACTAAAACTGAAAATCATGTAATATATTCGAGTAGTATGACTTTTAAATGAGAAATAAGGTGCTTTTCACTATAGCACTCTGATGTAAAAACAAAAACTCTTACCTGTTACATGCAGAAGAGTTTGCCCAACAGAAAATTATGTAAATTATTTTAAATATGTATTATACATTACCCGCCCTTAGTAGGGAAATTTTTTTTCCATAAAAGTGCTGTAAATTTCCTGTCCTAGGGAAGGCACAATTATCTAATACATATAATACCCGCCTAGAATAGGTAAAATATTATTTTGCTCAACATGGCTAATGATACATAGACATAAAAAATTCCTCAATCATAAGAATAAAATATATGTTCAAGATTTTTCTTATACGGTCCCGAGCAACGCCGGGTGACCTTGTTAGTAATGGATAGAAACTTCTTATCCATATACAAATGTTTTATCCCTTTGTGGACAATGTGTAGAGGATATGTCTATCGCCATCTCTCTCTCTCTCTCTCTCTCTCAGTCACTCTCTCACTCTTTCTCACACTCTCGAGCGCGCACTCTCTCTCTCTCGCTATCTATCTATCTATCTATCTATCTATCTATCTATCTATCTAGGAAGGTCGTCCCAAAAGTAAATCCTCCTATTTTGTTTAACTAAAAAAATTGAAGAGCTGCTAAGATAGGAATGCCACCGTTAATACAAGCGACTTTTTGTACCCCAGAGTGTATTTTTCTACATAGTCACCACCATTCTATATACACTTTTGTCAGTAATGAACAATGAGGGTCCGGAGCGCGTTCTGTTATACGAGGGTCGTTCCAAAGTAAAACGCACTTTATTTTTACTCCTAACTTGAAGAGCTACGGAAACGGAAGTAATATCATTAAAACGAGCGACCTTTTGTACTTCAAAATGTATTTTTCTACATAGTCTCCACCATTTTTAATGCATTTTTGCCGGGAATTCAGTTACACATCCCTGCTTCTGACGCACGTCCATGGCAAAAAATGTTTTCTTAGAGTGGCACACTGTCGATATCTGCAACAGAGAGATGAAACTTTCAGTTCATGAATGCAAAAGTGCAGTAATCGTAACAGTGTAATTTTTAATCTCTTCTAATCCATTCAAGCAGAATGAAAAATAGGAGGCATTACTTTTTGAAGCACCCAATATCTATCTATCTATCTATCTATCTATCTATCTATCTATCTATCTATCTATCAGATTAGGCTGTCTAAAGATACTGGCATCCTGACATAAAATTCGCTAATTTTTTTTCCTTATTCAAATCTCAATGATGTTTAGCAAATTCAAAACGAAAACAAGTATTTTCCTTTACAAAACCGTTTTGTTTGACCCTACATACCACGTCACGCAAAAAAAACAAACAAAAAAATAAAATAAAAAATAACAAAAACATGAATTTTTCAAGTCTTATAAAATTCCTTGCAGTAAATGAAAAAAGTAAACAATTACGTGCAGAGTTCGAACCTACAGACCATGTCACACAAAAAAAAGTAAATAAAAAATAAACATGCTATCAACTTACCCACAGTAGAATTTTCACGGCAAGTTGTTCTGTCATTGCTGCTAAGTGCCGACATGGAAAAAATGGCTTTATCGATGATAAATAAATAATAATAACGGCTTCAATTATCGATTATCGGTAATTATCGGGGGTATTCTTAGACAAAACTTAACATGAATAAATACTTGAAGATATAAAGAACTTGAAGCGTAATAATAATTACACTCGAAAAGGGTTAATATGTCGTAAAATGCACAAAAAATAGCATAAACAGCATAAATAAATATTTGAAAACATAACAAACTTAAATATAAAACCTTTTTATCCAAAGTAAATGGATTCAGCATTAAATGACGTAAAACGATTAATATGCCGTAATACGATTAATATGCCGTAATACGATTAATATGCCATAAACGATTAATATGCAGCAAAACGATTAATATGCCGTAAAACGATTAATATGCTGTAAAACGATTACTATACCGTAAAACGGTTAATATGCCGTAAAACGATTAATATTCCGTACAACGATTAATATGCAATAAAACGATTAATATGCCGTAAAACGATTAATATGCCGTAAAACGATTAATATGTCGTAAAACGATTAATATGCAGCAAAACGGTTAATATGCCGTAAAACGATTAATATGCCGTAAAACAATTAATATGCTGTAAAACGATTAATATTCCGTAAAACGATTAATATGCCGTAATACGATTAATATGCCATAAACGATTAATATGCAGCAAAACGATTAATATGCCGTAAAACGATTAATATGCTGTAAAACGATTAATATACCGTAAACGATTAATATACCGTAAAACGGTTAATATGCCGTAAAACGATTAATATGCAGTAAAACAATTAATATGCTGTAAAACGATTAATATTTCGTAAAACGATTAATATTCCGTAAAATGATTAATATGCCGTAAAACGATTAATATGCCATAGAACGATTAATATGCCGTAAAACGATTAATATGCAGTAAAACGATTAACATGACGTAAAAGGATTAATATGCCGTAAAAGGATTAATATGCCGTAAAACGATTAATATGCAGTAAAACGATTAATATTCCGTAAAACGATTAATATGCAGTAAAACGAAACAACTAAACTAACTACCAAGAATAAAAATTTGAACATATGAAAACTTAAAGCGCGAAACACTTTTTTATTTCACCTCCAAGAAGACCAAAAATATATCACAAATCGTCATAACCCAAGAAGAAAAAATATGACAACATACTTATCGTTTTGACATGGCTCAGCGTTAAATCTAAAACTGGACTCTGATCTTCGGATCAATCAAGAGAAAACAAGTAAAGCATGCTTTGTCCCCCGCGAGTGCGCAGTGAACAATACATAAAAAATGACAAAGTGCAGCATCTGGCCCCTCCCATTTAGCACCCAAAGTCCTCAGGTGACGTCAAATCCTGGTAAAAATGAACAAATTCGTGCAGTTTTAAGCCTTAGTATATGTAAATTTGAGTTCTACACCATGCAAAAAACAAATGGCTAAGCCCATCGTTTGTCCCCCACACCATTTAATATATTTAAATTTCAGTTCAGCACCATGCAAAACTGCTAAACAGAAATACACAGAAAATTTTGGACTAATATGGTAAAATAGTAAAAAAAAACGGAGTGTTTTTATTAGCCCTAAAAGAGCTCTTGGGGCACACCCAAGAGTTATCGCGAAGTATAGACTAAAAAAATTATATAGAAATCAGTTAGCTACAACTTTTCAGAAAGTTTTATAAAAATCCGAGGCGTTATTTTATTTTAATAACCACAAAAGTGTTAATTTTAGCAATTTTAACCCAAAAGACATCCCTAGGGGGTCAACCGGCGTTTTCCCGGAAAATGCTGTTCTGTTACTTTTTTACTCATATAATGTTTAATGTTTGTGCAAAATTTTACAAAATTCCAAGGCGTAGTTATTGAGAAAAGTGCGGACAGACGACAGACGAACGAACAAGGGTGAATTTACAAGTCCACCCTCCTTTTGTCGGGGAACCAAAAGCTATTTCGGTTAAAAATGACCGCAAAAAAGATTTACATGTTTTGAATTTTAAAAAAGCAATTTTATTTTTATTGTTGGAACCCTTTGAGATGAGGCTTACAAAATTTTGCATCTAGATTGGATCTTATTGATATTAGATATTATAATTATATATTATCCAACCTTGATCGCTATTCCGACCCCGTGGCACACTGGGTAGAGGTGTTGAGTCTCTACATCTCCAGGCGAGCATTGTCTGACTATAGTGGTTTCAATCCTCCCCACGCAGATCAGAGGGTTAGCTGTCTAAAACTTGGTGAGGCAACAGCAACTATGCAAGGCAGTAATTACTTGAGATACTTTACAAGAATCAACATTCCTATCTCGTCGCGGTTAATAATCTGAAGAAGGCTAGAGGATGAGTTGGCCGAAACGTGGTAAAACAACAACAACAACAACAACAATGAAGATGAAGATAACAGTTCACAAAAAGAACGGATGCATTGTTTTGGTTTATAGATTTTTTTTTATTAAATGCTTTTTTTTTCGGATTAAAATTTTTAATGTAGTTTTATGAGAACCATAATATTCGAAGTTTCCTAAAATAAAAAAAAGGTGCTTAAATACTCCGTTTTATATTAATAATTGCTCGTCTCATTGCATTTACTTATAAACCTGATAAACCTGTGATAAAAGGGGAATAACTGTAATATACCTCATAATTCTCTAGTCTCGAAAATATTAGGTTGGTGCAAAAATAATGTCGTTTTTTGACGTATAACTTCAAGTAAAAAAAAACGACATTTTTTTGCACAAACCTAATAATATTAGTTACTTACTTACAAATTCAAAACAATCTATTCGTAGCAATTTATTATAAAGAATGATAGGAGCTATGCTTATTTCATAAAGGCCTTCTAAAAGTAGTGCCTCCTATTTTTTATTCCGTATTAATTGAACAGACGGGATTGCAAATTGCATATGTTATGATGACTGAACTTACGCATTCATGACCTGACAATTTCATCTCTCTGTCGCAAATATTAACATTTTTTAAGACGGTAAGAAAGCAATACCTTTCATTGTCACGCGTCAGAAGCTGATATACGTCATTGAATTCCTTCTTACAGAAAATATTAAACTAATGACCATTCATCGGCATCTTTTGAGCGTTTAAGAAGCCGATGCAGTTAATGTCAGCACAGTTGGGAGATAGGTTCATCGATTTCAGTATCGCCACAGAGATGTAAGTCAAGAAGTGTGTGTTCGGGCCTTTACAACCGAAGTATCGTTCATCGGTGGCAAAAGTGCATTGACAGACAAGGGTGGTGACTATATAGAAAAATAAATTCTGGAGCACAAAATGTCCTTCGTGTAAATGGTACCACTCCCGTCTTCGTAGATCTTCAAATCTTGTGTTTCAATAATAAGAGGCTTTACTTTTGTGAGGACCGTCGTATTACAAAGCGCCCTCTGGGCGTCCATTCACAGCCATCGATCATCTCTGGCAAAAGTGTATGGAGAATAACGATGATTACGAAAAAGAAAAGGGGGAAAGTTCTACGGCACAAAAGGTCGCCCGTTTCAATGGTACCACTACGGCCTTCGTAGCTCTTCAACATTTTTAGTTAGAACCATAAAAAAAGATTTACTTTTAGTATGATCCTCCTAGGACTGCCAAGAGGTTTGAACGAAAGGACACCAAAATAAATTAATGCTATTAATCGTGATATATTCTAAAACATATATTAGCACAAATGAATCCAACCATATTTTCCTCATCTAATCAACCCATATTACACTGTAGTATTACGGGCCTTATATTGTCAAATAAATGGAAACGACTTCTCTATGTAAGACGACCAATTAGTCCAGGAACCTGTGGCAAATCAAAAATATATCGGTTTCAGATTCAATGTCGCTATCTGAAAATAAAGATTATTATCCAATATCATCGATTATAGTCGTAATTACTATAATTTTAACTGCTTGGATCTGGGGAACATACATAATCGGTTCTAGACATAAAGGCATCATTACGTTATGGATTGGGACAAATGATAGTGCACGTGCTATATCAATAGTTGTGTATACACACACACATACACACACATACAGCCACCCACACATACACACACATACACACATACACATACACACACATACACACACGTATATAATCGTTCGATAAAACATAATAGGTAATATTAGTACGTAATTCACGAAATAACAAGGTTAGTAAGATTATAGGTAAGTACATAGGAAATGACATCGATAATATTGTAGGCAATATAATTCAATATACATTTATTTTTGGGATATAATGCCAGTTACGCAAAAAGGTTTTATATATATACTAGCGGGGGTACCCGGCGTTGCCCGAGTGTTTGTTTCCGGGACGGGGGGGAGGGAGTTTTAAAAAATGTTATGGTAGATAAGTAGGAAGGATCAAACCCGGAGTCATGAGTAAAAGTAGGAAAATAAAGTGTGAAAAAAAACAAACATCTCCAACGTTAACAGTTCGGCTACCAAGAAAAGTCCATTCCAGTTGTTTAGGAAAAAAAAAAAAAACGACTACGGTAGGTCGGCGCGAACGTGAAAATATAATGTGAATTGTCCAGCACGCTAACCACTACGCCACAGAGCACTACAGCTTAGTTTAGTGATTTTAAATAACTTCACATGAAAGAACTACAAACCGGTGTTCTCTTCTCAACTGTTCCTTGTGAACGATCCCCAAACGGTGTTAAGTGGTGGCAGGGGGAGGAGGTATTTATTAGAGAGAAAATATTTTACCACTTCCATTGATGTTAACCGATTTTGGCCGTGACTTCTCAGTAGAAAAAGTATAGAAATCTAAGATTATCGAGGAATTTGAGAAATAATAAGCCTATAACACACCTCAGATATTGTTCTGCCGTTTGTGCATATTATATTTGCATGAAATATCTTGATTTTTAATCCTATTAATGTCAAAATCAGACGGGAAAAAATGAGTTCATTTTATTTATATATATATGTCGGCGCGAACGTGAAAATATAATGTGAATTGTCCAGCACGCTAACCACTACGCCACAGAGCACTGCAGCTTAGTTTAGTGATTTTAAATAACTTCATATGAAAGAACTACGAAGCCAAACCGGTGTTCTCTTCTCAACTGTTCCTTGTGAACGATCCCCAAACGGTGTTAAGTGGTGGCAGGGGGAGGAGGAATTTATTAGAGAGAAAATATTTTACCACTTCCATTGATCTTAACCGATTTGGGCCGTGACTTCTCAACAGAAAAAGTATAGAAATCTAAGATTATCGAGGAATTTGAGAAATAATAAGCCTATAACACACCTCAGATATTGTTCTGCCGTTTGTGCATATTATATTTGCATGAAATATCTTGATTTTTAATCCTATTAATGTCAAAATCCCACGGGAAAAAATGAGTTCATTTTATTTATATAGATAGAAAATAGATAGAAGAATATATATATATATATATATATATATATATATATATATATATATATATATATGATCCTCGTAATAATAATAAAGGGTTGGGTTCGAGACTCCTAACAAACGGTTCCCCAGTTCGATACAAAACACCTGATGAAGGCTAGAGGGCAAAACGGCCGAAACGTTGGTACTATAACAACCAAGATGAGGAAGTAAGTCCGACAATCTAAATATATATATATATATATATATATATATATATATATATATATATATATATATATATGTGTGTGTGTGTGTGTGTGTGTGTGTGTGTGTGTGTGTGTGTGTGTGTCGGATTTTATTATCCTTATGTAAATAGTTATACGTTATATGCAGACTGCTTCGATCATTATTGATTTCATCAGGCAAAGAAAAGTTGAAAATTGAAAAAAAAAAAAAGAAAAACTTTATATAATTTAAAAGGAGGAACTATTTTGCCGTGTCTTACGTGTAGCATCGTTTAAAAATATAGCCATAGAATTATAAAACTCATACCAGTTTGTTTGCCTGCTTGGACGTTTAAATTGTCCATCTGGTATGTGACTACCGGTTTCGAAAAAGTCGTCTGCTTACCCTTTTCATAGCCGCCCTGTCTACACAAGGTCAAAAATATTTTTGTTTTGATTTGTTTTAACGTGTCTTCCTCACAAATAAATATAATTTAACCCCGTTGAGTTAAGAAAAAGAAACAACTGGTTTCAGTAGTTCTTTTAGTATGGCCTCCTTAATTTTAATTAGTGCTTGCAGCAGTGCTCTGAAGGCCTCCTGAGTTTTACTTTTGTTTTCACTCATCACCTAAAAAATGTTTTTTTCAAGACAAGAAAAAACAATATATTCTCAAAATCACTTTTTATTTTGAACATATTTCATTTTACTCTTTAATCGCCAACGGTTAGACTAGCATTTTTTAATAAGTGGCAGTGGCCGTTAAATGCAAAAGCACTTCTTTAAAAGTCATAAATAAATAAAAAAATAATGATGGGGAGGAAGACCAAACTTTTCTCAAAGTGAACAGTTTTTGGGGCGCTAATACATTGCACCGGCCTTAAAAGATAATACAAAAGACGGATTTGCGTTTATATAATTAAAATTTAGCATTTTTGCGCGGGGGATCATTTTCCCATGTAAATTTAACATAAAATGAGACCCCATTTCTTAGCGACGTAGCGAGACATGTAACCGTTAGCAAATTTTTCAAGTTTGTTTGCGGGGTGGGGTAGAAAGAGAAAATCGAGTTGTGGTCGGGTCATGAGTTCAAAACATTTTAACAATACGTAGAAACACTTCAAAACGTGTGTTTTTGCTTTGAAAAGGTTTCACGGTTAAATATTATTTAATTATTTAATTATTATTTCCTGATATTTTTAAGGCTGTTAACAGACACACACATGAAACTAGGGTGGACGTATACAATACACACTCCGTCCTTATATGTTTTTCTTTTCGTTTTATTTTCCAATTTATTTCAACGGATTACATCGCTCTTATATAAATGATTTTTCATTAAATCTAAGGGCAATCTAGGTTTTGCGCGTGCGAAATTGCGTATTGTTTTTACTAGTCGCCACGTTTGCTTTTGCGCGCATTTTGCGCATTCATTTTTTGCGCGTTTATATTAATTCTGTATACTCACTATTCCATTACAGCTATAACACATACTGACCCAGCGGGTCACGGGTAACACACACACACCCACACCCACACACACACCCACATATATATATATATATGTGTGTGTGTGTGTGTGTGTGTGATTACTTCATTTAATCAAATAAATTAATATACGAAAATATAATTTTATGCGTAAATTTTCAGTATTTACTTCAACAGTGCTCAAAAAGAAGGTAGAGCTAGGTAGTAAGTAATGAAAAATAAGTCTCATGTGTGTCATGAGTAAGTTGTTGGAATCCATATTAGATAAAGAAGTAGTCAACCACCTCAACAGAAACAACCTTCTTAGTGACATGCAATATGGTTTCCGCTTTGCAAGATCTACAGCAGATATGGTAACGGTTATATCACATAGGATTAGTGAATCTCTTGACAAAGGTTTCCTTTCCAGAGCATTGCTCTTGACATATCGAAGGCCTTTGATAAGGTATGGCATAAGGGCCTACTTCACAAGATTTCCAGCTACGGTATTAGTGGAAATGTTTTCTCAATCATTAAATCATTTCTCTTTGATAGGTTCATAAGAGTAGTGGCTGATGGGCAGAAATCAGAGGTCCACAGTATTAATGCTAGAGTCCCCGAGGGGTCCATCCTGGGACCAACTCTCTTCCTGATCTACATAAATTATCTCCCATAACACATACTTAAATCATTTGTTGACATCTATGCTGATGTAGGACCATCTATGGCAACACATCAAAGGCCGAAAATGACAAAGGTCGCTCTAATTCTCTCTCGCGCGTGGTACAATAGGGGAAGAGGTGGCTGGTCACTTTTAATGCATCCAAAACCAAGCTCCTATCTTTACATCATCAACGCTCTGATCCCCAACTGGCATCAATTGAAATGGATGGCTCTCGTCTCGGGGAGGCTCCATGTTTTGAGAAGCTTCTGAGTTAGACCTTTACTCCTGATCTGAAATGGAACACGTACATCAAACTTGTTGCCAGGGACGCTGGAAAAATGGTGGGATCCTTCTACAGCTCCACAAGATATCTCACTACTGATGCAATTCTCTATCTGTATAAAAGCCAAGTACGTCCAAGGATGGAATATTACTGCCACATCTGGGCAGGAGTTGCTAAAAACAGCCTATCATGCCTTGACAGAGTACAAAATAGTCTTCGTGGTTTAGTGGGGGATGCCCTTTTCTCTTCCCTGCAAACTCTCTCCCACAGAAGAGAAGTTGCGAGCCTGTCTTTGTTTTATCGTTATTTCCGTGGCAGGTGCTCGTCTGAGCTCCAATACCTCGTTCCCCATCGCCAATCTTTCACGAGAAAAACCAGTCTGGCTGAAACTACTGTCAACAATTTTCCCCACTCTTTATCTGTGCCTAAATCCAAACGAAGATTCCACGAGCAAAGCTTCTTTCTTAGAACTGCGCACCAGTGGTAACCTCTGCCGCTTGCCTGTTTACCACCTGACTACAACTTAGACGTCTTCAAGTCCAACATAAACAAACTTCTGACAAACCGCCCCCTTAAGAAAGACACTCTATACAAAACCCCCAATACTAATGATTACTACAATACTATCTCATTGATTACTGTACACGCAATAACCCTTATCCCTGAGTGGCCTTCGGGCCTTGATAAGTGCTGACCCCCATGTAAAAAAATATATGGCAAATAAGCTTGCCAGAATATTCCGCGTTTCATTCTCGTGAGAATTCGTAAGGCTTTGCGAAAGTTGTGGTTGTTTCGCGTGTATATCTTCGCACATGCTATAGAGTTTTTTGTTAGTCAATCAGTTTTCTAGTTCTAATCAGTCAATAGACAGGCATTTACGGGACCAAGGCGCAGTTGACCTCAGGGTAACCCCTTCTCTTTGTGTGTTTATGGAAAGGGTAGATATGCTTTTGTTGTAGTAAACTGGCCTACTTTTAGTCTAAGTGTAGTTGGATATGTTATTTTGTGTGGTTTTTTCTATCTTTTGGATATCATGTTAGTTTCATATACATATATATATGTATATATATATATATATATATAGAGAGAGAGAGAGAGAGAGAGAGAGAGAGAGGGAGAGAGAAAAAGAGAGACAGAGAGAGAGAGAGAGGGGGGAGAGAGACTTATTTATTAATACATATGTGTATTTTATTTTATTCTTTATTTCATTTATTTATTTATTTTCTATTTTTATTAACAATTTCAAAATTTATTTTATGTAGCTATTGTAGAGTAATGTTTATCCTGTGCACAAGTTAGTTGTTCGCTATTTCTCTCCTACAGTTTAATAGATGTTGGGGTTCTTTAAAGGATAGGATAGAAAAGTTTTCATTCAGCCATAATGTACATGGATCGTTTAGGTCCCTATGTGTACTTGCTTGTCTTACGATTTTCCATTCGACTATCGGCGAACGTCCAGTATTGGATTGCTAGTGCTGTTTTCATTCTAAAGCCTTGATTTACACACACACACGCACGCACACACACAGACATATATATATATATATATATATATATATATATATATATATATATATAATCTCAGAGGTTTAAATATCCTGTTTCCATGGATCAAATTTCTTTCAACTTCCTGGCACTGAACCCATTTTCTGATTCAAATAGGCCTCGATAGTATTTATCAGCTATTAATTTATTTGTCGATATGACACAGCTTTTAAGATTAAAGGTGATTCGTTATTGTAGGAAACGTCAATCGATTTTATAGTTTTATGAATTTGGTCAAATCGTCGTTAATGATCAATACTGTGTGTGCAATCCATTTGTCCGTGCGCCTTGTTATAGATATTTAGTGGCAGACGCTTGAAAATATCCAATAAAAGTACTAATATACATTTGCTACTTCAAAAGAAGAGGACGTATATCAACTCCCATGTTTTCGGTTTCAATTTGCAGAACGGACCGGAAATGTCCGGTGCGACGTTGAACAGTCAATTAGTATGAATATTAAATGGAACTTAATTTTTTTTTACTCTTGAGATCAGTAGCAATTATTTGTTGTTTTGTCCGAACTCCACTCGCAAGGATTAGTGTAATAATTTTATGTAAATTAGTGAATCAAATTAATTTCTTTACATTAATATTTATTCGTGATGTATTCATTATTTTTTATGAAAGGGAGCGTAAGCATTTTTAGGACCTAACTATAGCCCTACTCTTGTTATATAAAAGGGGCTGTCCATTTTTCATGTAAGTAAGGAGGCAGACTAGATAAGGTAAAATGACATTAGGAAAAGGCTAGGATCGAACCCTGTAGGCAAATATTAAAAGATAATGGATAATTAATATCCTAGGAATGTAGTCGATTGTTAATTTTTTTAGAAATAACTAAATATTATTTATGTCAGGGATGGAGCGATTACCCCCCCCTTTTATAAATAACTGGATATTAAAATGTCAGTTAAAAGAATGGACAATAACAAAGTTGAAAATGTAATGTAACAATAGGTTAAATGATACAGTTCAATTTGCGGATTTCTTTTATTTAGAGGAGGTGTGTAAATACATGTGCAAGGGCACGGGCGAATTAAAACGTGATAACACCACCTTGGGACCACACATCTGACGTCATAGACAAAGGAGATTCTCAATATATTTAGATAGGATTCGAAGTTAGATAGAGAGTCGCACTCACAGCCAGAGAGAAAGAGAGAGGGAGAGAGAGGGTAAGACGGGGAGCTAATGCCCTTAGAGGCGAAGAGTAGAAGAGTAGACCATGTAGCCATAACAGCTTGAATTCCTGAGTCATCAATCGGCCTGCTGATGAAAAAGAAATCACCATCTATATTTTGTAACTGGTTGTGTTCGTGTCGTCATTCCATCAACTGAAAGGTAAATGTGTTTTGTCTCTCATCTTGTAAACGAACTTTGTATAACCCACTCCAAATTATAAGTGAAGTATCTCCCCCTCTTATGTAAAAGAACTGTATTACATATTCCTTTAATAATGACTTCGCATCTCTCTCAGCTCTGCTATAAATGTCTCTTCCAAAATATGAATGCCATTATCCCCTGCTATATGTTGCCACTAATATGACCCCACAACGCAACAACCTTACTCAACTATAACCTGGGCTGTTTTATATTTTATTGTTTTCTATACCCCATTCTTAGTGTGGTCTGCCAGTTTCTTTTTACAAATTTCGCGGCTTCTAAATTGTAAATTGCTTCGGCATTTCCACATTATTTTATGTTAATCTTGAAGTGGTCGAACTAAGTACGGATCGAACTGACACGAAGTTTGGAAAATAAATGAATTCCCACAAGAAATAGAAAGAAATGGAATATATGGTCAGGTGGGGTCAAGACAAAGATATTTCCGTCGACATGATGAATGTCGTCACGAATATCGAAATAAACAGAGAAACAACACTTTATTGGTCATTGCACAAGTCTCACTAGCAATAATGCTGGAATAACAGAGAGAAAACTTTAATAATACCTAAGAGTGAAATAATGCATGGAAATCTTTTTTTGCTGCGCCCAAGAATAGTTAACAAAATAATTAAGAGAATATTTGTTTGTTTCTCATGCGCGAGCCATTTCTCTACAAATGAACTTAATACTTAATTCACATCTTTGAGTTATTTTCTGTAAACGTAAAAGAACGTTTAAGAAATGAAAACTTTTTAAGTAGAGAGCATAAATCTTCTGCTTGTTTTTTTTTTTTTTTTTTTGTCAGCAGAAGACATCTAAACAAACAGAAACACTATCATCCCTTCTTGAACGAAAATGACAAATTGCATTGGTATTTCGCTCAACGCAAGCAAAACAGAGCAAATTCTGACAATTATTAAAATCAATAATTACTACAATAAAACATACTTTGATTTAAAAATAAATAGATTTCAAACTGTAGATTTTATACTGAAGGAGAAACGATATAAACAGTAGGAGACGTGTAAGCAGGCCTTTTTTGGATTTAACACACGCAAGCGCCGAGGGACGTCTACATTGTTTATTTACATTTTAGCAGACTGGATTCTTGAAGCGAATGTGCTTGCATAGTTCCTTATGGAAATCGCTCCAAAGAAAGCATCATGATGCGAGGAGGTACTTACTTCAAGGTCAAGAACTATACAACGATATATTTTATTTGCGGACTGTTATCCTTATCTTTATAGTTGTTGTTGTTGTTGTTTCGCCACGTTTCGGTCAACTATTCCTCTGGCTTTCTCATAGTGGTCACACGGGACGGGATAGGCATGCTAGGTCTTTTTACTTTATCCTCAGTAATTATCAGACCTTATCAGATAGAGAAGAAGCAGATATGCTGGTCACCCTTAATTGAGCTAAAGCTAAGGTTCTTAGAGATATTCTAGCGTGGAAGTCAAAAGAAAGTGGTAGCACAGAGGAAATAATGCGTAGAACTTATATGAATCAACCAAGAGAAGAATCACAATGAACGTATGAAAACTGCTGTGATGTAAGCTTTCTCGACATGACGTGATAGTGCCAGTCCTTGCCACTATCGTGATTAAAAAGTAAGGTACTTAAATACCGCAGCTAGTGTGTTTGTATTCCCATGGGTTACTGTATTCTCAGTAACTCATTGTTGTCTCACCGTTTTGGCCAACTAATCCTGTGGCCTGCTTTGGGTAGGATTGAAACCGCTATCTTCAGACAACGCTCACCTAAAACCATACAGATTAACCACTCTATCCACTGCACTACAGACCCTGAGGGGCAATTAATGTTAGATTTGTTTCGTCTTATAAATCGAAGTTTTTGTTCTTATCTGGTCTTCCATTGTTGCATCCTTACCGAATGGTATTATATATTATGTTTTATTAGAATCTCTTAAGATGAATAATTTCTATATTTATTTATTTGTTTGTGCCGCTGTTATTTTCATCCTCATACTTGATGTTGTTTCACGACGTTTCGGCCAACTATTTTTCCGGCCTTCTTCAGATGCTTAAGCGCGACGGGATAGGTATGTTGAGTCTTTAAATAGTATCCGCAATAATTACTACTTTTAATAGTTGTTATTGTCTCTCGACGTTTTGACCAACTAATCCGCCGGCCTGCTTTATGTAGGATTGAACAGTTGGCCAAAATGTGGTGAAACAACAAATATGAAGATGAGGATGACAGTTCGCAATTAAATAAATATACAAATTATTTATCTCAAATGGGTCCAATAAAAAATTAAAGACACGAAACAACGACATATGTTTGATACATAGATTGCGACACAGTAAACAGACACACTTTCCATTTTGGTAGAAATATGGTTCGTTGAATGTGAAGACTAAAGTACATGATAAGAGAAGCAAAAGTTACAAATCTGCTTAAAGCCAACACAAAATCAAAATAGAATCTTCGCCGGGCAAGGTAAAGCGATCCAGAGATAAAATAATCCTACCAAATTATCATACCAAGATAATACTTGAATGCTTGGAAGCCATTTTTCTAGTATATAATAGTAGCACATGAAATTTAACCACAAGATTAGAAAGGATCCTGCTTCCCTAACTGTACTGACATGCAGAAGTTCAAGTGCAACGTGAACCGACATCTAGCTGCCCAAATCCCTACATAGTGCCCAAGTAGTTGCTGACCCTGATAGTAGCTCCCTACACCAAAGAGGCAATGTGCCTTGTTTGGGGTGAAAATGTAATAAAACAAACAAACAAAAAAAAAGAAGTAAAATTACCATTTGGTTTACCAAACTCTAGGAGCTACTTTAAATATCTATTGGCGAACGTCCAGTATTGGTTTGCTAGTGCTGTTTTCATTCTAAAGTCTGGGTTTACACACACACACACACACACACACACACACACACACACACACACTTATCTCAGAGGTGCGACGTTGAACAGTCAATTAGTATGAATATTAAATGGAACTTAATTATTTTTTACTCTAACTTGAGGTCAGTAGCAATTATTTGTTGTTTTGTCCGAACTCCACTGGCAAGGATTAGTGTAATAATTTTATGTAAATCAGTGAATCAAATTAATTTCTTTACATTAATATTTATTCGTGATTTATTTATTATTTTTTTATTATAATACTTGAATGCTTGGGAAGCCATTTTTCTAGTATATAATAGTAGCACATGAAATTTAACCACAAGATTGGAAAGTAAAATTAACGTTTTGTTTACCAGACTCTAGGAGCTGCTTTACATATCTACAGGTAACAGCATTTAAATGGACAACTCTACGAGCACCTTCTTCTAATGGCAGACCTTATCAGATAGAGAAGAACCAGATTTGTTGGTCACTCTTCGTTGGCTAAACCTAAAGATTTTAAAGATATTCTAGTGTAGATATCAAAAGGGGGCGGTAGCACAGTGGAGATATCACGCAGAACTTACGTCAAGCAACCAACAGAAGAATCACAATGAACTTATGAAAAACCGTTATGATAAAAGCAGTCCTTGGCACTATCGTGATCTCTTCTTCTCTTCTCTTCTTCTCTTCTCTTCTCTCTCTATATAAATAAAATGAACTCATTTTTTCCCGTGGGAATTTGACCTTAATAGGATTAAAAATCAAGATATTTCATGCAAATACATTATGCACAAACGGCAGAACAATATCTGAGGTGTGTTATAGGCTTATTAGTTCTCAAATTCCTCGATAATCTTAGATTTCTATACTTTTTCTGCTTAGAAGTCACGGCCAAAATCGGTTAAGATCAATGGAAGTAGTAAAATATTTTCTCTCTTAAAAATTCCTCCTCCCCCTGCCACCACTTAACACCGTTTGGAGATCGTTCACAGGGAACAGTTGAGAAGAGAACACCGGTTTGGCTTCGTAGTTCTATCATGTCAAGTTATTTAAAATCACTAAACTAAGCTGCAGAGCTCTGTGGCGTAGTGGTTAGGGTGCTGGACAATTCACATTATATTTTCACGTTCGCGCCGACCTACCATAGTGTTTTTTTTTTTTTTTTCCTAAACAACTGGAATGGACTTTTCTTGGTGACCGAACTGTTAACGTTGCAGATGTGTTTTTTTTTTTTTTTTTTTTTTCACACTTTATTTTCCTACTTTTACTCATGACTCCGGGTTTGATCCTTCCTACTTACCTACCATAACATTTTTTTAAACTCCTCCTCCCCCCCCCGTCCCGGAAACAAACACTCGGGCAACGCCGGGTACCCCCGCTAGTTATCTCTCTCTTCTTCTTTCTCTCTCTCTCTCTCTCTCTCTCTCTCTCTCTCTCTCTCTCTATATATATATATATATATATATATATATATATATATATATATATATATATATATATATATATATATATATATATATATATATATATATATATATATATAAAATGAACTCATTTATTCCCGTGGGAATTTGACCTTAATAGGATTAAAAATCAAGATATTTCATGCAAATTTATTATGCACAAACGGCAGAACAATATCTGAGGTTTGTTATAGGCTTATTAGTTCTCAAATTCCTCGATAATCTTAGATTTCTATACTTTTTCTGCTGAGAAGTCACGGCCAAAATCGGTTAAGATCAATGGAAGTAGTAAAATATTTTCTCTCTTAAAAATTCCTCCTCCCCCTGCCACCACTTAACACCGTTTGGAGATCGTTCACAGGGAACAGTTGAGAAGAGAACACCGGTTTGGCTTCGTAGTTCTATCATGTCAAGTTATTTAAAATCACTAAACTAAGCTGCAGAGCTCTGTGGCGTAGTGGTTAGGGTGCTGGACAATTCACATTATATTTTCACGTTCGCGCCGACCTACCATAGTGTTTTTTTTTTTGTTTTGTTTTTTCCTAAACAACTGGAATGGACTTTTCTTGGTGACCGAACTGTTAACGTTGCAGATGTGTTTTTTTTTTTTTTTTTTTTTTTCACACTTTATTTTCCTACTTTTACTCATGACTCCGGGTTTGATCCTTCCTACTTACCTACCATAACATTTTTTTAAACTCCTCCTCCCCCCCCCGTCCCGGAAACAAACACTCGGGCAACGCCGGGTACCCCCGCTAGTTAAATAATAAGGCACATACTTACCCCAGATAGTTTGTTTGTTTGTATATAATCCCACGAATATAAAGAGTTTACGATCGTACTTTTGTAGACCAAATTTGGTATCCGGTCGCTGTAATTTTATTAATAGATTCGAAAAACTATCGATATGAATTATTACTTATAAATAAGATTGCTGATATGACACAGCAATCAAGACTAAAATTGATTGGTTCTTTGTGAATATCGAATTGCATTTATAGATTTATGGATTGGGTCAGATTTAAAAGCGAAATTCTTAGTAATATAAATTAGAATGTTCTTCAAATATTGTTTGAAACGTCTGAAGGAATTAACATTAATGGTTATAAAAGATAACTCAAATCCAATATCACCAATCTACAATTAATTAAATTCTTTCTTGAATCAAACCATGTTTGATACAAATAAAGTTTAGTCTATGCTTGTAATACACTACTAGTTTTAGAGTAATCGCTGTTATATATTTGCATATATATATATATATATATATATATATATATATATATATAATAAATAAGTTGTAGGGGTACTATGTAGGGAGTTTAGCAGCAAGATGTATCTTCACATTACACTTAAACTTCTGGATATCAGTACAAAGTGGTGGCTTTGTAGAGATACAGGATCCTTTTAGGCGTATGTAACTTTCTTGCACGGTATAGAAGGCCCATCGTCTTTACAGCAGTATTAGTAATAATCTCGATTTATCTATTCCAACTCATGTTTCCTGTGAAGTTAAGCCAAGGAACTTGAAGGAAGTCCTTTCATGTAAAGTATCTCTAGTCACAGCTATTAGTGGTTGATAAGGTTTCATGTAATTATTAAAGGAAACGAGCTTAGTCTTGGCAGAAACCCGAAGATTTAATAGGCCATCCAAACCCGAGCAAAAAATAAAAAATAAGTAATAATGATACACGTCGACAGCAGTATAAAAGATATATATATATATATATATATATATATATATATATATATATAGAGAGAGAGAGAGAGAGAGAGACTTGTTACTAATATACTGAATTTTACTGGGTTTGTATAATTCAGTAAATCTTCATATACCAATAAATTTTAAGCCAAAAAGAGATGACTTAAATTGTAAGCTACAAAATTATCATATTTCATAATTGAACATTCATATACTGTATTAATAAGACCAAGACTTCAAAGAATGGTTGATAGCCACAAAAAGTATAATTCATTGTTATCTATAATTGTTTCAAGACTAATTGGACGAATTCAAACATTATTGCGTTTGAAAATTTTCCCATAACCAGCCTCTCTTCAGACTTTTGGTTGCTATCAATTCTTTCTTTGAAGTCTTAGGTTTGTATATATATATATATATATATATATATATATATATATATATATATATATATATATATATATATACATATATATAACGATGTTTAGTCTCCTGTGAATTTTCTTCTTTTTTTTTTCTAAAATTATATTGTCATGCATTTTTTCTTTGTAAGCAAAAACTTCTGTTTTTCTTAGCAGTACAGGGTGACACGATGAAAGTGTCGCCTTAAAAAACCAACACTACAGTTTTATTTTTTAAAAATATTAAAAAATCAATTCGAGTAACTTGATTATGTAGTAGAGCTGACATCTATTAATGTAGACGCATTCAGCCTCAATCATCGCCTTAATACGGGTCAAGAACTGGGAGCATGGCTTTTCCACAAGGACCGGCAGGAACTAGGCCAATAAAATATATTATTTCTGCATAATTTTTCAAAAAATCTTCCGAAATTTTCATATGCTGAACGTGCGGTTTGTAAAGAAAAAAAATAATAATTGGATCTTGGAATATAGTTATACAGTTATTCTTTTAGTTATGATTAGTTGTTACATTAAAAAAAATATTGAGCTTCTAACAAAACGGATTGGTATACACAAACAGTTAAATATAATTGGAAAAAAAGTTTACAAAACACAAAACGAATATTTATATATATGAGTGTTATGGTCAGCAATGTTTCTTTGAAATCGGATTTTATGAATCCAGTAACAAACAAGCAATGTAGTCACGTCAATCGCAGGTGCGACTTAGGAATCGTCTTTCCCGTTGATAAAAGGCTTAACAGAACATCACTGTTCATATACGCCAACAGAGATAAATCGAGGTAACAAAATTAAAATTTCGTAATCTTGATTTAGCTTTGTTGATCGAGGTGCGAATCTTGTAAGCTAGCCTTTTCATTTTTTTTACTTTATTTAAAATTTATCATTTTAAATAAATTCATGCATCTGGCAGTGTTCTTAGTAAGGTTTTGCATTGCAATGCTTTCGATAAGTAGCGATAATCCATAATCGAAACAAAACAAAAAAAAATCAGACGAAAGAAGGAACAGTCGACTTTGACCAAAATTAACACCTTATAATCTCTTATGAGTGCAATTAAATGTTCTATTACGACACACACCGATTAGCGCATCATATAAAATCAGCAGTATGTTCTTTGGTATGACAGGGGTGCGTCTGAAATTAATGTTTCTGTGTAAAGCACAATTGAACAATGATACTTGACCGTTTCGTTTTAAATTTAAATTTAAGCCCTTTTCACCTCACGAGCAACAAGACCAGACATATAAAATCTACAGTCGTTTCTTTTATATGACAGGGATGCGTTCGAAATGAATGTTTCTGCTTAGAATACAATGTAAGCATGATACTTGACTTTAAACTTTAATTCAAGCCATTATGTATAAAAATAATTTCATACAATCAGGATTGGTTATTCGTATTATTTGAATTCATCGAACTACTGTACTCAACTTGAGTGTGATTTTCACAACGTTTCGGTCGATGTAGCCTCCGACCTTCTTCAGAATACCAGTAGGCCGTATAGGTGTGTAACTTGCTGTAATGTTGTACAAGTTGTCTGTGTTTTTCAGGTGGTCTAAGGTCCTTGTTGTTACCGAGGATTTGTGACAGCTTCCTTTCCGTTTTCAAGGTCGGATTCTTTTTAAATTTACAGTAGCCACCAAATTCTATGAAATCTGGCAATTTGTTGGAATATTCTGCTCTATCCATTACCACCGTTACATTGCCTTTGTCTGCTGGTAGTATTATGATATTACTGTCACCACGCAGTGACTTGATATCCAATACTTCTTCCTTTGAGAGGCTCCATTTTGGAGGCTTTGAATTCTCGAGTGATTGTCTCTCTTTTCACCTTAGTTCATCTTGTGCTTCGGGTTTATTCAAGGCTGCCTCCCTTATTGGAGCTCTCATATCTAAGTATGGAATCTGCTTTATGGTTGTGGCGAAGTTGAGACCTTTGTATAACACTGATTCCTCAGAGGGAGTTAGCTGACGTTTGCTTTGGTTGACAATGGCTCTTATTTGTGAATGGTGGGGCCTGGAGTCTTACGTCTTTAGCCTTTAGATTTTCCAATATTTTTATTTGGCGAGACTTAACCTACTTAAATTCTTTCTCAGAGGATATATCCAGGTATTCTTGAATGCTGGTTTTGTCATCAGTTCGAGATATACGCTCCAGGAATGGGGTAGGGTTGTTTGAAATTTCGGTCTGCAATTGATGTTATTTCAACCGACTGTTGTAGATTCTGTCTGAGACGAGTTCATGCCCAACTCGTTTTGCGATCCTTTGTGTATATCTGAAGCTAACTGGTAATTTCTACGCTAAGCCTAGTGGTACTAGCTTAAGATCACGGCACCGGCATAGGAATATGAAGAGGTTAGTAATCCTTGCCAGTTTTTTTGTAGAGTTTTTCGATTTGTTTCCATTTTTGTATTATTTCGAGTCCGTACCGAATTGATATGCTATTTCTGAATTGTGGTTATTCGTATTGTTTGGATTCATCAGACTACTGTTCTCATCTTGGGTTTGATTTTCACATCGTTTCAGTCGATGTAACCTCCGACCTTCTTCAGGTGTATCATGTTGAACTTGGGAATGTTTCTGTCGAAATCGGTAATTTGGACGAAATTTCGAGCCGAATCCTTTTACTTCACGGGGGATAGCATGCTCTTGTTCCGTCAGCCATGTCTGGATAGAGGTCCTAAGTAATTTGCAATTTACAAAGACCCGTGGCACAGAAGTTTGAGTACTTTGAAAAATCAATTATAAAAAATAGAGCAGGCAATCAATCGATTTGATTGACAAATAGAGGATTTCGCCGATTTCGATGCATTGAAAGTTTGGACATTTCGTTCACTCTCATTCAATCCCAGACAATGTCTGGTCTTCCTGCTAGTATATATATATATATATATATATATATATATATATATATATATATATATATATATATATTCTCTCTTCTTACTGTTAGGTCCCATTTGACTAGGGACAGACTTCTCTTTGGACTACTGCACTGCCCGGAAAAAAACAAAAAAACAATTTTCTTTATTTCAGCTGTTTTGTAAACTTTCCAATCGGATTTTTGAAAACTTTCCAATCGGATTATATGCATCGTCACGCTGAACTTATTTTGGAATACATTCTATCTAAAGAACTTTTTTGTATTTTGGATCAACTCTAGAGGAGTTTCATTTAAGCTGAAATATTATGCGCCGTTTGATTTTATATTGTTTTTTTTACGTATCCAATATATTTTTAATTTTCTTTTATTTGGCAATTTATAACTAGAATAAATTGCGGTTTCACTTAATGCCTTACCTAGCAAATTATAGCATTGCTACAAATATAATTTACTGATTTCTTTATGTCCTCTGACGAGAAGAATAATAAGAATAGCATTCTTTGAAACTCTGCGGAATAAAGACTTTTTAAATTGTTTTTTTGAGTATTCAGTCGAACAATAAATTTTATTGTAAAGTTACTCTTGCAGTTTTAATTTTCTTTCTCTTATATATATATATATACACACACATGCATATATATATACATACATACACATACACACACAATATATATATATATATATATATATATATATATATATATATATATATATATATATACTAGCATTTCAGCCCGGCTTTGCCCGGGTGTTTGGAGGTGTATGTTGAGAAAAAAAAAAGAAAAGAAAAAGCGGTCAATTTTTTTAAACTTTGACCCCTATTATGTCGCCTTAACATTTATTGTTTTGGACTTAAATCAAGTTATTAAGTTATATCCATGTCCAAGGAACCTATATCTAAAATTTCAAGTGTTTAGACCCACAATTGGCGAAGGAGTTTGGTAGAATTTTCAAAGGTCAAATCGTTGAACTTTGACCCCTTGCTTGGGTGTTTGGAGGTGTATGCTGTGCAAAAAAAGCAAAAAAAAAAAACCCCAAAAAATGGTTAATTTTTTAAAACTTTGACCCCTATTATGACCCCTTAAAATTTATTGTTTCGGGCTCAAATCACTTTATTAAGTTAGATCCATGTTCAAGGAACCTATATCTAAAATTTCAAGTGTCTAGACCCAAAATTGTCGGAGGAGTTTGGTAGAGTTCTTAAAGGTCAAATCGTTGAAATTTGACCCCTTAACAGCCAAATTTCTGGCTGACACCCGTCACATCGATTTTCCCAAATCTCAGTACCCGGTATTTAAAATTTCGAGTCTATAGACTAAAAATTGACAAAGTTATTGCGTAGGGAAATGTACACAGACAGACAGACACACACACACACATACAGACAGACAGACAGACACGTTCACTTTTATAGATATATAGATATACAGTGATCCTTCACGTTAATGGCCTGTTTATTGTTTAGTAATCGTCAGTACCCCTTTTACTTCTCCAAGTCACGCGGATTCTCATCGTTCTTAAATGTGTCTTCTCTCAAGCGAAATTCCCCTGGACTCCTCCTCCGCAAACATTTAAGACAAGCCTTTAACAAATTATGAAGAACAGGTCGTTGAAGCATGACCCAACCGCTACAGGAGACAAAAACACCCATTTCAATATTTATGTCCCCCCCCCAAAAAAAAGAAGCCAAATCCCAACCCTCCGCATATGTCAACAAGGAAGAATACTCTATTTTCGCTGGTGGTTTCTTCACGATCATAAACTAACTGAACATATGGCTGAAAGATTTCGATCCCCCTCCCGATTCTTTTTTTCTTTCTTGTTTTTCGTATTCTACGCTGCTAAGAGTTTAATGTGTTTTATGGAGTTGTTTGTTTTTATTAGGTCAGAAGAGATTAAATCAGCGAGGTAATAAGGATTAAGTCTGTTCAGTGTAGGGTTTGTCTCCTTAACTCTACGATGGTCACACCCCTACTAGTTTTATGAGAATAATAATTTTTAGAGTTGCGAATGGCTTATAAACCTAATAAATAAACGCCTATATGCCTGTCTGTATGCGTGTCTCCATATTTTCAAACACTATCTCCACCGAAACTAAAAGTCGCAGTACGGTGCTAGGGACCCCAAATGCTTGAATTTTTTTACGAGGCGTTCTTTAAGGTTTTTTTTTTTTTGCCGGTTAAAATTGATTTTAAGAGGTTAAAAAAGGTCAAAATTGAAAAAAAATGTTTAATATTCTGTACATTAATCTTAGTTTATTTTTAATTTTTAATTATAAATCTGTTTGTGTACGTGTCTCGTTGGTACAGTGGCGACGTCAACAGTTTTGAATGTTTCGGTTTCGATTCTAGCTGATGGCTCCTAAAATCTTTTTTTAGAAACTTTTGAATTCACGACTCTATAATAATATATACGAAATCTGGACAAATTAAAATATCATATTTAAGCATATTTTACGCACGGGTAAGACACCCCCCTCCGTCAATATATATATATATATACATATATATATATATATATATATATATATATATATATATATATATATATATATATACTAATAGAAGTACTCGTCGTTGACTGGGTTTAAAAACAGCCTACAGAAAAGTGATTGTGATTGATAAAAGTATGATAGTTTTTTTTTTCATTTTCTATTTCCATACTTTGGTGGACAGGCGCAAACGCAGACACCACAATGTTTATGAACCACCGTTCTGCCAGATCAAACATACCAATTCCTGGTCCTCGATACATCTTCTATCATTATATGTAATAATTTTTTTTTAAATAGTCAACCATATAGGAGCCTATTCGTGACCACACACACACACATACACACACACAGACGTTCAGCTTTATATTATATATATATATATAAGAACAATTATTATTTAATTATAATTATCAAGCGCCATTAAGAATTCTTAAGAAGCAGTAAACTAGCGTTTATGCAATATTCCCGATTTCCTGTCCATAAAACGCCTTGGATTATCTCATGTCTGTGCCTAACCCTAACCCTAACCCCAACCCCAACCCTAACCTTTACCCCAACCCTAACCCTAACCCTAACCCTAACCCCAACCCTAACCCCAACCCTAACCCTAACCCTAACCCCAACCCTAACC
>NC_136515.1:69085105-69152605 GCF_053919585.1 Euprymna scolopes | reverse complement strand
CCCAACCCTAACCCTAACCCCAACCCTAACCCCAACCCCAACCCTAACCCCAACCCTAACCCTAACCCTAACCCCAACCCTAACCCTAACCCCAACCCCAACCCCAACCCTAACCCCAACCCTAAACCCAACCCTAACCCTAACCCTAACCCCAACCCTAACCCTAACCTCAACCCTAACCCTAACCCTAACCCATCAAACGCCTTGGATTATCTCATGTCTGTGCCTGAATTGTGTGTTCATAAATTATTAATTTTTTTCCTTTTCGTTCCAATTCTTTGGTGACTCGGAAGTAAAGGCTATGCAAATGGGGTCATCGTGGCTGGGTTCGAATCTCCCATCCCAGCCGGCAGGAATTGTCACTTTCTATACTGACGATTCCGGAAGCATGAAACACTAGTGTCTATCGGTATAAAAGATTACTTACTATTTATTTATAATTACACATATATATTTACTTATTTATAAATATATTCAGGTATATGTATATTGTATATTTACAGAGCGCAAAACTCGTACCCAGAAAACTCGTCCTTTTTTGCTAGGTAGGAATGCTTGTCCCTTATTGAATAAATATCGACTAAAAACACATTTTAGGACCGTTCTTAGAGAAAAAAAAGAGAATACACATCCCATAATATTAAAACAACTATATATTTTTCACTCTTGTTTTAAAAAAATAAACTTGATCGCGGGGTCAGGACACGAAAAACGAAGTCATATATTTATTTTAGAAGATACTTTAGTGTTAACACTTTATATGTTATTAAATAATAATAAAATAATTGCTAAGAAAACACTTACGTATTATCAAAAAAAGCAATTATTTTATTTAGAAGAATTAATTCTTATGCTATTACGAAACAGTAAAAAAGAAAACACGGTACTTATGCAATTTTGGTACTTATGCAATTTTGGTACTTATGTAATTTTGGTACTTATGTAATTTTGGTACTTATGTTACATATAGGGGTTTCATTAAAAGAGAGTCTTAGGAAGGGATGCTTATTAAAAGCACAGTCTTAGAGAGAGAGAGAGAGAGAGAGAGAGAGAGAGAGAGAGAGTAAGTTGTAAGAGACTTAGAGAGATAGTTCATGTTATGAGAGATTCTTATATATTGAATGGTCATACTTTAGATGTGTAGAAGAAGAAGAAGCTCTTTGAGTGAAGACATAGTGTTCAGACAGTTCGGACATTGTGTAGACATGATGATGTTGAGACGTGTATGTAAAGACATATAACACAAATATATAATACAATTGGACTTTACCTTTTTGTAAGAATCATAAGACAAGGCGAGCTTTACAAAACACATAATGGTTTATTCTTCACGCGGCCGTATTTCCATCACCAAGAATTCAAAGTCTCACATTTTTTCCTTGAAGTGACGTCTCGCTCCTAGACGCCTGACTGTCTCTCTCCGAGTTTCTTTACTCTGACTGACTAACTCTAAAGTTTTTTCTCTATTCCTAGAACTTTCTATTTTCCGTGACGTCATACACATGTTAAAACGTGTGCCTTCTTTCACGTGTCCTGGACATACGTGTCAAAAACTTTTCCTATTTCTACAAAAGGAATTTTAACCTATATTCAATGTTAAAAATATTATCTTATAAGCTGCATTCTTTCAATTTAAAATTTCATAAGAAACTTGATAGTTAACATTCTTTCCTTGAAATATTTATCTATATTCTAAAAAAATGTTTTTTTTTTACATTTTTAAATTCTCACACGTAATCTATTTCTAAACTAGATTACGAGGTTCGAATTTCGCCTATGCCATTTCATTTTAATTTTAAACTAAATTCTCCATTTTTATACATACATGAAAAGGGGACAGCCCTTATCATGTAACACTTATGTAATTTTGGTACATATGCAATTTTGGTACCGTGCTGAAATAATAACGTTATTATTTCTAAAGCCATTCTTAACATGTGGAGAAGAGGGTATCGTTTAAAAGTCAATTCGGGGGCACTTCTGCAGTATGCAGACGGCGGCTATTGTAAGAGTGCGCTAGCTCCAATTGCTGCTTGGTCAAATAACGCGGCAAATAAGTAACAAACAAGATTGTTTTCCGAACAGAAAAATATTTGAAAACCAAAACATTTATTGTATAAAAATGTATTAATATATATTTGTAAAACATTTATTGTATAAAAATGTATCAATATATATTTGTAAAACATTTATTGTATAAAAATGCATCAATATATATTTGTAAAACATTTATTGTATAAAAATGTATCAATATATATTTGTAAAACATTTATTGTATAAAAATGTATCAATATATATTTGTAAAACATTTATTGTATAAAAATGTATCAATATATATTTGTAAAACATTTATTGTATAAAATGTATCAATATATATTTGTAAAACATTTATTGTATAAAGATGTATCAATATATATTTGTAAAACATTTATTGTATAAAAATGTATCAATATATATTTGTAAAACATTTATTGTATAAAAATATATCAATATATATTTGTAAAACATTTATTGTATAAAAATGTATCAATATATATTTGTAAAACATTTATTGTATAAACATGTATCAATATATATTTGTAAAACATTTATTATATAAAAATGTATCAATATATATTTGTAAAACATTTATTGTATAAAAATGTATCAATATATATTTGTAAAACATTTATTGTATAAAAATGTATCACTATATATTTGTAAAACATTTATTGTATAAAGATGAATCAATATATATTTGTAAACCATTTATTGTATAAAAATATATCAATATATATTTGTAAAACATTTATTGTATAAAAATGTATCAATATATATTTGTAAAACATTTATTGTATAAAAATGTATCAATATATATTTGTAAAACATTTATTGTATAAAAATGTATCAATATATATTTGTAAAACATTTATTGTATAAAAATGTATCAATATATATTTGTAAAACATTTATTGTATAAAAATGTATCAATATATATTTGTAAAACATTTATTGTATAAAAATGTATCAATATATATTTGTAAAACATTTATTGTATAAAAATGTATCAATATATATTTGTAAAACATTTATTGTATAAAAATGTATCTTTGTAAAACATTTATTTTATAAAAATGTATCAATATATATTTGTAAAACATTTATTGTATAAAAATGTATCAATATATATTTGTAAAACATTTATTGTATAAAAATGTATCTTTGTAAAACATTTATTGTATAAAAATGTATCAATATATATTTGTAAAACATTTATTGTATAAAAATGTATCAATATATATTTGTAAAACATTTATTGCATAAAAATGTATCAATATATATTTGTAAAACATTTATTGTATAAAAATGTATCAATATATATTTGTAAAACATTTATTGTATAAAAATGTATCAATATATATTTGTAAAACATTTATTGTATAAAAATGTATCAATATATATTTGTAAAACATTTATTGTATAAAAATGTATCAATATATATTTGTAAAACATTTATTGTATAAAAATATATCAATATATATTTGTAAAACATTTATTGTATAAAAATATATCAATATATATTTGTAAAACATTTATTATATAAAAATGTATCAATATATATTTGTAAAACATTTATTGTATAAAAATGTATCAATATATATTTGTAAAACATTTATTGTATAAAAATGTATCAATATATATTTGTAAAACATTTATTGTATAAAAATGTATCAATATATATTTGTAAAACATTTATTGTATAAAAATGTATCAATATATATTTGTAAAACATTTATTGTATAAAGATGTATCAATATATATTTGTAAAACATTTATTGTATAAAAATGTATGAATATATATTTGTAAAACATTTATTGTATAAAAATGTATCAATATATATTTGTAAAACATTTATTGTATAAAAATGCATCAATATATATTTGTAAAACATTTATTGTATAAAAATGTATCAATATATATTTGTAAAACATTTATTGTATAAAAATGTATCAATATATATTTGTAAAACATTTATTGTATAAAAATATATCAATATATATTTGTAAAACATTTATTGTATAAAAATGTATCAATATATATTTGTAAAACATTTATTGTATAAAAATGTATCAATATATATTTGTAAAACATTTATTGTATAAAAATATATCAATATATATTTGTAAAACATTTATTGTATAAAAATGTATCAATATATATTTGTAAAACATTTATTGTATAAAAATGTATCAATATATATTTGTAAAACATTTATTGTATAAAAATGTATCAATATATATTTGTAAAACATTTATTGTATAAAAATGTATCAATATATATTTGTAAAACATTTATTGTATAAAAATGTATCAATATATATTTGTAAAACATTTATTGTATAAAAATGTATCAATATATATTTGTAAAACATTTATTGTATAAAAATGTATCAATATATATTTGTAAAACATTTATTGTATAAAAATGTATCAATATATATTTGTAAAACATTTATTGTATAAAAATGTATCAATATATATTTGTAAAACATTTATTGTATAAAAATGTATCAATATATATTTGTAAAACATTTATTGTATAAAAATGTATCAATATATATTTGTAAAACATTTATTGTATAAAAATGTATCAATATATATTTGTAAAACATTTATTGTATAAAAATGTATCAATATATATTTGTAAAACATTTATTGTATAAAAATGTATCAATATATATTTGTAAAACATTTATTGTATAAAGATGTATCAATATATATTTGTTAAACATTTATTTAAAAGTCTGCGTAAAAAATATGATTTTAATAAAATAATTTTGGGTACTTCACGGGGAATGTGGACCCTGCGTAAACGGTGTTTTTATTTTATGATTGCTCCCCCAAACTCTTTTGCTTCACTTTCTTCGCATATATCTCATAAACTTTATTTTTAATCGCGCGTGTATTTATTATATTGTTTAATTTTTTTTTATTTGGTTAAATTTGATTCATACTTTTATTTCCTGCTTGTTTTCATTTTTATTTTTTTATTTTATTATTTTCTCCACTAAGTGTTATTTTTTTGTTACTTGGCCTTCGGGACAAGATCAAAGTGTAGTATCTGTTCTTCAGATGCTGCACTTCTATTTCTTGTTCTCTTTCGGTGGAGGAGAAATCCTTCACGACTGAGACAATTTTTATTTTTGTACCTTTTCTCCACGTTAAAAAAACGACCCTGGAGTCTAACTCTGTCCCGTGGGGAGGCATAGTAAATAGATACAATATAAACATCTCGGAATTTCTCTGTTAAAAGTGGGTTATTTATTTTATTTATGGATTATACTTCCAAAATAAACTATTACAGTTGTTTTAAAAGTAATAGAAATATATATATATATATTTTTAAAACATTAATTGTATAATTTTCTCCACTAAGTGTTATTTTTTTGTTACATTATTTTGTCATATATCAAATAATGCTTTTGCCTCTCCCCCTCCTTTTTTGGCCTCAAATAGTATCTTCAAAATTTTTCGTGATTAAATAAACCAAAGAAAATCTTTTGCGAATGCGCTTTGAGGGAGCAATCATTAAATAAAAACACCGTTTATGCAAGATCCACGTCCCCTGTGAAATACCAAAATTTCTAAATAAAATATTTGTTTTATTTTTTGATAATACAAGGAGTGTTTTCCTGTTTTGTTTTTTTCGTAATAACATAAGAAATTTTAAATACTAAAGTAATTTTTTAATAAAAATATAGTTTCGTTTTTCGTGTCTTCCGTTCGGTTTCGTTACATAATCAATCGTATCCACTTCTGGTAGCTTGATTTTTTTCCGAATGTAATGTTATGACCCTTTAGGCTGTGATAATAGCGTAGTATCTGTTAACTGTGGCAAGCGGGGTCAATGGTCTAACCATTATTATTATTGTTATTGTATTCTTATTAATTGATTTGAGCGACAGATGGTCGCTGGATCAGTTATTATGATTAGAAGAATAAACAATTAAATTGGTGAAGAAATGATTGACGTGTTGATCGCAAAAGGAATGTGAAAATAGAAAATATATGTAAACATTATTTTGGGGTTTTAAATAAACAAATAACTATTTGTGGACATTAGGTTGGTCTGAGACACGTAATTAGGTAACGCAAGAGAACACGTGATGTAGTTAGTTTTGGAGAGATACAGAGAGATGAGGTTTGACCACCAGAGCGTACAGACGTCTAGGCAGGGGTGAACAGACAGCTAAAGAGTTGTTTTAATGGTTTCACAAATAAGAACAGATGGAAGATACAGAAGAACTCTTCAAGAAAACAAAAGGCTTGAAGCATATATTATTCTTCTTACATAGGAACTGTAAAAATATCCCGTGTGATAAGTCTGATACAACATTATTCAGTTTACACGTCAATATCATGTGGTCCTGGCTATACAACATACATACGATTTATACGTTTATTATTTGTCTGTTAAAAGAACAATATCTTACATCCACTAGATTACACATTACACGTTTTAATATATCATCTCCTCCAATATAAACCAATATACGACACGAGCAGTTATCTTGGACATTACCTAAAAATATACAAATTTATTTTCTTTTGGAGGGGGGGCTCGTTTTAAAATTATATCTACCTCAGTATTTTATATATTTTCTATTTTTGAGCGATTATCGAGAGTACTAAGACGTTTTCCACTCTTGTCGGACATTTTTTGTTCAAAAGTAACACTCGACATTACTTGTTCTTTTGAATATATAAACTCTTTAAAATAAGTTGAACCACCAAAAATTGTCCAAGCTAAATAGAAAGTGAATACTTACAAAAATGAATTTTAATTTTTTTAAAACAACAGTAAACAAGTAAAAAAAAAACTTTTTTTTAATATTATGGGATGTGTATTCTCTTTTAAAGAAAATATCTTCTTCAAGAACGGTCATGAAATGTGTTTTCAATTGGTATTTATTCAATAAAAGACCAGTGTTCATATCTAGCAAAAAGGGGCAAGTTTTCCGGGTATGAGTTTTCAGGGTACGAATTTTCCGGGTACGGGTTTTCTGTGTACGAGTTTTCCGTGTACCGGTTTTCCTAAATCCATGTATATATTAGTATTTGGAGGATTAATCGGAATCGAGAATCGGAATAATCGGAAGATTTGGTAGTATCGAAATCGGAAAAATTGATGCCTTTTTTCCGATGGCAAAACGATTCTTTTAATGGAATTTTTTTATTCGATTTTATTTCAAGTAAAATCTTCTATTGGGAACATTAATGATAAAATAATAAATATTCATTGATTTTAAATTATCAGTAAAGCTAAAATCGAAAGATCATCCTTCACAATTGTATTTTGACATGGTAAGGGTTATGATTTAGGTTTTAAATAATGATATAAGGAGTGAGTAAGGCAAAGGGGGGGTTACAAGAATGAGTTAGGCAAAGAGAGATGCAGCAAAAAAAAAAAAATATATATATATGTATATATACAGGGTGTCCACAAAGTCTGTCTACATAATCTACAGGATGCTTCCACCCTGTATATGTATGTAACATTTTAGCATTATTTACTCTATGTATATGATATCTTATAGAAATAAAAAGCTAGTGTTTACACAGTGCTTTTACTACTAATATATATATATATATATATACATATATATATATATATATATATATATATATATATATATATATATATAGGTGTGTGATTTCAGCTATGTGTACATATACAGAGTGGAACGGTAAAATTGTCACCCTAAAAAAGACAAGATTATAGTTAAGGTTTTCTCTTGTTTTTTTTTTTTTTTTTTTTTTTAATTTTTAATCCTTATATAATTAAATTCTCTTTTGTAATTATAAACTTTTTTAAGAATCGGATCATGTAGCTGCTAAATCTGCGATTGGTTAAATTTAGTTTCTTTATTTCCGGGGACAAACGGGATTCTTTATTTTTTTTCCTCCTTTTTTTTGTTACTCAGTGTTTCTGATATATATATATATATATATATATATATATATATATATATATATATATTTTTTTTTTTTTTTAACGATAAATACGGTTAAATCGTGGCTTCTCCTCGAAGCTCATTTTTATTTACTTAGCAAGTCGCCCATAATTTATTTGGACGCATATAACATTTTTTTTATCTCCGTACATGCATGTTTCAAGGCAACTACCTCTCGTCAGCGTAGCTTGATTTTTCTAGGAATCGAACTCCAGACCATGTGTATCACAGTCCGGCGCGTTAACTGTTCCGCCACATACATACATACATACATACATACATACATACGTACGTATAGAGACAGACAAACAGACAAAAGTTTGCTTGCACGTATATAGATTACCACTCTTATTCGTTGTCGCCATATTGTTTATTTTACGTCGAAACTCATCCAATCAGTCAATTAGTGGAACGCGCGTTTTAGGACCAGCAAAAATGGCGTCGTGACACGCGCTTTTTTCCCGCCTACTTAGTTTGCCGTTTCCCCGAACGAGAATTGTGGATATGCAATTTAGTTAATGGTTTACTGATGCTCCATGCCCGAATGGCACTGGTCGCCGTGGTGATGTCGAAGAGTTCAAAGCACCATGCATTCATTATTCGACATGAGACAGTGTACATTTTTTGAAAGATATTTCTAGTTGGGGAATTCGAGACATAGGTACAACTTATGTTAATGATACATTCTCGTTTTAATTTTATTTCTTGGCTTTTCTTGCGTCGTCTGAATTTCCAATATCTATTATTACAAGGAGACGACAACTAATGGCAACCAGAGAGAGACAGAGAGAGAGAAAGAGAGAGAGAAAGAGAGCGAGAAATAGAGAGAGAGAGAAAGAGAGAGAAAAAGAGAGAGAGAGAGAAAAAGACAGAGCAATCACATTCGTTCACTGGCTATCAATTTTTCCTTACGACATTTATGCCTCGTCGGTATATCTTTCTTTCCTACTTATATAACAGTTATCTACGTATACGTATATGGGATATAAATAAATGATTAAATATTGTATATGTATATGTATTGCATATTCAAGCAACCTTGAATCTGGTCAGTATTAAATGGATGACCATTTGGGACTTCCAGGTGCAGTATGTGCTCTCCGCTTATCTCGGCATTGTTTCCAGTCATCCTGGACTTCTCCTGTCCACTGAACTCAAACAGTTTCGATTTAGGAGAGGTGTGGTTGTGATTGCGCAACCCTTGCCTCACAATTACACGCACAGTTGGCTCTATAGGGGGTATCCTTTGTCTTTCAAGAATAAACGGTGGCATGTAATATATATATATATATATATATAATTTTAAATTATAAATAATTATTATTAATACATGCAGACACTAGTGTTTCATGTTTCAGCAATCATTACTGCAGAAAGTGATGACTGTCGCATCCCACAAGAGCTTTACCACTGTCACACGCCGGTGCCCTTCTGCTTGCGTTGGTGGAAAGAGTCAGTCAAAGACAACACCAGCGTAGCTCTTCCGGTACCGAAAGAAAACCTCTCAGCACGGTCTGATTTGTTCCTTTTCTATCTGTCTATCTGTCTGTCTATCTGTCTGTCTGTCTGTCTGTCTCTCTTTATCTATCTATCTATCTATCTATCTATCTATCTCTCTCTATATATATGCATATATATGTGGGGGGTATACAGATATATAAAAATATATGACATATAAAAAATTGCTGCACTTATCCGTGTAAAGCTTTATATTTTTGCTGCAATGTATAACTATTGCAGACAACCTCACAGACTGCTCCCTCAGCTAGATCTGTTTCTGTGTGGATTTGAAAGATGCCCAGGCACTGCCCGACGATGAACCTAAAGATGGAGTGAAACGCTATGATAAAGCGCCTTTGATAGTAGTGGGGTGAGACAGTAGCATAGTGATATTTATGTGATCATTGAAGCATTAAGTAAGTACAATTTTTTGTCATACATAGATTCGTATCTATAAGTTAAAATTTCCTTTTTATATGTCTTCTTACATATAATGTATTCGGATGTAAAATACGGTTTCTCCCTTTCCTTTAATTTTCTTATCATTGTGTTTTTCCTGGGGATGGGGCATTCTACCGGGTCCAAAACATTCTCCGATTTAGTTACTTCAACCGACAGATTTTTTTAATATTCTAACTGTCCCTTTAAGTGATATTGTTTGTATTTCTCTTGCATTTGGTTCACCGGGTATATTCGCCAGACAGATTTTGAAATTCTTTTTCATTAGCCCAGATGCTCCTATAATGACTGGTATGATTGATATCTTCTTAAGATGTCAGTTTCTTTTCATGTCGTACATAAGTCCTTAGGAGTTTGTTAATTCTCCCGCTCTGCTCTGTTAAGGCCAATATCATTAGGGGCGCTCACTTCAACTAGGGTTGCAACTTTCTCCTTCCTGTCCCAAATCATTATGTCAGGCTTAATAGCCCCATTTTCTAGGATTGAAGCTGTAGGAATTTCGTAGTCATAGTGGATGGTGTATGACGGCTATATATAGACGTGCTTTTGGGTAGGTATGTTACATGGAAAAAGGGCCGTCCCCTTCCCATGAAAATAAAAATATTATTAGATAAGTTAATATGAGATTAGGATAAGCCTAGAATCGAACCCTGTAGGCTAAGTTAAGAAATAGAATGTTAGAAATTAAGTCTATTGCTATTTCTTTTAGAACTCTGAATATTAAATATGTCAGTAAAAGAATTAAGGAATGTTTTGTTTGTCAAAAGTGTGTTGGACAAACATATGTAAAGTCACGTAAAATTGGTCCCGTTTTAAAAACACACTTCTGAAGTAATAGACAAAGGACATTTCTCCATATTATGGATTCGGATTTTGAGCAGCCAGAAGAGACCCAGTCGGGCAGTTGAGTTGGGAGTTGAGGGTTGGAGAGTTGAGACTCAGTTAGTTAGTCAATTGATCCCTTGGAAGCGAAGGGAGAACATTTTGACTATGTAGATTCAAATTTGAATTTCTGACGTCATCGACCGGCCGATCAGATGAATAAGACAATAATCACTGTGTTTTGTAACTGTTGTTTTGTGTCATCCTTCACGAACGGAAAAGGTAATGTGTTTATCATCTTATAATGAACATTGTGTAACTCTTCTAAGATTATGTATCTTCCCTCCTCTATGTTAAGAACTGTGCATCATATCACCCTCTTATCGGTACATGTAAAGAAGAACAACCCCCTGTCTGATGTAAATGTCATCATCCTGCAATATGTAAGAACTGTAATATAAATGTCTTATCTCCATCTTCATCACTATCGTCATGTCGTTATTACATGTACCCGTTATAAGTCCCCAATATGAACTTCTGTCATCTCCAATATGAACCCGTACTACACAACAGGTAAATCGTAGGTGCTTATATATGTGTTTCTGTGTATGTATATGTACATGTATTCGCATTCATGCGTATCTTTTTACTTATTTATATATACTAGCATTTTAGCCCGGCGTTGCCTGGGTGTTTGGAAGTGTATGTTGAGCAAAAAAAAATAATAATAAAAAGCGGTAATTTTTTTAAAACTTTGACCCCTATTATAGTCTCTTGACATTTATTGTTTTAGGCTCAAATCAAGTTATTAAGTTAGATCCATGTCCAAGGAACCTATATCTAAAATTTCAAGTTTTTAGACCCAAAATTGTCGGAGGAGTTTAGTAGAGTTTTCAAAGGTCAAATCGTTGAAGTTTGACCCCTTAACAGCCAAATTTCTGGCCGAAAACCGATCACATCGATTTTCTCAAATCTCATTACCCTGTATATCAAATGTCGAGCCTGTAGACTTAAAATTGATAGTTATTGAGTAGGGAAATGTACACACACACACAAACACACACACAGACACACACACAGACACGTTCACTTTTATAGATATATAGATAACACTTATATATGATGTTTATGAGTGTGTATGCAGCTATTGTCTTGCAATTATGTAGGTGTGTTGCTACAAATATCTACAACACTGAGAAGTGAAGAAAGATCACGTGGAAATGTATGTGTATGTGCGTGTAGGTAAGAATATATATGCATGTGGGTGTAGATATACAGATATATAGATATTTATGTGGGTGTGTGAGTGCATGTGGGTGTGTGAGTACATACATAGTTATATGCGTATATGTATGTATATGGAGGCGTGTATGTGTTTGTGTAAACAGAAAAAATGTAGACCTTGGCGAGAAAAAAGATAATATCTTATCTTAAGAGATTTGGTCACCCTAAATCTGACTCATCATTGTCAGTTCTTAGGATTTAAGGTCAGATCATCTGTTCTAAATTAAACTTAAAGTTATAGAGATTTTTACAGCATTAAAATCCTAATTATCCTGAAAGTTGTTAGAACATTAAAGCCACTAGACAGGATAAAATGTGCTATGGTGACGATTTGAGGGATCTTGTTTCACGCCCTTTTCGCTACTTTTCCCCTTTTTTGCTGTTTTCTCGATCTTCTTAGCTAACCGTATGCATTTCAACCCCCCCCGCTCTTTAGTAAACTTGTTTCATCCTCCCCTTCCATTTCCGACTTTATTTCGGTACTTTTTACCTACGTTCCCTAATGCCGTTATCCTTACTTTCATCCTTTTTTCTATTCTTTTTACTTATTTTAATAATAAATACGAATATCGGTTATTAGATTTTGCATTGTGTAAGTCAGATGCGAATCTGAATGACCCACCTCGTTTGAAAAGGCCTATTTTGGGGTTGAAATAAATTTATATATTGAGATTTGAGCTGCATTTTTTTAGAGAAAAAACCTTTGCCTTTTGATTTAACACACTTTTTCCTTTTATCTCTCCCCATTCCCCTCCTCCCGCTCAGTATCTCTCTTTCTGTCTCTCTTTCTCTCTCTCTATCTCTCTCTCTCTTCATATATATATATATATATATATATATATATATATATATATATAACTCTTCTCTCTGTATTAGCATTGGGCTTAGATGCTTTTTCTAACAAAAAACTTTCTTTGAAATAATCTTTATCTAATAGGTGTCTCGAAAGAATTCTTTAAATAATATATATATATATATATATATAAGTCTATTCGTATATATGTATATATAAATGTGTTTATATGGACATACCTATATTTTTATAAGTATATATATATATATATATATATATATATATATATATATATATATATATTATGTCCAACATACAGACATATACATACGAAAGTTTACTTCCCCGTTGATGTCAAGTTTTATTAATTTCAGTCGACCAACCAACCAACCAACCAACCACTCCCTGCAAAAATAACAACTGACCGTCTCGCGTAACGCAAGATGGGCATGTTTATTTTTCAACAACCCTATGCCCGATAGTCTCTATCTTTTTTTTTTCATTTGGTGTCCTGCACGCATGCGTAATGCACGGCTTACCAATGGCGACCGTCGTCAGCTTGGGTGGCTGGATAAAGAGTGTTTCCAAATCCCACTAAAGCGGACCTCTTCACTTAAAGCGTATCACCGAACCGCTGAAAATAGACCCACCTCCCTCCATTAGAGATAAGCGGAGTACGCTAAGGTAAGGGTGCGCGTATGGCTTGATTGGAATCCTTCCTGTCCCTCGAGGTCAGGTTACTAAATCAAAAGGAATCAGATCGACGCTTAATCTCCAATTCTTGGTGGCGTTTTTCGAGGGCGACAGGGAGGAGGACGGGGAGAACGTCACATTTTGGAAATTTATCATTCGTAATGGTAAGTGGTTTCTTATCACAGAAGGCGCGCATTCCGGACGACGAATGTCTGGCTTGGGTAAGAAAATAAAATGTCGTCGACCTCGTAACCGCTTTCTTTGTCTTTCCAATGTTATTTTATTTTTTTAATATTTTTGTATTTTGTTTTTGTTTACGGTTTTGCCATTTTTGATTTCGGTGAAAGCTGTTATCTAAGAAAATGAGGAAAAGAATTCCTAAAAGATGATGATATTTCTTGAAGCTGTAAACATTTTCCTAACTCTAAACCTAACCCCTAAGTCTTACAGACAGAAATCCAGCGCTAACGCATACCACGTCCAAGTCCATGGTTCTAATACATGAGTTCTGATGCATGGGACATGGGCTACACACTCATTTTGACACATTGTTGGCCTGATGCACCCCTGAAAGACATTGACATCCAAATGCTTGTCGGCATCTTGCTCCACACCAGGGATGTCAGTTTATAAAATTTGCGTGAAATGGAAGTGTCTTAACTAAAAATCAAAGTGTAATATCTGTTCTATTATCACACTCCATCTTTCCTCTTTTCAGTCAACTAAAATAACTCTTTCTGGACCGAGGCAATTTTTTAAACTTTTGTTTCGAGCGGGAATATCTTTTGGTGGTGGTGGGAGAGAGTAGCTGGATTTTCTCGACATTAAAAATCGACTTTGTTTTTATTCACACCAGCTCGCATTTCTAATCGACTGCCTGAACACGAATGATCACTTCATAGAGTTAAAAACACGCAAAACCTCCTCGTTGAAATCTCTATTTTACTCGCCGGATGCTAGAGACACAATTATCCATTCAGATTAGAATTGGTTTAAAGGAAGGGAGAGCGTCGTTCTATCCGACGTTGCGATTTCTAACAATAAAACTTGGTCGGAAGTTTTTACTTGAGTAGTACGAGGTGACTTCAATAAATTTCCAGACTTTTTCGAATGAACACTTTTATTGATAGTACACACTAGTCCCCTTCCAAGTAATCTCCTCCGGTTGCAATGTACGTTTTATACCGTTCCAACAACTTGTGGAAAGTCCCATGCAACTCCTTTTGTGTGAGCGTGTCAATGATCCTCGGCACATCCTCTTTCATCTCAATGGTCTCGTAACGACAGCCCTTAAGGTTTTTCCTTGAGCTTAGGGAATAACCAAAAGTCACAGGGAGCAAGGTTTGGACTATAGAGAAGGCATTGACTGGTACATTCGATGAAATATTCAGCATCTTAAGTTCCTCGTAAATAAGTGTGTGGACAGTTCCCAAACTGTCATCAAACTGTACACTTATTGTCGCTACAACCACACAACGGTCCTTATACATGAAATTCTTTATTTGGCCAATCAACACTGGTGTTTTGACTTCCTTACACTTTCCACAATTCTGATTCTCATCATCCCTCCCAGACTCCCTGTCTTTCTTGAATCTCTTATGCCACTCCAAAACTAATGCTCGATTCATTTACGAAGATCCTAAAGCCTGAAGCATTTCGTCCGTTTCTGTCGCATTTTTTTTCAAGTTTGAAACAGAATTGCATTTCTAAAGTGTCCTCGCGTCTGAATTGCAGTCTTGACACTTATCAGCTGTGACAATCAGGCTTTAGTAGGATATGTTCTAATTCCAGCTGCAGATGAAATTAAAAAAAAAACATTAGTCATCTCAAAAGATGTACACGTATAACCTACTCGATTTTAAAGAGTCTACGACAATTTTAAAAGCCTGTACAATAAAAATAAGGAAACTTATTGAAGGCAGCACGTGTATCAAATAACAGAACTATTAAAGCGTTTATTGTTATTTGAAGTATTAGGGTTTTATGAAACTATGCAAGTCTATATTATTTAAAAAAAACATATTATGATAATAAACAGTAGAGAGTGAATCGTCTCTAAATAACGTTCGTACATGCCAGGTGTGTCATTCATAATTTCTTGAACTATATTAAGCCCTATCAAACTAGTAACAACGCAGAATCCACGGAGCCTACTGACATATCAAAATGAAGTCCTTTTTTTTCTTGGTATAAATGTTTATCTTATAGCTATTCATTAATCCAATAATATATTATCAATAAAGATGTATTATTATTATTATTATTATTATTATTATTATTATTATTATTATTATTATTATTATGATTATTATTATTATTATTATATTTGATATTTTAATGCTTCATCATATTTTGTCTTTTTTGTGTCTTTTTGAATATTTGTTAATATGCAGATAATTTTGATATTCTTGTGGAATGTTTGAGCTAAATGCGTTTTACCTATTATGGGGATATAGACTTACTATATACATAATACAAGGGTCGTCACAAAGGTATAGTCCCATATTTTTATTAACTCAAAAAGTTAAAGAGCTACGAAGAGGGAGTAGAACAATTAAAACGAGCGACCTTTTTTTGCTCCAGATTTTATTTTTCTACATAGTCACCACCATTTTGCCAGGAATTCAACGATGCATAGCTGCTTCTTAGAGTATCACACTGTCAATATCTCCAACATAGAGATGAAAATTCAGTAATCATAATAATGAACGTTGAAATCCCTTGTAATCCATTTGGGTGGAACGGAAAATTAGGGGGCATTACTTTTGGAATTCCACTTATATAAAGTGTGGTAAGTTGGAAATTCTTAGTCAAATTTAGAGTTTATATCCAGGATGTAAACTATATTACTATGGATGCCTATTTTTTCTTTATTCATTTAAGTGGTCGTGTTTTGACGAAACTATGAAAGTATATATATAATTTCTAGAATTCTATTATCATAATTAGTTAAAAGCAGTAACTTTTCTGTATATGAGACCTATACATACCAAATGTTGAATATCAGATTTCGTAGACCCGAAAAGATTAAACTTCAGTCAATCTTGACTGCATATTCCTCTCACTAACTGCCTGCCTGGTCTGTTTTGTGAATATATGATGAATCATTTCTTTGTTCGTTAACTGACGTCACACAACGAGATCAGTCAGTTATGTTTTGTTAAACTGGAACGGAGGTACGGCAAACGATTGAGTACTGTTGCCATATCTGGACACGAGCTGCTAGAAGCAGCTTATCCTGCCTTAGCTTAGTTGGGGCGCCCTTTTCTCTTCCCTTCCCACAGAAGAGACGTTGCGAGCCTGTCTCTTCTTTATCCTTATTGTCATGGCAATTGCTCATCTTAGCTTCAATCTATGGTCTCCCCCTCTCGCCAAACGTTCACGAAAAACACTCGTCTAGTCAAAACTACTATCAATTAGTTTCTACACACTCTTAATCTGTGCCTAAACCTTAATGCAGATGCCACGAACAAAGCTTCTTTCTTAGAACTGTACGCCTTTGAAACTCTCTTCCGATTGCCTGCTTTCCAGCTGACTGATTGTCTTCAAGTCCAATGTAAACAATTTCTTGATGAACCGTCCCCCCTAAGTAATCCAATTTACAGAATTCTCACTACTTATGTTTACTACGCTATAATCACATTGACTAATGTATACCCATTAACCCCTATCCGCGAGTGGCCTCCGGGCCTGAATAAGTGGTGATTCCTGTATAGAAAATCCTTACTTCGCGGGTTCCCTTTGTCTCATTGACGATAAAAGAAAAGCATTTCTCTGTAAAGCAGTAAACACAGACAACTTCTTTTTGTGTTTCCTCGTTTTAGTTCCATCTTCCCAATTATGTGCTTTCTTCTGAGATTTGCTAAGCTTCTCCTTTGTTTCCTTCGTTTTTTTTGTTTGTTTTTCTACTTGGTTCAGTCGAATATTTCCACGACTGACGGAATAACTCTAACTCCGACTTTCTCTTGCGGGTGGCTCCTGTTGCTAACTACGATCCTAACTGGTATGTTCCGTTAATATATAATAAATAACTTATTTGTTCGTAAACTGTCGTCACATAACCAGGTCAATCCTCATTGTTTAGTTAAACTGGATTTTTTTAATACTAAACTAAAATTCCAACCCTTTTGTTTATTTTTATGTTCTAAATGTTAACAGTTATTGCTCTTAACTATTTCTTTTCTAATCTTCTGTTATCAACTCATCCATTCTGATACACTTTTGCTGTCGAAATATTATATGCCAATAACAACACTTGCAACATTCGCGTACATAATGTAGATATTATATAACACCAAGTATGCTTACGTATTAACACACTCGGAGTATTGGCGAATTATGAGTCATAAAATTATTATTATTATTATTATTATTATTATTATTATTATTATTATTATTATTATTATTGACACACTAGGAGTAGTATCAAGTCCTCTGGAATGCCAATTGAAAAAAAAAACTACAAATCCAGATGTTTTAGGTGGCCTTCAGACCTCTGCAATTGTAGGTACCACAAACATCCGTAGAAACACCCTTGATCTTTGAAGCTCCTGGTTTGGAGCCGGGATTGAGGGAAATCCTCTGGAAATGAATCCAATCCCTTTTCCAGAAAGAACTTGATAAACGAAATAATAATAATAATAATAATAATAATAATAATAATAATAATAATTATTAATATTATTATTAATATTATTATTATTATTATTATTATTATTATTATTATTATTATTATTATTATTATTATTATTATCGTGTAGATTGAATTAGGTTTGTTTTAAAGAGAAAAAAATGCAAGGACAAATATGGTTTAAAGTACGTTTTAGGAATTTAACTAGATTCCATAAACAACAAGAACAAGGACAAATAAAAACAAATATGTTTTAATAAAAAAAGAATGTAGTTGACATAAACAAACTAAGTTTTCTAACCAAGGTATAAAAACAATAAAATTGGGCCAGAGAAAACTGTACTAATAAGTCACCTGTTAGATCCTTCTGTTGTCAAATGACGTAAGCACAACGAATATGTTTGGATATGCACAGACAAGTCTTAAGTAAACGAGTTGGAACGAGTAGACGGAACAGACAATTTTTCAGCTGGTATGGAATCGTTCAATATGGAAACATTCAGTTGGATAGATAGTAATATGAAATCCCTGAAAAAGAAATAACGTGCAACACGAAAAAAAAAATGTCGCAACAGAAATAAATGTAAATCTAGAAAAAACAATTTGGTTGTCTGAGTTGTTGAGGTAGAAAATGACTTACATTTTCCGAAGCGCGTCTGGAAGAATACAGCGACGGTTCCGATGGCAAAAATGCGTGTTCTCTTCTTGTCTGGACAACCAAACAATGGTGATATTTGTTCCATTTGTTGAACTATTGCTAACTAGCCTGGGTGCCCGGCGTTGCCCGGGTGTTTGGAGATGTGTGTTGAAAAAAGTGGTAGTAGGCAGGCAGGCTCGAACCCGTACCACAAAGGAGGAAAAGAACATGAAAAAAAACGTGACGCATTTGCTGTTGAACCCATCTTAAAACCGGAAGTGACGAAGGTTTAAATTAAGGCTAGTCAATCAAAAAAAAATATCGGCAGAAAAAGCGACCCCTTCCTATAGAAAAGTGCCCAGTTGAGGGTGAAGGAGTAAATGTTTTTAAATTGTTTTGATATATGTCGTCCGAAGGGTCGAGCTTCAAAACGGTACCAATCTTGTGAAAATCCGTCGTCTCTGTGGAAAGTTTTAGGCAGACGTACAAACGTATATGCATGCATACATACATAATACATACATACATACCTGCATACATACATGATGATTGCAACGTCTTGTCAGACGAGTGCCACTCCCTCATACATAATACATACATTTAAACAGACAAGTGAGATTTATATTATAGATGGTATCTATATCTGTATATTATATGTGTTAAAAATTTACACACACAACGAACATTACATATACTACTATATAACATGTACACGGTTTGCCCCCCTCGTTTATGCATACCTGTTTTATATACACTTGTTATACACCTCATTATGTTATAGAGAATAGCTTAGTATACAACACGCAAACCCCACAATATTATTGTATCATCTATGAATAGAGCAGATATTACATTTCATTTCAGCACGAATGAGTTTAGAATGCCCCACGTTTGATACAACAGCGACATCGAATGAAATTTTGAAAACTTCATTGCAGGCTCGATGACCTATATTTACGATAATGGGTTGAGCATAACGTACGTTCGTACATGAAATTGTAATAGCGTTTAATTATATAGACAGAAAAGAAATGATAAACACGAACAAACAAAGCAAGTACAAAAAAAAATGGCGTTCAAATGATACACTGACTATATTTAAAACAATCTTCATCCCGAAGCAATCCATTGGTGCTGCCCTCAAACTGACTTCTGTTTTTCTTTTTTTGTTTCTTTTAGGTCGTGTCACAAACATGTCTCAACAAAATTCACGGACGTAACCTCTTCGCACACACACACCCACACACACACCCACACACACCCACCCACACACACACACACACACACACACACACGCGCGCACACACACACGCACACACACACACCACACACACACGCAGGCACGCGCACACACACACATACACAAACCGATCCATTGTTTAATGATCCTCTTCATCATAATCACCCCAGAGGGTAACGCCCCCTTTTCATGCGTCAACGCCCCATTGCGCAAACGTGCGCATGCGCTGATGATGTGTCTCGATTAAACGTAGACTCATCCAAACCTTAATGTCGAACTTTACTTGGCGTAATAATATCACACTAAGAAAATTTTACAAGATAGGCAAAGGATATTATAATAGAAAAATGCGAGCACGAAACGTAATATGGTTAAGCTTAAACATGGAAAAGCAAAGGACAGGATATTCTAGTAAAAACACAATAAAGTTATAACTTAAAATATGACAGCTTTAAGAATTGATTATATAATGTTAAATCGAATTTAAAAAAATTCTTAATACTGCAATATTTTAAGTTATAAATTTATTATATTTTTTACTAGAATATCTTGTCCTTTTCTTTTCCATGTTTAAGCTTAACCATATTATTTTTCATGCTCTCATTTTTCTATCGTAATCCATGATTTTTCCAGGCTTCGCGTAAATTCATTTATTCTTTGTTTAATTTCAGTCTTATTTTTTTTTGCCTCCATAAACATAACATACACATATGTAATAACAATGTACGGCACTCGTCTGCTTTCAATAAAATCCCCCCAATTATCTCCCTTTCATTTTTTCATTCCCTCTGTTTCACTTGTTATTTCTTTTTTCGGGAGAGCGGTGTATTGGTAGCAACAGTAGTCATTGAAGCGACGTGGTTGCTATGGAAAGCAGTCATAAAAACGTCGCTTACCTCCTTACGTTTTTTTTTTACAATTTTGAACACCAGTAAATTCATCAAAACTTAACTTTTTTACAATATAGCTGAGAAAGTGATCTATAAACTGTAATAATTATTTGAAATTTGGTCGAAAAATGAGTGAACGATGAAGCTTTAAAGCAGTTCTACATGACTAAAACTGCCACTTAACCATATATTCAAACACAGTAGTGTTTGAATGATATTCTCTAGATGTATCTGCTCAGTATACGCGGATAACGCTGAAATTCATACGTTTGACGGAAAAAAGTAACAGATCATGTAACAGCATTTGTTTTTTACGTATGGGTTTATCTAACAATCTATTAGTGATGTCTAGTGATGGCGTTACGATAAAACAAAATACGGGTACTTTTTTATTTAAAATAAGTGAACTGATTACAAAAAAATGCAACAACAAAGAACAACAAAAAAAACACACAATACGCGCATGTCTTAATTTCTGTATGAATCAAAATATAATAGTTCTGTCTATTTTACGACAGTACAACGTCGAGCGGCTTGGTAATCTATATAATTATAAAACTCAAATGACCTTGTAACGGCTGTTGTAATCACACATCCTGTTTACGACTTCCAGTTGCGCATGCGTACATAAGCATAAACCCAGAACAGCGTAAACAAATAAACATTATTTTGCGTTTAAAATAAACAATTGTCAATACTTTCTGCTTTTTTACATCGTTCATTTCCGTATTACGTTTAAGTTATTTTAACGCGATTTTCTTACAAATAAATCTACTTTAACCCGTTGACAACCATAAGATCATTTTACAACGGCGATTTATCCACCTTTTTTTTATCTACACTCTTAACGTAAATAAATAAATCCGAAACCATTAAAAAAAATACATTTATTTTCATTTTCTATTTAAAAAAACATTCTTAGCATGGAGAGAATGTTTTTAACTATTCTGTACTTTCAACTAACAATTTTATTTAAAAAAGACGTATACAAATTTGAATTTAACTTAAAAGTATTATGGTATCTGTTCAGTGCACATTTACCTATAAGTATGGCAAACGACTTATAATTCAATGGCTGTAAGTTTTTTTTTTTTTTCAAAAATAAACAATTATAAACAGAACGAATCTATATTCTTTTTTCATTGTAATATACTTTCATAGAAATGTTTCTGTTATGTCACAAAAAAACTATTTTCTTTACGTCACAAGTATCACGCTCATACATTAATTCCATAGCTAATATAATATACTGAACCAACGGGTCACGGGTAGTTTAGTATATAATAAAATTTAAATAATCGTATGTTTTATATTTATTGTTATATTTACGTCAATAATTTGTTACGTGTTTTATTGCGTCTCCTGTTTTTTTTTTAAGTGCATTGCCTTTCATCTACTCGCACAAACGTTTATATTGCACCGAAGCAATCCCATCGTTTCGAGTACAAACGTAGGTTTTATTTAAATTTATATCGTTTTCTCTTATATCGTATAATTTTTGCATCGGTACATAAAGGCATCATATTTTATCCACATAAATACTTATGACACATTCCAACATTATCATCGATAATGGTAAATCTATAAATTGGCCGCTGATCAATGCGCAGTATTTGTATTTCCATCGATTATAGAAATGAAACATTTGTATATTTTTAATTCAAAGTCTGTCGTTTCTAAGGTGAATTTTCATCAACATTAAAAAATTGATTCAGTGTCTACGTTTCCTACACTGATAGTTGCATAAGCATGAGCCACTAATGTATAGCCATTAAAATAATTGGTACTATTTATTCACGAAAAAAAAAAAGAACTATAAGGCCATTTTAGAAATTTCAGGAAATTAAAAAAGCATGTAATCTGAGCGCAAAATGCAATATTCCGATTTGATTTCTCGTCGTTGAATACTGTCAGACGGTTTACTATTCATGCCCACTGACATTACATTTATAAGTACTTAATTTACCTTAATTTTTGTGTCGATTAATGATAGCCTAAGTGTAGAATGCTAGCCTACGGAGTCAAGGTTAACTTTGTTAATGAGGTCAAAGCGTCCGACTAGCAGTAATCATCATAGATGAATTTATATAACCTATTTTTAAAATGGAGAAAGCAAAACCTTGGATAGGGGACCTCCTAGAACTGCACAGGACTAGCATCATAACGCAATCAACAGAGAAATGGCTATTTTAGATATGGCGTAGACTTTGCTGATTTTCGTGCTGAGGAACCATTTCCACGCGAAAATTATAATTAGAAAGATGTCGGGAGTAACGATGCCTCCGTTTAATCTCAAGAGACAATGGATACCACTTGGAAAGATAGGGAAACTGGCACGGTCTATCCTTCTCTTGACGGAAGATGGGACTCTCTTAAGCCGTGGTAGGCAACCCATATAGTGATGGCGTCACGATTAAAAAAAAAGCAAACTACCCTTGATAATCCTGGCGAAGCATAAAGTATTCAGCAATGGGCAAGATTTTAATTCGTCTACAAACTCGTGTAGTGAGTTTGTTGCGGACCAGGATATAAATATCCTAACTCGCTACAAAAGAAAATAATGAAACGAATGGAATGAAGGAAACAAAACTCAATTGCTGGATAAAATAAACATGTCGTTTATTTTCTGTCGAAAATAAAATGGCTTAGGTGTAGCACGTATTCATTCAGGCGTTGACGACTACATGCGTTGAAAAGAAAAGGATGAAGTCGAGGACGAGAAATGGCCGTCCCGCACGTAGAAAGGAAAATAGAAAGGGAGTGTTTGCCTCAGCAAAACCGTGCGTTCATGATAGCAGTCGTCCACGTGGAAAAGTCTTCAAACCAAGAGCTATGGACGCCGAACTTGCCTGGTTGATGAACCCAGGCAAAAAGGGAAGAAAAGAGGAAGTTAAATAGTGTTGTGGACTTTTATATCGGGGTGAGTGTTCTGACTGCGCATGTCTAGAATTCCTTTCAGGAGAAGTGACGTTTCGCATGTGTGCGTACTTGTGCGCGTATGTGTGCGTACATGTGTGTGTGTATGAGGATGTGTATATGCGTGCGTGTGTGTGCGTATGTGGGTTCGTACATATGGGGGTATATATGTGAGGAAAAACATGTTCGAACAAGTTCAATCCTGGCTGCGGCCCCAGGTTACGTTACGTTACGTTAAAGATAGCTTCGTGTGTGAGGCAGGGGTTGCGGAGTCGTCAACCACACCTCTCCTGAATCGGCACGACTTAAATTCATTGGCAAGCAGAAGTTCAGGACGATTGAAACAATGTCGATACAAGCGGCGAGCACATACAGCACCTGGAATTCCCAAATGCTCACCCATGTTAGTACTGACGAGACTCAACGTTTCTTAACGTTGGTTATCTAAAGAAAACCTGTATGTCAACGTGATTATGTTGAGTAAGACAGGAGAAAGTGGGTTGTACTACCTCCATTGGATTACTTAGTCTAATATAGTTTATTACACCAAAGGGTTCTTACATATTTTAATCTAACAAACTATAACATCATTTATTGAAATTGTTCTCATGATCTTAGTATTGAACTATTCAAATGACGTATCTCACAATGTCGTCTATCATTTTCTTCTTCTTTCTCTCGAAATATTTATTTATATATTTAAAAGAATTACATATATCGGGCTAAACATTTTAAGAAAAGGGAAAATGTTTTTTTTTTTTGTATTTTTTGTTCAACTAAGAAATGCAAGTCCTATATTCCCGGGCGTTTTAAATGAACACGTTTTCACACCAAAACTCTTTAAATTAATCGATGTTTGCTTCGAATATTTTTTGGAGAACATAAAAGATTTGTAAAGAGGATTTAGAAATAATGAACATTTTTTTTAAGTATTTAATTTAGTAATTTTTCTGTTTATCTTTTTTATTTTCTTTCTTTGAAGATTGTGATTCTGGGTATGGGACAGTCAAACCAGCTGCCAACATTGCCCTGCTTTTTATTGAAACCAACCGAGACCTCTTTTTAGTATCCTTGTTCTTCCCTTAAGTACAATTGTCTGGATCTCTTTTGCACTTGGTTAGCCAGGAATAGTAGTAAGTTGAGACTTCAGGTTCTTCTTCATAAGCCCTATAACACCTATAATAAATGGTATGATTGATATCTCCCTAAGATTCCAGAGTCTTTTCATATCATACATCAGACATTGATATTAGATCTGTTTCTCTCTTTCAGCGCGGTTCAGACCTCCATCATCAGGAACACTCACTTCAACCAACGTGGCGACTCTTTCTGGCTTATTCCATACAACTATATCCGGTTTCACAGCAGTATTTTCAAGGTAGGAGGCTGTGGGAATTACATGGTCATAATGTATGGTATATGTCATTTCCAACTGTTCTTTCTAGTTGACATTCCCAGAACTTGCTGCTACACTGAATGTTTAACTTTTACAGATGGTTCAGTGAAGGTCCAGTGAAGGTACTTACATACTCCATTATGTCTCGCTTTGTACGAGGGGCGTAATGCCCCTGACCAACTTCCAGTTGTCTGATCTAGCTGAAATTTTGCATGTGCAATGATTTATATCTCTACGGGTTATGTGGCAAATTGAAGCTCTGAACTAATTGTGGTTTCTACTTTACAGGTGTTTGAACTGAGTCAGGTGTGAAATGGAGCCTGTTGAATGTCGAGCAGTGATCCGGTTTTGTATTTGAAAGGACGCACACCACAGGAGACTTTTGATGAAATGAAAGAAAATTATAGTGATAATGCACCATCATATGACCTTGTAAAACGCTGGCATCCTGAATTCAAACATGGCCGGAGTCTGTGAAAACAGCTCCCAGACCTTGTCGCTCCCCTTCTGCCATTGATGAGGAATCTGTCAGTCAAGTTGAGGCTGCCATTTTGGAAGATCGGCGAATTACTATTCGCCAAATAGCCCAAGATGTCAAGATTAGTACAGGGTGTGTGGAAACTATCATTCATGACCATTTTCATATGCATAAGGTGTCCGCCAGATGGATTCCCAGGTTGCTCACACAATTCCAGATGCGAGAACGTGTCGAGTGCTCGAGGATGAATTTGGAGATGTGCCAAGATGATGAGTCAAAGTTTTTCAAAGACTGATTACGCAGGATGAAACCTGGGTACATCACTATGATTCAGAGACCAAAGCCCAATCAATGCAGTGGAAGTACTTGGACTAACCACCTCCAAAGAAGGCAAAGGTGTAGCTATCCGCTGGCAAGGCCATGCTCACAGTTTTCTGGGACCAGGACGGAGTAGTGATGATAGATTTCCTGGCAAAGGGTACCACAATTACAGGAGCCTATTATACTTCACTTTTGAAGAAATTAAGGGAAGCTATCAAAATCAAAAGGCGGGGCAAGATCAGCAAAGGTACCCTCCTCCTGCAGGACAACGCTCCGGTCCACAACTCGCATGTAGCCAGATCAGAAGCACGGGCGTGTCGTTATGAAATCCTCCCTCTATGCTCCCTACTTTCCTGACCTTGCACCCTCTGACTTTCACGTCTCCCCAGCCATGAAGTTGTTTTTGAAAGGAAAGCGTTTCGCAGATGATGCAGCCTTGATTACTGAAGTCACGTCGTGGTTGGAGGACCAACCTTGGGTTTTCTACAAAAACGGCCACCAGAGCTGCATCAAACGTTAGAAGAAATGCATAACTCTGGGTGGTTCCTATGTAGAGAAAGACTAATAACTGTGTCAAGTTTCGTTGCTCTACTGCTATGGGAAGTGAGTCAGGGGCATTACTTATTGCACGCCTCTCGTAGTAGCTTCCCCTCAAAAGAACCTTTGAACTTGATATCAGATGATTTTCTCTAGAATAGAAAATCCCGTTTGCAAGTTTAATAAAAGTAAAAAAAAATGATCCATGTTTTATCGGGGAAAATAATTTCAACAATAATCATCTGTTTTCGTACTTACAAACCTGCAGCCAGAGCCCCGCACTCTAACCATTATGCTAAGCAACAAATCATTGGTTCAAATAATTGTTTACTTCAATATAAATGGAGTGTTATAGATACACATCTGATAGACAGTGATGGTAGTCCAGACGCAAAAATCTTAATTCCTTACTTCATACACTAAACGAACGTGATCTCCGTTTCTTTTTTTTTAATTTGGAGATATAATATGAAAGTTCGAATAAACATTTATGTCAGTCTAGTTTGAACCATTTATAAAACGGATAATTGTTTTGGAGAAGCAATCTACGTGCTGTTAGCCAGATTATAGTATTGATTAACAGAGGGTTTGTTTGCGTGTGAGATCGTTGGCTTGTGGCAGCCATCTTTTTTGATTTGACGTGATCGTGTGCGTTCAGTTGTTTGGTGATTTCGCGCCATGATGTCCATTTACTTTTAGTATTGGCGTCAAGTTATCGACTCGAATTATTGCTAACAATATATACATATTAAATGATTTATATCAGAAATGTACCCGTCCAGACAGGATTTTAAAAATAACTAGCTGTCCCTAGGTAGTTTTTTTTTCCTATTACCATTCATATTATTATTTCGGTATTTTTTATTTTGCAACATTTTTGTATTTAAGATAGAATTTATAAAAGTAAACAAAATTCTAGAGAAACATATGGAATGCTTCAAATCTTGATGGATCGAGCATCGGTTTTTGAGTAGCGTAAGAGATTCAAGAAAGGAAAGGAGACTTTGAGTGATAGTGAGAAGTGTTCGAGGAGTAAAGAATTCAGAACACGAAAATTGATTGGCCAAATAAAGAGTTTCATGGATAAGGACCGTCATATGTCTATGGAGACAATAAGTGCACAGTTTGATGTCAGTGTTGGAACTGTACACACAATTATTCGCGAGGAACTGAGGATGCGGAAAATTTTTCTCAAGGGTGTTCAGAGGAGTCAGAAAGAAAGACGTTGTCATAACAGCAGAGGGGTGGTCGAACTGATCAATTCAGATCCTGAAGTTCTGGATGATTTTATGATCTGCGATGAAAGCTGGATCTCTTACAATGATACAGAGACCAAAACACAAAGTTCTCAGCGAGAGCATGCTGGCTATCCAAGAATCAAGAAGGCCGGACATAGCTAATCCACGCAGAAACTTATGATGATTTATTTTTTGACAGCACGTCATTATCTATATGCACTGGGTTTCCCCTGGACAAACAATCAACAAAGAATACTATTGAAGGTTTTATGGAGTCCAGGAATAGATTCCGTCGGAAAAGGCTAGCACTCTTAAAATTGGGTCAGTGGCAATTTTCACCAGGACAATGCACCTATCCACAACTCCATCCTTATCACAGACTATTTGACCAAGATCAGCATCAAGACAGTTCCCCACCCTCTCTATTGTGCAGACCTTGTTGCCTGTGATTTTTGATTATTTCCTAAGCTCAAAGAAAACCTATCAGGCTGTCGTTATGGGACAATTGAGGAGACGAAAGAAGCCTTGGACGAGAGTCATTGACACACTCAAACAAGTAGATTTCCATGGGGAGGGGACGGTTTCTGCAGTTGTTAGAACAGTACAACAAGTGCAATCCAGCCGGAGGAGATTACTTCGAAGGGGACTAGAGACACACACACACACATACACACACACACACACACACACACACACACACACACACACACACACACACACATATATATATATAATATAAAGCTGAATGTGTGTGTGTCTGGTCACGAATAGGCTCTTATATGGTTGACTATTTTAAAAACACTGATTACATATAATGATAGAAGACGTATCGAGATACAGGAATGGGTATGTTTGATCCTGCATAATAGTGGTTTATTAAAATTGTGGGGTCTGCGTTCGCGCCTGGTCCACAGAGTATGGAAATAAAAAAAATAAAAATGAAAAAAAAAGACGTTTTGTCGTCTTTGCTAGGATTACAATTTTATCGTTTCACCCTGTATATATATATATATATATATATATATATATATATATATATATATATATATATATATATATATATATATATATATATATATTAGCAAAAGTACCCGTCGTTGACTGGGTTCAAAGACAGCCTACAGAAAATGGACTCTGATTTATTAAAGTATGATAGGTTATGAAAATGAAGGGTTGTAAAGAGATAGCTTCGAATTGGGGGGGGGGTATCAAAACCAAAGCAAAATATGATGAAAGTAAAAATAAAATAGATAAACACCATCATTTATTATACCATGCCTGGTCACACTAAAACAATTATCACAATATTCTGTGGATCTATATTAAAAAAAAAAACATGTTAAACTTTGTGACATATTTCCATTCTATGGAGGTCAGGCGCGAACGAACACCCAATAATTTTATTATATCATATTTCTTAAAACTGAAACATAATTATCAAAGTATACTTACGCAGATAGATACGAGAAGTCTTTATTAAAGTTTGTGCCTATTTCCATTCTATGAAGGCCAAGCGCGAACGCAGACCCCGCAATTTTATTATACCATCCCTATTTAAGTTAAAACATACTTATAAAAGTATCATTATGTACATCTATATCAAAAACACTTGTAAACGTTTTTTTTTAATTTTAAATTTTTTTATTTCCATACTTTGTGGACCAGGCGCGAATGCAGACCCCACAATTCTAATGAACCACCGTTCTGCAGGATCAAACATACCCATTCCTGTGTCTCGATACATCTTCTATCATTATATGTAATCAGTTGTTTAAAATAGTCAGTCATATAGGAGCCTATTAGTGACCAGACACACACACACAGACATTCAGACATATATTGAATCAAAACATGGAGGTGGAATAGCTAAATGTCAAAGTTTTGCCCGTTTCATCTCCTTTTTTTAATCATATCGTCAGATTTTGTATCGTTTTATATTTTCACACGATTAAACACACACACATACGCACATAAACAACACAAACGAATATATATATATATATATACATAATTATATATATAATTATATGTATAATTATATATATAAATATATATTATTATATATATATAATTATATATATTTATAATTATATATATATATGATTATATACAGGGTGACACAGAAAAAACGGGCCCAACTTTAAATAGGCCCCGTTTCTTAGTGTTTTGTCCGAATGAAATGAAACTTTGGTCATAACTAGTGTATCATATTCGAAACATCACATCAAAACGCTAGCGTCTTTGGCCTTTTTTTCTCCGTTCTACAGCATATGTTCTAGATGGCCTCCAGTTAGCTTTTGTTTTTTTTTGGTCACCCTGTATGTATAATTGTATATATAATTTTACATATATATATATATATATATATATATATATATATATATATATATATATATATATATATATATATATATGGTGCCCGGAAAACTCGTCCCGGGAAAACTCGTCTCCGGAAAACCCGTACCCGGAAAGCTTGTACCCGAAAAACTCGTACCCAGAATAATCCCCCCTTTTTGCTAGGTAAGAAAACTGGTCCCTTATTGAATGAATATCGATTGAAAACACATTTTATTACCGTTCTTGAAGGAGATATTGTTTTTAAAAGAGACTAAGCACCCCTATAATATTTTTAAAATCATTTTTAACTCTTGCTTAAAAAAAATAAACTTGATCACGGACTCAAGATACGAAAAACGAAATCAAATATTTATTAAAAAAAATACTCGAGTTTTAACACTTTTTGTGTCATTACGAAACAAAAATAAAGAAAGAAAACACACGTAGTATCAAAGAAAGCTATTATTTTATTTAGAAGAATTAATTCCGTTGAAATAATTCTTGTGTTATTACAAAACAACAAAAAAGAAAACACGGTCTTACGTAATTTTGGTACCGCGCTGAAATAATAACGTTATTATTTCGAAAGGAGAGGGTATCATTTAAAAGTCATTTCGGGGGCACTTGTGCAGTACTTACAAATATACAAATTTTTTAAAACAATAAACATGTAAAAATATTCTTCAAAATATTATGGGATGTGCATTATTACCTAAAAATATACAGATTTATTTTCTTTTGGAGGTGGGGGAGGCTCGTTTTAAAAATATATCTACCTCATTTTTTTTGTTCAAAACTATTTACTAATTAATGTCGAGCGCGAGATTACTTGTTATTTCTTTTTAACCAAATAAACTCTTTAAAATAAGTTTAAACATAAAAACTTACAAAGCTAGGTAGAAAACGAAAATTTAGAAAAATCAATTTAATTTTTTTAAAACAATAAACATGTAAAAATATATTTTTAAATATTATGGGATGTGCATTATTACCTAAAAATATAAATATTTATTTTCTTTTCTTTGGGGGGGGGGCTGTTTTAAAACTATATCTACCTCTTTAATTTTCTATTTTTGAGCCATTATCAAGACTCTTAAGACGTTATCCTCTTATGTCGGACATTTTTTGTTCATAAGTAACACTCGACATTACTTTTTTTTTTGTAACTATATACACTCTTTAAAATAAGTTGGAATACCAAAAGCTAGGTAGAAAACGAAAACTTAGAAAAATTAATTTTTTTTTTAAAACAAAAGTAAACAATAAAAATATATTTTTTTAATATTATGGGATGTGTATTCTCTTTTAAAGACAATATCTTCTTCAAGAACGGCCATAAAATGTGTTTTTAATCGATATTTATTCAATAAGGGACCAGTTTTCCTACCTAGCGAAAGGGGACGAGTTTTCCGGGGTCGAGTTTTCCGGGGACAGGTTTTCCTAAATTCATATATATATATATATATATATATATATATATATATATATATATATATATATATATATATATATATATATAGCGATGCTAAAGAATATTGATATGCTGTGGGAAATTGTTCAATATCTAGCTTGGTTTTCCAACTCTAATCATTTTACACGTTTTCATAATCTGTTCAAATATAAAAATTGTGGCGCTTTTTCCTTTTCCCTTGCAATCTTATTAAAACGAACGTTTATTAATGACAAAGAGAGAAGAGGGAACGGCGGTAAAGTGAATTTTTCAGGTTGTTAATTCCCTGGGGTTATCGCCCTTGGTTGGAAATAATGGCTGTTGGAATTGCCAGCGAAAGTGTCTCTCTGGCGTGCGATCATGCTGAAATGGGAGCCGATTGGGCGGCGCCACTACGAAATGCGCGAAATTATCACTCTTGTTTTACGACCGTTAAAACTCACTCTTGATCCCTCTCTGTTCTTTTTCAGACCAATCTCATTGTTTCTCTCTCTCCCTCTCTCTCCTCCTCCTCTCTCTCTCTTTCTCTCTCTTTCTATCTATATGTGTGTATGTGTGTGTGTGTGTTGACACTATATTAAACTCATATACGGCATAATCGCGTGTGGCACACAGGTTCACGCCGAAGTTAAGCAACGATGAGCCTGGCCAATACCAGATGGGTTACGATTTGTGACTTCCCGGTGCTCTATGTGCTCTCCGCTTACCACGGCATTGTTTCTAGTCGTCCCGGACTTCTCCTTTCCACTGGACTCAAGCAGTGCCGATTCAGTAGAGGTGTGGTTGGAGATTGCTCAACCCTTGTCACACAATTACACGCGCAACTGCCCTTACAAGGGGTATCCTTTGTCTTTCAAGACTGAACGGAGACATCTGATTAAACTCATATTCGCTACAACCTAATAAAAGTTGGACACAAAATTAATAAAGACAAGACATTGCTATACAGTAAAGTTTCAGTAACTAATACTTAAAAATGAGAGTAATGCATACGTTCGCTCGTCCCCATAAATAATCGAATTCTACTTAATTTTCACTATTAACGATTAATACACTTACATTTGTACGTTGCATTCATTAAATCTTATCCTCGAGTGGCGTTTGGACCTTGATAAGCGGTTACTCCCAAGTAAAAAACTAACAAATAAATTATTTATTTATATTAAAGAATACAAAAATGGTTTCAACTTTAAAAAAATTCATTATATTCTGACATTTTATTTTATTTTATTTGCAAAACGTTTTTCCAGTCAAGGACAATAGTCCGTGGAGGTGTTGGTCAATGTTGATTTACTTATCGAACTCGGAAATTTGGACAGAACTTCAAGCGGAACCCTTTATTTATTTCACGGGGAGAGCGTGCTCTTGTTCCGTCAGCCATGACTGGATAGAGGTCCTATGTAATTCGCAAATGTATATTTCGGTCGCCCAAACTAAGGATTGAACCTTCAACCTTCAGAAGAATATGACTTTTACAATTGACTTTTCCCAGTACTCTAACCACTGCACCGTGGGTCTTTGTAGACAATCCTAGTACGAATTTTAGGAGCATTACACCTACTTTATATTTCTAGTTGTAAATATCACCATTTATTACTAATTATTATTATATATTAATGTATATCTATCTCTATACTTATTACTTGTATATATTTCTATTGTTTATAATTACTGATTCGCATATCGTATTGAATTCTATACTATGTCTACTTAGCAGTTGGTTATTCCCCAACATATGTGCTACTGCTTTCAGTTGTCTTACTCTCCACCGTTCCTCTCTGTCTATAATTTTAATTCGTCCCATAATGGTAGATGGTTTCCCTTTTCTTTCCAGATATGCTCAGCTATACCTGACTTTCAGTCTCTCCATGTACTACGGCTTTTCGATGTTCTTCTAACCGCACTTTCAACGGACTACACGTTTCACCTCTGTATAGTTTTCCACATTTACATAGGATTTCATATACACAGTTCTTAGCCATTATTGTTTCTGTAGGAGGCTTGATTCTCACAAGCTATTTCCGGAGAGTTGAATCACCCCTGAATACTGTCCTGATGTCATATAGATTACATATTCGTTAAAGTTTTTCAGACAAGCCCTTCATATATGGTATACAAACTGTGGCGAGTTTCTGAGTGGTGTTCAATTTGTGTTTGGCCCAGATTTCTTGGAGCTGATGTCAGGCTCCCTGGACAGTTGTTTCGGTGGAGGTTTTCTATTAAACTATCCATCTCCTCTTGATATGCACTGATGTTACTGCATATTGCTTTTGCTCGGTGTTGTAAGCAACGGACGAATTATTTCTTTACATTATATGGATGGTGGGAGTTGTAGTTTAGATACTGTCCAGTGAAAGTTGGCTTTCGGTATACAGATGACATAAACCCCTGCCCCGTGTGAGTTATCCGCACATCTAGGAATGATAATTTATTGTTATTTTCTGTTTTAACTCGGATCGTTCACATTCTCTAGTAACGTTTGAACATCTTTAAGTCGCTACAATTAATCTACTGTTTTAGTCTAAAAAGACATAAAGTACTGGCCCCGAGAGACAGTGTCAGACTGGAGGTTTATTGTCGCATGTCAATGTCGTTTTAGGCTTAAACAGTAGATTTATTGTGGCGGTTCATGGTAATTTTGTTTCCTAATTTGAATAAAATACTGGAGGAGGGAGCGTGTGTGTGCAACAGAATATAATATCAATTTTAAATTTCATTGTTGTTTTATTTTTCTATGTAGGCTATAGAACGTTTTAAGTGCTACTCTATGAAATAGTTAAATAAAATAATGTGCTCACGTTACATTCGCAGTTGTCTACATAATATTGTTAGGCTGTGTAAGATGTAAACTTTAGTAAAAAAATCGCCTGTTCCTGCTTTCATCGGATTATTTTGATTATCGATTATCGATATTTATCGAAGACATTCCGTCAGGCAACTTATCTAAGAACACTGCTAGGCACATAATGTATGTTCGTGTCAAATTTCATAAAAATCGACCCAGCCGTTTTCGAGTCCATAGGGAACGAACTCCCAGTCATGCAGACACAGTTCCTTTTATATAATAGTAGAGATATACGCATAAATATATATATATGATTATTTTTTTTTGGAAAAAGAATTCCAGCAGAGTGCTCAATTAAAAGGAAAATCCAAATTGTAAGAGCGTATTTATATTTTGTGTACAGAAAGTTGTTAGTTGAGACAGATCATTGGTACCGTCGGTTTCAAGCCCGATAATAAGGCCCGTTTAAGGTGTCCTTATCAAGCTCTCTTCAGCCAATATTCATCTATCTCTATTTGGGCTTGACGATAAATGCCCTGGAAAACTCACGACTGCTCAATGTTTAGTTTTAAAGTATGAAGTACGAAGAAATAATTTGCGGCGATTTTAAATGGTAACTCTTTATTTATCGTAAATTGAACCCAGTAATAAAAATGAAATAAAATGCTGAAGTCCACGCGGGCTTGAAAAAGAGATAAATGAGGTATATATACTTCACACGTCCGGTTATAAGATAGACGAATATTGGCTGAAGAGAGCTTGATAAGGATACCTTAAACGGGCCTTATTATCGGGCTTGAAACCGACGGTACCAATGATCTGTCTCAACTAACAACTTTCTGTACACAATATATATATATATATATATATATATATAAAAATATAAAGAGTGGTCTTTTATATCTCTACTTAATGCATGCTTTGTTCTTTAACCCCCTCTCTCTTTCTTGCTCTTTCTCTTTATCTTTTTACTCCTATCTCCTTTCCTGGACCATTTCTCTCTCTCTTTCTTTACCTACATCTCTCTCAATCTCCCGTTTCTTTCCCATCTGATTCTTATCTTATTCTCGCTATTTATATGTCGCTAATCTCCGGTCCATCTCGCTCCCCACTATTTTGCGATCCTTTCTTAATATATGCTTTGTTCGAACACAATTTCAGTTCCCCGTGCGCCAATTTAGCAAACTGGCAACGCGAGGTACTACCCCAACGACTGGCATGAGACTACTTCAATCCGCCTCAATTCAAACTACGTTGCCCATTGGCAATTGAAACCTTTTCGACAGATTCATTATTTTACGAGTCTCAACTCACAAATTATACGTTCTGGACCAGTGAACATGTGTGAAAATCGGCGCAGCCAGTTTGTTTGGGAGTTGCAAACGTCTGAAGTTGTTTCGCAGCTAATTGCAAACGCAAAACTCTGCGATGACTTGAAAGATATATATATCTGTCTACTAGCTGGCAGCTTGACGTCGCCCGGTTGTACAATGCTCTTAAACTTGCAGATTGCGTATGTATTATTATAGAATCAATCCTCTATTGAATTTTATAAATTACGAGGAATAATTTAACCACTGCTCTAATTTTCAATAAATAAATAAAAAATAAATGAACAAATAAAAATAATAATAATAATGATAATGTCGTTCATCAAATCTCGTCTGTGTTTGTTTATAGTATCAGGTCTGCTGATATTTGGGCTTGGCGATAAATGCCCTGGAAAACTCACGACTGATCAATGTTTAGTTTTAAAGTATGAAGTACGAAGAAATAATTTGCGGCGATTTTAAATGGTAACTCTTTATTTATCGTAAATTGAACTCAGTAATAAAAATAAAATAAAATGCTGATGTCCACGCGGGATTGAAAAAGAGATAATTCAATTTGTAGGCGAATGCTCCACTACTAAGCTACACACCCAGATTATAATAAACCCGTTTAATTAAAAGAAGAAGTGATTAGATAAATTTTTATAATGTCCCTATTGCCGGTGTGACGTAAAATATTCCCCCGTAAACATGATCCTTTTTATCTGTAAGGGAGAAAAGCTATTTTTAAAATCGGACGTTTTCGATTTTCGATACTTATCGGATGAATTTCTGTACAAACCGTATCGAAGAACACTGCCAGATATTTAAATTAGCTTCGTGTGAAATTTGCAACAGATAGGCTCACCCGTCTGGGAACTTATGAGGAATGAACTCACACACACAAAGTGGCTTTTATGCAATAGTAAGGATTAATATCTATGTCTATGAATATAACTGCTTATATTTCTTTGGTTTATACTTGCACATATCTCTCATTATATACATATATATATATATATATATATATATATATATATGTATATATATATATATACTAGCATGAGTGCTCGGCGTTGCCCGGGTGTTTGGAGGTGTATGCTGAGCACACAAAAAAAACAAATAGAAAAAAACGGTCAATGTTTTTAAATTTGACCCCTATTATGACTCCTTAACATTTATTGTTTTGGGCTCAAATCAAGTTATTAAGTTAGATCCATGTCCAAAGAACCTATATCTAAAATTTCAAGTGTTTACACCCCAAATTGTCGGAGGAGTTTGGTAGAGTTCTTAAAGGTCAAATCTTTGAACTTTGACTCCTTAACAGCCACATTTCTGGCAGAAAACCGATCACAAATATTTTCCCAAATCTCAGTATATCAAATTTCGAGTCTGTAGAATGAAAATTGACAGAGTTATTGCGTAAAGAAATGTACACACACAGATACACAAACAGACACACAGAAACGTTCACTTCTATAGATATACTAGCATTTCAGCCCGGCATTGCGCGGGTGTTTGGAGGTTTATGCATAGCAAATAAAAAAAGCGGTCAATTGTTTTAACTTTAGCCCCTATTATGACCCCTTAAGATTTATTGTTTTGAGTTCAAATCAAGTTATTAAGTTAGATCCATGTTCAAGTAACCTATACCTAAAATTTCAAGTGTTTAGACCAAAAATTGTCGGAGGAGTTTGGTAGAGTTCTCAAAAGTAAAATAGTAGAACTTTGATCCCTTAATCGCGAAATTTCTGGCCGCAAACCGATGACATCAAATTTCTAAAATCTCAGTACCCTGTATATCAAATTTCGAGTCAGTAAACTAAAAATTGACAGAGTTACTGCGTAGGGAAATGTACACACACAAACACACATAGAGACAGACATACTTTTATAGATATATATATATATAGATACACACATATATATATATATATATATAAATTATGGGGTTTATCTATTTTATTTTTACTTTCATCATATTTTGCTTTGGTTTTGATACCCTCAAATTCGAAGCTATATCTTTACATCCCTTCCTTTTCATAACCTATCATACTTTCATAAATCAGAGTTCATTTTCTTTAGGCTGTTTTTGAACCCAGTCAACGACGGGTACTTTTGCTAGTATATATATATATATATATATATATATATATATATATATATATATATATATATATATATATATATATATATATATATATATATATACTGGCATTTCAGCCCGGGTATTTGGAGGTGTATTTTGAGAAAAAAAAAGCAGCCACTTTTTTAAACTTTGACCCCTATTATGACCCCTTAACGTTTATTGTCTTGTACTCAAATCAAATTATTAAGTTAGATCCATGTCCACGGTACCTATATCTAAAATTTCAAGTGTTTAGACCAAACATTCTCGGAGGAGTTTGGAAGAGTTCTCTTTGACCTTTTAATCGCAAAATTTCTGGCCGAAATCCGGTTACATGGATTTTCCCGAATCTCACTAATCTGTATATCAAATTTCGAGTTTGTAGACTTAAAATTGACGGAGTTATTGCTTATGGAAATGTACACACAGAGACACAGACAGACAGACATACACTTTCACTTTATATATATATATATATATATATATATATATATATATATATATATATATATATACTAGCAGTTCAGCCCGTCTATGCTCGGGCCTTTTGCACTGTTCATAACTTACCCGACGTGTATACACTCTAAGTAAGATTTCAAATATTTAGACGAAAATTTGTCTAAGTAATTTCGTAGAAACCGCAGAGGTCAATTTTTTAAACTTGGATCCTTATTTTAAAACCCTTTACATATATTATTTTGATCTTAAACAAAAAAAAATTTACACATGTCCAAATTACCTACATCTAAAATTTCAAGTCTGTCGACCAAAAATTGTCAGAGGAATTTGGTAGAATCTGAAAAGATCAACTCTGTCAATTTTAACCTCTTGTCAGACAAATTTTCACCCCAAAACCGATTAAAAAGCTTGCTGCATGTCTGAATACCCGTTATGTGAAATTTCAAATGTTTAGACCCAAAATTGGCTGAATAGTTTGCTAGAGACCGCAAAGGTAAAATCTTTTGAACTTTCATCCCTTGAGAAACCTAATTGTTAGCAATTTCAAATGTTTAGACCAGAAATGTCTGAGTAATTTAGTAGAGATCGCAGAGGTCAATTTTTTAAAACTTTGACCGAATTATGACCCCCTTAACATTTATTGTTCTGGACCCAAATCAAATTATAAAGCTAGATCGATGTCCAAGTAAACTATATAAAAAATTTCTAGTGTTTAGACCCAACATTGGCAGAGGAGTTTGGTAGAGTTTTAAAAAGTCAAATCATTGGAACATTTACCTCCTGACAGCCAAGTTTCTGGCTGAAAACGAACCAACACGATTTTACCAAACGTCAATACTCCTTATGTCATATCTCGAGTCTCTAGACCGAAAATTGACAGAGTTATTTGGTAGGGAAATGTACACAGACAGACACACATACATTTTCACTTTTATAGATATATTAGCATGGGTGACCAGCGTTTTCCGGGTGTTTGGAGGTGTGTGTTGAGCAAAAAAAAAAAAAAAGAAGAAAAGTGCTTGTAGGAAGGCAGGTTCGAACCCGTACCGCGAACGAAGAAAAGAACGGGGAAAAAACCCTGACGTCCATGCTGTTACGACGTCCACCAAACCGAAAGCGATGTAGGTTTAAATTAAGGTTAGACAATCGAAAAGAGGGAATGACTTTCGAAAATAACGGTGAAAACAGCGACCCCTCCCGATTGAAAAGTGCTCAGTTGAGGGTGAAAAAATTTGTTTTTAGGCAATTTTTCGGTATTTGTCATCTGAAAGATCGAGCTTCAAAACGATACTGATCTTGTGAAAATCCGTCGCCTCTGTCGAAGGTTTTAGGCAGACGTTGAAACATACATACATACCTTTAGATATTGGAAGCAGAAATTTTCGACCCAAACCGATTAAAAACTTGCCCTATCTCTGAATGCCCTTTATGCCAAATTTCACATGTTTAGACCAGAAATTGTCTGAGTAATTTGGTAGAGACCGCAGAGGTCAATTTTAAAAAAAAAACTTTGACCCCTATTATGACCCCTTAACATTTATTGTTTTGGGCTCAAATAAAGTTATTAAGTTAGATCCATGTCCAAGTAATCTATATCTAAAATTTCAAGTGTTTATACCCACAATTAGCGGAGGAGTTTGGTAGAGTTTTCAAAGGTCAAATCGTTGAACTTTGACCCCTTAATAGCCAAAATTCTGTCCGAAAATAGGTAGGTGGCCTAGTGCCCTTTCCCAACCCGCCGATTTTGAACTAAGGGGACCTTCGCCTAAAAAGGCACGTCGGTATCCCTTAGCCCTACCGGCTGTTTAAGTTGGGTCCAGACACTGGACTATCTGTAAAAAATGGAAAACTTAACAATTAGTAAATAACAATAGCAACACATAATGACTTAAGGACCACTCACCCAAAGAATGGAGTCGGTCCTTTGAGGCCAAACAATAAAAACCTTTAAACTTGACCCCAGATTGGTCAAGTGAGTTGTAGCTACCGGTCTTTTTGAAAGCAAAGCTTCGTATACTGAGAACAGATACTACACTTTGAGATATTAAATCGTTTATTCACGTTAAAGATACATTGAAAATCAACAATGAACAAAACACTTAGGCACATGGCCAACACAAAAGAGGGGATTGTTGGGGTCGTTGGCCATCCTTGTCACTCCAGAACTAAACAAAATCAAAAGTTTCTCCCAGCTAGTATCTTCTTTCACCATAATACCGCATTCACCCTTTCATACAGGGGACATCCTACTTAACTCCCAATTTTTAAAACATTTTTTATTGACGTGTAAAAACAACAAAAAAAAGATAACAATAAAATGGTACAATAATTAATTTGTGTCGAGGGCGGGGGGGGGGAAGAAAAAGTGATTAGTAAGACCCTCCCAACCCCGTCTAGTTGATAGACTGTCCGTTCCACTAGGTTTATAAAAGGAACCTCGCTTCTGTGGGGCAGTCTCTAAATGGGGATGGCCCTTAGATGGGGATGAATAGAGAAAAGAAAATTTTGTAGGTAAGGAATGGGGGTTAGTTTGTATTTCTTTCTCTCCAAGATGGGTGAAATTTAGAGGAAGGGGTGAAAACAGAAATTGCAAGAAGGAGGGGGTGGGGATCTTGGAGGCTTCCTAATCGGGGTGGGATGAAACACACTCAGCTAGCTGAGAGGTGACTTGTTTAATTTTACTTTACGGAACCGCGCGTTCCACACCTTGGCGGGGAACACGTATTCAAATTTGGCTCCTCTTCGTACACACAGACTTGCTACATGTATCCATCTTCTGTCAAATGCCGCGCGATGCAGCCTTCGTCTATCACATCTGATCTTCACCCGTAGTTGGTGTTTAAAGAAAGCGATCAGATCCTGATCAGAAAAAGACAACAGCCCCCCCCCCCCCGGCAACCTTGCAGACGCGACGTCCAAATCACCATTCTCTCCACGGCCAGGATAGTAACGTAGACCATTTGTCTTTCCCGGTCCCACGGCGGCCTCACGTTGTCCACGACATTGGATACGGTAATTGGGCACGGATGCTCAGGATCGATGCGAGCCGTCACCTCGCTGACATACGACCAGTACCAGTGGAGTTCGCGGAAATTGAAGAAAGCATGATCAGTCGTTTCTACGGCCGTTGTCCCACAATGGGGACAATCAGGCGACTCCTAAAACCCGGAACTGCATTGTATGTTGTTGAGTGGAAGTGCATTTTGGGCCAATCGCCAGGTCAGAGAGAACTCCGAATTGTTCAGATGACTCGAACCTGGCGCCCTGCTCCACGCGGTGCGGATCTCACTCTGCTGCCAACCCAAACGCGCGCATAGCGGGTCGTCGGCGGCCCTTTTCACTAGATCCCTGTGGAGTTCCCTTAGTTAGCAATCACAAGGTCGCTGGACCTTGGTAGTTGTTTTAGCGTTGCTCGGCACTCTTTCATGTAGGCACATTCTCCCCGCGGCCTGCGATGGCTCTCGATAGAAGGGTCAAGAATGAGGTCGGGGAAGGCGGCAGTAACCACGGGGTGCCACGGTTGGTCATCCTGTATATAGTGGCTCAGGAAGGCCAGCCTCTCAGCGTCTCTATGACACTTCAAGTCCAGCATTCCACAGCCTCCCTCACACGGACATTGAATACAGATCTGCCTGCTTACCCAGTGTCTTCCTCTGTCCCAAAGGAGCGATGACAAGAGTTTGACAAGAGCTGTTAGGTGTTGTGCAGGCAGGGGAAGTACGGCCAGTCGGTAAAGGATGAGAGGAAAGACGTAAGTGGCGCACGCCTCAGCTCTACCCTTTAAGGAAAGTTTCCTAGGAAGCCACGAATTGACTGCAGCCTTGACCGTACCTCCAACCAATTTTTGTCAAGCTGGAGACCCGGTCCGAACTGAGAATCCGAACCGGGCTATCCGTCCAGCTGAAGGGCACCACTCCAGGCGCCCAATCGCAGTCATACTGACTTGCTGTGGTTTATCTGGGTCCCTGTAATTCTTTCATACTGAGCGAGCGCCTCCGACACGATCTCGATGTCTCTGAAGCTCGACACAAAGACCGTGACATCATTGGCGAACGCGGATACCTTGGCCGCTGAGCCACCGGGTATTGTAATTCCGCGTAGGGTCGAATTTGCCTCCCCACGTCTCAGTTTTCGGAGCAGGGGCTCCAAAGCCAGGACATAAAGCAGAGACGACAGCGGACAACCCTGACGAACCGACTGAGAGTTAACAAAGGGTTTCGAGCGCTTTCCGCATGACGGCTGTGGGCTGTCGATGCATCACGGAGATCCATTGCAGAAGTCCGGTTAAAAAACTGGCGACTTCTAAGACAGATGCCAAGAAACGATGGTCGACCCTATCGAAAGCTTTGGACTGATCTAAGTTGATCAGCGCGGTTTCCGTGTCGTCATCTATCCCTCCCTCTAGGATCGTGCGGATCAGGTGCAAGTTGTTCTGAATCGATCTCCCCTTCACAGCGTAGTTCGGTTCCGGTTCAACCAACTCGCCGATAACAACCTGCAGCCGATTCGACAGGACCTTGGCCAAAATCTTCAACTCTGTGTTTAGCAGAGTTATGGGTCTGTAATCGTCTAACTCTTCCCCACCATGCCCGTCACCTTTCCTCAGCAATGTGCTCACTCCCTTGATGACTTGCTCCGAGATGGATCCCTGAGCAAACCAATGATTGAACACATCCGTCAGAAGAGGCAGAAACATGGATGACAGCCTCAAATACAGTTCGTATGGCAGACCATCGATCCCCGGCGATCTATCACAGCTGACCTGCTTCAGCGCAGTAAAAACCTCCCGCTCCGTCACCCGGCCCTCGCAACTAGCTGCTCTAGCCGCATCGAGGTGGGGAGAGTCAGCCAAATAGTCGCTAAACTCAAGGACCGGAAGATCAGACTGCTGCGTAAAACGCTCCTCAAAATGTTCTCGAAACCCACGCAGATCTCACGAGTCGATTCCAGGGTGCGTCTATCCGGATGTCTTACCCTTGCAATGTACTTGTCCGAGCCAAGCCTAGAAATTTCACGACGTGTGTCAGTGTTGGAATTGACTGCGTCATTGCCTACCTTTCTAAGCCTAGCTCTGACTACTTGACCTTCATAACGCTCGCTATTCTCACGCAGAAGGTCCTGCTTAGCTAGTTCCTGACTAACCCTATAACCCTCCCCCCTAGTCCGGGCTAGTTTTTGCTCTAGCTTCTTCTTCGTCTTGGCCTTATCTAGTGCGAGGCGCTGGACATACTTGACGGAGAAGGTTCTAATTTTGGCTTTTAGACCTACCCACGATTTACTTCCGGTAACCGTCCCTACTAGTGCTTTTTGAATTAATTCTATTAGCTTCTCTTGGAAGTCTTGTATCTCCAGAAGGGAGGTGTTTAACTTCCAGTGAGCCACTAACTTAGGCCTATTTCCTACACTTTGATCTTGGCAAAAAGGTAGCCCGGAACCGTGGATCTGTAATTAGTTTCGGTTTTATACGAAATGCTGAACGAACACAAGACGCGCTGAAATAGCAATAATTTTGTAAAAATCGATGTAAATAAATCTAGACGCAACGCACGTTCGCAAATCTTCGATATTATGATCTAGGGACTATATAAACAGTTCTAAGCGATAGTACCCTTCCAGGACCGTCGGCGAAAAAAGCCTTTTCGAGACATGCAAAAAATGCGTAAGCGCATTTGCCTTGTATATATATATATATATATATATATATATATATATATGGTTTGTTAGTGCTGTTTTTAATTTGTATCCATTTATTATTATTGAATGTGCTATTTATAGTCGTAATATTTGGTTTTAAAGTCTTGATAGATCAAGCCTTACGTAGTACTGCTAGTTGTGTTGTTTAAAATTTCCTTGGCATATGCTTATTGTGGCTTAGTAAACAATGTTTTTGTTAGACATTTCTTTTGTTGTGAACAAAGTGCACGAATTCTACAGTTGCAAGTTTTTCTTCATTATTAACTTTCTAATTTCTATTAGAGTGATTGCTGTTATTGCTATTTACTATTTCTAATGGTTAGCTTTCTATTCGCTCAGTTTTATTGTTGCTAAACTGGTCACTATTTTCTGTGAAAAATAGGACTTGTTTCGGATCATAGGAAATGACAATAAACACCATGTATACTTGTATCCGAGTTCTGCCAACAACGATATAAAGTGATACTGTTAACACACCGGTGCTTTATTAAATAAGCAAAGTTAAACAGTATCAATCCGGGTCAGATTCAGATGGGTGGCCATTTGGAAATACAATGCGCTGAATATATTTTGACGTAGTGAAATACGAGATAGAGATGGTACCTGGCATATCTAGGAAAAACGTTAAAGTTCTGAGGTGAACTCAACCGGATGGCGCCAAATCACGTGATTTCTTATAAGAACTCTTAGCTGGCGAGATTTGGATTAGGAAGGACTTGTATGAGGCACGATCCTCTATCGGGAGGGCAGCACGCACAACGTAACTAGATGTGACGAGACGAAACATCCGTGTGTCTATAAGTTCCTATTAAGTTCACACTCGTATAGAAGTATTTCGTCGCTCTGAGTTTTCTGTACGTGCTTCTCTTTTTAATATGTTCCGGAAACGTGTACATTTATTTGAAGTGGCTGCATAGGCTCGACTATAGTAATCCTGTAATTCAATCTAGTAAGTTGCCTTAATTAACGGTTGTTCGTAGTTTTAATTGGTAATATGAAGCCAGTTCCTATTGATTGCGAATGCTTTAGACTTTCGGCGTATCTGTTAACGTCTTTCACCGGCTGCTATATCTGTCTGTATTTATTGCTTACATCAGCCAATCATATTTTGGTGTAAAAGAACTTATATGTATTCGTATGCATTAGGCCACTTTTACAACGCACACTTTTATAATCAACATCGGTGTTCGAGTAGTTGTTTCACCGCAGACAAACAAAAGATCAGGACACGATAATTAAAAATATGTATATTACCCGGAAGTACGTCAAAGGGTCACAAGTCTTCGAAGTTCATCAGGGGGACACTCCATGAAAGTACTTGTAAAAAAAGTATAGGGAAGCAACATTGGCAGGGCAGAAGTTTGAACTTGACTTTTAGTGCAGGAGCTATGAGATGAGACTTTTATGGACCCTGTCTAAGAGTGAGAGGCGAGTGGGAGATTCACTAGCCTAAATGTGCGGACGATACTCCATATATGGGTGAATTGTTGTTTTGCGAATATATAGGATGGTCTCTAACGTGAGTGATTTTCCAGAACAGTAAAGGGATTCCTATTTTCTTTTCAGCAGTATGGTAAAAATCTCTGATGTATTTGTTCCAATTCATGTTTCCTGTGATTGCGAGGCCGAGGAATTAAAAAGATGTGCTCTCACCAAGAGTGTTATTTGTCATGACTATATTTTTATCAATAAATTTCATTTGCTTTTGATTTGAAAATAATTTTCGTATTTATAATGGTTTATTAATATTTTTTTTAAATGTTCACTTTGAAAAAGCGCACATGTGAAAAACTAATGCTCAAACTAATTACACTCAAACGTTCTAATTGTAGAAAAAAAAGGATTCAAATGACCAATTGAGATTGGAATGGATTCGGTACGACGGTCCCGCGGGTTGGGTGTGAGTAAATACACATCGCTCTCGTTCTTTTTTCTCATCGATCACATGCAGTCAGCTAATCGAATTTCAGTCAAGTAACATAATCAAATCGTAATACATCAGGCAAATATGGAAAACTTAATTAACGAAATCAAAATTTGTCAAAAGAAAAAAAAATGAAATCAATTTTTCTTTTTATTGAATTTAATTTGTTAATTTTTTCCCAGACATTTTGTGTTTGCCGGTCGAACCGTTTTGCCAATTTTTATAATTCCCTCTTGACTTTTTCGTTTCACTGATTTCAAAACAATTTAAATGAGGAAGTGCAGAAAACGCATATTCTTAGGATGCGTTCATTCTTTCTGGAATCTTCGAGATGCAAATTTTATGTCAAACTAAAGTGTGACAGATAAAGGTTGGCATTGTTATATTACTTGCGGATCACCGCCCATCAGTGCCACTGTAGTATAAGGGTTAATGAATGTTAAGTAGCCGGTGAGACAACAGCGTAATGATAAATAATAGTAGAACTAAAAGTTAAATTATGCACGGTGGCCCACTTAAAAGTAGCCCAACATTTTTTCAGATTAAGCTGCCCACTTAAAAGTAGCCCGACCTATTTAATCTTTCTCCAATTTTTTTCAGATACAGCTGCCGACTTAAAAGTAGGCCAACCTATTTAATCTTTCTCAATTTTTTTTCAGATTAAGCTGCCCACTTAAAAGTAGCCCGACCGATTTAATATTTCTCCAATTTTTTTCAGATTAAGCTGCTCACTCAAAATAGGCCAACCTATTTAATATTTCTCAAATTATTTTAAGATTTAGCTGCCTGGAGAGATTGACTATTTTTAAAGTTTTTTTCAGATTAAGCTGCCCACTTAAAAGTAGCCCGACCTATTTAATCTTTCTCCAATTTTTTTCAGATTAAGTTGCCCACTTAAAAGTAGCCCAACCTATTTAATCTTTCTCCAATTTTATTCAGATAAAGCTGCCCACTTAAAAGTAGGCTAACCTATTTAATCTTTCTCCAATTATTTTCAGATTAAGCTGCCGACTCATAAGTAGTCCGACCTATTTAATCTTTCTCCAATTTTTGTCAGATTAAGCTGCCCACTTAAAAGTAGCCCAATCTATTTAATGTTTCTCCAATTCTTTTCAGATTAAGCTGCCCACTAAAAAGTAGGCCAACCAATTTAATCTTTCTCCAATTCTTTTCAGATTAAGCTGCCCACTTAAAAGTAGGCCAACCTACTTAATCTTTCTCCAATTTTTTCAGATTAAGCTGCCCACTTAAAAGTAGGCCAACCTATTTAATCTTCCTCCAATTTTTTTTCAGATTAAGCTGCCCACTTAAAAGTAGCCCAACCTATTTAATCTTTCTCCAATTCTTTTCAGATTAAGCTGCCAACTTAAAAGTAGGCCAACCTATTTAATCTTTCTCCAATTCTTTTCAGATTAAGCTGCCCACTTAAAAGTAGCCCAACCTATTTAATCTTTCTCCAATTCTTTTCAGATTAAGCTGCCCACTTAAAAGTAGGCCAACCTATTTAATCTTTCTCCAATTCTTTTCAGATAAAGCTGCCCAATTCAAAGTAGGCCAACCTATTTAATCTTTCTCCAATTCTTTTCAGATTAAGCTGCCCACTTAAAAGTAGGCCAACCTATTTAATCTTCCTCCAATTCTTTTCAGATTAAGCTGCCCATTTAAAAGTAGGCCGACCTATTTAATCTTTCTCCAATTTTTTTTTAGATTAAGCTGCCCACTTAAAAGTAGGCCAACCTATTTAATCTTCCTCCAATTTTTTTCAGATTAAGCTGCCCACTTAAAAGTAGCCCAACCTATTTAATCTTTCTCCAATTCTTTTCAGATTAAGCTGCCAACTTAAAAGTAGGCCAACCTATTTAATCTTTCTCCAATTCATTTCAGATTAAGCTGCCAACTTAAAAGTAGGCCAACCTATTTAATCTTTCTCCAATTCTTTTCAGATTAAGCTGCCCACTTAAAAGTAGCCCAACCTATTTAATCTTTCTCCAATTCTTTTCAGATTAAGCTGCCCACTTAAAAGTAGGCCAACCTATTTAATCTTTCTCCAATTCTTTTCAGATTAAGCTGCCCAATTAAAAGTAGGCCAACCTATTTAATCTTTCTCCAATTCTTTTCAGATTGGCTACTTTTAAGTGGGTAACAAAATCTGAAAAAAATTGGAGAAAGATTAAATAGATTGGCCTACTTTTGAGTGGGCATTTTAATCTGAAAAGAATTGGAGAAAGATTAAATAGGTTCGCCTACTTTTAAGTTGGCAGCTTAATCTGAAAAAAATTGGAGAAAGATTAAATAGGTCGGGCTACTTTTAAGTGGGCAGCTTAATCTGAAAAAAAACTTTAAAGTAGGCAAACCTATTTAATCTTTCTCCAATTCTTTTCAGATAAAAATGCCCACTCAAAAGTAGGCCAATCTATTTAATCTTTCTCCAATTTTTTTCAGATTAAGCTGCCCACTTAAAAGTAGCCCGACCTATTTAATCTTTCTCCAATTCTTTTAAGATTAAGATACCCACTGACAAGTAGGCCAATCTATTTAATCTTTCTCCAATTTTTTTCAGATTAAGCTGCCTACTTAAAATTAGCGCGACCTATTTAATCTTTGTCCAATTTTTTCAGATTCAGATGCCAACTTAAAATAGGCAAACCTATTTAATCTTTCTCCAATTCTTTTCAGATTAAGCTGCCCACTTTAAAGTAGCCCTACCTATTTAATCTTTCTCCAATTTTTTTCAATCTTTTTCAGCTTAATCTGAAAAGAATTTGAGAAAGATTAAATAGGTTGGCTACTTTTAAGTGGGTAACAAAATCTGAAAAAAATTGGAGAAAGATTAAATAGATTGGCCTACTTTTGAGTGGGCATTTTAATCTGAAAAGAATTGGAGAAAGATTAAATAGGTTCGCCTACTTTTTTTTCAGATTAAGCTGCCTACTTAAAATTAGCCCGACATATTTAATCTTTGTCCAATTTTTTCAGATTCGGATGCCAACTTAAAATAGGCAAACTTATTTAATCTTTCTCCAATTCTTTTCAGATTAAGATGCCCACTCATAAGTAGCCTAATTTATTTAATCTTTCTCCAATTTTTTTCGGATTAAGCTGCCCACTAAAAAGTATCCCGACCTATTTAATCTTTCTCCAATTTTTTTCAGATTAAGCTTCCAACTTAAAAGTAGCCCGACCTATTTAATCTTTGTCCACTTTTTTCAGATCAAGATGCCAACTTAAAATAGGCAAACCTATTTAATCTTTCTTCAATTCTTTTCAGATAAAAATGCCCACTCAAAAGTAGGCCAATCAATTTAATCTTTCTCCAATTTTTTTCAGATTAAGCTGCCCACTCAAAAGTAGGCCAACCTATTTAATATTTCTCAATTTTTTTCAGATTAAGCTGCCTGGAGAGATTGCCTACTTTTAAGTTTTTTTCAGATTAAGCTGCCAACTTAAAAGTAGCCCGACCTATTTAATCTTTCTCCAATTTTTTGCAGATTAAGCCGCCAACTTAAAAGTAGGCAATCCTATTTAATTTTTCTCCAATTCTTTTTAGAAAAAATGCCCACTCAAAAGTAGCCTAATCTATTTAATCTGTCTCCAATTTTTTTCAGATTAAGTTGCCCACTAAAAAGTAGCCCAACCTCTTTAATCTTTCTCCAATTCTTTTCAGATAAAGCTGCCCTCTTAAAAGTAGCCCAACCTATTTAATCTTTCTCCAATTTTTTTCAGATTAAGCTGCCCACTTAAAAGTAGCCCCACCTATAAAATCTTTCTACAATTTTTTTAAATTTTTTTCAGCCTTATCTGAAAAGAATTGGAGAAAGATTAAAGTGGTTGGGCTACTTTTAAGCCCGATCTATTTAATCTTTCTCAAATTTTTTTCAGATTAAGATGCCAACTTAAAAGTAGGCAAACCTATTTAATCTTTCTCCAATTCTTTTCAGATTAAATGCCCACTCAAAAGTAGGCCAATCTATTTAATCTTTCTCCAATTTTTTTCAGATTAAGCTGCCCACTGAAAAGTAGCCCAACCTATTTAATCTTTCTCCAATTTTTTTCAGCTTAATCTGAAAAGAATTGGAGAAAGATTAAATAGGTTGGGCTTCTTTTGAGTGGGCAACTTTATTTGAAAATAATTGATGTAATATTTCTCCAATTTTTTTCAAATTAAGCTGCCAACTTAAAAGTAGGCAAACCTATTTAATCTTTCTCCAATTCTATTCAGATTAAGATGCCCACTCCAAAGTAGGCCAACCTATTTAATCTTTCTCCAAGTTTTTTCAGATTAAGTTGCCCACTAAAAAGTAGCCCAACCTATTTAATCTTTCTCCAATATTTTTCAGATTAAGCTGCCCACTTAAAAGTAGTCCGACCTATTTAATCTTTCTCCAACTTTTTTTAGATTAAGCTGCAAACTTAAAAGTAGGCAAACCTATTTAATCTTTCTCCAATTCTTTTCAGATTAATATGCGCACTCAAAAGTAGGCCAATCTATTTAATATTTCTCCAATTTTTTTCTGATTAAGCTGCTCACTCAAAAGTAGTCCAACCTATTTTATCTTTCTCCAATTTTTTTCAGATTAAGCTGCCCACTTAAAAGTAGGCAAACCTATTTAATATTTCTCAAATTTTTTTCAGATTAAGCTGCCCACTCAAAAGTAGCATAACCTATTTAATCTTTCTCCAATTCTGTTCAGATTAAGCTGCCAACTTAAAAGTAGGGCAACCTATTTAATCTATCTCCAATTTTTTTCAGATAAAGCTGCCTACTTAAAAGTAGCCCGACCTATTTAATCTTTGTCCAATTTTTTCAGATTCAGATGCCAACTTAAAAGTAGGGCAACCTATTTAATCTTTCTTCAATTTTTTTCAGATAAAGCTGCCTACTTAAAAGTAGCCCGACCTATTTAATCTTTGTCCAATTTTTTCAGATTCAGATGCCAACTTAAAATAGGCAAACCTAGTTAATCTTTCTCCAATTGTTTTCAGATTAAAATGCCCACTCAAAAGTAGGCCAATCTATTTAATCCAATTTTTTTCTGATTAAGCTGCCCACTTAAAAGTAGCCCAACCTATTTAATCTTTCTCCAATTCTTTTCAGATTAAGCTGCCCACTTTAAAGTAGCCTGACCTATTTAATCTTTCTCCAATTTTTTTCAATCTTGTTCAGCTTTATCTGAAAAGAATTTTAGAAAGATTAGATAGGTTGGCTACTTTTAAGTGGGTAACAAAATCTGAAAAAAATTGGAGAAAGATTAAATAGATTGGCCTACTTTTGAGTGGGCATTTTAATCTGTAAAGAATTGGAGAAAGATTAAATAGGTTCGCCTACTTTTAAGTTGGCAGCTTAATCTGAAAAAAATTGGAGAAAGATTAAATAGGTCGGGCTACTTTTAAGTGGGCAGCTTAATCTGAAAAAAACTTTAAAGTAGGCAAACCTATTTAATCTTTCTCCAATTCTTTTCAGATAAAAATGCCCACTCAAAAGTAGGCCAATCTATTTAATCTTTCTCCAATTTTTTTCAGATTAAGCTGCCCACTTAAAAGTAGCCCGACCTATTTAATCTTTCTCCAATTCTTTTAAGATTAAGATACCCACTGACAAGTAGGCCAATCTATTTAATCTTTCTCCAATTTTTTTCAGATTAAGCTGCCTACTTAAAATTAGCCCGACCTATTTAATCTTTGTCCAATTTTTTCAGATTCAGATGCCAACTTAAAATAGGCAAACCTATTTAATCTTTCTCCAATTCTTTTCAGATAAAAATGCCCACTCAAAAGTAGGCCAATCTATTTAATCTTTCTCCAATTTTTTTCAGATTAAGCTGCCCACTCAAAAGTAGGCCAACCTATTTAATATTTCTCAATTTTTTTCAGATTAAGCTGCCTGGAGAGATTGCCTACTTTTAAGTTTTTTTCAGATTAAGCTGCCAACTTAAAAGTAGCCCGACCTATTTAATCTTTCTCCAATTTTTTGCAGATTAAGCCGCCAACTTAAAAGTAGGCAAACCTATTTAATTTTTCTCCAATTCTTTTTAGAAAAAATGCCCACTCAAAAGTAGCCTAATCTATTTAATCTTTCTCCAATTTTTTTCAGATTAAGTTGCCCACTAAAAAGTAGCCCAACCTCTTTAATCTTTCTCCAATTCTTTTCAGATAAAGCTGCCCACTTAAAAGTAGCCCAACCTATTTAATCTTTCTCCAATTTTTTTCAGATTAAGCTGCCCACTTAAAAGTAGCCCCACCTATAAAATCTTTCTACAATTTTTTTAAATTTTTTTCAGCCTTATCTGAAAAGAATTGGAGAAAGATTAAAGTGGTTGGGCTACTTTTAAGCCCGATCTATTTAATCTTTCTCAAATTTTTTTCAGATTAAGATGCCAACTTAAAAGTAGGCAAACCTATTTAATCTTTCTCCAATTCTTTTCAGATTAAATGCCCACTCAAAAGTAGGCCAATCTATTTAATCTTTCTCCAATTTTTTTCAGATTAAGCTGCCCACTGAAAAGTAGCCCAACCTATTTAATCTTTCTCCAATTATTTTCAATTTTTTTCAGCTTAATCTGAAAAGAATTGGAGAAAGATGAAATAGGTTGGGCTTCTTTTGAGTGGGCAACTTTATTTGAAAATAATTGATGTAATATTTCTCCAATTTTTTTCAAATTAAGCTGCCAACTTAAAAGTAGGCAAACCTATTTAATCTTTCTCCAATTCTATTCAGATTAAGATGCCCACTCAAAAGTAGGCCAACCTATTTAATCTTTCTCCAATTTTTTTCAGATTAAGTTGCCCACTTAAAAGTAGCTCAATCTATTTAATCTTTCTACAATTCTTTTCCGATAAAGATGCCCACTCAAAAGTAGCACAATCTATTTTATCTTTCTCCAATTTTTTTCAGATTAAGCTGACCACTTTAAAGTAGCCCAACCTATTTAACCTTTCTCCAATTTTTTTCAGATTAAGCTGCCCACTTGAAAGTAGGCAAACCTATTTAATCTTTCTCCAATTCTTTTCAGATTAAGCTTCCAACTTAAATGTAGCCCAACCTATTTAATCATTCTCCAATTCTTTTCAGATTAAAAGGCCCACTCAAAAGTAGGCCAATCTATTTAATCTTTCTGCAATTTTTTTCAGATTAAGCTGACCACTTTAAAGTAGCCCAACCTATTTAACCTTTCTCCAATTTTTTTCAGATTAAGCTGCCCACTTAAAAGTAGGCAAACCTATTTAATCGTTCTCCAATTTTGTTCAGATTAAGCTGGCCACTCAAAAGTAGGCCAATCTATTTAATCTTTCTCCAATTTTTTTCAGATTAAGCTGCCCACTCAAAAGTAGGCAAACCTATTTAATCTTTCTCCAATTCTTTTCAGATTAAAATGCCCACTCAAAAGTAGGCCAATCTATTTAATGTTTCTCCAATTTTTTTCAGATTAAGCTGCCAACTTTAAAGTAGCCCAACCTATTTAATCTTTCTGCAATTTTTAATAGATTAAGCTGACCACTTAAAAGTAGCCCGACCTATTTAATCTTTCTCCAATTTTTTTCGGATTAAGCTGCCCATTTAAAAGTAGCCCGACCTATTTAATCTTTCTCCAATTTTTTTCAGATTAAGCTGCCAACTTAAAAGTAGCCCGACCTATTTAATCTTTCTCCAATTTTTTGCAGATTAAGCTGCCCACTTAAAAGTAGCCCAATCTATTTAATCTTTCTACAATTCTTTTCCGATAAAGATGCCCACTCAAAAGTAGCACAATCTATTTTATCTTTCTCCAATTTTTTTCAGATTAAGCGGCCCACTCAAAAGTTCTAAAACCTATTTTATTTTTCTCCAATTTTTTTAGATTAAGCTGCGCAGTTAAAAGTATCCCAATGTATTTAATCCTTCTCTATTTTTTTTTCAAATTATGCTTCCCACTTAAGAGTAGCTCTATCTCTTTAATCCTTCTCTTAACGACCAATTGGCACCATAAGATGCAATTTGTATTCTAACTAGATGGTGCTACATACAAAACGTCTCACAGATAACTGACATGTTTACAGGAGAGACAACAATAAGAACAAATAATCCTCCAATCTAGACCAACTACAGTGAACATTACCAACGCTATCAGTAGAATCACCAGAGAAGATCTATAGGTAGTATCTGCAAACGTCAAGCGTGCCCAGAAATGCATAGATGTAAATGGGGAGCACTTGCCGAATCTTTTATAACAGATGATATAAACAATTTAAACAAAAAAAGAATGTTACTTCTTTCATTACATTTTCTGGGCTACTTTAGGTGGGCAACCCTACAAGAATTAGACTTGGAAAACAACCATGTTATAGAAAACTGGGAAGCAACCCTGGGTATTGTGCTCCACAGATTTAAAGTATCAAGAAAGACACTTTGATCATGGAATTTTCGTTCAATTTTAGGCGCAGATAAGTGAGGAAATTTTTGAAGGTTTTAAATCTAGATGAATATTTGTTGCGGCACTTTTAGAATAAGGACCATAGATTCACGCTCAGTAAACACCTACCGATAGTGCAGATATAGACTTTTAATGTCTCTTCTGTGAAAAGTAGTTAGTAAAGAAGGGTAAAGTCGTCCTACACTAGATTTTAAAGACTGTTTTGTACCCTGTCAAGGCATGAAAGGGTACTCTTAGGAATGTGGCAATACTACCCCATCTTAGGAAGTTATACGCGTGTTGAACTGCATCGGGAGTGAAATAGTTTCTAGTGTGGTATCCTAAACTTTAACATGACAAACAAATGAACATTTCAGTTTGATAAACTAACAAAAAATCTTAATTAAAACTCAATTGTCACGGTCTAATGAAGATGGTGACGGACATATTCTTTTAAAGTGTATCGTTAGAGCTGCAAGACAATTAGTGTTTGAAGTATTCGACCGACTAAGGTTCAGATAGATTAAAACAATATTACTTCAAAGCTGAACCGTCATGGATTGATAAAAATGTTATTTCCAGCTTTAATGTAGCAGGCATTCATTTCAAAGTTTAGGTGGACAAAGTTTAGTATTTATTATCTTATCTTGACAGACCGGCCACATTTTTATTTCAGTTTGAAGTGCAAAAAACTAACAGACTATTAATTAAAACTCACGGACAACAGAACATGCTATGTAATCTTTAACGTTACAGACAAATTCATTTCAAAGCTTAGGTTTACAGACTAACAAAATTTCACATCAAACCTAGACGTGGAAGACTGACCACTTTTTAATACAAACTTAAACGTCACAGATTAATGAAAAAGCTCATTCTATCTTTACCGTGACAGATAAATGAACATTTAAATTTTTAAATTTATCATGGCGCTACAAACGAAAATCTTATTAAAACTTTTAATCACGACGAAACAATAAAATACAAATAAGATGTAAACGTCAAAGACTGATGGAAAATATTATTTTCGACTTAAACGTCGCAGACAAAATAAATTGCTATTCTAAGATTTCGCATGACAGACCGAGGAAAATTTATATTGTACAGTGAAGCGCGATGGACTAAATAATCTAATTTATAAAACTCACTGTCTGTTTGTCTCCATATTTTCAAACTCGAAGTCTTATGAAACTAAAAGGGGCCTCAAATGGTGTTTTTTTATGAGCCGTTCTTTTAGAGGTCTTTAGCAGGTCAAAATAATTCTTAATACGTCAACATTGAAAAAAAAAATCGTAATACATTTTGTAATTAATTTTAGTTCATTTTTACTCAGTTCGTATGCATGTCACGTTGGTACAGTGGTAACGTCACCAGCTTTGAATTAAACAGTTTTGCTTTCGGTTTTGATTCTAGCTGATGGCACCCAAATGCGTTTTTTTAACTTTTGAAATAACGGCTTTATAATAATATATACGAAATCTGGACAAATTAAAGTATCATATTTAAGCGTATTTTACGATCGGCCAAACTCGGGCGCCCTCACCCCGTTAGTATTAATTTAAACTAAACTGTCACAGACTGACGAAAATATTAATATAAACTGTAGTGTGACGGACTTATTCTTTTAAAAGTTTATCATTTATAGACATTAGTTTAAACTGAAACCTACCTAAGTATTCTGAATAATATTGTTTCAAAATATTTCAGGTTAGATAGATCTTTATCCAAAGCATTTGAATGCCTTTTGCAAATGTCCTTCTCATAAAATTGGCAGCAATTTTTTTATCAATAAAAACATTATGGCTTCCGTTTTATGGTGCGTAAAATAGCGCGGACGGCTATATGCAAATGCCGAGCCGTGAGCGAAATGACGCTACGGTAAGAAAATGAAGACTATGAAAATGGAGAGGGCTGTCGAGAAAACGATCACGTTAAAGCAGAAGTTACACGTGGCTGAGTAATGAAGAAATAGATGACGGTGTTAAAGAAAAAAAATGTGTTGAAGCTCTTTCCTTTTAATTGTCTTCTTTGCTACTGAGACTACAATGTGTTGGGTAATGTTCCACTTATTGCCAATATCATTCTTGTCAGATTGAGTCGGCTTCTTCCTGAGAACAAACTGCCTCTCGAATCACCGTAGACCAGTTTCGACAATTCTTGGCATGGTTGTAGGAAATGGCTAACCACACCGGATTATAATGGAAGAGAGCGACTACCTGTAGGCCCAATAGGATCGTCAGGTCGGCCTTAATTTTTACTACCCAGATCATCAGCTGCTTAATGACACGCTTGTGTAAACTATGCAGGCAGTAGCAACCCTGTATTTGTATGTTACTTGTTCCAATTTTGCAATATTTCTAGATAATTTGTAAATATTTGAAAATCAAATAATGTTACAAAATATTAAATGATAAAAATCCGTTTTGTTTTGTGAGAATTTTATTTTTTAAAGAAGACTAAGTTTTTTTAATATTTTATTCCTCTTCATTTTTCTTGTGATATTAATTCTGAGAGGTTAGCCCTCGTGGAGACAGAAAATAACCTCTTCGGTGTTAAAGGTGATTGTTGTAACGCTGAAGTCGATAATGTGTATGTCTGTGGTTTGGCGCGAATTTTAAATAGCAGTACAGTTTTTTTTTACATTACAAAAATTTTTGTACGCTAATGTATGAGGTGCCTTAAATGTTTCTAGATTTTTTTTTCGCGTGGGCACTTTTATTGATATTTATTTTATCACTGGCCATAACTTATGTAAAAAAAACATTTAAATTATTCAAACGCCTTTTGTCTGAAAAGCACCGTATAGAAGTGAATCTGACAATTGAGCCAGTTTCAAAAACTCAGTACAGTTGTATTTGCAACTAATAAGTAATTGATGCGTAACTAAATTTGCAAACAAAACGATAACATATGTAGCAGAAACAAATAGAACTCTTTTCTTGTGCGTCAGTACCTCCACTGACTGTGCGATATGGCACATACTGACCAATCAGAGGCATAGCGCAGGGATCTTCCTTACCCCCTTAAGGAACTATAACTGCTTCCGTCACGGACAAGAACAACTCTTCCTTTTTTTCCAGCGAGACGTCAAAGAGAGCGGACCTGTTTCCTCACTCTCTCTCTCTACATCGGTATCGACGGCCCCCACTTGGGAATAACTAACGGGCAAAGGCAGACGAGTTCTATACCAGCTATATGTAAATGCCATCTTGCCTTACTTCAATAAACCCTTTCCTTGCAAGTTTTACGAAGTCGTTTGTTCGTTTATTCAGTAGCTTTTTTTTTTATTCAATTTTCACCCCAAACAAGGCACAGTGCCACTTTGAAGCAGGGGGCTACTATTAGGGAATTAATTAGCGGGGTCATTATGAGGGGAGAAGAGTAGAAAGATGTTTGTTAACATTACACTTGAACTTCTGCATATCATTGCAGTTGAGAAAGCAGAATCCCGGAAGGGAGTTCCAAAGACCCGCAGTTCTGGGGAAGAAACTATTGGAGTAAAAGGCTTTCTTACACCTAGGGATCTCTACTGTAAAGGGATGAGACTTAGTAGCTTGTCGGGTTTGTCGGGGGTAGTTACGTCGGGGAGGTACAAATGTTTGCAGTTCGTCAGAGCATTCACCATTAAAGTATTTGTAGAACAAGCAGAGGGATGCAACATCTCGTCGATGGGACAGAGGTTGAAGCCTAGATGACAGTTCAGGACCTATCAGGTTGGCGACTCTTAAATATTTATTTTATTAGGGAGTGCCCGAAAAGCATTAACTCAACTCCCTAAACATACTCATAAAATGCTCAATTCAAACTTTAAAAATTACTTATATCCTCTAGATTATTTAAGTAATATTCCTATTGATAGTACACATATAAAACTCTACCCCCCTTCGAAGTAATCTCCACCGTCTGTAATGCACTTGTCGCACCTTTCAAACAATGTTGGAAGACCTAATGGAAGTCCTATTGTATTAGCGTCTCAGTGACCTTGTCACACCCTCTTTTTTCCGCAATTTTCTTCTAAGGCTTTCCTTGATCTTAGGGAATAACCCAAAATCACATGAAGCAAGGTTTGCACGATAAGGAGGGTGAGGCATTATATTTATGCCCATCTTAGTCAAATAGTCTGTGACAAGGATGGGATTGTGGACTGCACTCTTGGGACAAACTTCGCGCAAATCTTCCGCATCCTCAATTCCTCGCGAATAATTGTGTTTACAGTTCCCACACTGACATCAAACTGTGCATTTATTTTCTCTATAGACATATGAGGGTCCTTATCCATGAAATTCTTTATTTGTCCAATCAACTCTAGTGTTCTGACTTCCTTACTTCTCCAAAACCTCTCAACATCCCTCACAGACTCCCTGCTTTACTGGAATCTCTTGTGTCACTTATAAACTTATGCTCGATTCATGCAAGTTGGTCCAAAAGCAATCTAAGCAGTCCATAAGTTTCTGTGGCCTTTTCCCCAAGTTTAAAACAGAATTTTATTGTATATCCTTCTTCTAAAGTGTCCTCAAGATATCATTTTTGAAATTCGCCAGCTATGACAATCAGGCTTTAGTAGGGTGCATTCCAATTTCTGCTGTAGCCGTTCATTTGAACCTGGAATCATAAAAATTGGTCAGTCATCTCAGGAGATGCATAGCGATAACATGCTAAATTTTCAAAAGTCTATGACAACAAAGTCTGTAGAAAAAAGTCTGGACACTTATTGAAGTCACCTAATATACTACATGAAAATAAAATCTGCTTATCTGTCTTTCTCCCATAGCTCACACAACACATCGTATAAAAGTATCGTTTTTTTCCGACACATATCGTATACACATGCCTTTAAGTGTGTATACTCACGCATCTGATGTTTTGTCCAACATATCTCTATCTTTAAATAAAAACCGCCTGAAAATTGGTCTTATCGCTCCAACCAAGCAGAAGACCCACTATTAAAGTCAAGAATGACGCGGTTTCCATTTCTGCCGACGGGTCACATTTTTTTTTTTGCTGTTGTTTGTTTTGTTTTTTTTTTGTTCTGGCTGTCGGGTTCCAAACCGCAAACATAGCACCACCCCTTCGCCTCAAATTTTCTGCGTAAACATCTAATACCTCTAAAAAATAGCTACACCCCGCCCTAAATTACTCTACTGAAGTAGAGGAAAGGCGAGACAAAGGATGTCTTTATGCCACAGACTAAATAATTCTAAATGTCTGCGAGTTTGGCGAAGAGGAATAATTGTTAAAGAAATGAAAGCGGGATACCCGCTTACAGGTAGTTCTCGCTTTCTGCATCCCAGCGTATGCTGGATATAATTAGCATAATAGATAAGTTCCCAGGCTATGCGATAGACTACGCAGTAATCGATATATTGATATTGTTTTAAATTACGTACTAATAAGTTTGAGAAGACTATAATGCTCTAACTACTTCAATTTCTAAGTTATAAACTTATTTTGATATTTTGCAAAATCAGACCCAAATAGCAATCAGTCTGGCATATCGATACCTGTTTTATTTTTGTTTTTTGTTTTCTTCTATTTAATAGATTCCCAGCTGGGATTTACTTTTTATATATCAGTTTATTTCTGAAAACTTTCATTCCTGCTAAGAAAATTATTTTGATAGGCTCTATTCCCTAAAAAAGGAAGACCACGAAGTTATTTCCACGAAGAGTAACTTCCATTAGAAGCATATGCTACTCGCAGCAATTCTTCAGGTATTAATAGATTGCAAATTCTGGAATTAGTTATGTTAAGCCTATTATTTTAACTACTACGACTACTACTACTACTACTACTACTACTACTAATCCGATGCACATAATACTAAAAAAATACTACTACTACTACTAAAATTAATCCGATGTAAATCCTACAACAACAACAAAAACAGCAACTACTACTAATACTAATACTAATACTACTACTACTACTACTACTACTAATAATAATAATAATAATAACGAATGAAAGAACTATGGGACATGTCGAGTAACTGACATACAACAGAACAAAGAATTGCGGACCAAGCAAAACTGATAATTAAGAGGGGCTAGCTCTCTAAACTAGAACTAACAGAAATACTGCAAAAAAAATAATAAATTGAACAAGAAGCACTCCCTCAATGAGACTGCACGCAGAAAAACCCCGCAAGTGGTAGCACTACAAGTAAAAATACCAAAGTCGGAGGACCTACAATAAATGAACTCTACAAACGTGGAAACCGAGGACGATGAAACCAAACTAACAGAGGATAAAGCAAATGAAATAAAAAAAAATAATACAGCTCATGAACGAGAAAAAAACAACAACGCTCCCATCGTTAAGGAACCAAGAGCAGAAGAAATTATAAAGAGTAACAGAGAATTTTAACAAGCTCCTCACACGCATCACAACATATACACTCACAGACTTAAACAACTTAATGTACGCAGGCACCAAAATGGTAAGTATGAATTTCAAATCAGAAACAACAACCGGGGAAAAGTGGTCCGACAAAACCCGGATGGGAAATGAGGCTAGAAAATCAAATCAATAAACATAAATAAGAAGCCAAAACGATGGAAGATGTGGAGAAGATGGAACATTGGAAATGTGACTGGCATGGAGAGGCTGAACAAGAAACATGAAGAACTGAACTAAAAAATAAAAGGAAAAAAACGGGAGATTGAGACGATATAGATATAAATCCGAACAGTGCAAACAACACAGGTCGTTTGAAAACAATGAAAGCCAATTCTACAAAGATGCTAACGGAGGAAAAACAAAAAACAGAACGACTAAAATCCACTGAAACAAAACTATACTGAAGTAAGGTATGGAAAGAACGATAGGATCACATTAGAAATGCCAAATTGCTGTAAGACATGGAGGAAGAGTTACAAAAAATCGAATAAGGAACAGTGAATGGAATCAGCACAGAAAACCCTAAAGAAACCCATAGGAAAAATGGTAAACTGAAGAGCACCAGGGCACGGCGGAATACAACGCATACTTGTTAAAAAAATTCAAAACATTAACAAAAGACTAGCTCAAAAGACTAGCTCAAAAAGTGTGTACAGAAAACAAACGTGCCAGATTAGATGACAAAAGGTAGAACCACACTGATATAGAAGGACACAGAGAAAGGAACCACCCCAAACAACCATAGGCCGACCATGTGCTTAACCACAATGTGGAAAATATTAACAGCACAACTGAGGAAACAAATCTATCACTCTTTGAATAATCGTAGACTTCTCCCCGAGAAACAGAAAGGATGCCGGAGTCGAAAAAAAGGGGGAAACATGATCTGCTATTCATAGATCAAAAGATTTAGCCATGGCATGGATCGACTACAAAAATTCCTACGACACGATCCCCCAGTCATCGATAATAGAATGGTTAAAAATGTATAAAAACCAAGCACGATCATCAAATTGATTGAACATCCAATGAGAACATGGAGACTGGAACTGACAGCTGATGGACAACACACAACAGAAATTAAAATACAACGAGGCATCTTTCAAGGAGATTCACTATCACCATTACTGTTCATGATTCCCCTTAACAATATACTGAGAAAATGTCAAGCTAGATTCAAGTTCTCTAATGCAGAGGAAATAAATAAACCACCTGATTTACATGGACGATCTAAAAAAATTTCATGGACCGAAAAGGGACTAGAGTCACTAGTAAACTCTACCAAGATCTCTAGCTAGGATATCCAAATAGAATTTCCTATGTAAAAAAATGCGCACTACTAGTTATAAGAACCAGGGTACTGAGGTCTGCAATTGTCCACTTTTTGAGACCCTGTCAATGATGACCAAATGCGGACGATTATGTTCCAATTGCTTGGTCGTCATGACACCTTTGTCTCACCATACATCTACATTTCCATCCTCACTTGTTCTCACTTCACCAGGCACCTCCTCAATCCACCTTCCAGGATACTTCACCCCAAACTTCTTACAAATCTCAAAGTATATCTTTTAAGCTTTATGTGATCGTATCTTTTGGGGTACTCTCTCCAAGCCAATCCGCTACACCCTGCTAAAAGGTACGCAATTGACTATGGAAACTTTGCAACAACACTCTTTCTTAGAAACACCTTTTGAACAGGTGTGTTCTTAATGCCTGCTCTTGTGCTGCGCAAACAAAAGCTTCAGTACTCTTAGCTAGATACCCAACTGTAAGCCATGGTCATGATCTTTCATCAGCCACATTTACTATATTCTGGAAGAATTTTCCGTGGATTTTCTTCCCAGTGAAATACCTCTGCCTTTTCTCTGTCTATACGTTTCACATACTAAGTTTAGTGTCACATACTTCCACTTTATAGGCCTCAAGCTTGAGCATTCATACCCCACTTCTAACCACACGCTCCTTCAACGCTCCTTCAGCTTTAACACAATCTCTCACGCTTATCAATCTTTTCCATCCGCCTTTCCGTCTCCAACCTAGCTATTTCTTATGTGGAATATATCAAACATTGCTAAAGCTTTTTTTGTTTTGATAGAGTTCAAAATAGACTTCGTAGCCTCGTAGGAGATGTCATTTTCTCTTCCTTGCAACCTCTATCTCACAGAAGAGATGTTGCAAGTTTTTCTCTGATGTATCGTTATTTTCATGGAAAGTGTTCGACTGAGCTTCAATCTATGGTCCCCCCTCGCCAAACTTTCACAAGAAACACTCGTCTAGCTGTAAACACTATCAATAATTCCCCCCCACTCTTTATCTGTGCCTAAACCTAAACGTAGATTCCATGAACAAAGCTTCTTTCTTAGAACTGCACGCCTGTGGAATTGTCTTCCATTTTCCTGCTTTCCGGCTGACTACAATATGGTTGTCTTCAAGTCTAACGTAAATAAGTTCTTGATGAGCCGTTCCATATAAGTTATCAAATTTACCAAATTTTCATTACTAATGATTACTATATTGTCCAATTTCTACTGTACACTCTGTAACCCTTATCCTTGAGTGGCCTCTTGGCCTTGATAATGTGGTGATGCCTATGTAAAAAAAAAATATGAATGGCATGCAACTCCTTGTCAGACCATTCTAAAACATGCACTGCACATCAAACCACTGACTGCTCTTACATTTGCCGCTCTTATCAGATTTCCTCTGTACAATTTTGAATTCGCAATTAGCCTCACCCTTCTAAGATACTCTTTCTTGACTTTCTTTTTCATCTCTTTGTTTATGATGTCTATATTTCCATCACTCTTGAATACTTATACCCAGCTTTTTCTATTTATTTCATAACCTCTCCATTTGTCAACTATTCGATTCGAATATATCTTTACTCTCCCTTTTTAACAACAACAACAACAACAACAACAACAACAACAACAACAACAACAACAACAACAACAACAACAACAACCACCACTACCACCACCACGACCAGAAAAAAGACGCAACTTCGAATAAAGAATGGGATAAATTGGAATCTTAGAAAAACAAGAAAGATATAATGAACAACAATAATGAACAGATTCAAAATTCTGGAAACTAATCAGAACCAATTATTTTTATTCATTCATTTAATTGGCAAAGAATAAACCCACAAGCGATTGACATTTACAAGAGGAAAAGCCAGTTAGAATTTAGGGGCTATGTACAAAGAGAAACTACACAGCAGGGAAACCCGTGGAGGTCCGACCAGCATCTGTCAAAGGTTGCGTTGAAGCCCTGTAGTATGGGCTCGTTTACGACCTCATCGGGTAGCTACATCCACGGAGATACCACTCGAACCAAGAACGCTACATGGCGTCAAATCCTCCAAAACCGTCGAAGGTAGACTTTTCACGTGCCATGGAGCCCGTAATCTGGGGACAGGGATGAGAAACAGGTTCTGGTGTAGGCCGCACTGTCCATGAAAGATGTTGTAGGCAAGGATGAGGTCGAAGGGAAAAACGATTTAAAACCCTTAAATGTTGCTCATAGTATAGCCACTATTCTTGTCAGGCACATAACTCGTTCGAAACGTTGGACATCCTTCACGTAATAGGGGAATGTGGCCTGAATACTATATTCGAGAATCGGGAGCACCAGGGATGTGTAGAGGGGAAGAAAGACGGGACAAATGAGACGACCAAAGGAGCGTACACTCGTCGCCTTATTAGCAGCTACATAGATTAAAACTATATCACAGGAATAAACTTATTTATAGTTTTATGACAATTGTGTTTGAGGAAATAATTTAATTATCAGGCACAACCGTGATATTTAAATTTTAAAGTTTGAAATCGTTTTTACAAGAAACGACGCTACTACTATCACTACTACTACTACTACTAAGAAGAAGAAGAAGAAAAAGAAGAAGAAGAAGAAGAAAGAAGAAGAAGAAAGAAGAGGAAGAAGAAGAAGAAAGAAGAAGAAGAAGAAGAAGAAAAAGACGAAGAAGAAAGAAGAAGAAGAAGAAGAAGAAAGAAGAAGAAGAAAGAAGAAGAAGAAAGAAGAAGAAGAAGAAAAAGAAGAAGAAGAAAGAAGAAGAAGAAGAAGAAGAAGAAGAAGAAGAAAAAGAAGAAGAAGAAGAAGAAGAAGAAAAAGAAGAAGAAGAAAGAAGAAGAAGAAGAAAAAGAAGAAGAAGAAAGAAGAAGAAAGAAGAAGAAGAAGAAGAAGAAGAAAAAGAAGAAGAACAAAAAGAAGAAGAAGAAAGAAGAAGAAGAAGAAAAAGAAGAAGAAAGAAGACGCAACTTAAAAAAAGAAATTGGAATAGGGCAGCATGCCGAGAAAATACCACTGACAACAATAACACGCTCGTACAAGAGGATTGTCATGACGTCAGAAGCTGTTGCAACGGTAAACAAGTGCATTGCAGTCGGAGAAGGTAACTTCGAAGGGTACTAAAGTTTCATGTGTGCACTATCAATAAAAATGCCCATACGAACAAAGTCTGCAAACTTATTGAAGGCGCCTCGTATATTTAATAATTTAAAATGATAAAATACCGCATATGAATATTTTGTGTGTCAAACTTGTTGAAAATAGATTTTCATTCTTACATCCTTATACTAAATTTATAAAACGTTGTTTAGTGGTTCCTGAAAATACACTCTAGCTCGTCTTTTTGTCAAGGGCGTCACATGGCTTTCCTTGAGAAACCTTCAGCAAGAAATTGACATCGTCATATTCTAAGTCTCCATTCTAATACATCCCGCACTATCAACTAAACAATAAACCCTGTCCCATCTCCATAATTTTTCATCCATGTGCTTGCTATACAAGTAATTTGCTTTGATGAATTCATATTTGTGCCCCCGTTAATGTAAATATCCCGAACTAACTCGAAAAGTACTAAAATCCCACACGTTCACTATGGAGGTCCTGTAACGAAAAAATGCTGGATACTTATTGAAGATACCTCGTATATAGTCAAACTTGCAATTCTTATTCAATAAATTGCATGCACAGAATTGTTCCAGTGGGTTTTGTACTTTGCCATTCTGCAATAAAAAAAGCGAATACTTTAAAACGGATGGAGCAAAGCACATCATTCAGCCAAGCGAAGATGGTAGCGTATATAGAAATGGGAATAGGCTATTATCGAAATCAGCATCTGGAACCAAGGGACAATAATGGAGCGCCTAATGAGGCTGGAACTAGAAGTTTTCTAGCAACATAATTATGTGCGTGCGGTTTTATAACCAAGAGACAAAGAGAATAAAATGATAAATAGATAAATGGATAGATAGATACATGGATATATAGATAGATAGGTGGATAGATAGATAGATAGATAGATAGATAAAATGATAGATAGATACATAGATGGATAGAAAAGTAGATGGATAGATAGATAGAGATAGATAGAGAGACATATAGATAGATAGATGGATAGATAAATAGATAGATTAATAGACATATAGCTGGATATATAGATAGATAGATGGATGGATAGATAGATAGATAGATAGATAGATAGATGGATAGATAGATAGATAGATAGATGGATGGATGGATGGATAGATGGATAGATAGATGGATAGACAGACAGATAGGTAGATAAATAGATAGATGGATAGATAAATAGCTAGATTGATAGATAGATGTATATATATATAGATAGATAGATAGACAGATAGATAGATAAATAAATAGATGTATGGATAGATAGAAAATAGATAGATAGATAGATGGATAGATAGAGATAGATAGATAGAAAGATAGATGAATAGATAGATGGATATAAAAGTAGATGAATAGATAGATAGATAGAGATAGATGGACAGATAGATAGATGTATAAATAGACAGATAAATAGATAGATAGATGGATGGATAGATGGACAAATAGATAGATAGATAGATAGATAGATAAATAGATAGATAAATAGATAGATAGAGAGATGGATGGCTAGATAGATGGATAAATAAATAGATAGATGGATAGGTAGATATATAGATAGATAGGCAGATGGATAGATAGATAGATAGATAGATAAACAGATGGATATATAGATAGAAAGAAAGATAGATAGATAGATAGTGTATTAGAGAGAAAGAACGATTTGCGGATAGTAATGCGAGTCTTATTAAAAAAATAATTCCTAATAGAATAATAAAAAATACACATCAAGTGCGCTTGAAAGCCAAATCACAACGTAATATTAGGAAAATAAACAAATATTTTACTTGTTTGAAATTTATCACAAATATATTTCAGCGGTATACTCCATCTTCAGTGTGTTGTTTTCTTATTTTCCTTTTCTTCTTCCTTGACATGTAGTAAAATTTGAGAAAGGAGTCTGTGTTTAAAGAGCCTTCATTCTCCAACTTTACAACATGGCAAGGAAGAAGAAAAGGGGGAAAAAAGAAACGAAACAACACATTGAAGATGGAGTATACCTCTTAAATATATTTGTGATTAATAAAATATTTGTTTATTTTCCTAATATCACGTTGTGATTTGCCTTCAAGCGCACTGCTCTTCTACGCATGCGCCATATATATATATATATATATATATATATATATATATATATATATATATAGTAAGTTATAAAATATATATGGCAATTAAGCTTTGAAGTAAATACTTTGAAGTAAATAAAGTTTACGCATAAATTTATACTTTCGTATATTAATTTATGTGATTACACGAACTATTCATATATATATATATATATATATATATATATATATATATATATATATATATATATATATATATATATATATATATATACAGGGTGCCCGTAAAGTTACTATAC
>NC_136515.1:69077605-69080105 GCF_053919585.1 Euprymna scolopes | reverse complement strand
CACACACAGACACGTTCACTTTTATAGATATATAGCTAGGTATAAAAGAAAAGGAAAAGATAAACTATTAGTAAGTAAATTTAAGATTACAAGATCTATTCTGCGAAACAAGAAACCTATATCTAAAATTTCAAGTGTTTAGACCCCAAATTGTCGGAAAAGTTTGGTAGAGTTCTCAAAGGTGAAATCGTTGAACTTTGACCCCTTAACAGCTAACTTTCTGGCCGAAACGGATTACAATGATTTTCCCAAATCCCAGTACCCTGTATATCAAATTTCGAGCCTGTAGACTTAAAATTGACAGAGTTATTGCGTAGAGAAATGTACACAGACACACACACACAGACACGTTCACTTTTATAGATATATAGCTAGGTATAAAAGAAAAGGAAAAGATAAACTATTAGTAAGTAAATTTAAGATTACAAGATCTATTCTGCGAAACAAGAAACCTATATCTAAAATTTCAAGTGTTTAGACCCCAAATTGTCGGAAAAGTTTGGTAGAGTTCTCAAAGGTGAAATCGTTGAACTTTGACCCCTTAACAGCTAACTTTCTGGCCGAAACGGATTACAATGATTTTCCCAAATCCCAGTACCCTGTATATCAAATTTCGAGTCTGTAGACTTAAAATTGACAGAGTTATTGCGTAGAGAAATGTACACAGACACACACACACAGACACGTTCACTTTTATAGATATATAGCTAGGTATAAAAGAAAAGGAAAAGATAAACTATTAGTAAGTAAATTTAAGATTACAAGATCTATTCTGCGACGTGTTAACTAGCATGTAAAAGCTACGAGAATAAAATATATGTAAGTATGTAAACAAAGAGAAAGAGGGAGTGACTTAAATAGGAATGGGGAGAGATAAAGCTAAAGAGTAGAGAGAAAAGATAAAACAGATGGCCAGCGAGGAAGAAAAAAATGGTGGATAATTTATTATTTATCAAAAAAAAAATGACATCGAATACAAAATGAGATATGAAGACAACGCTAGTTACTGAAATGGCGAATATATCATGGATCCGACGCATGACGTACACATCATTCTTGGATAAATAGACGAGATGCAATAAAACTATTAATTATGGATCGATGGTATTATTTCGTCTAAGCCCACTTTTCTCTCTACTAAAGTGGCAACACGTAAGGATTCGAATTAATTTTTGTAATAGCGACCCTTTTTTTTATTATAATACCTCAAGATTATGTTTGTATGATAAGAGACGTTAAGAAGTTGACGAATAAATCGTTAAAATTGCGATAGGAACGGTGTTATGACAATTTGGGCAAGCGTGATTTTGTCGGGATCACCTACCTCCAAGTGTTGCAAACTAGAGTAGAACTAAAAAATAAGGTGCCCGGAAAACTTGTCCCGGGAAAGATCGTCTCTGGAAAACACGTACCCGGAAAACTCGTACGCAGACCCCCCCCTTTTTTGCTAGGTAGGAAAACTGGTCCCTTATTGAATAAATATCGATTGAAAACACATTTTATTACCGTTCTTGAAGGAGATATTGTTTTTAAAAGAGACTATTCACCCCCATAATATTTAAAAAAAATATTTTTAACTCTTGCTTTAAAAAAATAAACTTGATCACGGACTCAAGATACGAAAAACGAAACCAAATATTTATTTAAAAAAAATACTCTAGTTTTAACACTTTTTGTGTCATTACGAAACAAAAATAAAGAAAACACGTATTATCAAAGAAAGCAATTATTTTATTTAGAAGAATTAATTCAGTTTAAATAATTCTTGTGTTATTACAAAACAACAAAAAAGAAAACACGGTCTTATGTAATTTTTTATATCTTATTTACGTTTTTTTTAACTAAATAAACTCGTTAAAATAAGTTGGAATACCAAAAGCTAGGTAGAAAACGAAAACTTAGAAAAATTAATTTAATTTTTTTAAAACAACAGTAAACAAGTAAACATATTTTTTTTAATATTATGGGATGTGTATTCTCTTTTAAAGACAATATCTTATTCAAGAACGGTCATAAAATGTGTTTTCAATCGATATTTATTCAATAAGGGACCAGTTTTCCTACCTAGCAAAAAGGAACGAGTTTTCCGGGGTAGGGTTTTCCGGGGTCGAGTTTTCCGGGTACGAGTTTTCCGGAGACGAGTTTTCCAGGGACGAGTTTTCCTAAATTCAAAAAAGAAATATGACAAACAAGGAAAATGTGTTTCTCGGCAGAGCAATGGACAGAAAGTTGTTCACCAGACAGTATAAAGGCAATTGCAATTTGGTTGGAAAAAATGAAATGATAAAAAGACAGACAGACAGGTTTAGAGTTAGTGTTATTATTGGCAATTAATTTTATAACGGCTTGGAGCAGTAGCGGACAGTCTTGACTTTGCGACGCTCGACGACAGTTTGAGTTGAGGACAGTGACGAATTTAATTCAGTTCATTGCGGCTCGAAGTAGGCCTAGATGATCTGACGGTTACTTACGAACACGACAAAGAAGAGGACCTTAGCGT
>NC_136515.1:68827605-69072605 GCF_053919585.1 Euprymna scolopes | reverse complement strand
TAAATAAAAACTATTCCGAAGAATATATATATATATATATATATATATATATATATATATATATATATATATATATAATACATTTGTATGGTTCATTCTCCATACTACTTTTCTTTTTGTCCTCTTCCATTATTTTATCGCTCTTTCTCCTCCTCTCCGTCTCTGTTTCTCTTCATCTCTCTCTCTCTCTCTCTCTCTCTCTATATATATATATATATATATATATATATATACAGAGTGAGAGAAAGAGAGAGAGCACGAGAAGAAGGGAGAAATAAAAATTAAGAGACGCAGATATTAAAAAGGGACTAAAGGGATATTGATTACATTCAAGAGTTAATAAATAAACACGAAACCTCTGGTTTGATATAAAAAAAGTATCTCTTAAATAGGCCACTGTCATCAAATAAAAGATAATGATATCTCGACGCTATTTCAAGATAAATAAATCGATACATAACACGCTTAATAAAAAAAAACAACACAAAACGGCTTCGCTTGAACGACACATGCGCAATGGTGACAATAAAATATGCTTTTTTGAGAACACTTCAAACATACTTTTTTATTTTCCTATTTCGTTTTCTTTTTGTCAGACGGAAAAAAGTACTCCATCATTTCGACCAACAGCAGGAAATCAGTGTTGGTCTTATTGCGAACAAAGAGTTTGGGTAATTAGGAAATTAAAAAAAAAGAAAAAGAACAGGGAAAGAAGCCTGGCTTTCGAGTCGGCCTGCGGTTAGCGTTCACGTGCAGTCGCGTTGGCCGGCCGTTGGGACCACAAGTGGACCACGCCTGTCGTCAAAAAAAAAAAAAATTGATGAGCCATATGGAAAATAAATAGACATAAAATGAGTAAAGAGGAAATTATTATTGAAACAGGAGTTTCTGGTTGGGCGAGTTTTTTTTTTTTTTTTTTTTTGTATGAAGGAGAAATTTGATGATTTAATAATATCGGTAATAACGGAGAAGAATGGTTGAATCATGGGAAAGGCGAGATTTATAGAAAAGGGAAATCTATATATCTATAAAAGTGAAATTGCCTTTGTCTGTCTGTTTGTGTACATTTCCCTACCAAATTACTCTGTCGATGTTCAATCTACAGACTTAAGATTTGAAAAAAATCTTTTTAATCGCGTTTCAGTCAGAAAATTAGCTGCCAAAGGGTCAAAGTTCAACGGTTGACCATTCTAAACTCTACCAAACTCCTCCGCCCATATTTGCGTCCAAACACTTGACATTTTAGATGTAGATTACTTGGACATGAATCAAACTTTTTTTTATTTGATTTGAGCACAAAACAATAAACATTAAGGCGTCAAAATTGGGGTCAAAGTTTAAAAAAAGTACCTCTGCCGTCTCTACAGAATTAATCAACTAATTTCTGGTCTAAACATTTAAAATTTTACATAAAGGGAATTCAGAGATAGGGCAAGCTTTTTAATCAGTTGGGTAGAAAATTTGAGCTGTCAAGAGATCAAAGTTCAAAGGATTTGACCTTTGCGGTGTCTGACAAACTACTCAGCCAATTTTGCGTCTAAACAGACATGCAACAAGTTTTGAGGCGAAAATTTTGCTGCCCAAATCTATCCCTTGTATGGCAAGTATCCAGCATATTAGAGGGTGGAGATGAAACTTTGAATACCATTACGTATTACTAAGGACTTTTACTCAGTCATGGCTGAGGGAAAGAAAACATGACACCTCGTGGATTAAATAAAGAATTTCGTTTTAAATTATATTCGTATTCCCGTATTTGAAAAAAGGATTCTGGAGTTCACCAAAATGTACACGACAAATATCGGTTTAGTTTGGTTGTTTTGTTTTACGGCATGTCAACCCTTTTTTGGGTTACATAATGCCGAATCCAGTTATTTTTGAAATAGTATTTATGATGAATTTACTTATTTTGTAAAAGGTTTTTATTTTCAAAATTTTTGTATCGTCAATCGCTAGATTGTAATGTTTGGTTTGGATGTTTTATAGAGCATTTTATCGTTTTTTGTTCCCTGCCCCGCAAAACATAAATGAGTTTTGCAATGGGAGAGGGAAAAGGCAATTTATGTTAGGAACCTAGTCAGGAGGTGGGGGGGGGAGATGTAAAGAGAAAGGGGAAATGCGAAGAAGGAAACCGGGGGTCGGGTGGTGTTATTTTTGGTTTTGATTTTGCAGAATATAATTAAGTTTTGCAAAAGGAAGTAAAAAACAAAAAAAAACAAAAAAAAAACAAAAAGCATCAATGTTAGGTGCATTTTGTCTCAGAAAGTCAATATCTTCAGACAGCCTGGTCTGGTAGCACCCGGAAGAATATCGGAGATTACATCGGCCGAAACCTTGTGAAAATTACACTCAGGATGAAAACAATTTAGTCAAACAACTTTTTTTTTTTAAATACAAGGCTTCCGAGAGAAAATATTTTGAAGACAGACTCTAGTTACGCAGTTCAAAAAACCGAAGAGGAAAAGACGCACATTTCTTCAAGATAACTTTTTTGGTGTGTTGTCCTAGCCGCCACCCTCTTTTTGACCTAGTGCTGTTTTAAATGAGGACCGCACACGAACGGATATGAAACTCGATTTAGATTCTAGTTCCCGTTTATAGCGAGATAAGGAAAACAGAGGTTTAATTTTACATAAATACAAAAAAAGGGTGTGTATGTACGTCCGTCTAGATTGTACACACACACGCACACACACAACATACATGCACACACACAACACATACGCACACACACACACGCGTCCACACACACACACACACACACGCACACACACACACACACACACACACACACACACACACACACACACACACACACGGAAGGGCACGCTCTCCCCTTCCTTTCCCTTTTTCTAATTCTGGTCCATTTTTTCTATCACTCTCTATTTACCTCTGCCTCGACCTGTCGACTTTTTTCTTTCTATTCTATCTATCTATCTATCTATCTATCTATCTATTTATGGGCTGACTTTCACGAAAAACACTCGTCTAGTTGAAACCAGTATCAATAAATTCGTCCAATCTTTATCTGTGCCTAAACCTAATCACGAAGAAAGATTCTTTCTTAGGATTGCACATCTGTAGGACTCCGTTTTCCTGCTTTCCAACTGACTACAATATGGTTGTCTTCAAGTCCAACATGAACAAATTCTTGATAAACCATCCCCTTAAGTAATCCAATTTACCAAATTTCCACTACTAACGATGACTGATATGTTCCCCTGGACCACTGTACACTAATTAACCCTTATCCTCGAGTGGCCTCCGAGCCTTTATAAGTAGTGACTCCTTTGTAAAAATAAATCTATCTACTTATCTATATATTTCGGTTTCGCTTTTTATATCTTTTTATTTCACGTTCCATCAACATTTCCATTTCACAATCTCGACCTTTCACTCTCTTACTCAAACTAATTATTTTTATTATATAGTTTAGTTTATCAAAACAAAAAAGTGAAGCAGAGGGAATATAGTGAAGAAAAAGGTGATTACACATAAATGGATAGTCTGGTGGAAAATAAAAAATTCCAGTGACGGTAAAATCCAAATGTATAACTTCAAGAAAGTTAAAAGAATTTCCATTTGTACAAGTAAAATCCAAGGAAATCCCGTAATTGGAAGAAGATGGCCAATAACAATCCAAAGGCAGAAATCCATGGAATAATTCACAAAAATGTGTACAAGGAAAAAAGAAAAGATTCCAATAATATTAATAAAAGAAAAATAAGATATGCTTTTCACTCTACTTCCGAGACATAAATATAAATAAGAAAGATGAGGGAAGAGAAAGAGGAGAAAAATGATGATAAAGTTATATAAAATATAAAATAAAGGAGGAAAAAGTCAAAATGACCCAGACAGGAAATGTTAAAGGCGTGAAAAAATATATAGGGCAAAATAATATAGGTCAACTGAAATGTACAGGTCATCACTTAAAAAAATGTCAGCAAGAGTTGTTAGACGAAATTAAATGAGAAATAAATAGATAAATAAATAAATAAATAGAAAATTGATAATAAATAAAGAATGAATAAATAATATATATATATCTATATATATAAAAGCGAAAATGTATGTATGTATGTATGTTGGTGTGTCTGCTAAAAATTTTGACCGACGGAACAAAAATTCACAAACTTGGTATCGTATTAAAGCCCCACTCTCCGGACGACAAATATCGAAGAATTAGACCAAAAGGACCATCAGAAGTGCGTCAACTGATCGATTTTCTGCAGGGGACGCCCTCCAAAAAGTGACATTTTAATGTTAAACATTACATATTTTTAAATCGATTTATAACTGTCCCAAAAAATACGGGCGCCAACTCTTCTACATGAAGTATACACGGGACCGTTTATTTTGGGTCAACTTGTATTTAAAACCCGCTGAGTCATGTCACGTGATCTTGACGTCAGAAAGCTCTAATGACAGTCTGAATTTAATGTTTTTTGTTGTTATCGGTAAAAAAATTAACCCTCACACAAACTAAACTATGGCCTTCTCCGCTATGAAAACGTTACCAAAGTTATTAGCACATTAAAAACAGTTAGATACGATAGTTAAACGAAAAATAACAGGGAAAAATGTGAAGTAAAAAAAAAACGCTTACAAAAAATATTAACGATCGAAGTTTTTACAAAAAAAAACAGCCAGACGCCATTTTCTTTTTTAGTAACAGTCTTTAGAGTAAGGAAGACGAAGTGAGAGGGAGAGACATACACAAACGCAAACAGAGAGAGAAAGAGAGAAAGAGAGAGAGAGACAGACAGACAGAGACAGATAGAGAGATATGTCTAGACGGGAAACGAAATACGTTATTTAATAAACGCTAATGTGAAGTAAAACACACAAAAAATAAAATACTGCTACGTCATCTCGTAACGCTCCTGCGATGACCTCATTAAGTGGCTATCTGTCAATCAAACCTCTTTCACTCGCATTATAAGCCTTATTTTAACACTATAATCAATTCCTCTTACTCTTGACCTACACGGTTAAGTGGTTGGAGTTTGTTTCACCTCCGCGTCAAGGCTCCCGGGTTCAATCCAGCCTCAAGACCAAAACCATTTTTTTCTTTTACATCTTTAGACACGCGGCCAACGTTTCTTTATTTTTTTACTTCGCTTATTCTTTAGTTTACGTCCCCCCCCTTTACACACAGCGGTTTTTTTCACTGTTTTTTTTTTTTTTTTTTGGTTTTGGTTTTTCCGATTTTTTTAACACCGTTTCAGGGTTATTACTTATCCCCCTCCATACACACACCTACAAACACCCGGGCAACGCCGGGTACCCCCGCTAGTATTTTCATAAATCAGAGTCCATTTTCTGTAAGCTGTTTTTGAACCTAGTCAACGACGGGTACTTTTGCTAGTATAATATAAAGCTGAAAATGTGTGTGTGTGTGTGTGTGTGTTTGTGTGTGTGGTTACGAATAGGTTCCTATATGGTTGACTATTTAAAAAATGATTACATATAATGATAGAAGATGTATTGAGACACAGGAATGGGTATGTTTGATCTGGCAGAACGGTGGTTCATTTAAATTGTAGGGTCTGCGTACGCGCCTGGTCCACAAAGTATGGAAATAGAAAATTAAAAAGATTAAAAAAAACGTTTACAAGATGTGCGTACAGTTATATCACATAGGATTAGCAAATCTCTCGACGGTGGCAATCTTTCTAGGGCAATTGCTCTTGACATATCTAAAGCCTTTGATAGGGTAATGCATAAAGGTTTACTTCATAAGATCGCTAGCTATGGTATAGCTGGAAAAGTCTTCTCAATTATTAAATCATTTCTTTCTGATAGGTTCATAAGAGTAGTAGTTGAGGGGCAAAAATCAGAAGATCACAGTATTAATACCGGTGTCCCTCAGGGGTCCATCCTGGGCCCAACTCTTTTCCTGATCTACATTAATGATCTTCCAAATCACATCCTTACATCATTTGTAGACATTTATGCTGACGACACTACCATTTATGGTAGCACATCTAAGACAGTAAACGACCAAGTTCTCTCCAATTCTCTCTCCTCTGATCTTGAGCATGTAGTACAATGGGGAAAGGAGTGGCTGGTTACTTTTAATGCATCTAAAACCAAGCTTCTCTCTTTACATCATCAACATTCTGATCCCCATCTGGAATCAATTGAAATGAATGGCTCTCGTCTTCAGGAGGCCTCAAGTTTTGACAAGCTTCTGGGCTTGACCATTACTCCTGATCTTAAATGGAACACGTACATCAAATCTGTTACCAAGGCCGCTGGAAAAATGGTGGGATCTTTCTATCGATCCAGTAGATATCTCACTGCTGATGCAATTCTCTATTTATATAAGAGCCAGGTACGTCCAAGGATGGAATACTGTTGCCACATCTGGGCAGGAGCTGCTAGAAAGGACTTGTCCTGCCTTGATAGAGTTCAAAATAGACTTCGTAGCCTCGTAGGAGATGTCCTTTTCTCTTCCTTGCAACCTCTATCTCACAGAAGAGATGTTGCGAGTTTGTCTCTGCTGTATCGTTATTTTCATGGAAAGTGTTCGACTGAGCTTCAATCTATGGTCCCCCCTCGCCAAACTTTCACAAGAAACACTCGTCTAGCTGTAAACACTATCAATAATTCCCCCCACTCTTTATCTGTGCCTAAACCTAAACGTAGATTCCATGAACAAAGCTTCTTTCTTAGAACGGCACGCCTGTGGAATTGTCTTCCGTTTTCCTGCTTCCCGGCTGATTACAATATGGTTGTGTTCAAGTCTAAAGTAAATAAGTTCTTGATGAGCCGTTCCATATAAGTTATCAAATTTACCAAATTTTCATTACTAATGATTACTATATTGTCCAATTTCTACTGTACACTCTTTAACCCTTATCCTTGAGTGGCCTCTGGGCCTTGATAATGTGGTGATGCCTATGTAAAAAAAAAAAAGTGTTTTTGATATAGATGTAGATAATAATACTTTGATAAGTATGTTTTAACTTAAATAGAGATGGTATAATAAAATTGTGGGGTCTTCGTTCGCGCCTAGCCTCCATAGAATGGAAATAGGCACAAACTTTAATAAATACATTTCATATCTATCTGCGTAAGTATACTTTGATAATTATTTTCAGTTTGAAGAAATATGGTATCAAAAAATTATGGGGTGTTCATTCGCACCTGACCTCCATAGAATTGAAATATGTCACAAAGTTTAACAAGGTTTTTTAATATAGATCCGCAGACTATTGTGATAAGTGTTTCAGTGTGAACAGGTATGGTATAATTAATTATGGGCTTTATCTATTTTATTTTTACTTTCATCATATTTTACTTTGGTTTTGAAACCCCCAAAATCGACCCAAAGTTACAACCCTTCCTTTTAATAACCTATCATAGTCTCATAAATCAGAGTCCATTTTCTGTAGGCTGTTTTTGAACCCAGTCAACGACGGGTACTTTTGCTAGTATATATATATATATATATATATATATATATATATATATATATATATATATATATATATATTAGTGTTGAAGCGATTAATCACGAATCGGAAAAATCGAAACTTTTTGGGGTATAAGAATCGGTATCGGAATCGGAAAAAAATATAGTCTTATTTCAGATTCCAAACCGATTCTTTTTTTTTTTTTTTTTTTTTTGACAATAAAAAATGAAACAAGCACATTTTTTTATTAGAAATTGTTCATTTACAACATAAGACTGAGAGGGGTCACAGAACAGGTTATAAATCACATTTACAGATTAAACATGGATTAACAGAATTTAATTTATTTTATTTATTGGTCATTTATCGAGAGACAACTTGCCTATTCCCTTTGTAAACTTTTCGCACTTATTCGCTAAATGTCTAGAGACCCCCATCAGTAGTTTCTTCCCCAGAACCGATAGACGCTGGAATTTCATTCCAGGTCCCTGCTTCCCCAACTGTACTGACATGCAGAAGTTCAAGTGTAACGTGAACCGACATCTTGCTGCCCAAATCCCTACATAGTGCCCCAGTAGTTGCTGCTACTGATAGTAGCCCCCTAAACCAAAGTGGCAATGCGCCTTCTTTGGGGTGAAAATGTAATTAAAAAAAAAAGAAGTTTGCTTGATTATTAAAAGGTTAAATGCTCTGGACTGGGTTTTTAAATTTCGTTGGCGCCACCTGTATATTGCCAGCCTGTCTGTCATCGGCTTCTTCTGAAATAAATAAAATATTATGATGGTCATCTTTGGACGCAAATTAAAAATATAGATGAAAAGCTCAGATGAGTTTATCAAACTCTTGAATGATACATAAAGAGACTTGTTCACGGAAAACTCGTCCATGCAAAACTTTAGTTTTTCTATGTAGGAAAACTGGTCCATTATTGAATAAACATCGATTGAAAACACATTTTATGACCGTTCTTGAAGGAGATATTTTTTTTTTTACATGGGGTCACCGCTTATCAAGGCCCGAACGCCACTCAGGGATAAGGGTTATTGCGTGTATAGTAATCAATGAGATAGTATTGTATTAATCATAAGTATTGGGGGTTTTGATAGAGTGTCTTACTTAAGGGGGCCGTTTGTCAGGAGTTTGTTTATGTTGGACTTGAAGACGTCCAAGTTGTAGTCAGGTGGGAAACAGGCAGAGACTACACCCCCATAATATTTTTTAAAGAAATATTTATATTTTTTTTACTGTTCTTTTAAAAAAAGATAAAATCGATTTACTACGCAGCTGTTCGTTTTCTTCCTAGCTGGCTAACTTCTTAGTACTCGTAAATTAACTTATTTAAAGCGGTTATTGTTTAAAAAAAATAAGAGACTTCAAACCGCATAATATTTTTTTTAAATATTTATACTTATTTACTGTTTTCAAAAAAACAAAAGCGGTTTTTCTACCTAGTTGGCTCAGTTGTTAGTGGTTTAAATTATTTTAAAGCGCTTATTAAGTAAAAAAAAAACAAACAAGTAGCGTCGAGAGTTACGTGAGAACAAAAAAATAATGTTCGAGATGAGGGATCACATCTTCGGAGTCTTGATAATCGCTCAAAAGTAGAAAATTAAAGAAATTACTCGGGGAGATTTTAGTTTAATTTTCGATGAGTCGAACTATTTAAATTTAATACGATCAGACAGTAAAACTTTCTTTCATCTGAACGTAGATGTATACATTATTATTATTATTATTATTATTATTATTATTATTATTATTATTATTATTATTACTATTATTACTATCTATATATTACTACGATGGCGTGTGCATTATTTTTGTATCACGTTTGCATCCGGGTCATTTAATTGTTTTGTACTTTAATTTCTTCTGATAAATAATTTTACCAATAATTTTTCATAAGTTTAATTTTCGATTTCGATTATAACTGATTGGCCTTGAGTCATTTAAGTATTTTATAAATAATTTTACTAAGAATACTTCATAATTTTGGTTTAGGTTTTGATTGTAGCTGATGACACTTAAGTCATCTATTTTTTTTAATAAACATTTTTACCAAGAATTCCTTATATGCTTTGGTTTCGGTTTCGATTATAGGTAATGACACTCCAATGAACTATTGTTTAAAAATAATTTTATCAAGAATTCTTCATAAGTCTTGGATTCGATTTTAACTGATGGTCCCTGTTAGCTTGGATAAATACTTTTGTAGTTTTACCAAAAATCTACAATAATAACAGAGCGTCTCCATTTACGCTGAATATCTACAAAATGCCAACATCAATTACATATGAATCAGTTCCCTGTGGAATTTCCACAGGTCCCGTTAGTTATTATTATTTTTTGCGTTTTAGTTTTTTTTTGTTTACAGCAAAGCAAATCAATTAAATAACCCACCAATTTTTCATAATTAAAATAACATTTTAGCTTCATTCATAGAGAGAAGGCACGGAATAATAAACAAAGACCATGCCCTCCCTATGCTAAAAATGGCTATCTAAATAGTAACATTATTTACAAATTCGTTCGTAAAAATGGGAGAGGCGTTATAAAATATTATGTTCTTACATCGTTTTCTCAATTTGCCTACCAATCGTCGACTATTTTCAATTGTTTATGAAAACTTTCAGGTAGCATGTTGTACACTAGTGACGAACTGATACAATCTGGCTTTGTTTCAAAATACAAATAAATATTTTTTTGTCTTACAATTGTTAATAGATTACATGGAAAACATTTGAGAAGAATATACCCTGAAATTACCAAGAAATTTGAAATTTTGCAAAAAAACATAAAATAAAATAAATCAATAAATAAATAATAAGACCAACAAATCACTCATTAAATATTCATAACTTTTAAAAAGAATGGAATCGGGAATCGTATCGAAATCGTTAATTTAAGACGGAATCAGTAATTGTATCGGAATCGGGAAAATTTTGGAATCGTCCAATCAATAATATATATATATTTATATGTATATATATATATATGTATATATATATCTATAAGTTTTTTTTCGGTTTCAATTCAAGCTAATGCACCCAAGTCATATGGATATATATATATATATATATATATATATATATATATATATATATATATATATATATATATATATATCCATATGACTTGGGTGCATTAGCTTGAGTCGAAACCGAAAAAGAACTTATATATATATATATATATATATATATATATATATATATATAAATAAATCAATAATAAAAGCACCAAATCACTAATTAAATATTCATTACTTTTAAAAGAATGGAATTTTTTATATATATATATATATATATATAGCAAAATGCCCCCGCTTTTTTTGCCGGGGTTCTCGACGAGGTTACATTTATTTAGAAATTTCCATATACTCCCTAGATTATAATATCTCAAATTCGCGAACAGACATTGTCTCTACATTTATTTTGATGGTCTTTTAAGAAAATTCCCTCTATTCCATCATTTCCCGTGTTTGTTCATCTTTTTCGTAAGCGAAACTAATCGAAGTGAACTGGCTCGCCGGCCTTGCCTTCTCGGCCGTGACGTCCAAAAAGAAAATTAGCTTTGATCAATGTGAGGGAAATTCAATTGCTATTCATTTGGACACTGCCAGTTCGTTCCCCCCTTTGGGGGGTAGCTGTTTTTTTACCACATTATAAACGACCTCGTGGGGAAGCAAATAATACTACGACAGAAAATGGAAAGCTTAACTGGTCCCAGGTGAAGTTTAAAAGCCACTATTATGATTCTGAATTTAAGTTCGAACTCGCCGAATTCATTGTCCTCTTCGGCGTAACGGTTAGCGGGGAGGACTTATTACCATACGTGTTTGAGTTCGATCCCACCTCTCCTTCTCTATCTTTTTAAAAAATATTTTCATTTCGTCTTCGTGCAAATATCCTTCGCCCGGGCAAAAGTTAATTGCCAACTCTTCTTTTCACGCTCTTTGCCTTCTTCGTTGATCGAGTTCGAGCCTGGCTGCCTACTACAATTTTTTTTATTAACACACACCTCCAGACACTCGGGCAACACCGGGCTCCCCCGCTAGTAGTTAACAAAGATGATCATCGTATAAGAAAACCGAAAAAAAAAAACTAATAGGGAATTAATTAAAATGAATGTTTAAAAGAATATGCAAATAAACGTGATCCTTTGCAGATGAATGCAATACTACAACCCATATATAACAAAGTTGTATTTTTCTTTTTAAATAATATAAAATAAAGGTTTTGACTATGAATATCAATACACAAATGTCCTAATTTATAGGAGTATTGATATATAATTCTTATTGCTGAATCGAGTGCATATATGAATACAAGGATGACGAACATGCTAGAGATACTTTACCTGAGAGCACTTCCTCCAAGCTCCTTGGCTTAACTTTCACAAGAAACATGAGTTGGAATAGATACATCGAGATTATTGCTAAGGCTGCTTCAAAGAACGTGAGCTCTATCTATCGTGCTAGAAAGTTACTTACGCCTGAAAGTATCCTGTACCTCTAAAAAGCCAACATTCATCCATGTATGGAGTATTGTTTTCACATTTTGGCTGGTGCATCTGTTACTAGTCTCTCGCTCCTGGACAGGGTCCAAAAGAGAGTCGCCAACCTAAGAGGTCCCAAACTGTCATCTAAACTTCAGTCCTGTCCCACCGACGAAATATTGCATCCCTCTGCCTGTTTACGTAAGGTTTGACAAACTCCTTTTCGAAATATATAGCTGTATTAATTCATGAATTGCGGACTATTACCCTCATATTTAATTAGTTAACGTTTCGCGACGTTTCGGCCAACTATTCCCCTGGCCTTGGTCAGGTGGTAACCGCGACGGGATAGGAACTCCGAATCTCCTAACCCCATTCTCAGCAATTATTGCCTTCTGACGAAGGCCAGAGGAATAGTTGGCTGAAATGTCGTGAAACACCAACTAATTAAAGATGAGGATAATAATCCGCAATGTATAAATTAATAAATAATTCACATCTCAATAATAAATTTCAATTAATTAAATAAAATATACGTAACTGTGTGTATTGCGTAGTCATAGTGAATAATGAATGAATATTTTAAAAAGTTCTTTCTTATACAGGTTCTCAGAACCTACTCTTAATATTGAACAGACGTTACGGCATGACAACATAAAGATAAACCAAGCCTTTTCTGAACTTTATTCTCCTTATTATATAAAGTTTTTCCGAAGTTATTCTATTGAAATATTGTTACAATTATCGAAGCGCATCAGCTAAATAAGTTGGAAAAATCGGGATTTAAAATTTCATCAAAATTTGGCCTTGAACAAACATTTCAAGGTCACTAGTAACATTGAGACTCTATGAATTATAACCCTTAAATAATTACCAAAGATAGTGACTGTTATATTTTGTGCTGCATTGACATTTATATCTAGATATCTCAAAACTAATTCAGTTCTAAGTTTAAAAGGACATATATTTATAGCCTTCTTCGTGGGTATATTCTCGAAAGTAGGAATCTTTCTATCGAACTCGGGAATCTGCATGGGATTTAAGATGGGATGTTTTATTTTATCCACAGATTTGATTTCGTCAGCTTCGACCAGGTCAAAGCGTTAAGTAAAGAGTGTTCAAAAAGTAACTGAAGGGGTTTAAACTTAAATAGATTTCTTTATTTTTGAGGATAGCTTTCTGTAGTTTTAACACATTCTCACTAAGGAATTGACAAATTAAAAAACAAAAACAAATGTAAAATTCAAACATTGTCTATTAATAAAAAATCATGTATTTTAAATGTTGCAATGCAATACAAAATGGCCATCACTTTCCCCAGACTTGACTTACCCCGATTTTTTGTTATGGCGATATCTTAAAGAAAGAGTCTATGTTAACAAACACCAAACCCTGCAAGAATTGAAGGAAAACACCAGGAACGAAATAAAGGAGTTAAATGGCAATCCAGAGATTCTGCAATCGGTTATTAGTAATGGTTGGTTGGTTGTTTGTTTTTGTTTTACGGCATATCAACCCTTTTCGGGGTATTTAATGTTGAATCCACAGATTTTGAAGAAAAAAATTTGGAATAGAATATATTTGTTGTTTTCAAGTCGGTTTCTATTTAACCCATAGTTGGAACCCTAACAGGTACTACCACTTCGGGTCAGAGTCGACCTGGGAGAAATGGTAATTAAAGGGTTGCTCCACACTCCCCAAAAGCCCACAAGCTGGGGCCTCACCACTGGATATAGTTTAAGGGCATATCCAGGACCATAAAATGTTTTGGAAAAAGCACAAAAATGTGAAACTGAAAATCGGCAACATTTAAAAGACATTTTTTTTTTCAAAAATAAAGATTCTTTGAATTTTGCATCGTTTTTTTAATGATTCCTAATATTTTAGTCAGATTACGTTAATATTACAGAAAGATATAAAAAATAAAGAATCTAAGTTCACAACTATTCAGTTACGTTTTTGACACCCTGTAATATACAACTGTATTTTTAGTATGCCAGCACTGAGGATTGACAATCTCCAACAGTGTCGGTAAGAACGGAATAAACTGAGGACTTTATTTGTTACGTGTCGGAAGTTACATCGGCTGAAACGTTGTGAGTGTTGTATTGAAGATGAGAACAGCAGCCCATATAACGCAAATAGATATAGGATATTTTAATAATAATATATATAAAAAAAACTATGCTTTACGGTAATCAGACGAAAATCGTCGGTATAGGCGGATGCTGAGTTAGTGAATAGTTAAAGAAGACGCGATAGAAATTTAAATCTTATCAAATTTGATCACGTTCTTTTTTATGTTATTTGTTATACAAGATTTTCTTGACCTCATTTTCTATGTTCCTTGTGTTAACTACACGGATCCTCACAAGTGGACAGCGTAGGTGCGCCTTTGCTTTTATCTGCGTCGGGTTATCTCGGTTACGCTGCATGAAGGCATTGGTCTGGCGCAACTGCCTGGGCGCAGGAGTCGATGGCAGAAACGATGGTAAATAAGAAACCGCCCAGTTGTTCCAAATAATCTGCATTGCCAACCTCTTGCGAAAAAGCATTTCTAAATGGGTTTTTCTTGTCTGTACTAGAGTTTCTCAACCTTTTTGCAATCGAGACTCTCTTCAGCACAATGCGAGTTCTTTATGATTTGTTCATGTTGCCTTAATGAACGTGGGTCTATGTGCGTTCATTGCGCAGTTTGTGGTCGTCTGTTTCTTGTTTTTGTCCGGATTCGGGGCTTGGTTTTAACACTGGCCTTAGTGTAAATCGTATGATGCTGTTCTCTGCTTTCCAAAATGGATTATTTGTCTTTCAACTCAGTTGAAATCATTTCTACGTCTTAGTTCCATAAAATCACTAATCGGCAATTTGTAATTATGCTTTCCGCTTTGCATTTTACACTTGAAATGTAAAATTATTGTAACCCTTTATTTTAATTACATATATATATATATATATATATATATGTGTGTGTGTGTGTGTATATATATATAAATATAAAATAAAATAAAATAAATATCGTGAACCTTGAATTTAACCTGAGAAAAATATTTAAAGATAACGCGGATCCAAAAATACATAAGCACCGAAAACACTACTTGTATTATTTGATAACTAGCCTGGGTGCCTGGCGTTGCCGGGTGTTTATATATCTACCTCGGTATGTTCTTTTATTTTTTATTTTTAAGCGATTAACGAGACTCCTAAGACGTGAGCCTCTCCCGTCTGACATTTTTTTTTCAAAAGTAGTACTCGACATAACATTTTTAAAAGTAAATAAACTCATTAAAATAAATTGAACCACTAAAATAAATTGAACCATTAAAATAAATTGAACCACTAAAATAAATTGAACCACTAAAATAAATTGAACCATTAAAATAAATTGAACCACTAAAATAAATTGAACCACTAAAATAAATTGAACCACTAAAATAAATTGAACCACTAAAATAAATTGAACCACTAAAATAAATTGAACCACTAAAATAAATTGAACCACTAAAATAAATTGAACCACTAAAATAAATTGAACCACTAAAATAAATTGAACCACTAAAATAAATTGAACCATTAAAATAAATTGAACCACTAAAATAAATTGAACCACTAAAATAAATTGAACCACTAAAATAAATTGAACCCCTAAAATAAATTGAACCACTAAAATAAATTGAACCACTAAAATAAATTGAACCCCTAAAATAAATTGAACCATTAAAATAAATTGAACCACTAAAATAAATTGAACCCCTAAAATAAATTGAACCACTAAAATAAATTGAACCACTAAAATAAATTGAACCACTAAAATAAATTGAACCACTAAAATAAATTGAACCATTAAAATAAATTGAACCACTAAAATAAATTGAACCACTAAAATAAATTGAACCACTAAAAACTTACGAACACACAGAAAAATCAATTTTATTTTTTCAAACAACAGGAAACAAGTAAAAATGTATTTTAAAAAATATTATGGGATATGTCTTCTCTTTTAAAATCAATCTCTCCGTCAATCACGGTCATAAAATGTGTTTTCAGTCGATATTATTCAATAATGGACCAATTTTTCTAACTAGCAAAAATGGACGAGTTTTGCGGGTACGAGTTTTTCGAATACGAGTTTTCCGGGTACGAATTTCCCGGGGACGAGTTTCCTAAATTCATTTTTTACATTACATCTTCGGTGATCGGGAGATTCTATTTATTAAAAGAATGATAGAAGATGATAACATACGAACATTTAATTAACGTATCCTTTTTAATAAAAAGGATTCCCGATCAAATAATCGATAATCTGGAAACCGTGACGCACGTACGTACGCACGTACGTACGTACATGAAAGATCTTCGGTATTAATATATAGACTAGTAGAACCCTTGGAAATTTAACGGTAGTTGAAAATTAAAAAAAACACACACATACATCAGTAAGGGACTTCCTATCCCATAATCAATCAATTACAGTGAAGTTGGACCATGTACCATTAAAGACTTAACTTAATCACGAAGGTCTGTGTCTTCGGGTCCTGGAATCTCTGCTGACACAATTGCAGCAATTTGTTGATCTGTTCTGATCTTTATATATATATATATATATATATATATATATATATATATATATATATATATATATATATATATATATATATAAATGCAAATAAACATTTAATTAGAAGAAAAGGCAATAAAAATATACAAAGTTATTTTCCCCAGATGTCAACAACAATGCAATTGGACTTATTATTTCCTATAGAAACAGTCAGATCCCCAACCCTGAATTAAAACACAATGCCTCCCCAATCCTAAAAGCATTACAAAGAATCAACGTTATCTATGAGTTTATAGATCCTTTGGGAGAGTGTAACTCCTATAACAAACTTTAGACAGAACCACTATCCTATCCTGCCACCTCCCTATACATAATGTAGACTCCAGTGTATTTTATTAACATCTACACAGAAAGATAACTCCCCCTCCCTCCGATGTTAAGAAAATCTTAGTTTGAAACATAAATACATCATGAAACAAATTTTAAACATGAAAAAATGTAAAAAATTGAAAATGTAGCAGAGGGAGGGATTCATAACGGAGACGAGACGACATTTATAAGAGAGAAGAATTCATTATTGAAAAGAGTGATACAGAAAGCACCTTGGACGGATTTATCTATAAAGTTCATTATAGAAGACAAAAACACGTTACCTTGCGGTTGAAATGACGACGAAGACAAAAGCTTACATAACAAAATGAAGACATTTATTTCCACCTGGTGATGAGAATGATCAGAATCCGATGCCTTTTAGATTTTTACATTTCGTCCTTCCCTCTTTGCCTCGCTTCCAAAATGGGGCTTAGGCTAACTCTCCCTCCTCTCTCAACTGCCAACTCTCTCGATTCTAACTCGAACACTCTTTCTTAACTGATTTTGAACCCTGACTTTACTGTATATATTGAAGCTATATTTCTTTGTGACATCGGAATGTGGGCAGTATGTACCTGCTTTGCACATTAGTTTTAACATTTTCTTTCAATACGTGTTCTGGTACACAAAGTACATTCTTTATTCCATTGTTTCATTCTACCTGCTCTGACCTAACTTTATTGTATAGTTATTTCTACTATAATAGACAATTCGCTACAGCCCTGGAACCTCACCTAAATAACAATATGTATTCTTTTTAATTTTTGATAACTACGTTAGATTACAACATTCTCCTTTAATAAATATTATTTTCGACCCTAATTACTTAATTTGCATAAATACCGGGAGCCCCCCCCCCCCCTTCAATATACTACAAAAATACAGGGAGCCAGATACATAACCCCCTAAAACAACATATTATTTAAAACAAGTCAAAACATTTAAAAATACCTATAGTAACCCTCGCCCTGCTCTTATCCGATGCGACCCAGTTATTGATCCTAGAACCTGGTCAGCTAGTATCGTGAAAAATACTGACCTCAGAATCTGGTTAAACAGTATCCTAAGATACTCGGGCGCCAAGCAATCTATGTATACTGACCGCTGCTGTTATTGTTCACTGTTCTTGCTCGTCAGTTTTTTTTTCATAGCACCCCATTGAAGTTAAGATGACCGCGGAACTGGGCAAACACTTTCGTAATACGCACGGGACATATATTAACCTATTTGATTTTCACACAAAAAAGATAATAAGAAAAACCGAAAAGATTAAAAAGATATAATTAAACAATGCCCCTCAGTTTTATTTAACAATGTTTGTTTATATATATGCACACACACACACACACACACACACACACACACACACACACACACACACACACATATATATATGTATGTATGTATGTGTGTGTCTGTGTGTATATTTTTTAAAAAGTAGTCACCTCCTTCTTTACAAAGGAGTCACCACTTATCAAGGCTAAGAGACCACTCGGGGATTAGCGTTAAAGAGTGTACAGTACGAGAATCATAGTAATCGTTGGTAGTGAAGATTCGGTAAATTAGTTAACTTAAGTTGAACGGTTCATCAAGAACTTGTTAGCATTGTACTTGAAGACGATCATATTGTAGTCAGCTGGAAAGCAGGCAAACGGAAGAGAGTTCCATAGGCGTGCCGTTCTAAGAAAGAAACTTTGTCCATGGAATATACGTTCGTGTCTAGGCACAGATAAAGAGTAGGGGAATCTATCAAGAGTGTTTATTGTGAAAGTTTGGCGAGGGTGCAACCATATATTTGAGCTCAGACGAGCACATATCATGAAAATAACGATAAAGCAGAGACACGCTCGCAACATCTCTTCTGTAAGAAAGAGGTTGCAGGGAAGAGAAAAGGGCATCTCCAACGAGGCAACGAAGTCTATTTTGAACTCCATCAAGGTAGGATAAGTTTTTCCTAGCAGCTCCTGCCCAGATGTGATAACAGTATTCCATTCATCTTATCAATGCTCGGATGCCACTCGAGAATAATGCTTAATGAGTGTACGGAAGTCATTGGGGTAATAGAAATTTAGTAAAAGAGATTACATAAGGGGACTACACATCAAGAACTTGTTCACGTTGGACTTTAAGATGACCATATTGTAGTCAGTTGGAAAACAGGGAAACAGAAGGGAGTTCCACAGGGGTGCAATGCTAAAAAAGAAATGTTGCTCATGGAATGGTTCATGGAATGTTTGAATGTGTGTGTTATGTCTGTATGTATCTCTTATTTTCTGCGGATATGGCCTACACCTATGCACTATAAATAAACTCATCAGCGAAATTCTTGTGTTCATGAGACAGCTGGTGAATTGCTTTACTTCCCGTTCGGGTTAAATTGCACAGCGGGAACATTTCTTCTATTAAAAAGAAAACATCTGGCACGTGCACTCAATAGCATTATAATAACACATTAGCGAAAGAAGAGATCAAAATCCAGTTTAATCGCATTGTTTTATGAAAAAAAAAAAGTTCATAAAAAAGGAAATATAATTAAAATAACGCGGCTCTTCATTACATCCGTATAACAATGCAATTATGGACCTGAAAATTATGACCGATCCGCGTCCGTTGTTGATATTGCATTCCTCTAAATATTTTCAGATATGCAACATCTATAATGTAATTCATGTCATGTGTCGGTAACCATTTAACGAGGAGCACCCTGTGTTTGTACCTACAATCTAGATTTTTTTTCTCTTCTGAATCAATGCTACCGATGTTCAACATGAGTTTGTAGTAACCTTAATATATATATATATATATATATATATATACATATGTGTGTGTGTATATATGTATATATATATGTATATATATATATATATATATATATATATATATACAGCTACACACACGCAAACACACACATATATTATATATTACAAAAGAAAACTGCGACCCTGAAAAATAATATGGTTAAGCTTAAACATGAAAAAGTAAAGGACTAGTACTTAAAATAAGAAAAGAAAATGAAAAGATATTCTAGTAAAAAATATAATAAATTTATAACTTACAATATTACAGCATTAAGAATTATTAGATAATGTTAAGATACATTAAAAATGTTAATGCGGCAACATATATATATATATATATATATATATATATATATATATACATACAAGATTGTTGTTAATTTACTTTATTGATTTATTGATTTATTTATGGATGCATTAGCCGTGTGTGTTGAGCAAAAAAAAAAAAAAGTGGTAGTAGGCAGGCAGGCTCGAACACGTACGGCGAAGGAGGAAAAAATGTGAAAAAAATGATGTCTTCCCCGTTCCGTCCATCGCCAAACCGAAAATGGCGAAGGTTTAAATTAAGGCTAGTCAATCGAAAAGAGGGGATGACTTCTGGAAATATCAGATAAAACAGCGACCTCTCTTTGTAGAAAAACTGGCCAGTTGAGGGTAAAGGAATGAATGTTTTTAGAAAAGTTTTCGATATTTGTTGTTCGAAGGGGCGAGCTTCAAACCGATACCAATCTCGTGAAAATCGGTCGCCACTGTCGAATGTTTTAGGCAAACATACATACTTACATACATACATACATTTAAACAGACAGATGAGATTTATGAGCCATGGGTTCTTGTCATTGTATAAGCATTCGATTATTATAGTAAACGCATGTTCGCAGAAAAAAATGACATCTATAAATTCATAAAGTAGCGCAACGGTGCGAAGCGCTTACTGTTGCTTAAACGGTCGAGTCTCAGTCATGTCTTAAGGTAGTTGGTAATCTAGACGCACTGGTGGAGACCTTCTGAGTTTCCAATAGATTTATTTAGAGATAAAGTTTGCTCATGGATGAAGAGTCTACCTACCTAGAAGTAATTTTCTTCTTAACTTATTTTGGCGGACCAGTACGAGGGTGCCCCCTCCGAAAAATTCGCCTTTTTCACATCTTTAAAAACGATTTTTCCGACGATTATCATAGATTTAAGACTAAACTATCATAAGAGCAGAAAAAAATTGATAACAAATGAATTTCATGACTTTTAAGAGGGGGTTCACTTTCTTATTATAAGGTTTTACTTATTTGCTCCCTGACTTCGTGTACATCTTTCTACCGACGTGTCACGAAACTAGTCACGGTGAGATTTCCTTAAATTCCCCTAAATAAACGGTAAAAAATCAACAACAAAAAGAAACAATAAAAATAAAAAAAAGCTACATAAAAGCCAGGTACAGTCAATGATTGAATACTGTTGCCACATCTGGGCACGAGCTGCTAGAAGCAGCTTATCCTGCCTTGACAGAGTTCAAAATAGACTTCGTAGCCTATTGAGAGATCACATTTTCTCTTCCCTGCAAACTCTTTCCTACAGAAGAGACCTTGCAAGGCTGTCTGTGCTTTATCTTTATTTTCGTGGCAAGTACTCGTCTGAGATTCAATCTATGGTACCACCTCGCCTTTTTTTTTACGAAAAACACTCGTCTAGCTAAAAACACTATCAATAATTTTCCGCACTTTTTATCTATGCCTAGACCTAAATGTAGATTCCATGAACAAAACTTCTTTCTTAGAACTGCACGTCTGTGGAACTTTCTTCCGTTTGCCTGCTTTCCAGTTGACTACAATCCGATTGTCTTCAAGTCCAATGTAAACAAGTTCTTGCTCAACCGTTCCCCTAAGTAATCCAATTTACAAAATTTCCAATACTTCTGTTTACTACGCTATAATCACATCGGCTTATGTATACCAATTAACCCTTATCCTCGAGTGGGCTCCGGACCTTGATACGTGGTGGATTCTGTGTAAAAAAAAACTAAATAAATAAATAATAAATAAATAAAAATGTCCCATACTGATAATGAAATATATTTTAAGCATCTTTTGATACGGGACCAGTAGGCCTTCTTTTAAAAAAAATATTCATTTTTATTTTTTATCTAAGTTACATAGACATGAGTACTACGTACACACAGAAAATCCCAGCGTTCATGTGACACTTCGGTGAAGAAATGGACAGTAAGTAAGGGAGTAAGTAAATAGGACGGTATAATGAGGAAGTGAACTCCCTTCTTAAAGGTAACTAAATTTAGTTTTTAACAATTTTTTCTGCTAAAATGATAGTTAAGTCTGTGATTTATGATAACCGTTGGACAAACATACAAAAAGGGCGAAAACGCATTTTTAGGGTGGGGCACTCTTGTGCTGCTCAAACTTTATTTTCCTAACTTGACAATTGAAAGACACGCATAATCAGAAGCGTGGATAATATCATTACATTCTAAAACCGTTTCATACCATTTCCGGAAAGGAACTATAATACTGCAACGCCCTTTCTCCCCTCGCTCGAACACGTGACGTCCTCTCTTCATCATATCACCCAACAACTGCACTTCTAACGCTTTTTGTTTATGGAATTGGCCATTTGCCCCCGTTTAAACCACATCGCCTTCATGTGGGTACATTTCTATCTGGTGTCAGATTATTCTAACATGAACTAATGTGACCCTCGCCAAAATTCACACTAGCTAACACAATCACTTCCTACTGGCGTATTGTCCTAATATATAACCCTATAAAGCTGATAAATTATTTCGCCCCCTGACGATTTGGAATATCTGATAACCAAAATACTCTTTTAATTAAAAAAAGATGCACAAATGATGGTTAAGTAATAAAATGACCATTTTCAAAACAAATATGCAAATTACTTAACCTGTATATGTGATGTATATACGGTATAATCACGTTTGACATACCGGTTCCCGTCAGATCAGCGAAGTTAAGCAACAATTAGTCTGGCCAGTACTAGATGAGTGATCATTTGGGACTTACAGGTACTGTATGTGTTCTCCGATCATCTCGGCATTGTTTCCAGTCGTCCTGGACTTCTCCTTGCCACTGGACTCAAGCAGTTCAGATTCAGAAGAGGTATGTTTGGATATTGCGCGACCCTTGCTACACAATTACATGTGCAGCTGCCCCAACAGGGGGTATCCTTTATCTTCCGAAACTGAACGGAGGCATCGCATATTATGCGGGAGCAATATGCATCCGAGAAACTGCGTCAATTGTGTAGACCTTAATTAACTTGAAATAAGGAATTTTCATTTTACCGTCAGCGCGGGAAATGGGTTCTAACTTTGTCATTTATTCTATTTTGATGTATTTCCGAATGATTAATCTGGATAAATATTTACATAATCGCATTGTGAGCACGATCGATATCCCTTGTATACATTTCCCGGCACGCGCGTTGTTTTCTACTCAGTAAATAAAGAGTTGTATGTCTACACGAAGATCAAAGTTTGTCTTAAAAGAAAGAACCGAATTCCAAAACAGCTTTATCCATTCCGCATTCCAGTGAAGTCGTTTACTTTTCTGTTTCTCTCCCCAACACACACACACACACACACACACACACACACACACACAACACACACACACACACACACACACACACTGTCTCTCCTTTTTTCATATTTATGTATCTATCTCCAACACACACAAACGCACGCACCCACTCAGTCTCTCTTTTTTTTATATTATCATCTATCTCCAGCAAGCGCGCGCACCCACACACACACAGCTCGCGCATACACACACACTAACTTTCTCATTTTCCATATTTATGCATAACTCTCTCTTCATGACATACGAACACTCACTTTTTCTTTTTTTCATATTTATGTCTCTAACACAGACACACACACACACACACACACACACACACACACACACACACACACACACAAACACACGAACACACACAATCATCTATCTCTCTTTCTCTCTCTCTCTCCTATTTTCCATATCTATATATCTATTTCTTCCTTTCAACACATCTTTGTCGTTTTCTTAAAATATTTAGACAAGAATAACACAAGTAAAAACGGGTATAATTTGAAACACAACGGGTGCGTGCCCTCTCCTGAATTCGCGCGGCATCTCCGGGGGTAGAAAGAATCGTAGGTCACGGTCGATCGCTATTCAAACAGAACTAATAAGCAGAACTCCCTATCAAAACAATTAGGACGTCGACGAGGACTTTTATATAAAAACCACAGTTGTCGATGGAGAAGACAGAAGAGTGTAGAGACAAAAAGAGAAACACAGGAGCGGATATTCCTAAGATGCTTGAAGCCCCTCAAAATAAGCAACAACCTTTTTTTCCTTTAAGCTTTGTTTCTTTAACAACTACAAAAGACCTTCTCAGCCAACGATTGCATGACAAATAACACCTTACCTGAGCGCGCATCTTTCAAATCTCTCGGTATAAGAAATACAAGCAACATACATTAGAACAATTATAGTAAAGACTTTGTCAACGCTGATGCAAAGTAGGTGGGCTTCCTTAACCGTGCTAGAAAAATAATCACACTAATAACTACAATATGGTTGTCTTCAAGTCTAACGTAAACAAGTTCTTGATGAGCCGTTCCATATAAGTTATCAAATTTACCAAATTTTCACTACTAATGATTACTATATTGTCCAATTTCTACTATACACTCTTTAACCCATATCCTTGGGTGGTCTCTTGGCCTTGATAATGTGGTGATGCCTATGTAAGAAAAAAAACATCGTGGCTGGTACATCTACCACTCGTTTTTCATCCTTAAACAGAGAGTATCCCAAAAGAAAAGTCTCAAATCTAATAGTTCCCGTACTATCAGCAAACTCCAACCTTCATCGCATCGCCACAAGAACACTTAAAAATACTGTAAAAAAGGCAGAGGGATGCAACATTTCCTCGATAGGACAGAGATTGAAACTTGGATCACAGCTCGAGACCAATCAGTTGGCCATTCTCATTTGAACCCTTTCCAGGAGCGAGAGACCAGTAGCAGATGCACCAGCCCAAATATGACAACAATACTCCATACATGGGCGAATGGTGGCCTTATAGAGGTACAGGATACGTTCAGGTGTATATAAATTTATAGCATGGTAGATATGCTTTATCTGTTTCAACCCATGTTCCCTGTGAACGTTAAGCCGAGGAGTTTGAAAGAAGGACTTAAAGGTAATGTATCTTTAGGCATAGTTATTGGTGGTTGAGAAGTTTTCTTGTTTATATATAAGGAAACAAGATTAGTTCTGGTAGCATTGCAGTGACAATCCATTTTTTCCCCATTCCATTACATATTGGAGGTCATCCGCTAGTGTTTCTGCAATTTCCTTTGTTTTCTCCTACTGCCTGTTATAGATCGTGTGGTTATTATCACTATATATATATATATATATATATATATATATATATATATATATATATATATATACATATATATATATATTAAATTGTAATTCAATGAATTTAAAAAAAACTCTCATTGAAATGAAATGAAGTGGTTGAGTTTCATATCAAAGAATTTTTATTATTCTAAGCAAGACAAAGAATGCTTTAGAAAATTAATCTCCTTAACCTATAGGGGTTTGATGTCTACCATCTCATCAGAGGAGAGAAAATATTATCAAATAGTTATAAAGGTATGCACCCTATTTGCTAAAATCAGTGAGACATGGAAAGTCAAAGTGGAAATAATGCATTTATCAGAAGTCCTGTGTCAGGAGGATTTGTAGAAAAAGGATATGAATGTTTTTTAGATCAAGCTTGCTTGGTAAAATCCATGTTATACGTTCTCTACATCCGTTTGGTAATAATGTCCAAACTATATATTGGGTCATCCGCATAGCTGTGTAGATATCCGAATCCGAATATATATATATATATATATATATATATATATATATATATATATATATATATATATATATATATTGTTCCCACCAGATCACCGAAGTTAAGCAAGTCAAGCAACGTTTAGCCTGGCTAGTCTCAGAAAGTTGACTATTTGGGATGGATGGACGCTGTATGTATTGCGCTGAATCGTATAACATTTCAGGTTGGTATCATATTAATCTCTGGGAGTGATGCACCTCCAGTCTTCTAGTTCTATTACTCTACTCGGCTACATCATAGAAAATAATCAAATAGCTCCCGATTATCAAAGACTAAAACCATTACTCGAAATGCCACCTCCGCTGAATCTTAAATCTCAAAAAAGAATAGTTGGAATGTTTTCCTATTACTGCAAATTCATAAAAGAAGAGACTGCTAGAATGTTGAAAGAAGGCATAATTGAACCTTCGATATCTCCGTGGCGAGCGCAGGTTCTTGTAACTTCGAATGAGAATCATAAGAAAAGAATGGTAGTCGACTACAGCGATACCATCAATAGATTCACGGAACTAGACGCTTACCCAATGCCTAATATCAATAAGATGGTAGACGACATCGCTCAATATAACATCTTCTCTACTCTCGACCTAAAATCTGCTTATCACCAAATACCTATAAATCATGCTGATCGTAAATTCACTGCGTTTGAAGTAAGTGGCAAACTTTTTCAATTTACTCGTCTTCCTTTCGGCGTCACCAATGGAGTAAGTGCTTTCCAGAGGAGCATAGACTATATTATAGAAAAAGAAAATCTAACCGATACCTTTGTGTATGTTGATAACGTAACTATATGTGGGAAAAATCAAGAAGAACACGATTACAATCTTCAAAAATTCTACCAAATTGCTAAACAATATAACATCACTTTAAATGAAAATAAAAGCATAATTTCTTCTAGTTCTATTACTCTACTCGGCTACACCATAGAAAATAATCAAATAGCTCCCGATTATCAAAGACTAAAACCATTACTCGAAATGCCACCTCCGCTGAATCTTAAATCTCAAAAAAGAATAGTTGGAATGTTTTCCTATTATTGCAAATTCATTAAAAAAATTTTCTGATAAAATTTTATTACTAAATCAAAACAAAAAAATTCCACTACCTCCATCTGTATTAAAATCTTTTCAAACGTTGAAAAATGACCTAAAAGACGCCACTTAAATAACGGTAGATCCAAATAAAGAATTTGAAGTAGAAACGGACGCTAGTAACTATTGCATTGCTGCAACACTAAATCAAGAAGGTCGTCCTATTGCATTTTTTTCAAGAACTCTCAATACTAACGAAATTAAGCACCATGCAGTAGAAAAAGAGGCAGCCGCTATTGTAGAAGCTCTCCGTAAGTGGCGACATTTTCTACTCGGCAGGCACTTTAAAGTCATCACAGATCAGAAGAGCATCAGCTTCATATTCGACAATAAAATAAAATCTAAAATTAAGAATGACAAAATATGTCGTTGGCGTATAGAATTATCCCAATACAATTTCACTATAGTTTATCGACCTGGACCTGAAAATATTGCTGCTGACACATTCTCTCGCATCTCTGCTCTTACTTACAATCTACAAGATCTTCGTGATTTACATAAACAATTATGTCATCCTGGTGTTTCAAGATTAAGCCATTTTATAAGAACGAGGAACCTCCCTTTTACTTTGGATCAAATTAAGAATATTACTGACTCTTGCTCATCCTGTCAATTACTGAAACCCAAATTCGCCAATACCAATGGAGGGACTCTCATTCAAGCCATATTACCTTTTCAACGATTAAATCTTGATTTTAAAGGCCCTCTACCTACTTTTATACATGGCAACAAATATCTACTTACTCTAATTGATGAGTATTCCCGTTTTCCTTTCGCTTTTCCTTGCAGAGATATGACAAGCAAAACCATTATCCACTGTCTAAACAAACTCTTTTCAATTTTTGGTTTGCCTGACATGATACATACTGACCGTGCTTCTGATTTCTTAGCAAGAGAAATAAAGGATTTTTTACACAAAAAAGGAATTGCTACTTCTAAAACAAGTAGGTATCATCCTGAAGGTAATGGACAGATTGAAAAACTCAACGGTACCTTATGGAAGGCCATTCAAACAACATTACATTCTAATCAAATGAAACTACCTTATTGGGAAGACATACTACCGGACGCACTTCATTCAATTAGATCATTACTTTGTACTGCCACTAATATGACTCCCCATGATAGACTATTCAAATATAGTCGTAAATCTGCTTCCGGAATTTCAATTCCTTCTTGGGTTAAACCAGGCCCAATATATATTAGAAACCACACTAAAACAAGTAAACATGACCCTCCTGTAACGCCTGCCCCCCTAATAGATGTCAACCCCCACTACGCTTATGTTCAACTACCTTCTGGTACTGAAACCACTGTCAACGTTCGAGACTTAGCTCCAAACTCATCAAATGAAGAAAACTCTAATAATAATCCTACTACTTCAGAGACTTTATTTGAACCTTCTACTAATGAAAACATTGGTCATGAGGAAGACAAAAATCAATCGTCTGATCTTGAAGAAAATCAGATTTCACTAAAAAATAATACTGAAAATCAGCATTCCTGCCAATCTGTGCGGAGGTCGTCCCGAGTTCGACAATTCCCTAGTAAATATAAGGATTTTGTGACTAAATACTGAAAAAACTGCAGTTTGGGTTCATATGTTATTTGTAAATAAAATGATTCTTATGTGATTGTAAAAAAAAAAAAAAAAAAAAAAAAAAATTTGTCTATAATTAATTACCCCTTACTTGAATACTTTAGGACGGGGAAAATGTTATGATTTAATTTGTTGTTAAGAGTTATCCCCCTTGGGATTGACATTCATAATAAAAGCGCCCTCTGTTTCATTTTCCCGCTCGATCCTTTCAAGAGCGTACGTGTATTTTACAGTTAATAAAACCTTTCTAAAAGGCAATTCTTTACTTACTGATACTATTCACTTCAGACATGTATCTAGGAGAAGAAAACTCTTATGTAAAACACTGTGTTTTGCTGTATACTCTGTCCAGTGGCATTATATATTGAATAAGTATTTTTTAATGAACCATTCGAGTCCTAACAATATTCATTCACTTTAACCAACTTTCGTAAAAAGAATCAAAACAAAAACAAATAAAAAAACAAAACTTTGAAACTTTGTTTTTCTGAGGAAAATATTAACTGTCACCGATGAGTTGTCTGGTGTGCGTATGCCATTTGAAAGAACTACGTTTAAGACTAAATAAATATTATGAAATCATATATATATATATATATATATATAATATTGAATTGGATGTAAAACTATTAATATATATATGTGTGTGTGTGTGTGTGTGTATGCATATGTATATATACAGAGAGAGAGAGAGAGAGAGAGAGAGAGAGAGAGAGAGAGAGAGAGAGAGAGAGAGAGAGAGAGGAAGATTAAGAGATAGGAAGTGAGAGCAGGAGATTAAATTAAAATTAATATACATAATGTATTGTTTATATGTTACATTAAGTCAACATTATTTTTTGACGTACAATCTTTTCAAAGACGAATTAATTTGTTCATAGTTTTATATTATTTTTTAAAATTTAATTCAATTTTATTGTATTTACTATTGGCTCCCCATCATTTGTAATTTTCATATTTTTTCATTAATTCAATTATTATTATTATTATTATTATTATTATTATTATTATTATTATTATTATTATTATTTACTAAGTAGGTGTGCCCGTACAGGCTATCACCAAAGATTTCTGTTTGAGAACAACTTGTGGTATTCTCTGGAGTCTGGGTGACAACAGGTCTCCCTACATATTCATACTCTCCACTTCTTCCGATAACTGATGCAAATGAATTAGCGTTATAACAACAGCCGCTTACTATTGATTTCGTGTTGGCAGCGACGATTGGTCGGGATGCAAGATTGCATAGGGTTACCTTACAATTATACAGTTTCAGTTTTCGTTTTTCGGTATTGTTCATTGTGCTCCTACTATTAGTGGCGTTATTTTGACTTTCTTCATTTTCGAGACTCCTTTGAGCTCCCATTGACCTTCACCATGTTGTCTGCTGGAACGGCAAAATCTGCAATCTGGCAGGACTCTTCTTGTTAACTATTATGATATCCAGTCTTCTTGTTTAGATGGGCTTAGCCGTTTGTGTATCAATGTCCTGTAGGGTCTTGTGACTCTCATTTTCCAATACTCTTACCGGTTTGTGTATGTACCATTTGTCTGTGCGTTCAAGATTCAATTGTTTGCGTAATTGCCAATGTGCTGCCTTCCTCACTTGATAGTGTCTATTTTCATATTTTGGGGATAGTTTGCTGGATTCACTTAGGTGGGTTTCTTTCGTCTCTTTGTCCACACAATCTGTTAGCTGTTTTATTGTGTCCTGTCGATCGTTGCTTTGATGTGGTTAAATGTAATTGCGTTATCTTGTGCAGCTGTTATTAGTCAGTTTAGTTAGTTTCCCTGTTAAGGTTTCCTTTTTGTAGCCATTTCCGAGTGTTTTTGTAAATGTCATCTTTTGTCATCCTTGTTAATCGTCCATTTAGCTGTTTCTTTGCCCATTTTTCTTTCCTAATCTTAATTCTCGTCCCTTTTTCTATCTTGTTTGTTTCTTCAATGTCTCTTAATGTATCTGCGGTAATTATTCTTTCGGTGATCTGCATTATGTATTTTTCAAATTCTTTTTTCTGTATATATATATATATATATATATATATATATATATATATATATATATATATATATATTACAAATTTCTATAGAGACCATCCCTCTTCCTCCATCTTTTCTTTTCACATAGAGTCGGTCAGTATCTTTTGGGTGTAGTGCATTTTACATCGCCATGAGTTTCCTGGTCTTTTGATCGTGATTCCTCAGTTCTTCTGTGGTTTAAATGGGTTTCTAAGATATAGTTTAGTTTCGAGGAGTTTTCTTGTTCTTCTGGGGTATTCCTTTCCAATTTTCTCTTTCATTTCCATTGTCCTAATGGTGTCTGTTTCCAAAACTGCCAAGTATTTGTAGTTATCATGTTTACCAAGTGTCATCATCTCTGTTTGATTGTGCAGTACTATAGCTTCTGTTGCTTCCAGTTTCCCCTTCCCCATGATCAGTAGTGAGTACTTTTCCATACCAAATTTCATTTGGATAGCCTGGCTGAAGATTATGGTTGTGTGTCTGGTACTGTCTTTATTTTTGCAAACAGTTTCAAGTAATCCGTATACATTATATTGTTCATTCTTTCATCTATATTAGTGAACTTGCATCCGACTTAACATTTTCTTAGTATATTGCTCAGGGGCATAATGGCTATGATGAACAGTAATGGTGATAAGGAATCACCTCGGGAGATACCTATTAGTATTTTAATCTCAAATACATGTTGATCATCAGCTGTGAGTTCAAGTCTCTATGTTCTCATTTTATTTGCTATCAAATTGATTATCTTGCCTGGTATTTTGTACATTCTCAGACATTCTATTATCCATGTTTGCGGGAGACTGTCATACGCTTTTTTTTGTAGTCGATCCATGGTATGGCTAAATTTTTTTTTTTTACTGTTACCTCACTCAGCCTAACCCTAACCCTAACCCTAACCCAAACCCTAACCCAAATTTTTACCTCACTCAGGATCCTTTCATCTACGTATAATCTATTGTGTGTTTCTCTTTTTTTTCTTTTGGCATCCTCTGTTCTTCTGGGAGTAGTCGATCGTTATGAGGAGAATGTTAAGTTTACTATTATTGGATCACAAGGAGCTTTCACACAGGTCATCAAAGAACTCATTGAATACAGCCTGTGGTATTCCCTGGAAGCTGAGTGACAACAATTCTTCCCAGATTCTCCAGTACTATCCACCTCTTTCGATAACATTTGTAAATAAATGTGCATTATCGCAACAGCTGTTTGGCAGTGATTTCTCGTTAGCAGTGGCCATTGGTCTTTACTGGAATTTGAGTGGCAATAAGCCTCCCCAAGATCCCAGTTCTATTCGCACTTATACAGTGGAGGTCTGTTTAGTGCTCACTCCTCGGTCTTTCCTTCTTCCTTGATTACTTAGCTATTAGGGCTCACCTTTTTTGGTGGGGGTGGAGAGGGACAATGATGTGGGAATGGAGGATGAGGAAAGGAGTTAGAGAACTTATGGGTATGCAGCTTCAATGTTCCTGGGTCCATGTAGCGCTTTGTTTCGTCTCTGTAGCAATTTGTCTGGTCTAAGCATTTGGTTCGTGTGTTTTAGTTTCTACAGTATCCCGATTATCATTTTTGTCCCTTATATTTTAATTTACTGTCTTACTTATTAATTATTTAGTAATCCTCGTAAATCTGTTGTACTATTGTAATTATTGTCACGCATGAACAAGGTAAATGTTTCAATCAACGTCTATTTGCGATGTTATGAAATCGCTGCTAAGAATAAGATATATTTTAGTTAATGAACATGTCTTTCATCTTAGAACGACTGTACGATTTTGTTTATGTGAAACTGATGTTATGAATAGGCATATAAAATTTTTGATAAAAAATTACACTATTTAAACTTCTACTTTTACTTAGCTTTGTTGATCCCGGTACTATTTTGAATATATAATGTTATATATTTTACTTAACCGCCCTTATCTTATAGGTTGGAATAACCTTGATAATATTTGTTGGGAATAAAAAATTATAACATGCCATGTTTATAAAAGAGTCCTAGTTATAGTCTGTGAAAACTTTGCAAAATTGTTTCGATGCGCTGATGAGACTGCCCAGTTGTGCGAAATAATAATTGGTGAACTATTATATAAACGTATGCTTACAGTACGCCGAAACAGCTGTACAGTACACACGTTGTGGCCAATAAAAGCCCAAAATGTAAAAATGAGATACAATGCGAATGATTGTTGTTGGTAATGTATTGACGATATATATATATATATATGTATATATATATATATATATATATATATATTGGACGATGTCAAACCATCGTGAATTCATTACCCTCACAGAAGAATGTAACGTAATCCCCCATTGAGGAGCGTTAGAACTACGCTGAGGTAGCTTTGTATTCCCGGGTGACACCAGATAACCCAAGGATTTAAGATAGAGAAGATAAATATAGTATATTTTAATTCACTGTCAAAATGGATATATTTGTTTTTGGGGGGGGTTGGAAGACCTGAGATATTTTGTTATTTGGGAAAAACTCAGCAACAGGAAATTCGAGGATGTTAGACGAACATATTGTACTGGCTGAGTGATGGTTGGTGACCTCGAGGTTATGTGATTTTTAGTCTTGAATGGGGTCTCAGATCGTTGGGGCTTAGCGTGATTTGATTGGCTGGGGAGACTTCCACCCCACCCACATCGGGTCGATGCGCTCTAAAATTAAACAGATTGCTATATTGAATTCAGGGAGAACAGGTCGTATAAACCAGCCATTCGCTGGAGTGAGGACCCCTCCCCACCTCATCCATCCGTCGGTCGCTGTCTGTGAAGAGAGTTGAGACTTTGAAAAGAACTTACAAAATCTGAATGAGAATTGTAAAAACATTTTGTACCTAATTTTATGAGAATTAAGCTTTTGTAGATAGACTACAATCGTTTGTCTTTCTTCCTGCCTGTCGCTTCGATATTCGCTTTCAGCATACCAGATTATGTAACAACCTCCGAGGAGTCAAGACAACACGTGCCGAGAATCCAGAGAAATAAGAGTCCTAACCACCTCTTCGAAGGAGGCGTTACAAGAAGCTGTCTAGCGTAATAGGGAGCTGCCTTGTTTCTCATTTGTACGATCGGGTTTGGATGCTGGTTTGATGCAGTTGCCTGTCTAGCCGCACTGATGAGCCGTGAAACAGCGAAACAGTACTGTATGTGGATGACTATATATTATTATTATTATTATTATTATTATTATTATTATTATTATTATTATTACCCAAGACGGATATAAGCACCGCACGGGAACAGCAGAGTTTAACACTCCTAAGTACACAATTATAATCATTCATATACATAAAAAACTCTTATAATTGCAATGGATACTTAATACTCATGACAATTCGTATCCTGGAAATTGATTTGGGAGCTCAACTCCGATCACCGATACAATGAATAAATAAATAAAAAGACACACAAGAAAGCCTCAGCCGAACAGTTGCACACATTTCTGTTTCTCCCTCTGATGAAGGGATTTTATTCTCGAAAATGTTGAGATCTCAAACTGTATCATCCTAAATAAATATACTATTATTGAACGCTATTAAAATTCCTTCAAGATTGTTATTATTCTTTTATACACAGATTCGTGTCCACGGTATATTTCACAAGCTGCATTGTAATAGTCTTCAAACGCAAACATAACTCAGTTCACACTCGTACAATGCTTCAACGAAAATATACCACCCTCCTCATTTATATATATATATATATATATATATATATATATATATATATATATATATATATATATATAGTAAGTTATAAAATATATATGGCGATTAAGCTACACTGAATTTTCCGCGTTTCATCCATTCTAGGACTCTTCAGGCTTATAGAGTCCTAGAGTTGATGAAACGCGGAATATTCAGTGTAGCTTAATCGCCATATATATTTTATAACTTACTAACTAGCTCTATCTACGTATTGAGCACCAACCGATAGCTCTTTTTTGTAACCTCGTTATTCTCTTAAGTGCAATTGTCTGGATTACTTTTACACTTGGTTCACCAGGAATATTAGTTAGGTAGTACTTCAGGTTCTTTTTCATAAGCCCTGTGCCACCTATAATAATGGTATGACTGATATCTCCCTAAGATCCCAGTTTCTTTTTATATTATACATGAGACCTTGATATTTGGTGTGTGTTTATGTGTGTGTTTTTAAACGCAGAGCTTCACCTTATATACACACATATTTATAGTCATCCATAGACACGTGTATCGTTGTGTGAAGCACATCAGAAGCATCACCTGAAATTTTTCTAATCGATTCAGATATCGGAAACATTTAAATGAAGTATATATGCATTATTTTAATTCTTAAGACTACTGTTCTCACCTGATGCCCATTTTTACAAAGTCTCGGTCGATTTTACCACCGATCTTCTGCTAGTGTATCTTGTCGAACCCGGGTATGTTTCTGTCATTCTCGGGCATTTAGGCGGAATTTCGAACAGAACCCTTTATTTACTATTTAGTAATGAGTGCTAGAACAACAGCCTGCAAGATCCGTGAAGTAAATAATGTGGTCTATTCGAAATTTCGTTCAAATTCCTGTAGTCGACAGAAATATTCCCGAGTTAGACAAGATACACCTGAAGAAGGCCGGAGGGTACATAGACCAAAACGTGCAAATGACACTTAAAGTGAGAACAATAGTCCGAAGAATGCAAATAATACCAATAACAAATCCTCATTTCCAAAATTAAGAAATGAAATATATATACTAGTATGTATTCGTGTGTTCTTGTGTTATGTGTGTGAGTTTTATGCACGTGCGTATGTCTGTGCGGAGTTAAAAGCGTGCGTGTCTGCTGGTTAAACAATAAATTGTTTATAGTCTTTAACGCATGTGAATTTATCACATTGACATCTCTACCGCCTTTCACTATATCCGAATGTGTGAAAACCCTGTTTATATAAAAAGCGCAACGTTTTCATCATGGGATTGCGATCTGGAATAGACTCGCGATTCAAGAATAAATTTCTCAGAAAAAACAAAAAAAAACAAAAAAAAAAAAACATTAGCACAAAGAAATCAAAACGAAAATAAAAACATGGAGAAAATTCGACGTAAATGGCGACGAAGAAAATACCGGACATCATCGTACTTTCCGATAAAAGCATGAAATATTTGTGTTAGTTTATCTTAGTTGAACACAAGTGCAGGAGAAACTGAGGTGATTTATCCCTCCTTTGAAAAAAAAAAATCCTAGGCTTTACCGCCCCTATAGTCTAGATCCCTGTGTCTTTAGGTTATTCAATAAGCTCAAGCAAAACCTTAAAGGTTGTCGCTATGAGACAACTGAGGAGATGAAAGAGGACCATTGATATGTTCACACAAGAGGACTTTCATGGGATCTTTCAGAAGTTGAAGCGGTACAACAAGTGCATTGTAGCCGGAGAAGATTACTTCAAAGGGAACTAGAGTTTCATATGTGTACTCCCAATAAAAGAGCTCATAGGAAGAAAATGATTGAAAGCATTTTGTATATTTATTCATGTGTGCTTCAGGGATCGATCCTTGGACATTTATTATTCCTGGTATTCATAAATGACTTCCCTGATAAAATTTTCTCTTAGATGAGTATATCTGCTGCTTGTACTACGTTCTATAACAGACATAAGAGAAAGATGAAAGCACATATATCAAAGTCAATGATTGAAACGTTTTAAAGCGACCATCATTTGATGACATTTAATGCAATAAAATTGAGCTGTTTTTCCTTTAACAATTACAGAAAAATCATCTCAATCAATAATTCTAATAATAAACAACTTAAGTAAAAGACAACCTTTAAAATTTCTCGATCTGATATTCACATGCAACGTAAATTTAAACACATACATTGGGGACATTGCTAAGGCTGCTGCAAAGAAGGTTGGGATCCTCTATCGTGCTAGAAAAGTACTCACACTAGAAAGATTCCCCCATATATATATATATATATATATATATATATATATATATATATATATATATATATATAACCACAATTCGCCCATGTATGAAATACTGTTACCACATCTAGACGTCTACCACTTGTTTTGAGCAAGGTCGAAAAAAGAAGTCCCCACTCTGATACTGTCCGCTAAGTTCCAACCTCGGTTCCATCGATGTAATGCCGCATCCCTGCATCTGTATTACAAGTACGTTAATGGAATGGGCTCTGATTAACTCATAGAACTTGTGCCCTTAAGACTTATATACCCCCGACTAACTAGACCAGCAGAAAAATCCCACCCCTTTACTGTCGATGTTCGTAGATGTCGGGCAAACCTTCTACTCTATTAAATACCTCCATCGGAAGGTTAAATATAATGTGAATTAACATCTCGCTCCTAAACTTTACCATAGCCTCTCCGTTAGACACGATCCCAGTTGGTAGCTCCTTTTCTATTCCAAGTAGTAATATTCTCTGTTTAGGGTACAACGCCGTAAAAAATAACTATATTTCAAAGACGAGCAAAAGTAATTTTGTTTACAAGCATTTTTTATAAGCATTACTTTTAGCCACATGAATTATTTTTTAAGGAAATAACTGTAGACGGGACAGGATGGTCTGCTTGTGTGATTGACGATCCCGTCCCCATGTGTCTGGTGAATGAATTTTATGGTAAAGCAAAATGTCGCATAATAACGACGAAAACATACCGGTATATATTAGTGAAAGAATGCAGATTTATTTACATAAATATACATTAGAAATATTAAGAAAGAGATAGAAAGTATAAGAGTTCGTTGAGAATAAAATTTCGTTACTTGCGATTGATAGCTGCGAGAGGCTGACGGTTAGTCATGACCGCTCTTGGGTGGCCGATGCCACCGGAGCGGTTCTGTCACATCTTGACTGATCGAGAGTTCAGCGGTAAAGATAGAAAAAAGAAGTCACGTGACTAGGTCGCTCTCGAGTTAGCCTGGGAATTTCCATTCCCGCATCACGGTGGAGAAAAAGTAGACAGCAAATTATTTTGTTTGACCTATTCATTTGTGTCCTGCTTGCATTAAAAATGGTACTTGTGCAGAATACAAACCGTACTGAAATAATAAGCTTATTATTTAGACACCTGGTATATACCCGGAAGGGATATCTGTTTCATAAAGATGAGTGGTCTTGGTTACTAAATAGAGTAATGCACACTACAAAGTCACTCGTATGAACGATTGTTGTTGAAGTTGTAACTGATAATACGCGTACACTTTAAGCTTTCGGCGTATCTTTCAATCTCAAGTTGGTATACCCATTTGTATTTATGGCTTACTCCAATCATATTCTTGTGTGGATGGAACAAAATGTCTTCATATAAAAACCCATTCTTAATATGGGCGGAAAGACTTTTTTGTAATCATTGTTTCGATGCGCAGATGAGACTGCCCAGCTGTGCGAAATAATAATTGGTGAACTATTATTTAAACGTATGCTTACAGTACGCCGAAACAGCTTTTTTTTACTTGGAGAGTTATTACTTATCAAGGCCTGAACATCACCCGATAAAAGAGGTTAATGAATGTAAGGTAATAGTGTCCTCATCACTTATAGTGTAAATTGGGAAGAAATTGATTATTTATGAAGACGACTTCATAGGAACTTGATTTGAGAGTTACTATGTTGTATTCAACCGGGAGGCATGCCAGCGGAACAATGTTCTAAAGGTAGTTAATTCTGGGAAAGGATCTCTGAACATGGAATCTGCTTTTTACATTTAGGCACGGATAGAGAGTGGGAAGAATCATATATAATGGTTGTAGCCCATCGAGGGATTTTTGTGGAAGTTTGGCAAAGGGTGATCATAGATTGGAGTTCAGTCGAGCACTTGCCATGAAAATAGTGATAGAGCAGAAATAGGCCCGCGACGTCTTTTTTGTAGGAAAGAGGTTGCAGGGAAGAGAAAAGGACATCACCTACTAGGTTTCGAATCAGGCTTTGAACTCTATCAAGGCAAAATAAAGAACGTCGAGCAGTTTTTTCCCCAGATTTGGAAACAGTATTCCATTTTAGGGCGCACCTAACTCTTATAGAGATAGAGGATTGCATCAGCAGTGAGATATATACAAGAGCGGTATAGTGATCCAACTATTTTACCAGCGATCTTCGTAACATATTTGATGTATGTGTTCCATCTGATCAAGAGTGAAGTTCAGTCCAAGAAGCATGTCAACGAACAATCTAATGAACATACTGTAAAAAAATCAATTTAACTTAATCGTATCTTAAATATAGCACTTTCGGAATTCTAAATAAATAACTCAAAATAATAATTTGTAAAAATTATAGACGTTTTAAGTATTTACTTATAATTATCTGGCACCGCTTAAAACACGTTGGCACGAGTCAAGGATACGTTCACAAAAGTAAGTACGTCTTTTATGATTTTTTTTCTGTTCTGTTAGACTAAGATGTGGTTTCAGGAGGACTGCTTGTTGTATATTGGATTCCTGAAAAATGCCGGATGACCTGATTGAAGTGAGAGATTGCGCTGCGGGTATTATTACCTATCTAGCAAAAGCCCGCAAGCTGGGGCCTCACCATCGAATATAGTTTAAGGTCATATGCAGGACCCCGATTGTCTAGTGATGACATCAACTCTACATTCGGCCGAAGAGTCGGCTTCATAAGGGAATATATTTTAGCTGGATAGGAATCGCTAAAAGTGCAAAACAATAAAACAATCGACATTTCATATTATTTGAATTTATAGGATTACTGTTTGCATCTTGAATGTGATTTTAATAACGTTTCGGTCGATATAACCTCTGAGCTTCTTCAGGTTCATCTTGTCGAACTCTGGAATGTTTCTGTTGAACTCGGGAATTTGGACGGAATTTCGAGCGGAACCCTTTATTATTAGAGTACTTGGAAAAATCAATTGAAAAAGTTGATATTCTCTTGAAGGTTGAAGATTCAATCCTCAGTGTGGGTGACCGAAAAATACAATTGCTAATTACTAAGAACCTCTAACGAGTTGTGCCTGAAGAAACAAGAGCACGCTACCACGTGAAGTAAATAAAGAGTTCCGCTCGAAATATATATATATATATATATATATATATATATATATGCATACATATAATTTAGATTTAATATTTGATAGAACATGAGTTAATTATCATATTGTATGAATGTAAGATTCTCTTGTTTGCATTTGTTTCCCGGATATTTTTTTTAGTCAAGATTCTTTTCTAGAAAGGACATATGAACTTATGGTAGAGACCAAATGCGGTTTGGTATCGTCTTATAGTGAACATGATTTTTTTTTTTTGTGGAGCAAATTAGATTCGAACTTGCAACACCGTGTCGTTAATCTCTAGACCATGGCCACCTCCAAGAATATGCATTATATACCGATTACCTTTGTGTATACTGTTAAAATAAACAATCTATTTATGCATAAAACAACCTTTCGCTACTAAAACAAAACGTCAGCATGATACACAACATACAAGTTCACACACACACACACACACACACACACACACACACACACACGCACATATATATATATATATATGTATATATATTCTATTTTGGGAAATTTGTGCATAAAGTTTTCGATACATATTATGCGTGGTAACAGTTTGTTCATTTTAATAAGAAATATGAGCATGTGGATGTGTGTTTGTTGAGAGCGCTCATCGAATGCCCAAAATGGCGACTGCGTATGTGAACATAACTAAAATGGCGCCAATTTCGATTAGGCAAAGTATACAGTTTAATCCGGTTCCTAAATTGTCGACAAAGATTGAAGTGAAAAAGAACGCCGAAACCAAAACCAAAATAAAACAGCCCCGAATAAAACAACGAGAGGAAAGATGCATGACTACAAAAATGTTTTGAATAAAAAAATCGAAAATTATTATTATTTTTATTATTATTATTATTATTTTTATTATTATTATTATTATTATTATTATTATTATTATTATTATTATTATTGTCAGTCGTTGTAGTATTACTAGAACTACTTCTATGAATAAGAGGAAAAAGAAAAAAGAACAGTTCAGGTTTTAATCGAATCTATTTACATATGTATACATACACACGTATGAGGATGCTCGACGCCCGTCACCAATGTATTCTTCCACAATATAGTTTTATCTTTAAGACACCTCAAAAATAAGTTACACATCGATTGGATGTTGACTAAGATCCCATTTATGTAACATATTATTCATTATTTGCGTGTTAACCATCGACCTTTGGGTGAATAGAGAGATTATAACTTAATAAACACGAAATCGTCTCTGAAACGATCGCACATACTCCCTTTGTTTTTTTGGCTTAGTATTTTTGATAACGTTCATTAACGTACACTAATTCATTAATTTCATTCATCTGCTATTTAATATAAATATATATATATATATATATATATATATATAAATGTGTTTGTTATAAAGTCCTAATATATATATATATATATATATATATATATATATATACATGTATGCATAATTTATAAAACTCACTTTGTCTGTATGTTTCCATATTTTCAAAATCGATCTCCCCCGAAACTTATGTATAACGTAATTCAAAATATATTCATGAAAATTAAGTGATTTACAGGCGCCCTTGTATTATCTTCGCAAAGTATCGCAAGGCTTAGCACTTTATCATTTTATTCATATAGTTAATTTTGTAAAAGAGAACAGAAATTTAAACTATATATATATATATATATATATATATATATACGCGTATAAAATAAAAATAAAAATATCAGAATCAAATAATATAGATATACAACAATTTATTTTCGACAAAAGATTACAAATAATCATTAAAGATTTTTTTCTTAATACATGGATTTTCAATGAGTGGCTCATCTCCACGGAAGAAATGTGCTACTATGCCAAGTTTATAATCACCTATATTTATTGGCTAGGGATTAAGGGGCGAAAACCTTAAACATTATTTGTACTTAATTGTCAAACAATAACTCTTGTTGTATTTATACATAATTTCTATTTATAATATTGCTCTATCTCACATATTGAGCTTACTGTATCTAGTTTAATGCGTCTTATTGATACTACTATTGATTTGGAGTTTATGTTTAAAGTACTGTGCAATTTTTAATCCTACGATATTACATTTAATACATACATATATATATATATATATATATATATATATGTGTGTGTGTGTGTGTGTGTGTGTGTGTAACTGATGGTATATAAATAAGTGATGCGCACAAATGAGGGTGAAACTCGAGTATCGGACTTCCGGTTAGTTGGCTGTCATGGCTGCTGTGAGATGCGACGTATTTTTGGCTGTGGAAATAATTATACACTCGTTCACATTCTGAAAATTATATATGTTAACGTATATGTGTAGATTCTGTTGTTCATTTTTTAAACGATATTCAGGTTAGCGTCTCTATCTTGAAGATCGGGTGTTCTTTTTTAGAAAATCGCCAATTTTTATTTGGACATAAACAAATAATATTTTATTTTATTTATTATTTTTTAACGACAGTAATCTACGTACATGAATGTTTCGGGGTCCTACCCCTGTTCAGCGTAGATTGACTGTTATAAGAAATCGAACCACGGACCTTATGTATTTCAATCCAGTGTAGTAATCCATTACGCTACAATGCCATAGACAATTTACTGTTTTAGTTTTTGTCGTTTTTATTTACGTATATTTTGTTGTTGATTTTTAAACAATGTAAAGATTAGCGTCTCCACCTTGGGAAGCGGGTGTTTTTTTTTTTTAGAAAATCGCCCATTTTTTATTTGGACGTAAACAAATAATATTTTATTTTATTTAGTTATTTATTATTTTTTAAAAACAGTAATCTACGATATTGTTGTGGAGACGCCCACTAATTAGCATACGTGGTTGAAAAGATATAGATAAAGGTATCAAGTCAGCAAGACCGAGAGCTGTGTTCGAGCACCGGATAGGCAAGACGCATGTGCCAGTTGCTCCATGAAAGATTTAAACCCGCCCTCTGCCGGACAATCTTCCAACTTCACATTTGTAAATATGTATTATCTTTTCGTCTTAATATATTTTTTTACTTTTACTTTCTGCGTTTGTGTTGTTATTGATACAGACACAACAGATATATATATATATATATATATATATATATATATATATATATATATATATGTAGACGAGAAATAGCAAACATATATATGTAGACGAGAAATAGCAAACAACTGTGTTCACAAAATAAAACTTACTCTAGGATAGCGATACAAAATAGCTTTAAAACTAACAATAACAATAGAAAGCAAACAAATAAATAAATTAAACAAACATGAATATACATAAACGTTCACGCATATATGTATATATATATATATGTATATATATGTGCATGTATGCGTGTACACATAGGTATATTTATATATATATATATATATATATATATATATAAAGAGGGAAACGATCTACCTTAAACCACTAACCTAGCTCTAAAACAGATCCTTTGTTCGATAAAATGCATGCCCATTGGCTGATAGGAAGGGGCGCGGTGGATACTAGAAAGCTGATTGGCTAACCAGAAATCCTCAACATATATAAAAACAAGAAGCAACCACAGAATTCGCGCATAAGCCTGAGGAATCCTATAAGTGGATGAAACGCAGAATATTCAGTGTAGCTTTATCGCCATATATATTTTATAAATTACTATATATATATATATATATATATATATATATATATATATACATACATACATATATACAGATATATATATACATATATACAGATATATATATATACATATATACATATATATATATATATATATATATATATTCATATTAAAATATTAGAAAACCAACGAATGTTTAAAAAAAATACTAAATTAAAAAAAAATCATTATTTTTAAAAATTTGTTCTGGTTATTTTATGTAATTAATTAAAAAAACTGTTTTTGTTTGTTATCTTTATATATTTAGTGTTATTAACGATCTTGCTTATAGCTGTTCTTATTCTAAAGTTTGAAATGCGTGGTTTGGCACGAATATTTAATAGCAGCTTGGTTATATCTTTAAAAACATTTTATAAAGTAAACTGGAATCAAATATTAGACAATCTAAAATGACAGATCTTCAACAACAGTCGAGAACATCAGTAAAGTAAATGCCGCTAGAAAAATAAAGAAATAACCAAAATCGAAAAAAATACTTAAACTTTGACAGCCTTTTTTTTAAAAAAAAAGAAGCTGTATTACAACAAAAATATTAATTTTAAAAGTGATTTAAATATTGTATGAAATATTTTGTGGCATTTATAGGCTTTAATCATGGGTATATGTGCAAGTAATAAAAATATGCATGAAATGAACAGGTATTAAACCTTTTCAAAAACTGACTATATTTTGAGGTGAGATTTGAAAAAGAGATTTTACCTCAAATTATCTTATGGAATACAGTTACACCCATCACAACGAAAACGAACTAAAAAAAATCGACTTACAATATCATTCTACTAAATAAAATTAATAGCGATTAATTAAAAATATACGCATTTTTATTAAAAAAAGAAAAAAAGCTGTTCTCATTTCTAGAAGCTTTCCGTAAGAAGCGATTGTGTGGCGCCTGCATTTCTGTTGGCCAGGAAATCCTATTTTCCTGCGATCGAACTTCTATTCAAGATGGCGACAAGAACATTCGATAAACGTTGAACGCTCGCAATAAAACCGTCGGTATTCAACAGTTCGTGAAGCCCAAGGGAAAAGAAACACTGATAAATGAAATGTCCTTCCAGCAAACAAACAAACAATCAAACAGTCAAATCGGAAAATTGATAAAAGAGAGACGTGTTTATCGCTGGTTTTATTTCATAAACTAATGCGATGGACTATTGCTTACTTGTTTTTCCATCGAATTGTAATAATCGTAATATACTCAATAGTGCTTGATTTACAAGTAAAGGGCGTACACACACATACACACACAAATATATATATATATATATATATATATATATATATATATATATATATATTGGGTTTGTATTACTATACACTTGGATTCGAAAAAGTTGTAAAAAACAAAAATATATCAAATAAATGTTATCAAAGACAAGATAAGTTACTTTTCTACCAAACTGGATACGTTTTTGTGTTTTTATTTAATCTACCATTCATTTATTCAGCTCGAAAACCATACAGTGTTTACCGATGTATTGGAAAATTTAAAATTGCGCCAGGCTCTCTGTTGAACTCGGTAAGTTTGGAAAAAATAGTTAAAAAAAGCTATACTAAATAGCGTTAAAACCCCACGGAATCTATGTAAAGGTAACACATATTGAGCGAGTTTCGTAATAGGGAATCAGAAAAATGGAAAATTTTAAGGGTATCTGAATCGAAAAAGAAAATGTGCCTATTTCCCTTTAATTATCTTTTTATTTGATTTTGTTTGAAGCACAATCATCCACTTCTGGTAGTAATTATAAAATAATTTATGTTTATTGGTTTTACACTACAAGTGGAAGTAAAATCTATAGATCATTTTCCACAAGTAGTTTTGAGAAAAATATATTCGCTTTAAACACTTTACAAAAATCGGGGTAAAAAAATTATAAAGAATCAAGATCGAAAATTTTATCGAAATCGGGAATTCAGTACGGAATCGGTAATTGTATCGGAATCTGTAACCGTCTTTATTTCGAGACTTCTTCTGGATGAAATAATTTCGAAATAAAGACGAAACTTTTATGAACATATAAATCGGTTAGTTCCTTTATGTTTATCGATTTTGTGGGAATACTATTCCCTTTATTATATATATATATATATATATATATATATATATATTAAAATAGAAGAATGCGAGCATAAGAAGTAATATGTTTAAGGTTAAACGTGGAAAAGTACAGGGCCTAATTTTTTAAACTGGAAAAGAAATGACAATATATTCCAGTAAAAAAAACTATAATAAATTTATAACTTAAAATATTGCAGCATTAAGAATTCATTATATAATGTTATAAATTGAATTAAAATAAAATACTTAATGCTGCAGTACTTTAAGTAAAAAAATAACTAAAATATCTTGCCCTTTTCTTTTCCAGTTTTAACAATTACTTTTCCATGTTTAAGCTAAACCATATTACTTTTCATGCTTGTATTTTTCAATTGTAATCCATTATCTTTCCAGTAAATTTAGTTGTTCTATGTTCATTTCAGCCTTACGTTTTGCCCCAAAAATGTGTAATATAACAATGTACGACACTCGTCAGCTTGCAATAAAATACCCCTAATTATTTCACTTTCATTCTTTCAATATCTCTGTTTCCCGTGTTACTTCTCTTTTCGGGAGAGCAGTGAATTGGTAGCAACAGTAGTCGCTGATGCGATGTGGTTGCGATGGAAATCAGTCATAGAAAAACATCGCACAGCTCCTTACGTTTTTTACAATTTTTAACGCCAGTAAATTGATCATATATTTTGTTTTACTGAACAATAATTGATTTTTTTTTCACAATATAGCTAGGAAGGTGATCTGTAAACTAATAATTGTTTGAAATTTGGGCAAAAAATGAGCAGACGGTAAAGTTAAAAGCAGTTCTAAATGACTAAAACTGTCACTTAACCATATATTCAAACAAGGTAGTGTTTGAATTATATATATATATATATATATATATATATATATATATATACTAGCAAAGGTACCCGTCGTTGACTGGGTTCATAAACAGCCTAGAGAAAATGGACTCTGCTTTATTAAAGTATGATAGGTCATGAAAAGGAAGGGTTGTAAAGAGATAGCTTGGAAGTCGGGGGTATCAAAACCAAAGAAAAATATGATGAAAGTAAACATAAAATAGATAAAACCCATAATTTATTATACCCTACCTGTTCACACTGAAACACTTATTACAATAGTCTGTGGATCTATATAAAAAAAAAACCTTGTTAAACTTTGTGACATATTTCCATTCTATGGAGGTCAGGCGCGAACGAACACCCCATAATTTTATTACACCATATTTCTTCAAACTAAAACATAATTATCAAAGTATAATTACGCAGATAGATATGAAAAGTCTTTATTAAAGTTTGTGCCTATTTCCATTCTATGGAGGCCAGGCGCGAACGCAGACCCCACAATTATATTATATCATCCCTATTTAAGTTAAAACATGCTTATAAAAGTATTCTTATGTACATCTATATGAAAAACACTTGTAAACGTTCTTTTTTTAATTTTTAATTTTTTTATTTCTATACTTTGTGGACCAGGCGCAAACGCAGACCCCGCGATTTTAATGAACCACCGTTCTGCCAGATCAAACATACCCATTCCTGTGTCTCGATAATCTTCTATCATTATATGTAATAAGTTTTTTTTTTAATAGTCAACTATATAGGAGCCTATTCGTGACCATACACACACATTCAGCTTTATATATATATATATATATATATATATATATATATATATATATATATATATATTAAGGTGGGTCTGTGTGTGCATGAAATACGCCTTTTTTATTCGATTTTGCTTTTTGTGCATACGAATAAATTTAATATAATATATGTAAAAAAACATTAGTGCATATATAAATAATATCAATATGGCTATATCCTAAGTTTCAAGATGTTCTTCAGTTTTACATTCTGCTCATAGCACAACACATTTCCGTACATTCTGCGGATCTCATTCATTACGTAGAAGCAATCCTTATTTTTATGCCAATATAGTTTTTTTTTGCGTAAACTCATAAGAAAAATAAGAAATTGGTTTTAAAATGAAGTATCCATGCACTGTCAGAAAATAATAGAAGAGAATTAACATGATATTTTTATTAAGGTTGCAATTATATATATATATATATATATATATATATATATATATATATATAGAGAGAGAGAGAGAGAGAGAGAGAAAGATATAATTATAAAACTCAAATGACCTTGTAACAGGTGTTGTAACGTCAAACCCTGATGTTGGACGAGGAGATGTTGCTCGATTTAGAAATAAAGGGCACACGCACACACCTACACACACACACACACACACACACACATATATATATATATATATAAACATATATATATATATATATATACATATATATATATATATATATATATGTATGTATATATTGAATCAAGTGAGTAAAATTTGGAGCGAAAAATGTAACTGTAGAATACCTAACGAATGACCACTGAGGGGCGATTGCTGAATTTCTCAAATTGTGTACAAATGTGTAGTTAAGTAAAAAAGATATGCCGAGTGCGATGGAATGTTTTTATAAGGACAGATATAGAAACCATGTTGTATCATTTAAACTGTACATGAGAATGAAACAAATAGGTATGTGGATAATGATAGGAATGAGAATAAACAAAAGTTACCTATTTACTATGCCTCCCCACGGGACAGAGTTAGACACCAGGGTCGTTTTATAACGCGGAGAAAAGGTACAAAAATAAAAATTGTCTCAGTCGTGAAGGATTTCTCCTCCACCGAAAGAGAACAAGAAATAGAAGTGCAGCATCTGAAGAACAGATACTATATAAAGGTTCGCTGTTATACAAATCTGTCTTCATAAAAACAAATTCCTGTTATCACGCATAAATTCTGATTAAAATAAATTTAGAAATGAAAAATTACAGAATCAGTGAAATGTAAGTGTGCAAATAGAATTATTTAATTTAATACTAACATTTTAAAATGTTGAAATAAATAAAACAATTTTCAGATCTCTAACTTTCCATATAAGAAATAATATAATTATAACCTAAATAGACGCAATTGCAGTAGCGTTGGTTTTATTAATCGTTATGGATTTAAAATTACACACGCGAGTAATTTCAGCAGCATTAGAATTGAAAAATCTAACATTAAATAGACGCAAGATATTGCGACAAGCAGGCTAAGATGAAGTGTAGCAAGGTTTTAAAATATAAAGTTAAAAATAAATGAGAAATTGAACTTAGATTGATATAAAACAGTTAATGTTAAAATTACAAGTTTAAAATTAAACGAGGATGATTAATAAATACTAAAGTAAAAATATAAACAAAAAACTTAGAGAAATAATCAAATCGATAAAAAAAATAATGAACGTGCTTATATCTCTTATAACGTGAAGAGTTTAAGATTGTAATTGAAGTGGAAAATAGGAGAAATACGAATAAAATACTTACATATGCATAAAGATTTATAAGACGAATGCAAAATTTAAATTAATGACATAATAACTATGCGATAAAGAAATTAACCTTTTAATTACAATTCCTTTTTAAGAAATATAATATCAAGCAAAATTCATTAGGAGATCGTAGATGTAAAGAAAACCGGTACGGAACTATCATAGATTAAGAGGATATAATTGGAACATGTAAATACATGTTAGAATATGATGAGGTAGTCTTGTATTCAGAAAATAAAACAATTACATAAATAATTCGGAGAAGAAAAATAATTACAAAACAAAATACACCAGAGTTTTAATTTCTATATATATAAAAGCGAAAATGTGTGTGTGTATGTGTGTGTGTGTGTGTGTGTGTGCATTTTTGTGTATGCCCGCCAAAGGCTTTTCTCGTCGGGCTTCTCAGTCGGCTCACTCCTTCTTAAAGCTTTTTATATGCTGTCTAAATCATAATATCTACAAGTTATGACCGGGGATCTCTTCTATTTTTTTATTTGCCCGACTTTTATGCGCTATTTCCGAGATTCTTTTTTCGATCGCCGCGTTTTCGTTACGCTATTCAGTATAAAAAAAGCGAAAACTGGCACGTTTTAAGGTAAAACATCACGCGACTTAACTTTCTCGCACCTGTCAATTTAACTTTATAAACGTTAACTTAAGGCACTTATCACTACGTCTCCCCTCGTGGCCGAGATCCACCTGCGCGTCAAGGCGTCGGAGTTCAAGCCCACTGTCCTACCAAAACCTTTTTCTTTTAAACATCCAAACACCCGGCCAACATTTTTTGTTTTAAACAGGGTTGTTTTAAGATAACCCTCCAATACACAAACCTCAAAACATCTGGGCAACGCCGGGTACCCCCTGCTAGTGTAATATAAAGATAGGATATTGGATGAGATATAATTTAAAAAGAAGAAATACGAAAATGAGGCGATTAATAAATTCAATAGCTTACAAAATTAATTAAACAAAAAAACATAGATGAGTAGGCCCAACTGTTTGCTTTCTTCAAAAAAGATTAGAAACATATTTATATATGTATAAATAGCGTATTTCGCCGTCTGAAGAGTTGATAGTTTGGAATATATTAAAAGACATTTTATACTGTCCTAATGGCTATTGTAACTAATATGAAAAGGTACCATATGATGCAATTATGCAATTATTTTAATATCTTGATTTTGTATATATATATATATATATATATATATATAATATATACATATATATATATTTAAATAAGGGGGTGGTCACCAACAATGTGTATTTTTTAACATTATTTAATTATTCCGTGTCTTGGTTTTCCATTGAAAATTATGTTTAGATCATTGTAATAATGTTTTTAAATCAATGAAATCTTTTTTAACGCGTTTCAGATGTTCTGTGAAGCGTCCTCTTCAGAAATTATTTAAAATATTTTAAATAATTTCTGAAGAGGACGCTTCACAGAATGTCTAAAACGCGTTAAAAACGATTTCAATGCTTTAAAAACATTATTACAATGATCTAAACATAATTTTCAATAAAAAACCAAAACACGGAATAATAAAATAATGTTAAAAAATACACATTGTTGGTTACCACCCCTTTATTTAAATGTACATCTTTCTCTCGTTGGAATTTCTTAACCCATTTTATATAAATATATATATATATATAGATATATATACACACATATAGTCTTAATTTTGTATATATATATATATATATATATATATATATATATATATATATATATATATATATATATATATACTTATTCATTTATTTATGTTAATTATTTATCTGAAAAGTGCCCGGTTCGTATATACTAATCGTAATGGGTTAAAATTTGTCTTACGAATCAAGCTTTTTATAATGAAAAAAAGAAATATATAAATTCTGTAAATGTTAGAAAATTCGAAGCTAAATGAATGCAGTTTATTGGGTTCTAGAACATATATAATATACTATTCTTCAGATTATCAGATAGGGGCTCCGCATAAATATATATAAAATTTGTATAGGGGGAGAGATAGAAATAGAGAGAGGACGAAGAAAGAGAGAGAGAAAAAGAAGAAAGATAGAAAGAAATAGAGAAAGAAGAAAAGAATAGATTAAAGGCAGGGAGACAGACCAGGAGGCCTGATGATATTTATAGAAATATATAAAGTAAGTCTGAATGATTGATTGATAGAAATGTTAAAAAAGAATGTATATTTTTAACCATCCTTAAAACATGTTTATTTATTTTTGTAAGTGGTCACGAAATCTTTTTTTCTGTCTTTTTTTTGAGTTTTTCTTGCACTTGTGTTCCGCAAAGATAAATTAAAATTAGTTTTAGTTTTTTTTTTATTTAAGAGGAAGCGACCAAGATATTGGCTGTTTTTTTTTCAGTCGGTTTCTACGTCGGTTTGGATTCAGTCATTTTATTGATTATTGTTGACGTACTTGCTTGGTGCAATGTCTAAATGAAAGCAGAAGTTAGCGTCAATATTTTTCAGATTACAACTAAGTGATCAAAACATTGAAGTTCTGTATAAACGAGATTTTAATACATTATGTGCCTGTGAAGAAGGTGGGGTAAGGGGTTAATGCCATAAAAATATATTATTATTGCTATAGAACTTTAATCACGTATCCGTACAGGTAAGTTCACAGGAATAAAAGCTTAGAAGAGAGAAAAAGGGATAAATTGCTAGAGAGAGAGAGAGAGAGAGAGAGAGAGAGAGAGAGAGAGAGAGAGATAGAGAGAGAGAAAGAGAGAGATAGAGAGAGAGATAGAGATAGATAGAGATAGATAGATAGATAGAGAGAGAGATAGATAGAGAGAGATAGAGAGAGAGAGATAGAGAGAGATAGATAGAGAGAGAGATAGAGAGAGATAAAGAGAGAGAGATAGAGATAGATAGATAGATAGATAGATAGAGAGAGAGATACGCATAAAATATATAAAGGTTAGAGAGAAAGAAAGAGGGAGAAAATGTTGAAACGTGAAATGAAAAAAAGACAGAAATAAAGATATGTATATAAATATATATAGCAAGTGTTACGTAAATGAAATAAAAAATAGATAGATAGATATATAAAACAACTGATTGTAAATCAATATACTGAGGATTGATATAGGCCGAGAACAAATAGGGAAAAGGTAACATACACGACTTTTATAGACAATAGACCGAATTAGAGAGAAAGCGAAAGAAAAGACGGTATGATTCCATTTCCGTTTGGTGAAAACCGTTTTTTTTGTTGTAGACCATCTTCTCGCTGGCCAGTTGTGTATAAATCATAACAGCGACAAGAGCCAATGTTTAAGGAGCGAGACTGGAGATGCGACGCTGTACAGCTCATGCTTTCTACCAATCCAATGGTATTTGGTGTGGTTTTAAGTAAGGGTCACATCATGCCACCTCACATCTTTGAAGTCGGCTTTAAATTCAATAGCAAAAGGTATCTGCATGTACTGAACAAAAATCTCTCACTACCCTCTACTGTCCTGACTTGAACCCGATGGACTATTTTCTTTGGTAATACCTCGAGAACAGCACCAATACCAGAGCCAGGCTGATCGCCGCAATCCTCCGAGTATTCGCCGAGCTCCAGTCGACTCTTGTGGAAAAGGGGTGCTCTCAGTTCTGCACCTGTATCGAGGCGATTATTGAGACTGAAGGCGGCTACATTGAATATATATCAGCTCTACTACATAATCAAGTTACCTGAATTGATTTCCTCAATGGAAGTTTTTAAATAAAGCTTTGGTGTTGTTGATAAAACCAATCTTCTATCTTTACATCATACCCATCTGGCATCTATTGAAATTAACGGCTCTCGTCTTGGGGAGGCTTCATGTTTTGACAAGCTTCTGCTCTTGACTTTTACTCTCGATCTGAAATGGAACACGGATATCAAATCCATTGACAAGGTCGCTGGAAAAATGGTGGGATTCTTCTACCTCGCAAGTATATATCTATCTCCTGATGCAATTCTCTACCTAGATAAAAGCCAGGTACGGCTAACGATGGAGTACTGTTGCCACATCTGGGAAAGAGCCGTTAGAAACAGTTTATCCTGCCTTGACAGAGTTCAAAATACACTTTGTAGCATAGTGGGGGATGCCCTTTTCATTTCCCTGCAACCTCTTTCTTTTATCGTTGTTTACATGGCAAGTGTTCAGCTGAGCTTCAATTTATGGTCCCCCCTCGCCAAACTTTTACCAAAAACATCTGTCTAGCCCAAACAACTATCAATAATTTTTCACACACTTTATTTGTGCCTTACCCTAAATGTAGATTCCATGAACAAAGTTTCTTTCTTAGAACTGCACGCCTGTAAAACTCTCTTCTGATGGCCTACTTTCCAACTGACTACAATCTGATTGTCTTCAAGTCCAACGTAAACAAGTTCTTAATGAACCGTCCCTCTGAGTAATCCAATTTACAAAATTCCACTACTTATGTTTTCTACGCTATAATAAGATTGACTAATATATACCAATTAACCCTTATCCTTGAGTCGCTTCCGGGCCTTAGTAAGTGGTGATCCCTGTGTAAAAAAAAAGATAGAAATAGAGAAATAAAGAGAGGGTAAAACATTAACTAGAAAGAGACAAAGAAGAGATAGATTGAAGAAGAAAGAAAGACATGCCGACAGAGATGAAGATGCGCAGAGAAATATATAAAGTATTATTGAAAAACGAGAGAATGACAGAAATAATTATTGAAAACGAGTCAGCGAGAGAAAGAGAGGGAGGGGAAATTTTCGAGACATATAGAGATATAGAGAAGGAGGAATGGAGAGAGAGAGAGAGAGAGTAATAGACTAAATCAGAGATAAAACACAGATAGTAAAAGAAAGAGGCAATGGAAAGACCGACAGATGGAAAGAATTGAGCAGACAAGGGAATCGGAAGTCTATGTAAAGAACTGCATTTACGCTCGTATTTTTATTGACACCGAAAAACGAAAGCGATGTACCTCTAGAGCGGCAACAGTTTGATGGAACCGACGATAGTTATTGGTTTAACTCTGGAAAAATTCAATTTAGAAACGTATTTTGGCATTGAGGTAGTTCTGAACGAATGCTTTCATCAAATTAAAAACGTAATGGCCTATCTGCCGAAGCTTGCTCGTTATTACCCGACATTATAAGAGGACAATGCACGGAAACATATATTATTCCACTCATATGATCTCCTTCCGATGCATTGATATTCATTAAATACACCGCGAATCGACGGAGAAGCGGGTGGACCAAGAACGAAACCGAGTAGAATAGATTAAATGAAGTTAAACTTATGTCGAAAGACTTGAGGTTCATAGAATAGTATCACAGAAAAGCAGGCGGCTCCGTTCCTCTTTATTTATCTTATTTTTAATTTTACTACAGTGGAAGTTCTCAGATATCAAGGGGCTAACTGCCTAGGGCTGACACTCCAACTTTTTATGAGATACATAGATGTTCGAATGCTCCATTTAAGTTCTTTATCTCTCAAAAACTGAGTTAGTAAATAAATTGAGAACATAATTTTCCTCTCCTCAATTAACCATTTTCGTATGTTGTAGCATATCTTACGTTTTGATCTCTTGGTTGGTTGGTTGGTTGGTTGGTTGGTTGGTTTTGTTTTACGGCATATCAACCCTTTTCGGGTTATTTAATGCCGAATCCAAAGATTTTGAAGAAAACATTTTTAATAGAATATATTTGTTGTTTTCAAAACGGTTTCTTTTTAACCCATAGTTGGAACCCTAACAGGTACTACCACTCCGGGTCAGAGTAGATTTGGGGGCAATGGTAATTAAAGGGTGGCTCCACACTCCCCAAAGCCCACAAGCTGGGGCCTCACCACTGGATATAGTTTAAGGTCATATCCAGGACCATTGGTCTCTTGGTCTTACTGGATTCCAGGACAAGAATTTATCTTGTCTGGTGGAGTGTCTGACTTCGTACTATTACCTGAGGTAATATCACTTAGAGAAGCTAATGTAGGTTAGCCATAGTGAAGAGATCTTATTTGGGCTGCGAATATTTGTGATTTTGAATATTTGGTCAGGGTTTACTTCTAGGGAAAAGTATCCTAATGCCAGTCTGTTCTGACAAACCCCTTTACAGAGAGACCTTAGAGACTCGAGGATAGCGTCTAGTAGGCATTCAAGTTCTCTCAAGATCTGTAAGAGTTTTATGTGTTAATGTGCTATTTTATGCAGTATTTGTTTTAAATGTGTGACATTATTTATAGACTTGTAAAGATATAGGGGCTTTCCGTTACGTACTCAAGCAATATGTATTGACTTCTAGGATTCCAAAACTTCTGACTTTGACTCCTCGTATTTAAAATAAAAAGTTCAATAATCATTGTTTGTAGTGTGAATCGTGCTAGATTGGGAAGGAGATAAACCTATGTCCGTCTAAAAGTCCCGAAGAAAAATAACTTGATACGTCTTCTCCATTTTTACTCATCCATCTATCTGTTTATCTCTCTCTCTCTTTCTCCCTTTCTGTATTTATCTCTATTTCTTTAGATTTTAGATCTCTCTCTCTCTCTCTGTATTTATCTCTATTTCTTTAGATATTAGATCTCTCCATCTCTATCTCTCTTTCTCTCTCTGTATTTATCACTATTTTTTAGATTTTAGATCTCCCCCCCTCTCTCTCCTTTCTTTATTTCTGCTTAGCTATCTCTTTAGCTTTAGGTTTAGGCACAGTGGGGGAAATTATTGATAGTGTTTTCAGATAGACCTGTGTTTCTTGTGAAAGTTTGGCGAGCGGGACAATAGATTGGAGCTCAGTCGACCATTTGCCATGAAAATAACGATAAAGCAGAAACCAAATTGCAACATCTCTTCTATGAGAAAGAGGTTGCAGGGAAGAGAAAGGGACATCCCCTAAGAGGCTACGAAGTCTATTATGTAACTCTATCAAGGCAGTATAAGTGCTTTCTAGCAGCTAGTGCTCAGATTTGTAAACAGTACTCCATCCTTGGACATATCTGACTCTTATATAGATAGAGAATTACATCAGCAGAGAGATATCTACTGGATCAATAGAAGGATCGCACTATTTTTCAGCGGCATTGGCAACGGATTTGATACGCTCTCTCTTTTCGATTATTAGGCTGTCGCTCTGTCTGCTTGTCTGAATAAAAAATAGAGGTACTGATATCAATATTTATTTATATAGGCATGTACAAGTTTTCCTACACTGACACAGAAAAGTTTAATCTGTGGTTATTAATAGTTAAATTTTATTAGCCAAAAATATCCGTCCTTTTATCAATATGAACGCATAAAGAAAAAGAAGGGCTACCGTTCTATATTTTAAACTAGTATTTTCAAGTAAAATTCAAGTTTCACAATATTTTCCATATTACATTGTTAGGTGGAAGTACGAAATAGTTACCAAAATACTCTCCCTTTAAGAATAGCTTTAAAGATAATGACTTTATCATTACCGCATAAGCAATTACATCTTACATTTAAAGCGATAACAAGCTGTGCATGAAGTTTAACGAGATTCGTTCCTTTTTTTGTAAAACGATATACTGCTGAGCGTGCAGTTCTGAGTTCGATCCTTGTAAACGAACTATACTGATGAAGGGTGGGGGCCAGAAACCCGTGCCTATTAGTAAAATTTTATGTTGGTAAAACTATTCAATAAATAACACACACACAGACATATATATATGTATATATATATATATATATATATATACATATATATATGTATGGACTCTTATATTTTTTTGTGCATTGATATTCAAAGTAAAAAAACCACACAATTTTCTATTTATTTAAAAAGAAACTACAACGTTACTTTATATGCGGTGTTGAATTGCAAACATCTGGAAATGATCTAGCTAATTTGCATATTCTTTTAAACATTCATTTTAATTCATTCCCTATTAGTTCTCTTATGCGATGATAATCTTTAGTTAACTATTGCGTGTAATTATATTCATGCAGATATTCTACATGATTTATACTTGAGTAAACAGTTTATAGTAAACACAAACTTCTTTCTATATATTTATGTATGCGTATATATATATATATATATATATATATATATATATATATATATATATATATATATATATATTCTTCAAAAAAGTTTTGCCTACCAAAGCCCTCCGGTTTTCGGTCTACATATATGACACTTAATATATAGGATATTCGCCCGCATGCAAAACTTTACTTTTGGGTTTAGACGGGGATATATATATATATATATATATATATATATATATATATATATATATATATATATATATATATATATATATATATATATATATATATATATATATATATATATATATATATATATATATATATATATATATATATATATATATATATATATATATATATATATATATATATATATATATATATATATATATATATATATATATATATATATATATATATATATATATATATATTAATTATAAATTAAGATGTTTAAAATTCAACGTTATTTCAAGCGGTTAATGGTAGCCGAATGGATACGGTCGCCGCTAATCGAGCCAGAGATGTCTCGTGATGCGGGGTTCGAATCGTTCGACTGGTAGTAATCGTGACACCCTGCACTGAAGATTCCCGAAAGGATGAAACACTAGTGTCTGTAGGTATTTAATTATTATAGTAGAAAAATAATTATGACAGCCCCTTTAAGAAATTCGTTTCTTTTCGTTGAGCACTTTCAGTTGAATTAAAAGTCGGTCAATTTAGCTCTTATGCGTAGATCATCGTATAACGATCAGATCACTGTCTGCCTGACGTAAATGAACACTTAAAATTAAGATGTTTAAAATTCAACGTTATTTCAACGGGTTAATGATAGACAAATAGGTACGGTCTCCGCTAATCGAGCCAGAGATGTCTCGTATTTAATTATTATAGTAGAAAAATAATTATATATATATATATATATATATATATATATATATATATATATATATATATATATATCGTTGTCATCAACTGTATCTTTACTCTGCCTAGACGAGAACGATTCTAAACCTTTAGCATGAAATTGATTCTCTTCAGCTCTAACCATTCGCTGAACAGTAGAAGCGCACGTATACGATATTTCAGAAAACATGTAATGGATTATTCGTGCATTAATTGATTAGCGATTATCATGGTCAGCTTAACAGAAAAGAACGTGTTACTAAAAGAAAACACAATTGCAAATTTACTTTCAATTTTCGGATTTTGTAATCATGCCCAGATTCCAGTTGATCAGTTCCTTTCCTACTGATGAGTTAAGGGCGGGATTAATTCAAAATTATATTGAGCGTGCATCTGCTTACAGTAGAATCTATTATTATTATTATTATTATTATTATTGTCTTTTTTATTGGCGACTATAGTGTGTTTAATGTGTTGATTGGCAATATAATTTGGGAAGTTGTTATTAATAATGGTTTGTTTTATGTCAGAAATTGTTTCATAAAATATTTTGTTTGTGGATGAATTACGTTTGATTCGATAGATGTTTAACGACGGCCATTTTATACCTATAGGGACATTAACTTTTCAAATTGAGAAGACATGATCCTTTACTCGCAGCATCTTTATATAGATAGGTCATAAATCTGTCGGTGTTATATATATTTTATGTGTGAAATTTAGTACCGACTTATATTTAAGTGCGTTTTAATCATTATTAATTTATAATAATGTTCTCTTAATAACGGTATATCATATATATATATATATATATATATATATATATATATATATATATATATATATATATATACTAGCAAAAGTCCTCGTCGTTTACTGAATTCAAAAACAGCGTACAGAAAATGGACTCTGATTTATGAAAGTATGATAGGTTATGAAAAGAAAGGGTGGTAATGAGATAGGTTCGAATTTGGGGGTATCAAAACCAATGCAAAATATGAGGAAAGTAAAAATAAAATAGATAAATCCCATAATTTATTATACCATACCTGTTCACACTGAAATATTCTGTGGATCTATATTAAAAAAAACCTTGTTAAACTTTGTGACATATTTCCATTCTATGGAGGTCAGGCGCGAACGAACACCCCATAATTTTATTATACCATATTTCTTCAAACTAAAACATAATTATCAAAGTATACTTACGCATATAGATATGAAACGTCTTTATTAAAGTTTGTGTCTATTTCCATTCTATGGAGGTACGGCGCGAACGCAAACCCCACAATTTTATTATACCATCCCTATTTAAGTTAAAACATACTTATCAGATATTATTATGTACATCTATATCAAAAACACTTGTAAACGTTTATTTTATTTTTAAAATTTTCATTTCCATAATTTGTGAACCAGGCGCGAACGCAGACCCCACAATTTTAATGAACCACTGTCTCTTACCAGATCAAACATACCCATTAATGTGTCTCGATACATCTTCTATCATTATATGGAATCAGTTTTTTAAAATAGTCAACCATATCGGAGCCTATTCGTGACCAGATACACGCACCCACATACACACACAGACATTCAGCTTTATTTTATATATATATATATATATATATATATATATATATATAATTATTATAGTGAAAAAATAATTATATATATATATATATATATATATATATATATATATATATATATATATATATATATGAGAGAGAGATGTTTTTATTTGCTTTTGTTAGTGATACTTTTTTGAATGAATTCAATTATTTATACGAAAGTGCATTTTTACCTAAATGCGTGTTGGGAATAATTTTCCCTTTGACCAATTTGGTACCCCCTAAATGAGGAGCAGCATATATATTATTTTTATTTTAAAAATATAATTATCCACTGACACGTGTTTCGTCGTATACAACTCATCAGAGTGGCTGAATCTAGCGAGATTCGAAATCGGGACCTTAGACCACTAATATATATATATATATATATATATATATATATATATATATATATATATATATATATATATATTATATATGCTATATACAATGCTTATAATACAAGGACACAGGGGAGAGCTGGTCTGCTATTATATTATATATACAAATGAAGGCAAATTGGGGTATATTTCCTTGGTTTTAAAGTATAGTTTTTTATACCTGTTTATCATAAAATTTAAAAAATAGAATAGCATTATAATCTTCAAAAAGGCTTGCTTAACATAAGAATAACAACTTATTAAGGCTTATATTATATTATACTAGCAGGGGTGCCCGGCGTTGCTCGGATGTTTGGAGGTGTATGCTGTGCAAAAAAAGCAAAAAAATAAAAAAATGGTTAATTTTTATAAACTTTGACCCCTATTTTGACCCCTTAAAATTTATAGTTTCGGGCTTAAATCACTTTTTTAAGTTAGATCCAGGTTCAAGGAACCTATATCTAAAATTTCAAGTGTCTAGACCCAAAATTGTCGGAGGAGTTTGGTAGAGTTCTTAAAGGTCAAATCGTTGAAATTTTACCCCTTAACAGCCAAATTTCTGGCTGACACACGTCACATCGATTTTCCCAAATCTCAGTATCCGGTATTTCAAATTTCAAGTCTATAGACTAAAAATTGATAGAGTTATTGCGTAGGGAAATGTACACAGACAGACAGACACACAGACACACAGACAGGCACACAGACACACAGACAGACACGTTCACTTTTATAGATATATAGATTATATTATATTATATGTCGGTTCAAACGAAAGCCCCGGGATTTCAGGTTGCTAAAATTTGGAAGCAAGCCCATCTTCATTGCTACGGGAAGCATTGTTTATGACGAAATGAAAGTGTTCTCACCATCCTTTCTTATTCGTCAAAAAATCCCATTCAGTGAAAAACATGCCGCCATAGAATGCCTTTTTATCATTTCTGGCAAAAGTTTCTTCTGTTTGTGATTAACATGTCTCTTTCATCGCTCTTAGATCTTTCTAAACTTAGGATTACAACTAGTGTATGATTTCTTTATTCCTGAGGAGTTCTTACCTGTTCATCTGTGGAGATTTTATCTGCTAGAAAGACCTTATCCTGTCTTAATAGAGTTCAAAATAAACTTCATAGCCAAGTGGGAGATGCTCTTTTCCCTGCCCTGCAACCCCTTTCTCCACAGAAGATAAGTTTCGAGCCTGTCCCTGCTTTATCGTTATTTTCATGGCAAGTGCTCGTCTGAGCTCGGATCTATGGTCCCCTCTAACCAAAACACTCGTCTGTCTGAAATATCAATAATTTCCCCACTCCTTATCTGTGCCTAAACCTAAACGCAGATTCCATGAACAAAGCTTCTTTTTTAGAACCGCACGCCTTTAGAACTCTTCTGTTTGTTTGTATTCCAGCTGAATACAATTTGGCCGTCTTCAAATTCAAACGCGAACAAATTCTTGATGAACCGTCTCCTTAAATAGTGCAATTTACTAAATTACCGCCACTAAGGATATTATCACATTCATTACTCTACACTCAATAAATACTTAAGCGCGAGTAGCTTCCCAGCCTTTATAAGTGGTGATCTCTATGTTAAAAAGCCTGTGTGAAGATTACAATGCAATTCTATTCTTGAAAATTTTGATAATTGGTATAAAAAGACTATACTTTCAAACCAAGGAAATATACCCCAATTTGCCTTCATATTAGCAGACAAGCTCTCCCCTGTGGCCTTGTTAGGCCACTAATATATATATATATATATATATATATATATATATATATATATATATATATATATATATATATATATTAGTGGCCTAACTTAGGTCCCGATTTCGAATCTCGCTAGATTCAGCCATCTGATGAGTTGTAAACTACGAAATACGTGCCAGTGGATAATTATATTTTAAAAATAAAAATAATATATATGCTGCTCCCTATTTAGGGGGTACCAAAGTGTTCCCAATGCGCATGTAGGTAAAAATGCAGTTTCGTATAAATAATTGAATTCATTCAAGAAAGTATCACTAACAAACACACACACACACACACACACACACACATATATATATATATATATATATATATATATATATATATACACAAAATTAAGACTATATCCATACATATATATATGTATGCATATAGACTTAATTTTATATATATATACATATATATATATATACAAAATTAAGACTATATCCATATATATATGTATGCATATAGTCTTAATTTTATATATATATATATATATATATGTATATATATATATATATATATATATATAAGTATACAAAGAGACAAATATCTCTGTGTGAGTGCGAATCTTGTCGGTTGCCTCCGTGCAAAGGCACCTTGCAATTTCCGTCTACGATAAGCGGAAATACACTCATATAACTTATGTTTGACGATGATTGTGAAAGAGCCTGAGGTAAGGGAATGGAAGTCGAAACAAAAACGCCGTTGTCGAAATGTACGAGAATTTAATGGAGAGACGATGTTATCTCGGGTCATTCAGCGTCTGTTTTAAAGATGGCTGACATTAGTGAGATAGACGTCAACCATGCTTGGTAGAATTTATAATGGAGAGCAAGAGAAGGAGTAGGAAAGGAGAAAAGAGAAACAATGTAAGAATATTTCAAAGGAAGAATAATAAGAACAATAAGTTAGAAAAACTGAAATAAGAAGAAAGTAAAAATAAAAGAATAGAAAAGTAATAAACAGAGAAACCCACACACAAAATTAAAAGAAGAAATAGAATAGAAATAAAGGGAATAGGAAATAGGAAAATGCATATAAGAAGCAAAAGCAGACATAGAAGCGGAAATAGATAAAGTAATAACATTAGGAAACAGACGTAGAAGAAGAAAAAGAAGAAATAGGGGACATAAAAGAAGAAATAGAAGAAGATAGGGAAGATAAAATAAAAGAAAAGTAGAAAAATAGAAATGGAAATAAATAAAGAATTAAAAGAAAGACTAGAAGCAACAAACAGAAATAAAAAGACGACAACGTTGAAGAAAAAGAAATACATGAAATATAAGACGGAGAAGAAGAGAGTGAGGAACACAACAAAAGAAAGCTGTTTGATCGATTTTTAATAGAGATGAAGAGGAGATTAATAATAACGAAAATGAATAAAGAAGGAAAAGAAGAAGCAAAATCATATGTGTGTGTCTTGTGTGTGTGTATAGGTTTGTGTATCGTCTAGTGTTTAAAATGTCTTTCTATGTCTGTGGGGGGTGTTTCACATATAATAAAACAGTTCTGTGCAGTGCACAAGCACACATCATACCTCTCTCCGTTGTGCATTAGTCTCTTTTCATTATTAAAGTTCATCTCCCTCCGAAGGAAACCAAACAAAAATATATTATATATAACTTTATACTTGACTTCTCATCGGAGCTGCAAGATGTTGTAGTTTTCCACATTATGCTAAAGTAAAGTTTCTATCAGCTTCCAAAACGCCGAGACGATGTTTTTGCGTTGACGTATCCGACTATTCCAGTCTCTTTCCCAACTTCCAAACTCAATTCATTACGTGTATTAGCAAGCGATCTCGTTACGTCATTAACTCTTTGTGATGAAGACACAAATCGGATGATCTACCTTCGTTACGTATTTTGTTGATTTCCTAACATTTTTTCCATCGAGTTAACATTTTTAGGAACTTTTTAAACATAAATAATTTTATCCGTAAATATAAATTTCGCCTTGATATCATTATTTCTGACATTCTATTTTTACAAATATAAAGCGGCAAGAAAAAAAATTGCTCAGAAAACTTGGCATTTCCCGGACACGCTTATATATAACACAAGAAGAAAGAAAAAAAGAAATAAAAAGAAAAAAATATGCAGAAATAGAAGTACAATAAAAATAAAACCCAGAATAGAAGAAGATGATGAAAAAGAAGAAAAAAAGAAGAAAAAGAAGGAAAAGAACGATCAGTATAATAAATAAGGACGGAATACGTGGGTACCGATAAAGATAGAGAAGAAGAGAAACAAGAAACATTATTACAAATAGACTTCAACTTTTCTTAGTATATTTTAATGTGAAGGAGAGAGTAGGAGTAAGAGGAGTCTGACCGACCAATAATATGGATTTAGGCAAGCCCGATCCACAGCAGACATCCTCACTGTAGGAGAGGGTAGAGCAGTAGCCCTAGATATATCTAAGGTTTTTGAAAGGGTATGACACCATGGTCTTCTTAGGACAATCAGATAATATGGTATCACTGGAAGAATGGTTAGCATAGTAAAATCCTTCTTAATTAAGTCTCTATCCCATCGACGAAACGTTGCATCCCTCTGCCTGTTCTACAAGTATTTTAATGGTGAATGCTCTGACGAACTGCAGACACTTGTGCCCCCCACGACGTAGACACCCTCGACAAACTCGACAGGCAGCTAAATCCCCCACAGTAGAGATCCCTAGATGTAAAAGATCTTTCTACTTAAGTAGTTTCTTCCCCAGAACCGCTAGACTCTGGACCTCCATTCCAGGTCCCTGCTTTTTTAACTGTACTGACATGCAGAAGTTCAAGTGTAACGTGAACCGACATCTTGCTTCCCAAATCCCAACATAGTTCCCTAGTAGTTGCTGCCCCTGATAGTAGCCCCCTGCACCAAAGTGGCAATGTGCCTTGTTTGGGCTGAATATGTAATAAAAAAAAAATGAAAGCAAAAAAGAGAAAAACGCAGGTTGTCCTCGATGGTCGTACATCTATACAGTATAATATAAATGCGGGAGTGACTCTGAGATGGGTAGATTTGCTAATGACATCACACTATATAACACGCAGGAGGGGAAACAAATGAACACATATCTAATGAAATGGCAGAAACACCAGAGGAAGACCTTCAATGCCATGACTAAGCTTGTTTCCTTCAATAATTGCAAGAAACTTTATCTACCACCAATAGCAATGTCTGAAGGCCATGACCTGAAAGTACGTCTTTTAATCTCCTCGGCCTAACGTTCATAGGAAACATGTTAGAAAATATAGATTTAGAGCATTGCCAAGGCTGCTGCGAAGAAGGTTGGCCCTTTCTACAGTGCTAGAAAGATACTTACGCCTAAAAGTATGCTATACCTCTATAAGGCCACGATTCGCCTATGTATGGAGTATGGAGTATTGCTGTCACATTTGGGCTGGTGCATCTGCTACTAGTCTCTCACTCCTGGACAGGGTTTAAAAAAGAGTCGCCATCTAAGCTTCAGCCTCTGTTCCATCGACGAAATGTTGCATCCCTCTGCCTATTCCTTTAATGATGAATTCTCTTACGACGTACAAGCACTTGTACCCCCTCGACGTAATAACCCCCGACAAACGCGACAAGCAGCTAGATCCCACCCTCACACAGTAGAGATCCCTAGGTGTAATAAAGCCTTCTACTCCAATAGTTTTTTTCCCCCAGAACTGCTAGACTTTGGAACTCTCTTCCAGGATTCTGCTTTCCCAACTGTACTGGCATGCAGAAGTTCAAGTCTAATGTGAATAGACATCTTGCTGATCATCTCCTTTTATAATATCCTTACAACTTATGTCCTCGATAGTAGCCCTCCCTCCTACTTAAAGTGGCACTGCCTCTGTTTTGGGGTGTAAATGGATTTTAGAGAGAGGTAGAAGAAATGATAGAGGAATAATTCAAAGGAAGAAACAAATAAATGTAGAAATTGAAATGAAATATCAGAATAAGAAATAGATGTAAAAATTGAAGTAGAGGAAATGGAACCAAGAATAGGAAACGAAGAGGAAAACGAAGGAGTTGAAAGAAAAAACACCAAAAACGAACGCAGATGAAAGATTAAAAAGGAGAATTAGATGAAAAACTTTAAAAGAACTGATGAAAAGATGAAGAAAAAGAAAAAAAAAGAGAAAAAATAACTGAAGAACTGAAAAATAAAAAAAAGAAGAAAAAGAAGAACAGGAAGTGAGAAGATAAAAAGAAAATAGAAGAAAGGCATGAGAAATGCCGATATCATGCTAATAACGTGGATGCCGTGAGAGTGCTTACATTATTTTATATTTATTCTTAATTATACCAAATTTATTAACACTAATTATAACATCTACGTAGTTTTATCGACTATATATTTGCATATGGTTGTTTTCAAATGGATTTTCTGCATCTATAATTAAAATAAACATTATTTTTTATAAAACACTTACGAATTGATCGATTTTCATAACAATGGCCGATTGATAGAGTTATGACAAAGTGAACATTTATTTAATGCCTGGAATCAATTAATACGTGTTTTCCTTTTGTGATGCTATTGCTCATAAATTTTAGAATATTACATAACGAGGACCTAGTTTAAATAAACAGCATTATTTCTTAAGATTGGATTCAATTCATAAAAATGTCTTAACTATTGCATATAAGTTAATACTAAGTTAGTTAAATGCGTACTTTAAATATATTCCTTTTTTAAATTTTTCATTGAGGCATTGCTTGTTGCCCGGGCAGGATGCAACAACTGTTATTCGAGTCGGTTTGTTTATATTTAAGTCTACCAAGCGAGTTCAACACATGCTTAAAATCAATTCAATCACGTACGCACACGCATACTGCCAAACATTAATCTTCGCATCTTGCATTACCTTCTACCACAGAATAGTATTTAATACATGATAGAATTACCTTGAAAGAAGGAGGTAATTCATGTGAGGACGTCCACACGTCCAATTACTCTGTGTCTAAGCTCACTTAAAAAAAAAATGTTGGATCATTCTACCTCCCTAGAAAGTGACTGTCAGCAGATGCAATCATCTACCTTTATCGAAATCATATTCGTCCTCAGACAGAATTCTGTTGCCACATCTAGAGAAGTGTACCAGATGGAGCTCTATTTCTTGATAAGTCAATTCCTAAATTAAATATGGTGACGGTCATTTTTTCTCTTTATTGTTACTAGTCTCGCCGAACTCCTACATAATTTCTATAAAATCTGCTCTGTAACATAGTGCGGATGCATGGATGTATATGCATGCGAAGTGACGTCATGGTAGGGAACATATTATGAAAATAGAACAGGAGAGGCGAGATAACAGTCGATATCTCGTGAGAGCGTAACGTTCTAGATCACTTGAGTGACGTCACGACTATAGGAATAAAGAAATAAATGTTGTTGCTGCAAAGAAAATGTGAGTTGGAGTTATTTCCTATTCTTTGTTCTGGTTTCCTTTGTGACTAAAACTGCATGCAATGTGTGTTGGTAAATTGACAATGTTACAGCTCAACGGAGCTCCATATTTCTTCTTTTTAAAAATGTTGTAGCTTGTAAGACCGGTATAAATAAAGACAGCCATCAATATGATTGAATGTATCTTTTTGAGATGAGGACTGATAATTATTTTTGGTATTATGTGGACTATTATTCTCATCTTGTTTATTTTTCTTCAAAACGTTTCGGCCGATGTAACCTTGATAGAGTTCAAAATAGACTTCGTAGCCTCGTAGGGGATGTCCTTTTCTCTTCCTTGCAACCTCTATCTCACAGAAGAGATGTTGCGAGTTTGTCTCTGATGTATCGTTATTTTCATGGAAGGTGTTCAACTGAGCTTCAATGTATGGTCCCCCTCGCCAAACTTTCACAAGAAACACTCGTCTAGCTGTAAACACTATCGGTAATTCCCCCCACTCTTTATCTGTGCCTAAACCTAAACGAAGATTCCATGAACAAAGCTTCTTTCTTAGAACTGCACGCCTGTGGAATTGTCTTCCGTTTTCCTGCTTCCCGGCTGACTACAATATGGTTGTGTTCAAGTCTAACGTAAATAAATTCTTGATGAGCCGTTCTATATAAGTTATCAAATTTACCAAATTTTCATTACTAATGATTACTATATTGTCCAATTTCTACTGTACACTCTTTAACCCTTATCCTTGAGTGGCCTCTTGGCCTTGATAAGTGGTGATGCCTATGTAAAAAAAAAACCTCCGGCCATCATCAGGTGTATTTACACTGGATGTTATTGGTGAATAGTAAAGCATGTTTTTTTTTGCTTTCCCAACGAAATTAAAACGTAAATAGTACAAAGTGTATTTTCTTGTTTTTTAAATAAATCCGGGTCCGTTCCGGTTTTTTGATATGATGAATGTAATTTTTTTGAGATATGGACTGATAATTTTTTTTTGTTATGCTTGGACTATTATTCTCATACATATTATTTTTTTATTGGAATTAATTATTGAGATTAGTATTATTAATTAATATATTTATTGCAGACTATTATTTTAATCTTTCTTAGTTGTTGTTTCACGAGGTTTCGGTCAACTGTTCTTCTGGCTTTCATCAGGTGGTAACGGCTGTCGCGGTTGCCACCTGACAAAGGCCAGAGAAATATCTGGCTAAAACGTCGTGAAACAACAATAAAGATGAGGATAATAGTCCGCAATAAATATATTACTATTATTTTCATCTTGGTTGTTGTTGTTGTTGCTATTAAAAAGAATAGATCTGGCGCTATTTACATTTGAATTACTAACGGCTATGTTCAATGAGAAAGCAAAAAAAACAAACAAACAAACAAACAGACAAAAAAAAGAAAGAACATTTTTCACTATTGACTAATAATATCCAATGTGAATACACCAGAAGATGGTCGGAGGTTACATCAATCGAAACGTTAAGGGCATTCATTGGTCACTTTCCTCTAGAAAAAGATATGATATTCTTGAAATATTAACACCCTCCCCGTTATTTCAACCAAGATGAGATTAATAGTTCAAATTTTAACTATGGGTGGTATTTAATTCCAAAGGTCCTTTCGCGTAATGACCCATCGTCAGTGGAAAAATAACTCCTCTCTCTAGGATGTAAATTACAAAATGGCCCATTTTGCAATTTACATCATAGAGAGAGGATTTATTTTTCCACTGACGTTGACTTATTACCCGAAAGGACTTTGGAATTAAATACCACCCACAGTTCAAATTCCGGTAGATAAATGAATATATATATATATATATATATATATATATATATATATATATATATATATATATATATATATATATATATATATATATATATATATATATATATATATATATATATATATATATATATTCATTTATATATATATATATATATATATATATATATATATATATATATATTGAGAAGTGATACACGAATTACCATTAGCATATAAGCGACGCTCTTTGTGTAAGAAAATCGAGCGGAAGTATTTTGGACGATGTCAAAACATCTTTAAACTCACTACTCGTTCAAGCAGCCGCCAATAGCGTAATAGTTAGGAGCCTTGACTGCCGTACAAACGGTCGGGTTTCAATCCTGGCTTGAGGTAGTTGCCTGTCTAGCCGCACTAATGAGGTGTGAAACAGCGAAATAGTACTGTATGTGGATGACTATATATATATATATATATATATATATATATATATATATATATATAAGACTAAAATAAATAAATAAATATTGAATTATTAATTTATTTATTTATCTCCTGCATTGTTTTAGCCTTCTAAAAATACCAATTATCAATATAATCATTTCTATCTTTTATTTCTTTTATTCTTGAAATCCTTTTAGATGACATTTTATAATTTGTGCATTCATTCTTTTTGCGGACTGTTATCCTCATCTCCATAGTTGTTGCTTTTCACTAGTCATTCATGAGAATAAGGTCCTGAATATGACCTTAAACTATATCCAGTGATGAGGCCCAAGCTTACGGGCTTTGGGGAGTGTGGGGCAAACCTTTAATTGCCATTGCTCTCAGGTCTACTCTGACCAGGAATGGTAGCACATATTAGGGTCCCAAGTATGGGTTAAATAGAAACCGACTTGAAAACAACAAATATATTCTATTAAAACAAATCTTTCCTCAAAAACCTTTGGATTCGGCATTAAATAACCTGAAAAGGGTTGATATGCCGTAAAACAAAATCAACCAACTATGGAAATAAAGCTAGAAAATAAATAAAGTAAAATCCGCATCGACAGTTTTTATTTTCTTTTTTAAAACAAAACTTTTTATAACCATTATATTCGCCACCACATATATATTTTTTTTTAATCTGGCAGAGTTTCTATTTCTTTCAACCGCCACTCCTCGCTTTCGCATTTACCCGCCCATTTTCTCCGACGCCGACTTCGTTTCTCTGCCCAAGCACGTGTTGCATTTTTTCTTCCTATTTTCACTTCTTCTCGCGCAAACTTCCTAATTTGAAGATGCAGTTTTTCAACTAATGCTACTGCCGCAAACTTCGTCACATGCTAGCCATCATACGCTGCTGATGGTATTTTTCCACGGCGCTCATTGCAGTTGTTGGAAACAAATTACTAGAATAAGAAGCTGTATTACAATGAGGTGTCAAAGCAATGAGTTAATGAAGACCAATAGACTAACGAATTAAACGAGCTGAAAAAAAGGAAGCAGGGAATCGATCAGAGAATTTCTAAGAACACATAACATTATTTATAGAAAAGACTGAGACTAGGAACATCACGTCAGTGAGAGAAGGTGAAGAGAAAAGAAAATCTGTTGACCAATCAAATTGAAGGTAGGGTTCTGCACCTTTTCAAGAACCATCTAATTTACTAACCCGAATTTGGCAACAGTATTCCATACATTTTCGAGAGTTGATTTTTAGCGACGGAGAATAGCCTCAGATTTGTGGAAATGTTTAAAGCGATAAACAGAAACGTCGAGATGTAGACAAGGCAATGGATCTGATATAAGCACTTATCAAGGTCCGGAAGCCAGTCGAGGATAAGGGTTATTGCGTGTACAGTAATCAATGGTATAGTGTCGTAGTAATCATTAGTATTGGAGATTTGATAAAGTGCCTTCCTTAAGGGAGTGGTTCATTAGGAATTTTTTTATGTTGGACTTGAAGACATCCAAGTTGTAGTCAGGTGGGAAACAGGCAAGCGGGAGGGAGTTCAACAGGTGAGCACTTCAAAGAAAGAAGCTTTGTTCATGGAATCTACGTTTTGATTTAGGCACAGATAAAGAGTGGGGAAAATTATTGACATTGGTTTTAGCTAGACGGGTGTTTATCGTGAAAGATTGGCAAGGGGGACCAGACATCGGAGCTCAAACGTGCTCTTGCCATGGAAGTAACGATAAAACAAAGGCAGGCTCGCAGCGTCTCTTCTGTAGGAGAGAGGTTGCAGGGAAGAGGAAAGGGCACCCCTACATAGACACAAAGTCTATTTTGCACTCTGTCAAGCAGGATAGGCTGTTTTTAGCAGCTCCTTCCCAGGTGTGACAGCAGTACTTCATCCTTGGACGTAATTAGCTTTTATATAGATAGAGAATTGCATTAGTAGTGAGATATCTTCTAGAGCGGTAGAAGGATCCCACTATTTTCCAGCGACCTTGGTAACAGACTTGGTGTACGTGTTCCATTTACAGTCGATATCTACAGGGTGTCCCAATAAAATGTATACACTCTTTAAATGACCATAAAACGAACATTTATTATAAGAAATAAAAGTTTCATACATCAAAATATTGTGAACAAATATAGGAACCAGCTAATTATAGAAAGTGTTCAAATTGTTGGTCATTGTTGTCAATGAAGAGCTGACAATGCTCACTAATTGAATCGAAAACGCTCCTAATCAGCTCAATTTTTATATTGAGACATCTTGTTTCAATGATTGATTGTAACTCATTCATTGTTGTTCGTTTTGTGGTGTGAATCCCGTGTTTAACCTTCCTCCATCATCGCCCCTCTAAAAGAGAGAACTCTTGGGGGGCTCACATTTGGTTGGCATGGACAGTACTCGATACTTCCTCTTCGTCCAACCTATTTGTTTCGCAGATGACTATCAAGATAGGCTCTTACGTCATGATAATAGTGGGGAAGTGCTTCATCCTGCTGGAAGTGGCATTCTTTATTCCTAAACATTTCTTGGGAACGTGGCATGGCGTATTCATGTAGCAAGTTGAGATCATTTAAAGAGTGTATACATTTTTGGGCGACACCCTGTATTTAGAGCATAGCTATTCATGAGAATCTCATAATTAAAAAGATGGAAATATTTAATTTTTAAACATTTAAGTATGATAGAATAATTCTCTGGTTTTGGGTAGATTTATTGCAATCAAGCGTATTATTATTTAGTAGAAAATGTAAACAAATAATTGTCACTAGTCACATCTTTAGGTCAAAAGGTTGATACGGTATCGCCTATGTCTGCCTGTAGGTTTCTTCTCCGTGTTGGTGTCATTGCTGGCAGGGTTTTCATCGACATTGATGACAGAGACCGCTGTACTGAAGTTATATACAATAAGACAACAACACGTGTTTGATTTTTAAATAAAATTAGAAATTTATTTATTTCAACAATTGTAGGAGCATTTAAAAAAACCCGAAAGTTGAGATTCCAACGGTTTCCAAGTTCCATCTCGGAAAGTCTCGGCTTCAACTGCATATTGCAATTCTTCTCGCACTGAAAGAGAGAGAAAAAGAGTGGCAGTGTCTGCACTTTCTGTATTGAGATTTCAATTTTTTACAACCGTCCCCGACAGACTCAGTGAGTCGGAGCATGCTACCAGTTGCATTTTGCGTCTCGGCTTTAACTGTGTACACCCGTCGTCGCCCGCAGTTCTTCTCGCGTTGAAAGAGAGAGAAATAAAGTGATAGAAAAAAGATTAAGACAAAAAGAAAGACACACACACACACACAAACACACACAAACAAAAAAAACACAAAACAAAACAGAGTGTAATCTAATTTTCTTTTCCAAACTCTGGTATAAACAAAACGGATATGACAATCCTGCCTCTATGTTGTCTGATCGCTGGGACTCGGATGAGTTTTGTAAATATCTGTCAATCTGAGCCAAACTGTTTTGCCACTGACAATTTAAGGTATAAAAAATCACCGATCCGATTGTACCTCTCTTGCCACGAAAACGAAAAATACTGGTAAAAGCTTGTAAGTGTAGGGAGCTCAAGAGCTTCCTCGAAAAGGGATCTTATTCGTTGTACCACATCATTGTCCTTACCAAATTAGAGGGACAGACAATTCAACGGAGGCACTCCCTAAACCGAAACATCAAGCACAAAGACTCTCTGTAAATAAAATGACTTTAAGGATAACCGTTAAAAAAAAGTGTTGTGGTCATTCAGGAAGGCAGATAAGAGAATCCCATTCCTTTCTTTTATTTCATATTTTTATTTTTTTTTTTTTGCAAATGGCATGGTGAACAAGATGGCGGCCAGCAACAACTTTTCATGTTTTATTTTTCTGTTTATTTCCTGTGACGCGTTCGATTTATTTTATTTGTTTATTATTATTATTATTATTATTATTATTATTATTATTATTGTTATTGTTATTGTTATTATTATTATTATCATTATTATTATCATTATTATTATTATTATTATTATTATTATTATTATTATTTGTACGAACACAGTCAACTCAAATGAGTCGGTTAGATTTGACAACGCGTGATTAAAAAACGCGGATCAGATTTTAGTGAAGGAGCGGACAAGCGAGCTGTTTAATAAAGCAGACATCGTATCTGACGAAACTAGGACTAAGGAAAACGAGGGTCCCAGAACCCATTAAAACGTAGAGAGAGAGAGAGAGAGAGAGAGAGAGAGAGAGAGAGAGAGAGAGAGAGAGAGAGAGATAAAACCATAAAAATGATGATGAAATCGAAACGAGTTAAGGAACAAATATAAAAAAAGGATTCTAGAAATTGAGAAAACATTAATAAATCGTAAGAACACATGAAAGCGAGTGGAGTGATGAATGACACGAAAGGTCTTGGAGATGAAAAGAGGACGTAAGTTCATGACAGAAATGAATTAATAATCATCTCTTAAAATCCATGGATCATTTGATGTAACATTTTATGGAGAGATTACTGAAAAGGTTGGAAATTTAAAACTTACACACACAAACACACTCTCTTCCCCCATATATATATATATATATATATATATATATATATATGTGTGTGTGTGTGTGTGTGTGTGTGTGTGTGTATATATAATAGAGAAAGGTAGTTTGCTTGAAGCATTACTAGTAAATAGAAATGGAGGAGTATATGAAGGTTATAGCAATACAGGGAACTGCTGTTTTATTAGTTGTGACGCCTGAACAAACACGGACACACGGAAGAAGGTCTTATTAGTTTTTGTTATTTTTTAACTTCGTATATTCTTACAAGATGATCACAATGCAACTCAGTAAGCATGGATTTACTGTTTGATATAATGGAGATGGTGGAGGTCTTTATATTTCGAGAGTATTATCTCTTTTTAGAATGGAAAGTGACCAATGAATGCCATTAATATATATATCTATCTCTCCGTCTGTCTGTCCGTCCGTCTGTCTGTCTGTATGTCTGCCTGTCTCTCTCTCTCTCTCTCTATATATATATATATGTATATGTTTACTTCATTTTATCACAAGAATTTACTTCTATTTACGTCAACAGTGCTCAATACATAGGTAGAGCAAGATAGTAAGTTATAAATAAATAAATATATATATTGCCATATATATTTTCAGAACTTATATATATATATATATATATATATATATATATATATATATATATATATATATTTATATATATTAGTGATTGGACAATTCCAATATTTTTTCCCAATTCCGGTACAATTTCTGTTCTGACCGAATGTTCCGATTCTGTTCTTAACACCCAATTCTTATACAATTACCGATACCAATCCCGATTATATTAAGATTTTTAACTACAAAGTTGTTGTCTATTTTTTGGAGAGTGAGGTGGTGGGTCTGATATTATATGTGCATCTATTTTTTGCAAGCGTAAAAATAGACTTATGGGCCAGGGTCTATAGATTTTAGCTTCACGGATAGTTTAAAATTAATAAATATTCATCATTTCATCATTAATAAGAGTCCTGAAAAATTGAGTTTTAAACAAAAACAAAGAAATAAAACAACAAAAAGTCTCGTTTGGGGCATCGGAAATAAAGTGTCCGATGGATCCAAATAATACGGAAGATGTTGATTTATGATTAGTATTTCCTTTGTTGTTTAAGTGTTTATCGGTTAAACACGTATACACAGACAAATACACAGACATCCATACATACAAACATACATTTACTGTTTTATTTATATAGAAAATGGTATGACATAGAATAGATATATTTTACGGATGTGCGATTTCTCGCTGTTTCATTTTATATGTAAAAGTTCTCAGATATCCACGGCCCTCTTCCTGGGACTCACACTTGATCTCGATTTGAGATGCAAAGATATTCGAATATTCCATCAAATTTCCTCTTTAGACCTCAAACACAGGTAGTAAATAAGTTGTGGCCATTTAAATAAGTTCTAATCTATTTTTCGTGTGGTCTCTCTTGGTCTTACTAGATTCCAGGACAAGAACTCCCTGTCCAATCGAGTATCGAGCTTCGTGTTGTTACTTGAGGTAACATCATTTGCAAAGATGCGCCATTCATCATAAAAAAACAAACTAGTAGTGGTTAGTCATACAGAAGGTTTCTTATTTGGACCGTGATTACTATGTGATATTTAATATTTAGTCAGGATTTACTTGTAGAAAAAAGTATCCTCACGTCAGTTTTTCCTGACAAACCCCTTTACAGGGAGACCTTAGACACTCGAGGATAGTGTCTATTAGGCAGTTAAATTCTCTCCAGCAGGCATTAAAGTTTACTCCAGTAGACATTCATTTCTCTCCATAGATCACTGTCTGACTGACGTAATGAACATTTAAATTAAAGTGTTTAAAATGCAACGCTATTTCACACGGTTAATGGTAGCCGAATGGATACGGTCTCCGCTAATCGAGCCAGAGATGTCTCGCGTCGCAGGGTTCGAATCGTTCGGCTGGTGTTAATCGTGACACCCTGCACTGAAGAATCCCGAAAGGATGAAACACTAGTGTCTGTAGGTATTTAATTATTATAGTAAAAAAAAAAAATTATATATATATATATATATATATATATGTGTGTGTGTGTGTGTGTGTGAGTGTGTGTGTGTGTATTCACTGAAGTAAAACACCGTAGAGCCTGGCTAGTATATGATGGGTGATTATTTGGGAATGTCAGGCGTTGTATGTGCTCATCACTTATCTCGACATTGTTTTCCAGTCGTCCTAAAATTCCACTTGTCACTGGTATTTAACAAGGCCGACTCAGGAGAGGTGTGGTTGGAATTGCGCAACTCTTGCCACAAACGTTGCACACACAGGCACCCTTACAGTGGGTATCCATGATCTGTAAAGACTGAATGTGGGTTTTGAGAAAGGGAGAGAGTGAACATGACGAATATTAAGATTGAAATAAAGAAAAGACGCACACATTAGGGATTATAATGGCGTAGAATACAATAGATTGTTAATAAAATATATCGAATGATTGTTGCCCCTTTATTGTTAATGCTAAGAGGGCATTGAAAGACGAAAATATTAAAAAAAGAAAATTCCTTGAACAGTGGAGAGGTATGTGTGGAAGTGGGCGGCCGATCTAGTTTAGGGTTAAGGGGACCGAGTATATTCGCCAGGAGGAAGGGAGAACATTTGTAAGTTCTGATCAGATAACCGAAGCCCCGATTGTATTTTCGCCGGCTTCCATTGTTATTCGTATTGATAAAAAGAAAAGAGAAAGGCCTCGGATCATTACATTGCATTGTTGTGATTTTTCACCCCCCCCCTAACCCACTCTCGACCATCTGAAACTCCACCCATACCCATACCCGTAACCAAACTCGATAATCACGAGGAACTTGTGGCCGCGTGGTTCCATCAAAAACAACGAGAAGCCGCTCTTCTCCTTCTCTTCTTTTATCAATCGCTATTGGTGGTCGATGAGAGAATTTCGAATGTCGATTTCACTTTTTTTCTAACTAGACAAATGATCCGGAGTTTTTTTCTCTGGCTTTTTTTTTTTTTTTCATATACCCATCCCCCTTTCGAAGTCTTTTTTTTTTTAAAAGAAACGTTATTGCTCTTTAAAGAAATCTCTTTTATGAAATCACTTTTAGATTTCTGTTCGTGTTATAAAGTTTCCCCTTCTTTATATTTGTATTCATTTTCTACTTGTAATTCTTTTTTATATTTTCCATTTTTTAGTCTTTTTATAATTATTCTCCTCTAAATATTTCGTTTTTTCTTCGATTAGTTTTTCATTGTGTGCTATTATTTCACATTTGTTTTTTCTTCATACTTTTCGTCTTATTTAGTTAATTTATGCATTTTATACCTCTTCTTCGTATTATATTATTATTATTATTATTATTATTGTTATTATTGTTATTATTATTAATATTAATATTATTATTGCGATTATAATTATTATTTTAATTATTATTGTTATTATTAATATTATTATTATTAATGTTATTATTGTTAATATATTTATTATTATTATTATTGCGATTATAATTATTATTTTTATAATTATTGTTATTATTATTATTATTATTTTTATTATTATTATTATTATTATTGTTATTATTATTATTATTTTTATTATTATTATTTTTATTATTATTATTATTATTTTTATTTTTATTATTATTATTGTTATTATTGTTATTATTATTAATATTAATATTATTATTGCGATTATAATTATTATTTTTATTATTATTGTTATTATTAATATTATTATTAATGTTATTATTATTAATATATTTATTATTATTATTGCGATTATAATTATTATTTTTATAATTATTGTTATTATTAATATTATAATTAATGCTATTATTATTGTTATTATTAATATTATTATTATTGTTATTATTGTTATTATTAATATTTTTATTATTGTTCTTGTATTATAATTATTATTGTTATTATTATTATTGTTATTATTACTATTATTATTATTGTTTTTTTATTATTATTATTTTCATTCTTCTTATTATTGTTCTTATTATTATTGTAATTATTATTGTTATCAGTAATATTATTGTTGTTGTTGTTATTATTATTGTTATCATTATTATTACTATTGCTATATTATTCTTGTTATTGTTATTATTATTATTATTGCTATTATTATTAATATTATTATCGTTGTTGTTATTATTATTATTGTTATTATTATTAATATTATTATTATTATTGTTATTATTATTAATATTATTATTATTATTGTCGTTGTTATTATTATTAATATTATTATTATTATTGTTATTATTTTTATTATTATTGTTATTATTATTATTGTTATTATTATTATTGATATTATTATTGTTGTTGTTGTTATTATTATTACTGTTATTATTATTATTATTATTATTATTCTATTTCTTATTATTGTCATTATTGTTATCATTCAATTTTTATTCTTAATCTTCGGTTCAGCTTCATAATATTTACTTATTTTTATTTTTTCACCATTTAAAGAAATATTATTTAGTTCTTCTTAATTTCATTTAGTACTTTATCTATATTTGTTTTCTTTTCCTTCTTCTTTCTTCTACTTCTTCTTTGTCATCATCACCCTCATTATTATTATTATTATTATTATTATTATTATTATTATTATCATTATTATTATTATCATTATTATTATTATTATTATTATTGTTATCATTATTATTATCATTGTTATTATTATTATCATTATCATCATTATTATTAATATTATCATTATTTTTATTATCTTTATTATCAATTTTATTATTATTATTATTATTATTATTATTATTATTATTATTATTATTATTAGAAAATTCAAGATAGCTGCCAGTTTTCAGGATGATCGCAGAAACAAACGTTACAAATTTCAATCTTGGTGCTTGTATTACCAAGTGAAAGATTGTTTTAAAAATCTGCCTCACTACGTCCTCATATTCTCTTGCCAACTTTGCTCATTTTTTACTCCTTTTTTGTACTCTTTTTCTTAACTCACTAGGTGTTCTCAGAGGAGTACAGCTCGGATATTGTTAACTGCCTTATTAGATTTGTATTCTCTTTTATTTATTAATAATTATTTTCTTCATTTCCGTGTGTTATTTTTCCATTTGGTTTCCGTCGTTAATGTAATTATTTCTATTTTGTATCCATTATTTTTACCGTCGGTTTCACTCCCCTCCCACCCTCGCGAACAAACGATAACAATAAATATTTTGCTCACATTTTTATATTATTAATATAAATGTAAGGCATGTTTACATTTTTTTCCAAAATTAATTTAAGAATAATATCAATTTTTTTTTATTGCCAAAATGGCAATGTTTTTTTTTTTAATAATGAAAAAGAGAACAGAATTAAACAAGCGTAAGGAAGCGTAGAAATTCAGCTGATGTCCTAGAAGAAATTTTTTTTTTTAAAATAACAATAACATTTTTATTTTTATTAATCCATGGGGTATGATTTCTGCTAAACCATTTTGCATCTTTATTTTCTCTCTTTTTTTTTTTTTTGATAATTCTTGCATTCGATAATTCGTTACATTGTTAGTGCCATTCCGGAAATAAACCATTTTTCTTAATATTAAATATTAAAAAAATAACTCGATGAAAATATTAAAGTAGGTTTTCTTTAATTGAAACAGGAATTACTGAGATTATCACCTCATTTCTCACCTGATTTTCAAACGTATTTTTTTGTTTATTTTTAATTGAAAACTTGTTTATAATTTCACTCGAAGAAATTTGATTATCTGTTCAAATACTAAATGCCGCCTCTCTAGGAAATTCGGAATTGTAAAATGTGTGCCTTTTCAAGATCAATATGGTCCAAGCAAAATACACAGGCGCACAATTTTCACAGTCCACAAATCCTTACCTGTGGTTCATAAATGCAAATTCCCTAGTTAATAGTTAAGAAAATTTAATTACGTTATGTATAATTGAATTGCTTATTCTTATTCTCTCTCGCAATCCCCATCTATAGACCTTAGGTAATCTCAAACTCTTCGTTAACAAATTTGAAGATATTCTCTCCTATATGATCAGGCCGACTAACCCCCTCTTCCCCCCCCCCGAGTCTTACAAAATTCAGCGTGACTGTTTTATCTATTTGTTTATTGGGAGAGGAGAAATTTTGAAAATTGGATTTATTTAGAAATAAATGTATACTTAAAATAAATATTACAATTAAAATAGAGAAATAAATTTTATTTATTCATATTTTAAGTCAAAGACGTTGTTCTTATTTCAGGCTATGTGTATTTATATTTTTTCAAGCAGTAAGGTTGAGCTCTTTATATTTTCCCCTTTATCTTGGAAATAAAACACAATTACTCCTTCCGTTTGGCCTCGTATTTTTTGCTAGCTTAAGAGGATAGTATTATGGTGAACACACAACCCCTCCCCCCAAAAGGAAGAATGTAATGACTGGGAGAATGACATCATTACAAGGAAAAATGAAGTACACCACCCCAAACATAAAAACGGTATCTAGTTCTATCCCACTGCACGATCACCGAAGTTAAGCAATGTTGAGCCTGGTTATTAATAAAATGGGTGACCCATTCGGAAATTGCAGGTGTTACGTGTAGGAGGACGTCGATACCTCCATGCAAGAGTTGCAAAAACCTAACGTCGTCATTTCCCCCAACGGGAATATATATGCGACTGGAGACCGCTTATGAATTTCATACCCCCACGAAACTTCCTCCTTTGGAGAAAGCCAGTTAAACTCGAATAGGGTTAGTGCCGACTGACAAACAGCAAGAACTGTCACATCGGGGTTAGAAAGGGGAATGGAGAAGTCAACGCCCCCGAGGAGATGAACTCGGACATGGAAAAAGTGCATGGTTAGCACAGTTAGCATTCCCCGGTAAGAGAACCACAAGCATTTAACGATAAGCAAACTCTTTCTCAAAGAGATAAGGTATAAAACTACATAAAATGAGAACTACGTCGTAATCAACAGGGACTATATCATTCTGTTTATTTTGGTTGCCGAGGGAAACATCCTTAACGGAAAGATGATTCTGAAAGAATACTATTATGAGGAAGAATTTATACTACTTTGTCCTCTATCCCCCTCAAATGAGTATGCCTGAAAGGAACGTATGATTACGGTTGTTTAGTTGGTTGGTTTTGTTTTATAACATATCAACCCTTTTCAGGTTATTTAATGCCGAACCCAGTGATTTTGAAGAACAATCTTTTAATAGAATATATTTGTTTTTTTTTTCAAGCCGGTTTCTATTAAACCCATAGTTGGGACCCAAACAGGTACTACCACTCCGGGTCAGAGTGGACCTGGGAGCAATGACAATTAAAGGGTTTCTCCACACTCCCCAAAGCCAGCAAGCTGGGGCCTCACCTACGGATATAGTTTAATTAATTATACCAGGATCCGTATTGTGACCTAATTGACCTCAGGGAGCGTTTTGTTCTCCATTCAGGGGTTTCAGACTTCCCAGGGACCTGAAGAAGACCGGATAACTATACTAAGATTACTTTAATTAGTCCCGGACGACAGCGGATGCCCCAAGGACTTGAATTGAAATATATAAATATATTTTACTGTATTGTTTGAAAATCAGAGATATATTTGTCATTTGAAAAATAGACAATAGGAAATGTGAGAATGTTAGAATAATAGATTGTACTTGTCGGCCTGGAGAACACCTTCAGGTTATGGCTGTCTGAATGATGGGACGTCATGGGAATTAAAGTTGATTTTGGTCCACAGATTTCAAAACTCGCGACTATAGTCGAGCTGCACACACGCAATCTGCATCTAAGTGTCGTAATTTGATTGCCTTAGGGAATTACCCCCACCCCACCCCACACACACCACTATATAATACTATCCCGTTAGAAAATTAAGAAGATTCCAGATTGATTTCAAAGGGCACAGATTTGCGTGGAATCTCGCCGTTCACAACGACTGACCCCCCTCCTCCATCCGCCTGAGTGCCGTCTCCGAAGTGAAGAGAGAAAAACGTGCTAAGAACTGAACAATATATTCTAAAAAAGACTGTAAATATTTTTGTGAATTTAATTTTCGTAGAATAGAAAATCAAGGGTCTATTTTTCTTTCTTGCCTGCGTGAGCTTTGCTATTCGTTTTCAGCATATCAGGAATCTGATGTGACCGCCTCTCAGGGAACCAGACATCACGAGCCGAAGTTTTCGAAGACGATCAGGGGTCCTTGCGTGATGCCCAAGAGAGGATGGACCACAGTATAATGATAACTGAAAATGTACTATCCATCCATTTATAGCCCTTGAGCCCCTGGAGGGGCATAAGCCATCTACAACATTTTGTAGATGTTTTTGTTGCGAGGAATTCTTTTTACAGGGTGAGATATTGTTGATGCGCCCTTTTAAAAAAGTCGATTATAACTAATTACCAGCCAATTCACGTTCACATGTTAAACTTAATTAACCTTAACAAACTTTATTAACCTTCATTTACAAATAAAAATTAAATAAAACATTAAATCTTCCCTGGAAAAGGATGTAACATCAGGAAGGATTCTCTCCTCAGCAACATAAAAAGAAGGAGGTAATTCTTGGGAGGACCATTAACAGCTCTGTTATTACATCAACTAGTATCCTGCACTTATATAAGGCCACCATTCGCACATGTATGGAGTATTGCTGTTATATTTGGGCTAGTGCATCTGCTACTAGTCTCTCGCTCCTGGACAAGGTTCAAAAGAAAGTCGCCCATCTGATAGGCCCTGAACTGGCATCTAAGCTTCATCCTCTGTCCCATCAACGAAATGTTGCATCACTATGCCTGTTCTACAAGTATTTTAATGGAGAATGCTCTGACGAACTTCAAGCACTTGTGCCCCCAGGACGTAAACACCCTCAACAACCCGATAGACAGCTTAATCTCACCCCCTCACAGTAGAGATCCCTAGATGTAAAAGATCTTTCTACTCCAGTAGTTTCTTCCTCAGAACCGCTAGACTTTGGAATTCCATTCCAGGTCCCTGCTTCCCCAGCTGTACTGACGTGCAGAAGTTCAAGTGTAACGTGAACAGACATCTTGTTTCCCAAATCCCCACATATTACCCCAGTAGATTTTATCCCTGATAGTAGCCTCCTACACCAAAGTGGCAATGTGCCTTGTTTGTGGTGAAAATGTAATAAAAAATAATAAAAAAAAATAAATAAGATTTCGTTTTTTTTTTTCACTTAGCCTTTGTATTTAACAAGACATATAGAAGGCAGTTAGTGTAATTCTTATAATAGCTAAAAATGCTCTCATCCGAAATATTTTAATATACATATAATGTGCATATTATAAAAAAAAAACGAGAAAAAACAACAAAGAAGAAACGTCCGTATATCTTTGATTAGATGAATGTGTTAAGACTAGTGAAGCATATTTTTTTCGTTTTTTTTATATTTGACTAGCCTGGGCGTTACCCGGGTGTTTGGAGGTGTGTGTTGAAAAAAAAAGTTGTAGTAGGCAGGGAAGCTCGAGCCCGTCACGCGAAGGAGGGGAAAAACGTGAAAACAAAAACAACAACAGCAAAAAAAAACGTAGCGTCTTTACTGTTGCGCCCATCGCCAAGCCGGAAGTGGCGAAGTTTAAATTAAGGCTTGTCAATCGAAAAGGAAAATGTGATGACTTTCGAAAATATCGGCGAAAGAAGCGACCCCACCTTGTAGAAAAATTCCCAGTTTAGGGTGAAGAAATTAATGCTTTTAATCAATTTTTTCGTATTTGTCGTCCGAAGTGTCCCGCGCCAAAGCGATATCGATCTGGTGAAAATCGGTCGCCTATGTCGAAACTTTTAAGGAGATATACATACATACATACATGCATACATACACTTAAACAAACAGGTGATATTTATATCATAGAAGGCGTCCAGTTGTATTAAATAACCTTGTGTAAAATCAATAGTTATGATGAAATTTATGAATACGATGAAACTGATATCTTTGACTATGATGACGCTGATAATTGTTGTTGTTATGGTTGTTGTGGTTGTTGTTTGGGTATCATTCATGATGATGTCGTTGGCATTCGTTTCACCGATATCTTTCTATTAAGAATTCTTTCTAGAAAGATACCGAGTACTTACCGGAAGGATAACGTTAAGGTTATTTCTAAGTGAAAATCTTTCTCCTGAACGACTTAGATTCGAACCTAGCATACCCAGTTTCACAGTCCGTGACGCTGACATACAACTGAATTTTGCCAGCGATAGTAATGAATGCGATAAATGTTGGAAAGGGGTAATCTCAGCGCGATCTACGGTTAGGGATTTTGGGGGCTTCCGTCTGGGCGACGGCGTTATAGGTTTAGATTATGATATAGAACCACCGCCATCCCTTGTTTATTTTATTTTTTTTTGTTTTTTGTTTTTGCGTTTTCTTCTCAGGATGTTAAAACTGTTTTTGTTCCTTGCAATCATTAACTGACGTTCGTACTGATTCGAGTTGGCGGATACACCAGCGCAAATGAACGTTCGGGTTGGTTGTAAAGGGTTGGGAGAGTTTGCAAAAGGATAAGACAATGGGTGTGCCACGACCCAGACGGACTCACAGCCTTCCGGTGAATCCGGCGGCGTTTCAATTCAGAGAGTTTGTGATAGTTTATTTATTTATTTATTTTTGAGTTAATATAATATCACGCAAAAAATGCAGCTTTTTTCTTTCATACTCTTTAAAAAATTTGTCCCTTGTTTTTACTTCCACGCATTCTTTAAATTGTTTTTAGTTTTGTTTATTATTTCTTTGATTCGTTTTGTCCCCCATTTCCTTTACTTCCTACTTCCGGTTTTACTACCGGTTTTTTTTTTTTGTCTTTTAATGTTTGTTGTTTTATCTTAATTTCTCTCATTTTCTCTTTTTTCCTTTTCATTGACTTTCTTTTTTCTCTTCTTTAAAATTTTTCTTATCTTGTAAATTCTCAATTTGTTTTCTCTTTAGAATTTTATTGTTTTTTTCTATTCTCCATGTGGTATTTTATTTCTTTATTTTTAGTTTTTATATCTCGTTTGTCTTATTCTTCTTTTAAATTGTATGTATATTCGTATTATTTGGCGTATTCGAATTACTGCTTTTATTTTCACAATATTTTGGCCGATGCAACCTCAGACCTACTTGAAATGTATCTTGTCGAATTTAGGAGGCTTTGTGTAGAATTCAGTTGTAAGCAACACTCCTCTGAAAGTTGAAGTTATTATTCTCAATGCAGGCGACACTAAAATACAATAACTTAGAACTTCTAACCGGTCATGGATGATGGTACACAAGCATGCTACCCCCGTGGGTGAAAGAAAGCGTTTCGTTCGAATTTCTATGCGAATTCTCTAGTTCGACTTAAAGATTCCCGAATTCGACAAGTTACGCCAGAAGAAGGTCGAGGATTAAATCTGTCGAAATGCTGTAGAAATAATTTTCAAGATGAGTCAACTTGATACGAATTGTCAATACTCATTTTAAAATTTCAGAAACATGTTACGAAGTCATTTATCGCAATATTTTTGATTTTTGTTTGTTTTATTTACTATTTCTATTGTTTTTGTTTTCTTTTATTAGGTTAGTGCAAAAATAATGTCGTTGAACGTCAAAAAACGACATTATTTCTACACCGACCTAATAAATATTCTTAATATTCGTTCATTTCTCTTGGTTTGTTTTTCCTTTTCTTTTTTATTTAGTTTCTCTTACATGCTTATTTATTTATTTTTTTTTTGCTCATTTACGTATCGGTGACTAAATTGTTAATGACACGGACTGACAACCTGCGTGCTCCATGTTCGAATCCAGTTTGTGTCACAAAAATCACTTTCGCTCAAGACTAAAATGTTAGCAACCTTCACATCGTAATCCCCGATGTCTTTTTAAAAAGAATTCTGACGAAAAAATATCGGAACAACCAATACCAACATTAGAATATTCAGTATTACGATAGTTGGTTGTAGCACTTGATATGCTGAATGTCTTTACGACCTAATCTCTAAACGACCCCTGGTGACAGATTCCTCTAAACTTCGAATCGTCATATACGATTTTAATGAAATTTAATTCAGAGACTAAATTTATTTCACTTTCTTCCTTTCATTCGCTTTATATTTTCTTTCCTTTTTTTTGTCTTTCTTAATTTTAATCTGATTTAATTCATCACTTTTTATTCGACTTTGTTTTTGTTCCTTTATATTTCCTTAACCATAATTATATGTACCTTCATATTTTATCCTTTTCATTTTTATTTCCCTTTATTTTTACTTTCCGTCATTCTCTTTTTGTCCCCGCCCCGAAAAAAGGAGGGTGGACCTTTTTTTTCACCACTTATCAAGACCCAGAAGCCACTCAGGGATAAGGGGTATTGCATATACAGTACGTTAGTGTGGGGGTTTAATAAAAATGTCTACTTAAGGGGGCGGTTCATCAAGAATTTGTTTACGTTGGTCTTGAAGACATCCAGGTTGTAGTCAGGTGGGAAGCAAGCAGGCGGAACAGAGTTCCACAGGCGTGCAGTTCTAAGAAAGAAGCTTTGTTCATGGAATCTACGTTTTGATTTAGGCACAGATAAAGAGTGGGGAAAGTTTTTGACAGTGGTTTCAGCTAGACGGGTGTTTTTCGTAAAAGTAAATTCACCCTTGTCCGTTTGTTCGTCTGTCTGTCCGCAGTTTTCTCGATAACTACGCCTTGGAATTAAAAAAAAAAAAATTGCACGAGCATTAAACATGATATGAATAAAAAAAAAGTAACAGAATGGATTTTCCGGGAAAACCTCGGTTTCTCCCTAGGGGTGCCTTTCGGGTTAAAATATCTAAAATTGAAACTTCTGTGTTTATTTATGAAAAAAATGGATGCCTTATATTTTTATAAAACTTTCTGAAAAGTTATAACTAACTGATTTCTACATAATTTTGTTTGTCTATACTTTGCGATAACTCTTGGGTGTGCCCCCAGGGGCTCTTTTAGGGCTAATAAAAGCACTCCATTTTTGGAACTATTTTACCATATTCGTCCAAAATTTTGTGTGTATGTCTATTTAGCAGTTTTGCATGATGCTGAACTCAAATTTAAATATGTTAAGGCCTAAAACTATACCGTTTGTTCATTTTCACCAGCATTTGACGTCTCCTGGGGACTTTTGAGGCTAAATGGGGGGGGGTAAATGCTAAACTTAATCATTATTTTCTGCCTCGTTCACTGTGCACTCACATACATGTTCCACTTGTTCTTTCTTTCATTTAACGTGCCTTCCGTTTTCGATATTACCTTATTATATCGTTTGCTTTATTTAATACTAGCATGCTACTCGGCGTTGCCCTGTCGTAAAATTGGCTTTATTATAATATTTTAATTTATGCAGATTTCGTACTGAATTTCATGGAGTCAATTCTGTCTTGATTATTATTGTCACTTCAAAAGTTAAAATAAAATATGATTTGAATGCCCTCATCTCGAATCGAAACCAAAACATTTAGCGCTCTAGCTTTATTTCTTACCGTCTTTCCTTTTGTTGTTTTGTTTTTACTTTCTTCTTTCTTTCCCTTTTGCTATCACTTATATGTCCAAGGTCAGACTCACTGAGGATTATCTAAAATGCTCTAAAACTTAATGTTATTTATTTTTCTATCCAATCAGTTTCTACTAAATCACAAAGGAAAACAAGACGCTTCTTGATAAAAACACCTAAACTAAACACCGCGAATACTTATTAGATTTAAAAAATTAAAAGCAGAAATACTTGTTCGAAAAGTTTAGGGGACTCAGTATTAAACAAAGCGAAAAGGATTAATATGCCATAAAACAAAATAAATAAAGCAAACATTCTATGAATAAATATTTGAAGACATAAGGAATTTGAAGCATAAAACCTTTTTTTGTTCCAAAATGACAAAATTCCGCATTAAATAACTAAAATAGGTTTATATGCCATAAAAGCAAAACAACCAAACCAAATTCAAGAAATAAATATTTGAAGCAATAAATACATTAAAGTATGAATGATTTTTTTTCTTCAAAAATCCTGCTTTCGTCATCAACTAACTCTGAAAAGGGGCGATATGCCGTAAAAACAAAACAATGAAACTAAACCCAAGAAATAAATATTTGAAAGGATATGAATGTTTTTTTTTTCTAAAAAATACTGCCTTCGTCATCAACTAACTAAAAAAAAATGGCGATATGCTGTAAAATCAAAATAACTAAGCAAAACAAATATGTGAGAGGAGAGATACTTTGAAGCATGACTATTTTTCTGAAATATACTGCTTTTGTTATCAACTAACTCAGAAAGCGGCGATATGCCGTAAAACAGAAAAAAAAAACCAAACTCCGTGAATTGATTTTTAAAAATAAAGATTTGAACCTAAAATCGTTTTTTTTTTTTTTAATATTAGACCTGGCATTATATAGCTCAAAAAGAGTTGGTATGCATTAAAACTACACAACCCAAACCAACCTCCATGAATAAATACTTGAAAGATAAAACATTTTTTTAATTGCTGAATATAACATTAAATAACCCGAAAAGTATTGATATGACGTAAAATAAAACAAGCAAATTACTACGATTTATATTTCGTTTTTTTTTTCTTTTTCTGTCTCATTTCCTCTTCCTTCCGGCCTTATTTCTCTCTTTCGTAGTCTTTCTATTTTTCTCTTCATATTTTTTCTTCTTAATAAATATTTACTTTCAGTTTTTTTGTTTTCTAAATCGCACATTGCATCCACTGTATTCCTTCCTATCTCCGCCCATCAACATTTCATAACACAATAAGAAAGCTGAAAGCATTTCATTCAGAGGACGCCAGAAATCAAGCAAAAAACCTCTTTGACTCCCAGGCACGACTGGAATGTTCCAAAAGTGCACAGAGAAATATCCACCATTCGCAGACAATCGGTCAGCTCCGATGCCGATATCGGGGGCCGAACAAAATTGCAAGCAAATGACGGCGCCATTAACAATGGTGATGGCGAAGAGGCAAATGGATGAGGGGGGGCTGTTAAAAGAGATGAACCCCACCATGTCTGTATTTTCAATAATCATATTAAATAATATTTGTCCGGAATCCGAAGGAAGCCACTAAAAAGATAAATTATGGGAGGAGGGGATTGGAATTATGGGATGTGCAAAGAATGAATAGTTTTAGGATTTGGCTTTTTTTTTTGGAGGGGGGGGGCTTCCGTAGAAAGAAAAAAACAAAGCAAAACCAATCTTAAATTAATCTAACTTTTGCGCGCTTATTGCTCTAAAGCTCAAATCAAATTAAATGTAAAATGGATATGGTGTGTAGAGATGGGATCCTTATCCTCATCAACATTAAAGCATAAAAGGAACGAAACACAAATCATATATGACTTAAGATTTATAGGCACCTAGATTCTACACACACACACACACACACACACACACACACACACACACAAACACACACACACACACATATATATATATATATATATATGCACAGATCATCATATAATGATTTGCTCACTCTAAGAGATGTAAAAAAGCAGTTAAAAAAATAAATGTTCAAATTTCAGCAATATTTCCCGCGGTTAACGGTAGCCGAATGGATCAGATCCTTCCTATAGAAGCCAGAGAGGACTTCGGTTGCCGGGTTCGGATCTATCGACTGGTGTTTATCCTGCACTGATGATTCCCGAAAGGATGAAACAATAGTACCTGTAGGTATTTAATAATCATTATAGTAAATAATTATGTCTGCCCCTTTAAGAAACTCGTTTCTTATCGTTGAGCTCTTTAAGTTGCATTAAAAAGTCGGTCAATTTAGCCCTTATGCGAAGATCATCATACAATAATTAGATAACTCTGACAGCCGTTAAAAAGCATTTAAATAATAAATGTCATAATTTCAACACTATTCCGCGCGGTTAACGGCAGCCGAATTTATTAGGTCCTAACTAATGAAGCCAGAAATGACTTCCGTTGCCAGATCCGAACGAATCTATCGACTAATGTTAATCGTGACACCCTGCACCGATGATTCCCGAAATGCAGGTATTAAATAATTATCATAGTAATATATATATATATATATATATATATATATATATATATATATATATATATATATATATATAAGAGCAAATAGTTAATAAAACATGTTAAAACACTTTGAAAAAGAGCTAAAACATATTTAATCTGAAAAGGAAACACTTGATAAGTGGATAGTCCTTAATCCGCGGAGTTTCGAAGAAATACTTTCCTTCTCATCAGAGGGTAGGGATTAGCAAAATGCGGGATCGGATTTTGCATACAAAAGTATTTGATGGAACTGCCAGTAAGTAAAAGAGCTTACTTTATAACAAAAAGTGAAGCAGAGGAAATATGGTGAAGAAAAAGGTAATTACACGTGAATTGATAGTCTGATGAAAGGTAAATTATCCAATGACGGTTAACTCCAAAAATATAAACCCAAGAAAGTTTATTGAATTTCTATTCGCACAAGTAAAATTTAAGGAAATCACGTAATTGGGAGATGGGCCAAAATAATCCAAAAGGCCATGGAATAATTCACAAATATGTACAAGGAAAAGGAGAAAAATTCCAATAATATTAATAAAAGAAAAATAAGATATGCTTTTGACACGGCTGCCGAGACATAATGTAAATAAGAAAGATGAAAGAAGAAGAAGAAGAAGAAGAAGAGAAAAAATCAGTGAAGAAAAGAGAAAATAAAAAAAATGTAAATAAGAAAGATCAGGGAAGAAATACAAAAAAATTAAATGGTGATAGAATTAAATATAAAAATAGAAAAGCAAATGTAAAAATGACCCAGACAAAATTATGTTAAATGGCGCGAAACATATAGGGCAAAAATATAGGTCAACTGAAATGTACAGGTTATTACTTAAGAAAATGTCAGCAAAAGTAATTAAAAGACACTAAATGGAAAAATAAATAAATAAATAATAATAAATAAAAGAATAGATAAAAAATAGAAAATAAAATTAAGAAAATAACATTTTTTAAGGGGAGAGGATGGGTGGTATCTGCAAATTCCAGATAAAGCAAGTAAGTATGTAAGTAAATACAGATAGTAAAATATAAGTAAATACACATACAGGATATGAATGTGTAGGTAGATTGATATATTTGATAGATAGGAATATTTAAAGACTAAAACGGAAATTGCAGATAAAAAACCGGCCAAGCAAAGAAGAAATAAAGAATTAAAATAAAGGAATATTAAATTATAAAGTATTCAGAAAGTATGTAGAAAAAACGATAATGTTAAAGAAAAATTATATTTCTATCTGAAAGGTTAAAGTAATAACTATGTAATTTCAATATTACCATAATTAAATTTGGACTTATGTTTACAGAAAGAGATCAGTTCGTTTTTAGAATTTATTATATTGTTACTTTAAGGGGAAGTAATTATAGTTATAGCTTCGGTTGTGCAGAGGCCACATGACTTGGATCCTGGAGTATAGGACTGAACTTTTTTATGATAGTCCATTTGATTGAGGAAGAGGTATTGTTAGAGTTAAGTTTTTTTAAAATTAAAGTGTTAGAGAAGTTCCTTGGTTATTATGAGAATTATGGTTGTTACAAGAAGAAATGTGGTTTGATATTCTTTTCTTAATTAATGTTGAAGTAGCGCCGATATATGTATGTACTTTATTAAAAGCTCGAGGTCTGATATTAATATTAATTTGCTGATTTGTATTAGTTAAATAGTTTGAATTTTGTTCATAGTGTTCAACAAATTGTGGGACAATGATTGTACGAGGACTATTTTGGGGGGTATAATGAGTGTTGTTACTGTTAGGATGGCTGTTAGGAGAAATATTATTATTCTCATTATTATTATTATTATTATTATTATTATTATTATTATTATTATTATTATCATTATTGCTAGTTGTATGATTGTAGATGGAGGGGCTACTCGAGTGGTATATTGGATTAGTAAATATATCAGATGGAGGATTGGAAGAAGGATAACTTAAAGACGTAATATTAGTGTCTGTTATGGGAGGATGGGAATTTTATTTTATATATATATATATATATATATATATATATATATATACCCTCTATTATATTATACTCCGTTTTCCTATTCCTTATAATTCTAAATTTCTCTCAAATTCCCAATTTGGCTAAAATTCACTTACTTTAGTAGAAGCATCCCACATACCCGGTACACCTAGTCCCTTATTCCACTACAAGTAAATGATGAATTGAAATGTTCGCAACTTAGCCCCCTTGTCCTTTTTTAAATACCAAGGTGTAAAGCGCCTATAACGCCTTTAAATCGCATTAAATTTTATATATATATATACAAGCATAAGTACCCGTCGTTGACTGGGTTCAAAAACAGCCTGCAGAAAGTGGACTGTGATTGATGAAATTATGATAGGTTATAAAAAGGAGGTTGTAAATAGATAGGTTTTGATACTAAAAAAAAATTACTGTAAGCAAAATATGATGAAAATAAAGATAATTTTCGCGAAAATATATTTTTTAATTTTTGATATTAAATTTGTTTCCATTCGTAGCCATGAGTTACCAACAAAATGATGTTTCCTTACAAAGACAAAATGTTATATATATATATATATAATAATATAAATATACAAGAAATAAATGTTACTATAGTCAATAAAAGTTACTTTTATGTTAGAAAAGTTCATTGGTTTGTATTTTTAAGTATTTTATAATTTTTTTTAATTCACAAACCGGTTTAAAAGAATTAAAATGGCAGGGACTTTGAAATTGAAAATTTCCGTTTTCAATTTGAAGGAGGGGCACCTGATCATTCTGTGTTAACACTTTTAGAGAGTTCCATCAACGTAAGGAATATTTATAAACATATTTTAATGTTTTCCGTTATTTTTTTGATTGAGGAATATTCGATTATGGCATGTGTAGTTTATATAAAAACTCATTTAAGAAGTTATCGCCTCAAATTTCGTTTTAATTTCGGTTCGCTTAAATTATTTAAAATAAAGAGTATTAAATACTAATTTAAAAAAAACATGAACTGAACATATATTTTTCGGATAGTCGTTTGTTGGCTTTTCTGCTTAACACTCTTACTAAATAATATCGACGAAATATCGTAAAACAAAGAAACAAAAACAGTTTTGAAAAATAATGAAGCTTTACTTAATTTAGTAAAATAATCCGAAACAGCAAAATTGGATATTAAAAAAGTAAACACGTAATTACTTTCGTTTTTTAAAGCAAAGAATCGATATAAATATGAATAAGAAGAAAATGGCGCCCTTTTCAAGCTGACCAGCTTCGTTTTAGTTTTACAGTATTGAACGGTGTAGTATTGCGCCGTCGGATTCAGGGTTTTACTATTGTAATGTAAAGAACACGCAGAAAGGGGTGTAATCAACTGAATTCCTTCTAGTACACTGACAAGAAAGAGCTTAAACAGATATATAAATAAAATAAAACGCTTATGTAAATGTTTTGAAAAAGACACCTAATTACGTGAGCAGGATTTTTTTCTTCTTTTGACACGATAACAAGTAACGTTGTTATTTTTTACTATTTATCTATTTTCGAAAGAATGCCACGTGCAAGTGGAGAAGGAAAAAACAGAGTTATGCAAAATTTGTGCCGAGAATTGTCTAAAGTTCCGACTTTTTTTTAGGGGGGGGGCTTTCACTTTAATAAGAACGTGAATTTATGAGGTGAATTTATTCGACACAATATGAGTCAACTCAAAAAAATAAATAAAAGCTAACGTGAATTAAGATTAAAGTTAAGGTGTTATTGTGGAGCCTTACCCCTTTTAAAAAACCTTTTTACACTTTGTGACATATTTCCATTCTATGGAGGTCAGGCGTGAATAAACACGCAATAATTTTATTATACCATATTTCTTCAAACTGAAACATAATTATCAAAGCATACTTACGCAAATAGATATGAAAGTCTGTGTTAAAGTTTGTGCCATATTTCCATGGAGTACAGGCGCGAACGCAGACCCCACAATTTTATTATACCATCCCTATTTAAGTCGAACCATACTTATCAAAGTATTCTTATGTACAACTATATCAAAAACACTTGTAAACGTTTTTTTTTTTTCATTTTTTATTTCCATACTTTGGGGGCCAGACGCGAACGCAGACCCCACAATTTTTATTAACCACCGTTCTGCCAGATAAAACATACCCATTCCTGATCGTCGATACATCTTCTATCATTATATGTAATCAGTTTTTTTTTTAAGTAGTCAACCATATAGGAGCCTATTCGTGACCACACACACACACACAAACAGACGTTCAGCTTTATATTATAGATATAATATTAAGATAAAATTTAGGAATATAAGTTATATATAACTATCATATCATTAGAACGATATGGAAATGTTAGCGTGAAAATGTAGAAAAAAAACTCGTTTAAGATATTTATTTAAAGCAAATTAGGCACAAGGCCGTTTTTAATGTGGGGTAAAAACCGGCTCCCCTAAAAGTAGTCAAAAAGGGGGCACTCTGGTTACCAAAAATAATAATTGTCCCAGTATAGAGGGTTTCCCCTCCATTGACTGGGACAAATTATCTTAAGTGCAGCATCTGCAGAAAAGATGGTATTTATTTGCTCCACCACCGAGCAAATTAGGCACATGGGAGCTGGTTAAAGGTCAGACATGTGGGGTTGCCCCCACATCTGGTCTTTGCTGGTCATAGCTAGTCATAACTAGTCATAGCTTGCAGTATCTGCCGGAACAGATGGTATTTATTTGCTCCCCCACCGAGCAAATTAGGCACAAGGCCGATTTTTAATATGAGGAGTGAAGGGAGGGGGAAGGGGAAAAGGGGACCAGCTCCCGAGAGGTGGGAAATGGGAGCTGGTTAAAGGTCAAGCATGTGGGGTTGCCCCCACATCTGGTCTTTGCTAGTCATAGCTAGTCCTAGCTAGTCATAGCTTGCAGTATCTGTCGGAACAGATACTACACTTTGACCCCGGCCCGAAGGCCAAGAAAAAAAAAAAACTCGTTTAAGCATTTCTTAATAAACGGTCAATGTCCAGAATCATACAAAATGCAAATATACCAAATACTGATTAATGACATTTATAAATAAATGAGAATGAAGGAATAGGATTAAAACAGTAAATAATGATAATTAATATAAAATAGGTACACCGTATGAGGATAAAATAAGAGAGGTAGTATATATGTAGGTAATATTACAAAAAAAATTATAGGCCACTAAAAAATAAAGGGAATATTAAAGAAGAGCCAATTATAGATGAAGAAAGGGGGAAAAAGGAAGGAAGAAGAAAAAGTGAAGGAGAAGGAGAGGAGACAGAAACAGCAAATAGGGGAGATGGAAATACATCTATACAAATTTCTCCAAAACATCTGGCCTTGATGGAGGGGAGAGTAAAAATTGCTGCACTTGTTTCAAATGATCTGAAATAACATTAGATCATACGGTATCTCTGGTAGAATACTTAACATAGCATCTTTCTTAGATGAAAAAAAATTCAGGTTGTCCTCGACGGTCGTCCATTTAAACAATATGATATAAATGCGGGAGTACCTCAAGGGTCTATCCTTGGACCTCTATTTTTCCTAATATCCATAAATGACCTCCCTGACAAAATTGCCTCTGAGATGGGTATATATGCTGATGAAACCACACTCTATAACAGTCACAACAGGAAAACAAATGACCATATATCTAAAGAAATGACAGGAACACTAGACGATGACCTCCAATCTGCAGTGGAATGGGAACAAAAATGAATGGTCACATTCAATGCCGTCAAGACTAAACTGGTTCCCTTCAATAATTACAAGTACCCTTCTCTGTCACCAATAGCAATGGGCAATGTCTCTTTATCTGAGAGTACATCTTTCAAACGTCTTGGCCTAATGTTCACAGGAAACATGAGTTGGAACAATTACATTGAAAGTACTGCTAGGGCCGTTGCGAAGAAGGTAGGCTCTCTCTACCGTGCTAGAAAACTACTAACACTCGAAAGTATCCTGCATCTATATAAGGCCACCATTCGCCCATGTATGGAGTATTGCTGTCACATTTGGGCTGGTGCATCTGCTACTAGTCTCTCGCTCTTAGACAAGGTTCAAGAGAGAGTCGCGAATCTGATAGTCCCTGAACTGTCATCTAAGCGTCAGTCTCTGTCCCATCGACGAAATGTTGCATCCCTCTTCCTGTTCTACAAGTATTATAATGGTGAATCCCCTGAAGAACTGCAAGCACTTGTGCTCCCACGAGGTAAACACCCTCGACAAACCCGACAGGCAGCTAAATCCCACCCCCACACAGTAGATATCCCTAGATGTAAAAAATCTTTCTACTTTAGTAGTTTCTTCCCCAGAACCGGAAGACTTCCATTCCAGGCCGCTGCTGCCCCAACTGTACTGACGCGCAAAAGTTCAAGTGTAACGTGAATCGACATCTTGCTGTCCAAATCCCAACATAGTACCCCAGTAGTTGTTGCCCCTGATAGTAGCCCCAACACCAAAGTGGCAATGTGCCTTGTTTGGGGTGAAAATATATTTAAAAAAAAACAGTAACCGGCGATTCCAATGATTTCTTATATATTACATTTCCACTCTTTTGGAAATAGGGTTCGATTATGAATATCTCCAATATCAAATAATCTTACTACACTGTGAAATTTACTTTATGTCTAAAAACCAATGAGGAGAGATAGCATATGATAAATATTTAGAATCTAATCTCCCTTTGCTATTATTTCAGATCATTTGAAACCATAACAGCAAGTTTTAGTCCCCCCACTCAATCAAGGCCGGAGATTTTGGGGAAATATCAGATATTTTGTAATTCATATTAAAAACTAGTAAAACAAATGATAATGATTGAAACATTTTATGGCTGTAACAACGTGCCAAAATCAGACTCTGGATGATGGATGATCCCCTTCATGTGTGATCTTAAGGGCAAATATTACTTTACTCACTACATAATTCAGGTAATTATCTCTTCAACGAGCTTTCATTTGTTAAATACTGATCGATATTCGCATAAAATTGCAAAAATAATGGGATATATATATATATATATATATATATATATATATATATATATATATATATATATATATATATATATACTCGTAGCCAAATAGAATATTGAAATTCTCATATCTTTGTTTCTATGGGACGAAACTACATGAAAATTTGCAAGCTATTTGAAGACTATAATACTATTCTATGGTCTAATTTTTGTGACAATCGTTAAAAAAATAATCATTTTTCAACCAATAAAATATATCCAAATTCGCCTACATTTGTATATATAGTGTGTCGCAGGCAGTTGCAGTTTTGCTGTTTCGGTTGTCTCCCCTGTTGTATTGCCAGGCCACCAATAGATAAATATAGCTAAAAATTAAAAATAAAAATATAAAACAATTTGATAGTAGAGAAAAATGGGATTAGAAAAATGTTGAACATTCACACACATAACTATATATATATATATATATATATATATATATATATATATATATATATATATACATGCATGCATATAATAATTACAGTATAGTTGCATTCCAATATCCAAATATTAATTTTTTTATGTAGAGTAGCTCATCCAGCATTTTAAAGTACATTTTTACAGAACCGTTTCGTTAGGCAGAAACAAAAGGTAATCAGTATGTTAATATCGTCTCTTTTCAGTGCATATACTTTTCAGAAAAAATTAGAAACTCTTTGCTTAGATAGAATAAAATGCACGACAGCATAATGCTGCAAGATCAAAATAGTTCATAAAAGAGTTAGCATGCAAAAATGTACTATAGGAGAACTATACTGGAATGACGCATTATTCATCTTGAACTCAACAAATAGGTTATTTGAAAAATCTATCTGTCCTTAAAGTAAGTTACGGTGGTCCCCAGGTATACGTAAGGTTCATTGTTATCACTTCACATTTGTATACTACGTTTGACGTTAAACAGTCCCCATCCCCCATTGAACATTCATTAGGGTCCTGGCAGTTACATTCGTTTATATTGTTAGACTCATTTTCTGTCCTATCTCTGTTTTTCAAAAATTTGTTTTATTTTGTGGTATTTGAGCCAATTATGGTATTTGTTAAGTAAGCAAGTTAAGGAACTTGTTTTAAGGATAGATATCGTAATCACCTAGCATCGTTTAAAAATGAAACTGAGAAAGAAAAGAACACCACAAATAACGAAAACAATAACAATGTGGAAAAAAATTAAAACAACAGCAGAAAGGATCAGAACAATAGCGGAAATAGAAACAGAACCAATAGTAATAACAAAAACAACCGAAAAAAAAAAGAAAAACCCAACCACTCTAGCAGTATGGATTAAGGAATTAAAGGAAAATAAAACTGAATATAAAATAAGATGGTCAATAATTGATAAAGGGGAAAATATAAACCTAGCAAATCGAAAAGATGCAACCTATGTATATTAGAATCTTACCATATATTAATATCAAAGGAACATTATTAAAAAAACGACTAGATGTAATTCACGGGTGTTTGCATAGAAACAGATATTTAATTTCACGAACTAGAGCAGATTAGGAAAAAATAGTAAAAACGAAACGTATAATATACGGAAAGAAAAAAGATGCAAAGGCGGTAATCCTACATATAAAAAATGATACCATGAGAGTGACCTCCCCTGTAAACAGAAGGATCGGGTAATAATACGAATTCAAACACCAGGCTAAAACAGAATATTAAAATAAACACGTATAAATATAAAAATAAAATTATATCAAATTATATGATAATTGCGAAAGGGTGAAAGAACGAAACTACGGGTTGAAACGGAAAACTATCTTCACATAACAATAAAACACGGAGGAAGTGAGGAGGCATAGCTTTGAAAACCTTTTTACGCAAATATACCTTCTGTTGTAAAAACCTAATGGATAAACATCTGAAGAAGTTGATGGGGACAGGATATTTTTATGGAAACATAAATCGTAAAATTGCCTACTCATCAATGAAACAGGTGTAATGGAAAAAATCCAGGAAATAAACGAAGTTTATAAAAAGAAAACGTGAATCTTTGTATTTTCAACAAATTTTCCACTATATATATATATATATATATATATATATATATATATATATATATACATATATATATACGCAAGCATACCCACACATACTCATACTCACACACACACACACACACACGCACACACGCACACACGCTCATATATATATATATATATATATATATATATATATATATATATATAAACAAAGCGGTTATAGCACTGTAAAAGTGGTGGACGGATGTTTGTATAAATAGACATTTCGCGAGATTTTTACGGGCACCACTCCCATTATTCGATCGGTAGAAATGCTGACTGTCAACGCGATGGTTATAGGTTCAACCCTTGGCTTGGGAGAGGTGCTAGTCCAGCGACACTGATGAGTTGTTATACAACGAAACAGGACTGTATGTCGATGACTATATATATATATATATATATATATATGTGTGTGTATGTATATATATTTTAATAACAGATGAAATGCGTTTCAAATAATGTCAAGAAGCAAATATATTTTATCTTAAGATCTTTCTTATTAATTTCGGATAGTAAAAGACCTATCATAAGAGAAATGTTAAAAAGTTTATCCTTTATTTCTTTTCATTATAATCTTAAATGTAATTGTCTTATATTTGTTAAACGGCGGTTAGATGCTATTAAAAGTTCAAATAAAGAGGTTTATTGACTCTTAGCTTCTTATTATTAGAGGTGCTTTAGCAACACATACTTATGGATAATTGTAAAGTTGGAAGATATAAAACATAGTGCGTCAAAGGATATTATAAATAATTTATTGTTTTTAGACGGAAGGGTAAATATGTTTTTGACTAATATCCCAAGTGCATTTGCTTATTTGATATTATATTTTTTCTGAATATTTAATAAATAACGTTTTTACGTTTTTGTCAAGTTCCTATTTTAATTGCAGGCTGACTTTTGCAACATGAACCAAACGTTAATAGTAGATTTAAGAGACAATTTGTTGTTTCTGTCACCAGCTATGTTTCCTTTCATTCGAAGAACTTTCACTCTCCCAGACTTTACCTTCGTTGGGTTGGTACATAGATAATTGCATTAGGGACCTGGAAATGCAGACTTCACATTGTCAACCTTCTGCAAAGCTGCGAAACAAACTTACTAAAAATGCGCTAAAGTCGTAAAGATTGCATTTTAGTCGACGAGAATCCGCAAGTGGGCTAAAATTCAGACAGCAATTAACTAGAGTTGATGTAGTTTACTACTACTACTACTACTACTACTACTACTAAAAATAATTCGTTTTAAAAGGCGTGAATATGATACTACTTCTAAATAAAGACATAGAAGTCATTTTCACCACGTTTGAATGACATATCTATCTATCTATCTATCTATCTATCTATCTCTATGTATTTCCCTCTAACTTTATTTATTAATCTATGTATATATCTATATATCTGCCTATCTATCCATTTATCTATCTATCTATCTATCTATTTCTATATATTTCCCTCTAACTTTATCTATCTATCTATCTATCTATATATCTATCTATCTGTCTGTCTGTCTCTGTCTCTCTGTCTCTGCCTATCAGTCTGTCTGTCTGTCTCTCTCTCTCTCTCTATATATATATATATAACTACTTAATTTACTCATATAAAATTAATATACGAAAGTATAGATTTATGCGTAAACTTTAAGTATTTACTTTGAAAGTGCTCAATATGTAGGTAGAGCTTGTTAGTAAGTTATAAAATGTATATGGCGATTAAGCTACACTGAATATTCCGCGTTTCATCCACTCTAGGACTCTTCAGATGAAACGCGAGATATTCAGTGTAGCTTAATCGCCATATACATTTTATAACTTACTATATATATATATATATATATATATATATATATATATATATATATACAATGAAGTTATGAAAGAATATATCGTTAAAAAGCAAACCCAACAATACTTATAGATAGCAATAAAATATATTGAATAAAGATGAGGAATAGAAGTTACATATAATTTTATTTTATTATTATTATTAAGTTACATATAATTTTACTCTTTTACATTTTTGGGTATTAATCTGATTTTATATTATCAGATTAATACACAAAAAAGTAAAAGAGTAAAAATTTTTAGACGATGACACGTCGAAGCTAAATTCTTTTCATCAGAAAAAGAAGGACCAGAATTGTACTCAATTTTAAATCGAGATATTAACTTTTATTTTAAACTTATAAACTTATATTTTACTTTTGTATAATTTCATTTTAAACTTAACTTTCATACATTATATTTTATATTATCTTTTATTTGAAACTTAAATTTCATGTTTTAAACTTATATTATAATCCATCTTTTACTTTAAACTTATATTTTACATTTTGTATAGTTCAGGCGTTTCTCGTTATTTTCTGATGAAAAGCATTTACCATCAAAATGCTATGGTCTGAAGAGGTTTTTCCCTCTTATTTTTTCTTTATTGATCTGATGATAGGTTGTATATTATTTTTATTCCTTCCCTTTCATTTAATAAATATAAATATATAGAGAGTGTTTTCAGAGGAAACAGGTATTTTTTTCTACTTTGTTTGGCAAATAATTATGTGGCTTTAACAGTACGGAGGCTCTTTCCTCACACGATTCGATACGATCAGTGTAATTAGTAAAACCTTTGCTGCACGAATAATTTCACGAAATAGATCTGTAACACGCAATTTCGTTCGTTCGATTTACACCATTAAAGTATTTTCTATGTAAATGTGTAAAGTTCCACGGTTACGCTGATAAACCAGACACAACAGACAACTCCGATGACATCATTCGACGTGTTATTGACGAAATAAATGCTAATCAAATGCGAAGAGTTATAAAAATTGGGCCTCTATATTTCGCCATATAGCCGCGAGATATTTTCCTTAAAAACAATAGTTATAAAAGATTAATATTAAAGGATGCCATGGAAGTAGGGAAGTACATATGATTTAATAGCTACACCTCTGTGCTTCTGATCTGGCGACATGGGTGTTGTGGATCGAAGAGTTGTCTTGCAGGAATAAAGCTACCTTTACCGATTTGTGCTGCCCCTTGATTTTGATTGTTTCTCTTAATTTCATAAAACGTGCCGCAGAAAATGCTTGTGTAGTTATGGTTCTCTTTATATGCAAATCTGTCATTATCCCCCTTGCACCCAGAAAACTGTGAGCATGGCTTTGCTAGCTGAGAGCTGCACCTGTGCGGTGTGGGGGGTAGTTTTTCATTGCCAAGTCTTTTGTCTCTGGATGATTGTGAAATACGTAATCAGTGTGTTGTTTTTGATATATCCTTACTTTAAATAACAATACTGCAAAAACACGGGGTTATGGGCGAAAGACAAAGGCGTTTATTTGCAAGGGAAAACATGTGACATAAGAGTTACTCGATATCTTTTCTTATTCTCTTCCTGTCTTTTTTTTCCTTCTGCCTCCGTCACGTGAGGGGGTCAATATATATATATATGTCGATGAAAATAAAAATATGACAGTGTTAAAAATATGTTGACCCTCATCCAATTCCGGATAAGGTCAGGTCTCTCTCTCTCTACTATAATATATATATATATATATATATATATATATATATATATATATATATATATATATATATGTATATATATATATATATATATATATATATATAGAGAGAGAGAGAGAGAGAGATTTGTTTAACTGTGGGATAGAAATAGCGAAAAACTGTGTTTACAAAATAAACTTTACATAAGGAAACAGATACAAAATAACTTCAAAATTAACAATAAAAACAGAAAATAATAAAATAAACATACGTATACATAAATTCTCATATATATATATATATATATATATATATATATATATATATATATATATATAAACTGACATAAAAAAACACACACATTTAACCTAGGCCAAATAGGTCAGAACGATAGATATCTACACTCCCGCTAAAAAAGTACACACAAGGGAAGATATGAACCGGAGGTAAACTGGGATTTTGTCCTGTAAGTGCCTGCTCATTGGCTGATTAGGAAGAGTGCGATGGAAACTAGAAAGCTGATTGACTAACTAAAATCTCAAAAGAATATGCGTATATAAAAATGTGAGACTACCACAACTCCTCGCATAAGCCTGATGAATCCTAGCGCTGATGAAACGCAGAATATTCTGTGTAGCTTAATTGTCATGTATATTTTCTAACTTACTACCTCGCTCTACCTTCGTATTGAGCACTGTTGTAGTAAATACTTAAAGTTTACGCATAAATTTATACTTTCGTATAATTATTTATGTGATTAAATGAAGTAGTCATATATATATATATATGTATATACATGTTATTTGTTTTTGTTTTTGCGATACCTTTTGAATGAATTCAATTATTTACGAAAGAACATAATTTTTTACTTAAATACGAATTTGGAATAATTTTCCCTGTAACCAATTTGATACACCCATAAGTGGAAGATGAAGATATTCCAGTTACGCGATTCCTTTGGAACTTACCTGTTAGATTGGAAGTTTTTAATTCGACCATGTTTGGATTTTACCATTCTTGGATTTTTTACCCTTCACCGGACTATCCATTCATGTGAAATCTTTTTATCATTTTTTTCTTTTACCTCCTATTCCCCTTACCTCACCCTTTTTTAACTAAGTAAGATCTGTGACTTACTTGTGGTTTCATTAAATACTTTTACATGCCAAATCCGATCCCGCATTTTGCTAATTCCTGCCCTCTGATGAAAAGGAGAGTATTTCTTCGAAACTCCGCGGATTAAGGACTATCCACTATGCTTCCTTTTTTAAATTAAATATGTTTTTAACTCTTTTTCAAGATGTTTTTAAACATGTTTATTAATCATTTGTTCATATGTATTTCTTAGAACTGCACGCCTGTGGAACTCTGTTCCGTCTGCCTGCTTCCCTCCGGACTACAACTTGGATGTCTTCAAGTCCAATGTTAACAAATTCCTAATGAACCGCCCCCTTAATTAAACACTTCATCAAATCTTCACACTAACGTAATGTACTTGCAATAACCCTTATCCCTGAGTGGCTTCCGGGCCTTGATAAGTGGTGACCACTGTGTAAAAAAAATATGTGTGTGTATATATATATATGAATATATATATATATATATATATATCCTGAGTAAGTTGAATTTATGAGGTGTATTAGTTTGGTTAAAACTATTTAATATAAGACGAATTTTTAACTGTTCCTCAGTATTACGCATTCTTGGTTGCACAAAAAATCCGTTGTATCTTAACTTTTTCATCTCTCTTCAGCATTTATACGTTTTCGTTTTATTTGCCTTTATCTTATTCTTTAATTGCACGGACAGTGTCCACTTTCCCGGAAATAAATTTCGGCCTGACGGATCCAATCAAACGCCTGAACAGATTTGAAATACGGGAGACGACAAAATGTCGGAGTCCCACACTAATAAAAACCGATTTGTCACAAAGCGCTATCGATGCCAAAAGAGGTAAACACATCGAAGATGGATGTTTTTAATATGATTTAGAGGATAAGTAAAAATAATCTTCGGGCCAGATTATTGGACGTAGAACTGCAAGGTGCCCGTTCTCTTTTTTCTATGTTTACTAGATAAATAAGAGCCAACATCTATTATATTAAGTAAAGCTGTCTGAGAATGTAAAACGCTTTCGTAAACATAATTGCATTTTTATGGTACGAGCAGTGTCAAAAAACAAACAAAATTCACCTGAAGCAATGATAAAACGGAATACCTCAGTTTTGAGCTTTGTTTCGTTTTTACATTTAGCTGAACTCCCAAATAGATGGACTGTCTCATCTCTTTTAAAAAAAAACACTGCAATATATAACAGAAATCATTTACAGAAAAATGAAAAGCCAATGTGAACATAGATGGTTAGTCATTTGAGAGTGTTTACACGGGCGAGCACGGAATTAATCAGTTTTTATTTATCAAAGAGGAGAAGAAGTGGAACATAGGATTTCCAGATGTAAGTTAATATATCTAAAAGTCAGAGTTCTTCAAGATTTGATGCTGATGCTGGTGATCATGATAATGATGATGATGATGATGATGATGTAGAGATAAAAATTAATCATGAATAAGGAAAAAACATTATTACGTAATTATTTAGTTATCACTCTTAAGACTGTGCGATGACGGGCAGAGTCTCGAGATAACATCAACTTAGATTATCTACATTATTGGACGTCGTCCGTACAGCTTGGTTTTCCGAGGAGAACCGATTATAAACCATTTGTTCTCTCGCTCGAACGTGTTACGTTATATCTCTCGCCATTTTGTCCGACACCTGCATTCCTAGGACGTTTGATCTGTTGGGGTTGCCTTGTTCTCCAGCTCCCATTCACCAAAAGAACGGTCTGTATTACAGATCTGCGTTATTCTGACATGGTCTGAGGTAACGCTCGCCGAAATTCATACTAGCTAACTTAATTGCTGCTTACTGGCGTAGGATCCACAAATATATGATATTTGTAATCGAATTGTAAACCAATGCCCCCATCCCGAACAAAATTAGTCATAAAAGTTAACACTAAGAATAATATTTTTGTTATTTTGTAAACTAATTTTTTCTGTTGCAGAAAAGAGCGGAAGATGAAATAATACTAGATGGATGGACGGATGTATTGTGGAAGAAGATGTGAAGGGAGTGTGAGGGGGTAAATAAAAGAATGATAGGGAGAGACATGGAGGGATACAGACAGAGTGCTAAGGAGAGAGAGAGAGTAGAAAGAGAAAATACAATGAGACCTCACTATCCACTGAGCAATAACTTACGACGTGTCCACGAAACAAGAATTTAACTATGTACTAGAATAGGCCGAAAGGAGATATTTTGTTACTGGAACTAAGTGATTGCTCTGTCGTATAGCTAAAACACGAGTTAAAATAAAATGTCTGTCTATTATGTACTTTAAAGGAAACTGTCGTGCTTAGTGTATATACTGAGAATTATAGGTATGGTTTCACCTACTCTTGCAGATGAATGTAATTCCACGAACCATAAATAAAAAGCTGCATTTTCTTTTAAATAAATAGAAAAAAAAAGGTTTTCATGTGAATATCAATATAAAAAAAATATTCAAACAGATTTAAAGGAGTATAGATTAGAAACAATTATTATTGAAACAAAATCGATAATTATTTCTACTGCCGCTGTGGAATTTCCGCAGATCCCGCTAGTTATAATTAATAGAAAAAATAGTTAAGCGAATGGGGAAGCCGAAATAGATGTAAGATTGAGTGCAATAAGAAATACAATAAACTACATCATTTATTGCTCCTAATGCTTTGCAATCTTCTTTTACCAACCACCGATAATCATAACTAATATTATTCTGCTGACAGCTCATCGTTCAAATCATAGGCTTAACATCCATAGTTAACATGACTTGGAACAAATACATTGAGGATATTGCCAAGGCTGCTGCAGAGGTTTCGTTTTCCTCTACCATAATAGAAAATGTCACACACCTGAAAGTATTCTATGCCTCTACAGTGTAGAGTTTATACTATTAGTATTTATTTGCAAAATGTGAGTATTTACCAAAGCAAAATGTGACACAAGATCGTTTTTAAAGTGGGGCTAAACCAGCCTCCCCCCCCCCAAAAAAAAAGGGAAAAAGGGCACTCTGGTAGGGTCCAAAAAAGCGTAATTGTCACAGTATAGAGGGTTTCCCCTCCATTGGTTAGGACAAATTACGTTAAGTGCAGCATCTGCAGAACAGACACTACACTTTGTTCCCGGCCCGAAGGCCAAGTACTTAGTTGTTCCCCCACCGAGCAAATTAGGCACAAGGCCGATTTTTAATGTGAGGAGTGAAGGAGAAATGTGGACCAACTCCCCGGGGGGTAGGGGATCTGGATAGTGACAATTGCTATGAAGGGTTTCCCCTACATTGACCAAGGTCTTATATGTGGGCTTTCCCCCACATATGGTATTTGCTTGCAGTATTTGCCGGAACAGATGGTATTTATTTGCTCCCCCACCGAGCAAATTAGGCACAAGGCCGATTTTTAATGTGAGGAGTGAAGGGGAAATGGGGACCAACTCCCCGGGGAGTAGGGGAGTTGGATAGTGACAATTGGTATGAAGGGTTGCCCCTACATTGACCAAGGTCTTATATGTGAGGTTGCCCACACATATGGTCTTTGCTTGCAGTATCTGCCGGAACAGATACTATACTTTGATCCCGGTCCGAAGGCCAAGAACAAAAGAAAAAAAGGCAAGCCTCTGGCGTATCCACCACGTGTCTCTTCCTCTTAGACAGAAACAAAAATAAGAGTCTCCAATCTATTAGGTCCCGCATTATCAACTAAGGTTTACCCTCTGTCCCATCGCCGTCATGCTGCCTCCCTGTACCTGTTTTCAAGTATTTTGATGGAATCTGCTTTTAAAAAACATCGATGTCCAAATACCCGACAAACTCGTATAGCAACACAACCCTGCTTCTTCTTTCTAGATTTTTCTAGATGCCAGGAAGACTTTTACTTTAATAGCTTCTTCCTTCAAACATTTTTTACAAAGGGGTCACCACTTATCAAGGCCCTGAAGCCACCCGAGGATAAGGGATAATGAATGTATAGTAGGCAATGGAAAAATGCCGTAGTAATCGTAAATTGGATTACTTAAGGGAGTGGTTCACCAAGAATTTGTTCACGTTGGACTTGAAGACGATTATACAGTTGTTAGTTGGAAAACACTGAGGCAAACAGCTCTCGCACTGTGCTATTCCACAGCGGAGTATTGTGCCCTAGTATGGGCAAGATCATGCCATGCCCATAAAATTGATGTAGAGCTGAACAAGTCATACCGGACGAAAACTAGTGCCCTAAGACCAACTCCCTTGCCAGCTCTATACTGCCTAACGTATTCGCCACTACATATCAGGCGAGAAGTCATCACCAGAATAGAATGGTACAAACAGGTTAACGACCACAGGCACTCACTGTTTGGCCACCAATCAGTGAGACAAAGACTAAAATCTCGCAGTAGCTTCATCAATATAGAGGAAATCGATCCCAGGCAAGCTGCCTCCTATAGGATGGAACGATGGCGAGATGGCAGTAGGGATAAAAATGAAGCCCTACCAGACCCAAAAGAAACACTCCCCCAGGGTTCAAACCTTGGTAGAAAAAAACTGGGTGACTCTAAATAGAACCAGAGCCAAAGTAGGTAAAAGAAAAGACAATCTCCACAAGTGGGGCCTAGACACCTCACCTTTATGTTCATGTGGGGAGGTACAAACGATGCACCACCTTAGGGAAAACTGCCGATTGGGTCCTCATTGCTCAAACCAAAACCATAAGGAGGCAAGCAGCACCGCTATGCGATGGGTTAATTTATATTGCGATAATATATGATGATGATGCCTAATAATTCATATGGAAAGTAAACACTGACGCCTCTATATAACTTAATAGCCAGAAATATATTTGCATGACTTATTACCTATTTCTATTCACGTATTAAATATTGTTGACGTAAATACTTATAATCGATACCATAAATATTACATCCTTTTCATCACGTGTTATGTAAATACAATCGATAATATATATGTAGATTTATAAATACATACATACGTGTGTGTGTGTGTATGTGTGTATATAAGTATTTATGTATATTAGATCTTTGTGATGATCGATCCGTACTTCCGGATCGTGTCTTTATGGCTTGTATGAACTGCGACGTTGTTTTGTTGGGCAAACATTTATATCATCGATTTTCAGTATTACGTCAACAGTGTTTAATACCTAAGTAAATCTAGGTAGTAAAGTTATAAAAATATATATGGCAATTAAGCTATACAATCTTCCGCGTTTCATCCTTGTGCGTCCTCGTCAGGCTAATGCACGGAATTGATGTTGGCCCGTATTTTTATTAATTATTGAAAGAGGAACGTGAATAAAAAGAAATCTGATTGGTCAACTAGAAAACTTAATAACAATAAAATAATATAATATAATATAATAATAATAATAATATAAAAACACGCGGTAGTATTAATTGCATGTGGTAGTTTGAAGAGTCCTTACGAGGATGAAACGGGGGAGAATTCTGTGTAGCTTGATTGCTATATATATTTTCATGGCTTACTATACATATATATATTATTTTATTAAATTCAAGCCGTTTTCAGGACTGCCAGCAACCATTGTAAGAAAGTAATAAGGAACGCAAGAGTGTTGTATGCTCAATCTGTTAAGTCCAAAGTAGCTGAGCAGCGGCTTGGTTCCCACCAGTTTTGGCAAATAGCAAACAGAATCCTGAACAGAAGCGTGTGCTCCATCCCAACTATTATCAATGGACCTGAGGTAATCTCGTCAGCATCTGACAAAGCCAAACTCTTTGTCAAGAACTTTGCAGCTAATTCTACCCTTTGCGACCAAGACCGCCAACCCCCAATATTTCCTCCTGTATCAGAAAACACGCTATGTGATATACGTATATCTGTATGTGATGTTGCGAAGCTAATCAAAAACCTTGATTCGAGTAAAGCAACTGGCCCTGACGGTATTCCAATTATAGTACTCAAAAAACTTCAACCTGAATTAGCGCCCATACTTACAAAACTGTTTAAACGTTGTCTTAAGGAGAATAGTTTCCCATCTCCCTGTAAAATCTCATCAGTATGCCCTGTATTTAAGAATTCAGGTGATCGCTCATCCCCCTCTCAGTACAGGCCAATAAGTCTCCTGTGCGTCATGAGTAAGTTGCTAGAATCTGTGTTAAATACAGAAGTAATCAAACATCTCAACAAAAATAACCTTCTTAGTGACACTCAATATGGTTTCCGTTCTGCTAGATCTACAGCAGATGTCCTTACAGTTATATCGCATAGGATTAGCAAATCTCTCGACGGTGGCAATCTTTCTAGGGCAATTGCTCTTGACATATCTAAAGCCTTTGATAGGGTATGGCATAAAGGTTTACTTCATAAGATCGCTAACTATGGTATAGCTGGAAAAGTCTTCTCAATTATTAAATCATTTCTTTCTGATAGGTTCATAAGAGTAGTAGTTGAGGGGCAAAAATCAGAAGCTCACAGTATTAATGCCGGTGTCCCTCAGGGATCCATCCTGGGCCCAACTCTTTTCCTGATCTACATTAATGATCTTCCAAATCATATCCTTACATCATTTGTAGACATTTATGCTGACGACACTACCATTTATGGTACCACATCTAAGACAGTAAACGACCAAGTTCTCTCCAATTCTCTCTCCTCTGATCTTGAGCACGTAGTACAATGGGGAAAGGAGTGGCTGGTTACTTTTAATGCATCTAAAACCAAGCTTCTCTCTTTACATCATCAACATTCTAATTCACATTTGTCATCAATTGAAATGAATGGCTCTCGTCTTCAGGAGGCCTCAAGTTTTGACAAGCTTCTGGGCTAAACCATTACTCCTGATCTTAAATGGAACACGTATATCAAATCTGTTGCCAAGGCCGCTGGAAAAATGGTGGGATCTTTCTATCGATCCAGTAGATATCTCACTGCTGATGCTATTCTCTACCTATATAAGAGCCAGGTACGTCCAAGGATGGAATACTGTTGCCACATCTGGGCAGGAGCTGCTAGAAAGGACTTGTCCTGCCTTGATAGAGTTCAAAATAGACTTCGTAGCCTCGTAGGAGATGTCCTTTTCTCCTCCTTGCAACCTCTATCTCACAGAAGAGATGTTGCGAGTTTGTCTCTGATGTATCGTTATTTTCATGGAAAGTGTTCAACTGAGCTTCAATCTATGGTCCCCCCTCGCCAAACTTTCACAAGAAACACTCGTCTAGCTGTAAACACTATCAATAATTTCCCCCACTCTTTATCTGTGCCTAAACCTAAACGTAGATTCCATGAACAAAGCTTCTTTCTTAGAACTGCACGCCTGTGGAATTGTCTTCCGTTTTCCTGCTTTCCGGCTGACTACAATATGGTTGTGTTCAAGTCTAAAGTAAATAAGTTCTTGATGAGCCGTTCCATATAAGTTATCAAATTTACCAAATTTTCATTACTAATGATTACTATATTGGCCAATTTCTACTGTACACTCTTTAACCCTTATCCTTGAGTGGCCTCTGGGCCTTGATAATGTGGTGACACCTTTGTAAAAAAAAAAATAAATAAATAAAGTAAACAAAATTACTATATGTTAATACAATAAAATTACTGTTTCAATCTAAAAAGATTTCATCAGGCAAAAAATCGTCTATTCTTCATGAATGCCAGTCTTTTAATATTTGGCTAAATTAAAAAAAATATATATATATTCAGCTATTTTATTGAGCACTAACAACAACATCGTTACATTCAATGGATTTTGTTTTGGATATAAATAAGCGGAATATATATGTATAATAAATACAATGAAAGACAAACGGCAGTCTTCTAAGGAAGTATTTGCAGCGCATTGGGCAACTCCACGTTGTCATATTACTGGTCTAATCTGCAAATCTAGTAGGGACCTGACACGACATTTGAGGATTCACAAAATTATCATGCTATTCCCTTTACAAAAAGGATAGTATACGTTCCTGTAAAACTGGAGATGAATTAAGACGTCACCACCATGCACGTAGCCACACAACATTTAACTGAAGAGATGGCAAACTTCTGTGAAGAAGTGGCAATCACACACACACACACACACACACACACACACACACACACACACACACATATATATATATATTTAGTAGAAATGGTAATTAATAAAAACTGAAGAAAGTGCTCAATACTATTGTAGAGAAAATATGCGTTTTATTTTTTATTACCGTATCTTTCTGTTAAGTTACATTATTGTTTCAGCTACCCGGCCATTTTTTTGGCCGTCTGTAGCTTCCTCAGACTGTTACAGATTTCTGTAAAAGTCTGAGGAAGCTACAGACGGGGGGAAAAGGCCGGGTAGTGTAAACAATAATGTAACTTAACAGAAAGATACGGTAATAAAAAAATAAACGTATATATATATATATATATATATATTATATATATATATATATATATATATATATATATATATATATATATATATATATATATATATATATGTGTGTGTGTGTGTGTGTGTGTGTGTGAGTTGCCTTCAATATGTTTCCAAACTGTCTTCCTATGGGAACTTTTATTGATAGTACCCACATAAAACTCTATCTAGTTTTCTTTCTAGCTGCAATGCCCTCGCTGTACCGTTCGAACAACGTTTTTAAAGACCCATGGAAGTTCTATAATGTGAGCGTATCAATAACACTCATCACAACCTCTTTCATCTCCTCAATTGTCTCATAACGACAGTGTGTAAAGTTTTGCTTGAGCTTAGGGAATAACCAAAAGTCACGGAGAGCGAGGTCTGGGCTATAGACAAGGTGACGAACTGTCTAATTTGCTATTCATAACAACAATAGTTGCTGCCGAAGATCAGTAATTTCTTTGTTCGATTACTCCTACTTGGTGACTTCTTTTTTCATTGTAGTAAAATCTGCGTATGCTATAGGACGTATTTGTTTAAACACTGCTTTTTCATCCGACTTAAGTCGCATTAACTTTAATACAACATTCAAAACATTCCTGAAAAACATAACTGAACTTAGCGTTATCTTTGTTCTTATTATGTGTCAATTGAGTTTAGGCTAATATTTAAAATATTGAGTTCCTCAATAAAATCTAATGAAAGACGGTTCAGGATTGCTGTATCAGATACATAGCCCACACTTAAAACTATTTTTCTGTTTATTATATTATATATTACCGTTTAGTTGAACATTGGTTGACGATAAGAAGCATCGGTTGTCTTCTTAAGAATTAGTTTTCCAAGCAACTCCCATGTTTGATGTGAAATCAGGGTGATGTCTGAAGATGTATCGAATTGAAAATTTACTTGCTTTTTGAGATATGATAATTTAAATTTGTCGAAGTGCTTATTAAAACATAGCTGCAAAAGTTCAGCGTTTTTTTACCAGATTTATTGGAGATTATTTACGTTCGGTGGAGGAGACCTTCTCTTTGTAAACAAAATGAATGTATCTTAGGCTTGATTCTATCCTTGTAGATAGATTAAACGTAACTTAATTTTATATATAGTACCTTCCCTCTTTTCACCCTGTTTATGCTCTATTTTTAAAACGTAAGAGATGGCTTCAATAAATTTCCGGACTTTTTTGTACCGGCATTTAAAATTGTCGAAGACTCCTGAACATTATGTACACATGTTTTGAAATGGCTGACCAATTTTTATAATTTCAGGTCCAAATGAACAGCTGCAACAGGAATTAGAATGCACTCTACTAAAAGGTGATTATCACAGCTGGTGAATGTGAAAAAATGCAATTTGGAGGTGAGGACAATTCAGAAGAAGAATATGCAATGAATTTATTTTTTAAAGCTGAAAACTGCATCAGAAACGTATGAAATTCTTCAGACTGCTTCTTGACTATTTTGCATGAATAGGCTATAAGTTTTTGAGTGGCATAAGAGATTAAAGGAAGGCAGGGAGTCTGTGAGGGATGATGAGAAGTGTGGTGGATTAAGGGAGTCAGAACACTAGAGTTGATTTGTCAAATAAAGAAATCTATGGATAAAGACTATCAGTGCACAGTTATTCGTGAGGAACTTATGATACTGAATATTTTCGCGAAGTTTGTCCCAAGAGTGCTCTGAGAAAACAAATAAGAAAGCTGTTGTCAGACCAGCATGGAGCTCATCAAGCTGATCAATTCAGATCCCGAAGCTTTTATGCTCTGATAACCTGCGATGAAAGCTGAATCTGCTGTTATCACCCACAAGTAAAACAAACAGAGTTTCCAATGGAAGCATGTTGACCCTCTGAGACATAAGAAGGCCATACAGAAAAAATACACCCCCCAAAATTACGTTGATACAATTTTTTGACAACACAAGTATAGTCTACATGCACTGGGCTGCCGTAGGTTAGACAGTGAACAAAGAATATTATGTTGTGGTTTTAAGGGAGGTCAGGAAATGATTTTTCGGAAGAGGCCAGCACTCTTCAAATCTGTCAGTGTCATTTACACCAAGACAATGCACCAGTCCACAACTTGTCACAGATTATTTGACTAAGATAGACATCAAGACAGTTCCTCACACTCCCTATAGTCCAGACCTTGCTCACTGTAAGTGTTTGGCTAATCCTTAAGTTCAAGGAAAACATTAGAGACCGTCGTTATGAGACAAATGTGAAGATTAATAAGAATGTGACGAGCGTTATTGACAAGAGAACTTTCATGAGACCTTCCAGAATTGTTGGAACAGCACAACAAGTGCATTGCAACCGAAGGAGATTACTTCGAAGGGGACGAGAGTTTTATGTGTGTAATATCAATAAAAGTGCCCATACGTAAAAGGTCTGGAAATTTTTTTAAGGCATCTCGTAAATATGTAAAGTCGTTATAACATATTACAAGGTCTTTCAAAAATGTACTCACACTTCGAATGGGGATAATACCTTAGTTTACGAACATATGGCGATATGAAATTGTTTAAAACACAGAAAACAAACGTAATCGAAGAATTATGTCTTGCAAATATTCAAATTGATGACCATTGAACAAGCATACCTAGGAATGCCAGATGTTAAGAAACAGATCATTAAAAATACGACTTTTACTTTCAATTTCTGATTTCAAATGGACCAATTGTTCTCGGTTTAGTGTGATGTTCCTCACGAAATGAAGTCTATGAGCGATAGATCTGGTGAACTACAGGGTATAGATTGGTACGCTATCGTTCAATTCATGTGTCGCAATGGTAGAGTAGATGTGCTGCATCTTACTTAAAGTAAATATCACTGTTATGTTACCAAACATCTCATAAATTTATGGACTGACAAACACCTGAAGAAAAGTTAAGGTTACTCTTACCGGTGACTGTTGCGTTAACAATTGGTCCTATGCTGTGTGAAGCGAGCATCTCACACCGCATTGTTGCTCCTGGTCTATTTAAAAAGTTTTTAGTGTTACGTGGAGATTTATAGGATCTCCAGTACGTGCAATTATGGCAATTAATGGGGTTATTTTATTTAAAGTTGGCCTCATCGCTCAACACAATTTTGTGTGGAAACTCTGCATTTTCTGCTAATTTTGTCAGGTACTATTCACAGAAATTAATCTTCCGTCAAGATCGTCTTCACTGAGCGCATGGATTAGCATTAGAATATAGCGTTTCAGGTGTAGAAAATTTATAATATGATAAACGTTACCTTTTATCATGTGGTTTCCTGAGCAGTTTGTTGAAGTGATGTCTGTGGTGATCGAAGACGCTTTTCTTTGCCCGTGTTCGTTGTTGATGTTGGGGACGGTTTTATCTGCTTCAAATTTGCTTCTGATGCGAGCAATACTTCAGCGCGGTTTTGCCTGTATATATATTCTTCTGAGATTACATGATTCTTAATTTACCATGTTTTCTAAAATGGACGTGACCTAACTATTATAGGCCTCGAGGAAAATATCTCATCTTGCTGTATAAGAATGCAATATCTAAGCGAATAATCTGTTTGAACACGAATAATGTCGGAAAAGGGAAGGCACGGACACTCTTGCTACAACCCCTACTACAACTACTGTTACAAATAGATGTCACCTCTCATTGTGGAAACTATGTGCAATGTGATGGTTTCTGTCAATGAAAAACTAGGAACCAATTTGTAAGTTCGAGAGACTCCTCTTATTCAACGTTAAAACATCTTGTTATTTGTATATATACTTTGACATTCTTGCTTTATTAGACATTCCTCATCATATAATATGAATCCGAAAATTCTATTACTTGCATTGGTTTCCCAGATATTGCATTGGTTTCCCAGATATTGCATTGGTTTTCCATAAAATAAAATCCTAAATTCATGAAATTATTACGGTAGATTGTTTGTTATAAATTCATGAAATTATTACGGTAGATTGTTTGTTATATTTTCTTCCATTTTTGTCCGTATTTTTATTGACTTCCATTCACTCGGTATAATCTGGCGATTTCCATCGTTCGCTGGGCGTTGCCAAGCGAGACTCACGGTAAAAAGGGCTTTAAACTTCAGAAGTCCGAAACAATCACAGACAAATAGAAAGGTGACATCTTCGTAAAGCAAGTGAATATACATTTTCACTTTCTGCAACAGTATATCTAGTTCTGGTTTAATTATGCATTCAGATATTGACTATTAATGCATCTTCTTTCGATATGTGTGGATCTTATTAGCATCACTTGTTTATGAATTTCACGAATGGATAATTTTTTCTGCTGACATCTTATGACACAGAGAGAAAGAGAGAGTTACTTTTCTTGTAAGTGCATCACTTAAATATTTCTTGTTTAAGCTATTTTAAATGCGTATTCTTTTGATGCTCTCGGCAAGACAATAATTTCGTTCCAGAATCATCCATTTAGTCTGAAAACAGATTATATACTACCTGCTTTAATTAGTGTGTAATTCATACGGTCAATAACTTTACATCTTCAGAACCATTTTCGAAAATGCTACTGTTTTCCCACATTATCGAAGCCACCTGCGTTGACAGAGTTCCAAATATACTTCCTAGCCTAGTATGAGATACTCTTTTCTCTTTCCCACAACGTCTCTCCCACAGAAGCGATGTTGCGCGCCTGTCCCTGCTCCATCGGTATTTTCATGGCAAATGCTTTTCTGAGCAATTCATGATTCTTACCAAACTTATTTTGGCAAGTGCTTTTCTGGGCTGCAATTTATGAATCTTGCCAAACTTTCACGAAAAACACTCGTCTAGCTGAAACTACTGTCAATAATATCCTGCACTCTATCTGAGCCTTAATCTAAAAGTGGATTCCATGAAATAAGCTTCTTTCAAAGAACTGCTCGCGTGTGGAACTCTGTTCCGTTTGCATGCTTTCCAGCTGACTACAAGATAGTGGTCTTCAAGTCCAATATAAACAAATTCTTGATGAACCCTCCCCTTAAGTCATCCAATATACAAAATTTACACCACTAAGGATTACTCCGACATTTTCCTGATGACTACTGTACAATCATTAGCCCTTATCCTCGAGTGGCCTCCAGGCCTTGATATTAGATGACTTCATTTATAGCGAAAAACAGCCAGTATATAATTGTTAGAAACATATCCTATGTAATATATCTTCTAGCAAACGCACCCATCTTAATATATAGCAGTAGCGGTCACATAAATTTCAGTTTTTATTTTGTTATTTTTTTTTTTTTTTTAATTTTTAAAATTTTTAAAAAATTTTTAAATTTTTTTATTTATTTTTTAGGACTGCGGCACAACAGTTGTATACAATTCTGAATTTTAAAGATAAAATGTGAATGCTTGTGTTATGTTTATTAATCGGACTATTATTCTCATCTTTGGTGGCGTCAACCTACGACCTTCTTCGAGTAACCTTCTTTATGTTCTACTGATCCGCCCTCAAACACACGGTTCTAATTTTTTTAATGCAGAGACAATCTTCTTTTTCTTAGTAGAGAAATAGAAACATGTTACCAACACCCGGAGAAGATCGCAGGTTGCAGCTACCAAAACATTATGCTAATAACCCCCAAGATGAGAATAATTGTGCGATTAATCAACATAACACAAGCAGAGAAGTTGTATGTTTGGTTATTTCTCACTTGTATTTGTTATTTTATTTATTTATTTTTGCGTGATCGTAATTTATAGTTCTAACGAAAGAAATAAGATATTGTTTTCCCATTGGATCTGAATGAAAAAAGATGAGTTACAGGCAATGTCATATATTTATATCTTTTGTTCTTTTTTCTCTTAAGGAATTTAATAAATCTTTTTTAATGGAATTTGTTTTGAAAGATCTCTGTTCCCAACTAACGTGTTTTTTCCTGTTTTCCTTTGTCCCTAGATTTTGCCATTTTGACTTTTTTTTCCTTTCTTTTAAAAAAAAATATATTTTATTTTAATTTTAGAAACCGATATCGTTTTTCCGGATTTATTTCCGATTCATTTCCTTCTTTTTTTTTTTTGCCGACATTTTGTATTTTTTAGACCTTCGTTCTTCTATTCAGTCTTTCATTCTTTATCAGCTTACACATCATAATATGAAATGGAATTACCATTGATCAACCTGTAGTAACTGTTTTACCAGATTGTTTCTCACGGTCACTCCCAAAACAATTACTAAAAAACGTGTAAGAATAGTGAAAACTATGATCAATGCTTGTTTATCTTTCTGGTCAGGATCCTTACCTGGACCAATGTGACTCTCTGTCTCTCTCTCCAGATTTCCCTGTCTTCCATCAGCTGCCTCAGATCTTCAGGATCACAGTTGGCATCATATGCAATTTGCTGGATGTACATGGATCTAGGGCGTCCTATGCTTGAGTACCCGTGACGTGAAATCATAAGGCGTAATTATAATGAAAGTATTGCTACGCACTAAGCATTTCCTTTTCCAACAAAACAAATGCCATCGATTGAATCGATAATTAATTAGGTTTATCCTGATCGCCAATTTTCATGCCACATCAAGTATGATAAACATGCTTCACAAAATGTTTATATTTAGTAAAAACAAACAAGCAAGCAAACACATCGTGCTTGTCTTGACCACCAAGTTGAGTTATTAATATCCAACAGTCTCTCTCTAATTATACGAATAAAAAAAAAATCTCAAAAGCTTTGACACAAGCTTATCCTGACAATGCCCTGGTTTTGGCTCCGATAACATATTTCATACCATGAATAAGCTAACTGATTTTTGATATAGATTATCTTTTAAATATCCAAAAGGGACTGACGGTGGCTAACTGGTGAACGACACAGACTGAAAACTTAGGTGTGCCAAGTTTGAATTAATTTCGTTTCGTAGGGGATGTTCTTTTCGCTTCCCTTCAACCTCTTTCTCACAGAAGAGACGTTGCGAGCCTGTCTCTGCTTTATTGTTATTTTATGGCAAATGCTCGGCTGAGCTCCAATCTATGGTCTCCCTCGTCAAACTTTCACAAGAAACACTCGTCTAGCTGAAAACACTTTCAGTAATTTCCCCCACAGTTTATCTGTGCATAAACCTAAACGCAGATTCCATTAAAAAAGCTTCTTTCTTAGAACTGCACACCCGTTGAACTGTCTTCCGTTTGGCTGCTGACTACAATATGGTTGTCTTCAAGTTAAAACGGAAAAACATCTTGATGAGCTGTTCTACTTAAATTTACCAAATTTACACTAAAGATTATGATTTTTTATTCCATTTTCACTCCAAACAAGGAACAGTTGCCACTTTGATGTAGGGGGCTACAATCAGGGATCTAAGTTGCAGAGGTACTATGAAGCGAGTTTAGCAGCAAGATGTCTGTTCACATTACACTTAAATTTCTGCATGTCAGTACACTTGGGAAACGAAAATCCCCGAAGGGAGTTCCAAAGTCTTGCAGTTCTGCGGAAGAAACTATTGGAGTAGAAAGCTTTCTTACATCTAGCGATTATAACTGTGTAGGTGTGGTATTTTGCTGCTTGTCGGTTTGCCAGGCGTATTTATTTTACGCCGAGGGGTACCAGTGTTTGTAGCTCGTTGGAGCATTCCCCACTAAAATACTTGTAGAACAGGCAGAGGGCCGTAACATTTCGTCGATGGGAGAGAGGTTGAAGCTTAGATGACAGCTCAGAACCTAGCAGGTTGGCGACTCTCTTTCGAACCCTGTCCAGAAGTGAGAGACTAGCAGCAGATGCATCAGCCCAACTGTAATAGCAATATTCCATACATGGGCGAACGGTTGCCTTATAGAGGTACAGGATACTTTCAGATGTAAGTAGCTTCCTAGCATGGTAAAGAGAGTCCATCTTCCTCTCAGCGGCCCCGGCAATGCCCTCAATATTGTCCCATTGTCTACTGTACACTCTTTAGCCTTTATTCTCAAGTGACCTCTGGTTCATAATAAGCGACGACTCCTATGTAAAAAAATGAAACACTTTCATCAAAACCACCCCTCAGATTGTATCTAATTTCTGGAAATTAGGAAAATATGACTTGGTAGAGTTCTTTCCTCATGGGATATGAGAATTTAATATCAGAGTAAGGGAAACAAGAATAAAGAACAACTGCCGAATGTAAACCCAATTACGTTATTTCTTTACATCTATCTGTCTATCTATCTGGCTATCTATTTATCTATTTATCTATCTATGCAGTGATATTGTTAAAATAGTTTATAATGGAAGTTATTCATTGTTTATATATTACATTGGGCTGGAATTTAGAAATGGGTTCTAGATAAAAAAAACGATTTATAGAAATGAGCTAAGTTTGAATATATAAAATGACCTTCAACAGTTGCATACGTGACACATGTCACACGTTAGTGAGACGTGTGCTTCTGATGATGACGTAACGCAAATGACAGCTCAATAGGTCAGGACATTTAGATTGGTGAGTTTGAGTTTGGTCACCAAAGTGAACAGATGTGCTTCAAGTCTGGGAAGCGGTGCTATAAAGGAACAAACAGTGTAGAAACATAAGCAGACTTCAGCGTGAGGATCAGCTAAGACTGAAATAAATTTATATTTTGGTGTCTTAATCGTTTATGGTGTTGGTTGTTGCATGTTTCATCACAGAGCCTCGCAGTGAAGACAGAAGATCTCCTGAGAAAGAAAAGGTGTGAAGCATCTTCTTCTTCTTCTTCTTCTTCTTCTTCTTCTTCTTCTTCTTCTTCTAATATACCCACTTTTAATATAACATGGACACTTGTGATACCCCGCTGCACAATATGTGTCTATACGTCGATTTTATACGTTGGTATACAACAAGAAGTCCGCAATTTGCCATTTATTTTTTACTTACGTTACACTCACATATCGGCACGCACGTAGGAGTCTACTATTTTTGACCATGCTTAGGGAAGATGACCAAGATGTTGGTTTAAACATCAAAATTAAAATTTTTGCATATCAATACAGTCAGAGAAAGCAGGCAGTAAGATGGGAGTTTCAAAGTCTGGTTGTTCGGGGAAAGCCATAATTACAGTAGAAAGCTTTTGGTATTTAAGATCTTCAACATCGAAAAGGTGTTATTTTGTTGCTAAGCGAGCTTGTTCATGTTATGTACGTCGAGGGGACACAAGTGCAATGAGTTCATCAGAACACTTTCCATTAAAATACTTGTAAAACAGGCACAGGGATAGAGCACTGCGGTGAGAGAGCGGGTTGGAGCTTGATTGACAAAGTGGGACCTATAAGATTGGAAACTACTCTTTGTACTTTATTAAAGAGGGGGAGACTTAGGGTAGATCTGTGTGCCCAGATGTGGCAACAATACTCCATGCATGGGTGAATTGTGGCGTTATAGAAGTACAAGATACTATCAGGTGTGAATAATCTTCTAGTATGATAGAAGGAACCCACATTATTTGCAGCGGACTTAGCAATGTCCTCAATCGATTTGTTCCAGTTCTTATTGCATGTGAATGTTAAGCCGAGGAGTTTGAAGTAAGCATTCTCATGTAGGGTGTTATTTGTCATGGGTATCGGTGGTCGGGAAGGCTTCTTTAACTGTTAAAGGATTGCTATTTAGTCTTATTAGCATTAAATACTAGTAAGACTAAGCTACTCTCCTTTTAAACTGAGTACGATAGTTTAAGGCACGGCCATTAACACATCAAAGCCGTCTTAAACAGAACCGTCGACTAGTATCAAATCAATACAAAGGAAAAACAAAAGTCTTCGGACAAAGGCGATGTAACCCAAGAGGAAGGAAGATATCAACGGTATCTTTCCGATTTACATCTACTCAAACATTAGCTCTTAATCTCATTTTCGGCAAACGAAACAGGACCGCTTATAAACAAATACGATTGTTAGTGTCGTAAATATTTACACATATGCCCCGTTAGAGAACGGCGGGAAAAATAAGATGATAACAAGCACTGCGTATAAGCACATACACCAGCGGTGTACATTTCAACTCGTGCGTATTTACGTAAAGGTAATCATTTGTTCTCCACGGTTGTGTTAAGCTATATTATTTGCCCTGGCTATACGTCTTTGGAAAGTGACAAGAACAGCGCTAAGAAATAATAAATATGTACTTTAGTTGGCGAGTAAAAAGGTGAATAAAAACCGTAATAGATCACCAGTTAGAAAGTGCTTACCCCAAAAATGAGAGTTTATGAATAGCATGAGAAATATGAATTTACGAACAAAATATATTTTAAGGATGGCAGTTCTTATATATTTTCTTATATAAACGTTGTTTTAATTTGAATAAAATAAAATACGCATCAAGTGCGATTGAAAGACAAATCACAACGTAATATTAGGAAAATAAACAAATATTTTACTTGTTTGAAAATTTATCACAAATATATTTCAGAGGTATACTCCATCTTCAGTATGTTGTTTTGTTTCTTTTTTCTTTTTCTTCTTCTTCTTCGCCATGTTGTAATATTTGAGAAAGAAATCTGTTTGTAAGGAGCCGCGCGTTGTATCTAGCGGCTGTATTTTGAAATGTTTGAACTGTGTGTAGGCAACGCGAGAATAACGTCAAGGACGAGAGTTCATATATAAACGTTGTTTTAATTTGAATAAAATAAAATACGCATCAAGTGCGTTTGATACGTATTTTATTTTATTCAAAATATATCTGTATCAACAACTTTACAGAAAAGTATAACGTACTTTAAATAGTAGGTTTATTGAAAAGTTTTAAGGTTCTTTTTTGACAGTATACACAGTTCATTTAAAGGTTCCGTTTTGGGTACGTTTTTTTAGTGTTAACCTACATATGACAACTGAACATAGAATCAAAAGCTTTTTTTACAAAGGAGTCACCACTTATCAAGACACGGATGTCACTCGAGGATAAAGGTTAATGAGTGTATAGTAATTAATGAAACAATATGATAGTAATCGCTATTAGTGGAAATTTGGTAAATTGGATTACTTAAGAAGAAAAGGGTTACTTATCAGAAGATTATCATCTTGTAGTATGCTGGAAAACAGGCAAACGGAAAGGAGTACGGAAAGGAGTTCTACTGTAGAGACGGCAAACTTTAAATTGGCAACTCTATTTTCGTTTGGCAGCGAGCAGTTTTTTTTAGAATTCAACTTGTTTTGGCAATTCATCACAAAGAGAAGCGTTTGTAAATTGCGCATGTTTCAATCAATTTACTGGGAGAAAAATTTGATGAACAAATAATTTCACGTTTCTGAATTTTGGAGATAAGGAGTAATTATTCGTATTATTTGGATTCATAGGACAACAGTTCTTCTCTTGAGTGTTGTCGATATAATCTCCGACCCCCTTCACATGTTCTTGTCGAACTCGGGAATCTTCCTGTCGAACTCGGGAGTTCGGACGGAATTTCGAACGGAACGTTTTATTTACTTCCCGGAACAAGAGCACACTACCTTCGGGAAGTAAATAAAGGGTTCCACTCAAAATCCCGCTCAAATTCCTGAGTTCGATAGAAACATTTCCGAGTTCGACAAGATGCACCTGAAGAAGGTCAGAGATTCTATCGAAAATCACACTCAAGATGAGAAAAGTAATGATACAAATAATTTCACGTAATGGACTTGACAATTAACTACATCGTTCGTGCAATTTTACTCTACTAGATTATTTTCATTGGTATGTGTAAAGCACCGTGCTGATGGACCAGAAAAAATAGACAATTGGAAAACAACATTCAACGCGTTACTGCTAGAATAGAGCCTGATTGCATTCTTAGAGTTTGTAAAAATGTGACCCCTACATTATGCAAACAGCTGATCAAGATGTCCAAAATTGTATTTGACTTATTAATGCAAACTTATTAGAAATAACCAGATATTTGTATAATAAAAATATTTTCCTGTGTTTTATTTTAATTTAATGCTTGCTACCTAGAAAAAGTTATATATATATATATATATATATATATATATATATATATATACATATATCTATATATATACATATATATATTGTATATATATATATATTTATACATCTTTGTATTCATATATATATGTTGTATATATATATATATATATATTTAAAAGAGTGTAGCCATCAACAATTGTGGGTTTTTTTTAAAGGTTTTCATCATATTTTTATTTTAAAATGTTTTTATAACGCGTTTCGAGCTTAGGGTGTGCTCTCTTCAGATATTTTCGTAAAAAGTTTTTCTTTAAAATGGGAGTTTGTGGATATGCCTCCGCTGATATTAAATATGTTTTTCATAGTGGCGCGATGCGTGTGTTCAGTGTTTAGACGGTCTGTCTCCAACTTCAAGTGTTTCACTGTGACCGGTCAAAGTTAGTTTCAAAGAGTGTTTTTTAGTCCATATGGTGAAGGTTTTTATGGCTTCTTTAGGGTTCTTTTTTAAAAGGCTTTCTTTCCCCATGTATAGCATACACTCACACACAATCCCATACGCATACATATATATTCATGTACATGTACACATGCACATGCATACAGGCACACACACATACACACACGTACATACATAGAAATATATGTAGGAGCATACATATATACACATATACATACCCACCTACACACTCACACACGCACTCGCATACATCCACCGCTAACAATTATTTTTATTTTTTTATTTTTTATTTTATATATATATATATATATATATATATACACTTTTTTTTTTTTTTCCTTACCAAAACACGCATGTATATATGCGCTTAATCATTCAGACATATGTACACGCACCCACACACACACACACAAGTAAGATGGAGAATAATAGGTAGAAGATATATATACATACACATACACGCACATGCACACATATATGTACACACATATATATATGTGCACATACACTCACAAACATCCACATACTATGTAGGCACATACACATACACACACATATGCACACACACAGACATATGCAGGGGCTCACACATACGCGTATATCCATATTCACACGAACACATTTACCCACTCATACATGTGCATACATATGTATATATACATACATACACACATACATACGGATGTGTATACACTCATCCACCCACATATATATATATATATACATATGGGCACATGCATTCACAATCCCACACACACATACATATTCATACATCCCACCTTATGCATATATTGGTTGCAGTTTCCTTTCCAATCCATGCACATATGCATACATGGATTCGGTCACCCAAACATAAGTGCACGCATATATACAAACAAGATGTAGCATAGATAACAGATGATATATAATTATATACACACGCATACACAATCATATGTGTACACCCACGCACATACACATATACACACGCACACACGCGCGCACACACACATATATACGTTTAATTTCTAGTTGTTTGTTTAGTTAAGAGAAATGGTACTGTACTGGGTATGGGCGCGCGCACCCGCGACAGTGTGCGTGTGCCTTATTGTGCTTTTTTGTTGTTTCGTGTGTGAGGGTGCACACCTACCCAAGCATGCATGCGTGTAAGTGTATTTTGTGTTTTGCCTATTTATGTGTATAATTATGGAGAGACGTTTAAGGCGGGGTTAAACTTTGTTATGAAATTTTTTTCTTGAGTTAGCAAGTAGAAGTAGTTGTCAGTTTGGAAGATGGGCATTATCTCGAATCTGCCTCCACTGCATGCGTGTATATGTTGTGATACATGTAGGTGTCTATTTTCCGCGATTTTGATGTTGGATCGGTGTAGGGCTACTCTATTACTAAGGTTTTTTGTAGCGCCTATGTAGGATTTATCGCATGCTGGACATTTTATTACATAGATTACGTTTTTTGAGGTGTAATCTAGGTTTTTTTTTAATTTTGAATGTTTGTATGGGGTTCGCAAATGTGTATGTGTTTCCCTCTAATATTATGTTGCAGACTCCACATCGTTGTTTGTTGCATTTTGTGACTCCTTTTGTTGCGTCTTGATTGAGTTTGGATGAGGTAAGAATGCGTTTTAGGTTTTTGGGTTGGCGTTTGCTTTTTATTATTTTTGTTGTTTTAAGGAAATTGTTTAGTTTCCTGTTTTGGTTAAGTAGGACGAGGTTTTTCGTTATCTCTGTGAAAAGTTCAGGGTTGTTTGTGTTGTGTGTGGAGACGTATGTTAGGATTTGTTCTTTGTTTCGTTCTTTAGGGGTTCTCAAATCTTCTACTGGTATATTTGTCGCAAGTTGGATCCCTTTGTCTATAAGTTGTGATGGGTATTTTCTTTTTCTTAAATTTATTCGTAGTTCCTTGAGTCGGATTTTTCGAAGGTTATTGTCCGTGATTATGGTGCAAATTCTACGTGCTAGGGTGTAGGGAATTGATTTTATGCAGCTTTTAGGGTGGTGACTTTTAAAGTGTAGGTTTGTTGGGTGTCTGTAGGTTTGCGGTAAATGTCTGTGATAATGTTATTGTCTTTAATCTTTATCAGTATGTCTAGGAAAGGTAATTCTGTAGAGCTTTGTTCTATGGTGAATTTAATTTTTGGGTGTAGGTTCTGGAGTATGGTGTGTAAGTCTGTGATGTCCCCCCATGTGGGTTTCCATAGGATGAAGCAGTCATCTAAGTACCTTTTCCATGATTCTACAAACAGTATTTTAGTGCTGTGGCCAAATTTTTTCTTCTATTTTTTTATATAGGGTTTCTTCTAGGTAGGCTAATGTAAGGGTTGCGTAAGTCGGTGCCATTTTCGTTCCCATTGCGGTACCTAGTGTTTGGATGTAGTTGGTATTGTTGAATTCGAAGGAATTATTATTTAGAATTATGTCTATACTATCGATAATGAATTGCTTTGTGAATCTGGGATGTAGTGTTTGTGCGTGTCTGTTGATCCAAAATAGTATTGCTTCTTTTCCTAATTCATGGGGTATATTACTATATAAACTACTAACGTCAAATGTAACTAATAGTGTCCCGTTTTCTACTGTATGTGGTAAGGTAGTGAGAAAATGGATGTCGTCCCTTATGTAGCTCTTAACTTGATCTGTGAAAGGTTGTAATAAGATGTCTATTAAGTTGCTAAGTCTGCTTGTCGGACAGGCTGGTCCTGCTACAATGGGTCTAAATGTAAGGTCGCTAGGGTTTGGAGCGCTAATATATTCTGAGTTTTGTGTATCGATGGCAAGTTTTATTGTGCCAGATTTGTGTATTTTAGGCAGTCCGTAGAAGTTGTTGGTCTTTGTAATGAAATTTGTGAGGAAGTCCTTTTCTTTCTTTTTTAATATTTTGTTGTGTGTTGTACAAAGTTTTGTGATTTTTGAGATGGTGGTGTTATCTATGTTGGTACTAATGGGTTTATAGTAGTGTTTGTCATCCAGTAATTCTGTAATTTTTGTTTCATAATACGTTCTGTCCATGATTACTACGGCACTGCCTTTGTCTGCTTCTTTTATTATTATGTCATTATTATTACGGATCTTTTCGAGTGCTTGTTTTTGCTTATGTGTGAGGTTGCTTGTGGTTTTGTGTTTTTTTTGGAGGTTAAGGTTCCAGAGGTTTTCGAAGTAGCTGTTTAGTTCTTTTGTGTTGTTCTGTTTATTAGGGAAATATGTTGATTTGTTTTTTACTAAAGAATCATCTTTGTCCCCTTTGTTATCTAGTGTTTCTATTAGTCTAAATTTCCGTTCGAATTCTTTAAGGTCCTTTTTTAGTTCTGCTATATTGCTTTATATATATATATATATATTCAGAATGTGAGAGAATATATAATTTCCACACCCAGACAACGTCGTATCTCAGAAGACCGAGTATAAAATTCCTACTTGTGAGATATCGGCTTGGGTTATAGCTGCTCGCGATGAACAAATCCTGCGCGTTTGCTCAGATGACAGAGTGCTTGCATCTTTTTTTTTTTTTTACACAGTGATCACCACTTATCAAGGCCCGGAAGCCACCCAGGGATAAGGGTTATTGCAAGTACATTACGTTAGTGTGGAGATTTGATGAAGTGTTTACTTAAGGGGGCGGTTCATTAGGAATTTGTTAACGTTGGACTTGAAGAAATCCAAGTTGTAGTCCGGTGGGAAGCAGGCAGACGAAACAGAGTTCCACAGGCGTGCAGTTCTAAGAAAGAAGCTTTGTTCATGGAATCCGCGTTTTGATTTAGGCACAGATATAGAGTGGGGGAAATTTTTCACAGTGGATTCAGCTAGACGGGTGTTTTTCGTGAAAGATTGGCGAGGGGGGACCAGAGATTGGAGTTCAGACGAGCACCTGCCATGGAAATAACGATAAAACATAAGCTCGCAACGTCTCTTCTGTGGGAGAGAGGTTGCAGGGTAGAGAAAAGGGCATCCCCCACTAAGCCACGAAGTCTATTTTGTACTCTGTCAAGGCAGGATAGGCTGTTTTTAGCAGCTCCTGCCCAGATATGGCAACAGTATTCCATCCTTGGACGTACTTGGCTTTCATATGGATAGAGAATTGTATCAGTAGTGAGATATCTTCTGGAGCGGTAGAAGGATCCCACCATCTTCCCAACGACCTTGGCAACAGACTTGATGTACGTGTTCCATTTCAGATCAGGAGTAAAGGTCAAACTAAGAAACTTGTCAAAACACGGGGCCTTACCCAGACGAGAGCCATTCATCACAATTGATGCCAGATGGGGATCAGAGCGTTGATGATGTAAGGATAGGAGTTTGGTTTTGGATGCATTAAAGGTAACCAGCCACATCTTCCCCCACTGAACCACGCGCTCGAGATCAGAGGAGAGAGAATCAGAGAGAACTTTGTCATTTACAGCCTTTGATGTGTTGCCGTAGATGCATCGCATGCAAGAAGCTCGGGTTTAAAATCCTGAGTTTTTAACTGATGAGTCCAAATATATATATATATATATATATATATATATATATATATATATATATATATATATATATTTATATATATGACGATTGCAACGTCTTGTCAGACGAGTGCCACTCCCTCAGACACATAATGTCCATGAGCCCTAACGTGACATTTTTTTAGTGCTACCGCGAATTCACACGCTCAGGCAGACATGACACTGAAGACGGTCATTGCTATACACAGTTATATATACATACACGCACACACACATACACACATATATATCCATAAACATATACACATATATACATATATACATACACAATACATTATACACATGCACAGATATACATACACACATGCATACACACACAAATACATACGCATATATACACACATATACAAATACAAACACACATATACATTCATATACACATAAAAATAAGTACACATATATGCACATATACATACACATACATTTAACTACATATACATATGCATATATATATATACATTTATACACAACCATACACATATGCATATATACACATACATATACATACACACAAACATATATATATATATATACATATATACATACGAACACATATAAACATATATACGTACATATATACATATATGTACACAGATATATATATATATATATATATATATATATACATATACATCTACGTACACATGTACATATATAAACGCACGTACACATATACGTATATACACAGAGATACATATAATGATAGCAGATACATTATTACATGCTTCCAACATTTCAAGCCTATACGCGTCACAACTTTTCCATTGCTATATGACTATTTTTATAGACAAATGCCTGAGGGAGTATCTCTACAGAAGTGGTGTTACAGAGATTTAGCTTTGTACGGCAGCTAAATCTCTCTCTGGGTTCAAAATGTTGATATCAATCAACAAGCAAGAACAAGATAGCCAGCAACAAATTAAACTGCAGACTAGCTTAATACGGGTACTGGTCTCCCGCTTTATGTTTTTTTTTAAATAAGAGATTTGCTTCTCCTAGAGGGGTTGTCTTCAACATGTCTTACGGGAGCCCTCTCCACACCACATACACATGGAAATAAACACATGCATGCACACATACATGCATACGCACAGAATGCACGCAAACATACATATGCATGCACACACACATGTAAATAGGTCCTGGATATGACCTTAAAATATATCAGATGGTGAGGGCCCCAGCTTGCAGGCCTTAGGGAGTGTGGAGCCACCCTTTAATTGCCATTGCTCCCAGGTCCACTCTGACCCGGAGTGGTAGCACCTGTTACGGTCCCAACTATGGGTTAAATAGAATACGACTTAAAAAACAAATATACTATATTAAAAAAATCGTCCTTCAAAATCACCAGATTCGGCATTAAATAACCTGAAAAGGGTTGATATGCCGTAAAACATAACAACCAACCAACCAACACATGCAAACATACACACATAGAGGCACACATATAAGCATCTACTAACATATGCATACACACACGTACACATACATATAGAACTTGAATGCCTACTGGAGAGAACTTGAATGCCTACTAGACACTGTCTAAGGTCTCTCTGTGCAGGGGTTTGTCAGAACAACCTGGTATGAGGATACTTTTTCCATAGAAATAAACCCTGGCCAAATATCCAAAATCACATTTTGTATTCGCTGCCCAAATAAGAACTCCTCACCATCGCTAACCCACATTAGCTTTTACGAGGAAAGGTGCACCTTCTTCAAGTAATGTTACCTCAAGTAATAGCACGAAGCTGGATACTCCACCAGACAAGATAAATTCTTGCCCTGGAATCCAGTAAGACCAAGAGACCAAAATAAAAGATATACTACAACGTATAAAAAGTGGTTAATTGGAAGAGGAAAATTATATTCTCAATTTCTTTACTTATTCATTGTTTGAGAGATAAATAACTTTAATGGAACATTCGAATATCTATGTATCTCATATAGATTTCAAGTGTTAGCCCCAGGTCGTGGGCCCCTTGATTTCTGACAACTTCGACTGAAGTAAAATAAAACAAAAAAGAGGGTAAAATACGCATAAAGGAGCGTTCCAAAAGTCATATATCCTCAATGATCAGGATGAAGGTGATGGGTACAATTCAATGAGTGTGACATAATATATATATATATATATATATATATATATATATATATATATATATATATATATATATATATATGTATGACATACATGCATACACACACACACACATATATATATATATATATATATATATATATATATATATATATATGCCTAGTGATGAGACGATGTCAATATTTTCCCGATTCCGATACAATTACCGATTCCGATACAATTACCGATTCCGATACAATTACCGATTTCGATTCTTTATAAATCTGTAAATCTTTAACTATAAAATGATTATTTTGTCCCTACCACCATAAACATATATGTAACATGTGCTTACATTTTCTCAAACATAAAATTACGCTTGTGGAAAGGGGTGCTTTATAGATTTTAGTTTTATTGATATTGTAAAATCAATAAATATTTATTATGTTATTATTATTACTACGCTGATGGACGATTCTCTTTTAAGCAAACTCAAATAAAAAAGATAATCAAAGGAATCGTTTTGGTATCGGAAAATAGGCGCAATTTTTTCCGATGTTTAATTCCGCTTGAATTTGCGATAAGCACCTAATCAAGTGTACTTGTGTTTTTATTTTATTAATTTTATTCATCCCGAGGAAGTCTCGAAATGAAGACGAAACGTTAATGAACATACGACGCGGTTTTTTATTTTTTTATTTCTCTATTTCGTTGGAATACTATTTCTATTATTCTTATCGTATATATATATATATATATATATATATATATATATATATATATATATATATATATATATAAGTACTTAATTTACTTGCATAAAATTAATATACGAAAGTATAGATTTATGCGTAAACTTTAAGTATTTACTTCAAAAGTGCTCAATGCGTAGGTAGAGCTAGTTAGTAATTTATAAAATATATATGGCGATTAAGCTACACTGAATATTCGGCGTTTCATCCACTATAGGATTCGTCAGGCTTATGCGCATAAGCCTGACGAATCCTATAGTGGATGAAACGCCGAATATTCAGTGTAGCTTAATCGCCATATATATTTTATAAATTACTATATATATATATATATATATATATATATATATATATATATACATGTGCTTTATGTGGCTTCTTCTTATCTCAACACTGTTTCCGGTAGTTCTTAACCTCCATTTGCCACTGGTATTTAACAATGCTTACACAGGATACGTACAGTTAGAGATTGCGCAACTCTTGCCAAAAATATTACTTACATTTGGAATCAATAATCTGTCAAGACTGAAAGGAACTACTGTATGTGTGTGTGTGTGTGTGTGTGTGTGTGTCTGTGTGTCTGTTGAGTTTCTGGTAATGCACTTCTGTTCAGGTTGTTTTCAATTGATGTGCTTTTCATCTAATTCCGATATTTTTGCGTTGTTCTTAATTTTTTTTTTGTGTCTCCCAAATTACTTGTTTAAGATCGGTATTTCTCTCTTAAAGATTTGCATTTTACATCCAGCAACACACAAAAAAAGCAGTCCACGCGCTGTTTACGAGAAGAAACTGTCTCTTAATGACCTCCATTTCTTTCTTTTTTTTTTGTCTCTCCTCGTTTTCCTCTTCTGCATCCATTTATTTTCTTATCTTTTTTGCTCATTATTTTCTTTCATTCCTAGCGACAAGCTTTTTTCCCGTCAAGATCAAAGCTTTTCGCGGGCGTGAATTCTCGGCTGTTGATCACGTCCGCTATTGCGCAGAAACGACTACTGTTTTCGCTGAAAGCATTTCATGATTATTCGACAATAAGACACACCTTAAAACCGAGTTCATTTCAACAAGTACACTACATCTGATATCAAAGGAAAATGAATATGTGTGCATATACACATAAATAGAAGCCCTCCACATACACACACATACACACATACACACACACATATATATCCACAGTAAGGCTGTTTCTCTGTATCACAATTCTTTAGTGCGGCTAGACTAGCAACTACGTGAAACGAGGATTTGAAACTCGACCACCTGGATGGCAGTCGGCGCTACGCTATTTGGTTGCGGCTAAGGTTGGGTATAAGAAATTAAAATGTATAAACATTGACCAAACGCCTAAGCTCTATTTTTTTTTACACAAAGAACATTGCTAGGGGTGGTTGTTTATTCCTCTTCCCAAGTTAGGGAGCATTTATAATCATCCACAGATAGACTGCTTCCTAGTATCACAGTTCTTCAGTGCAGCTAGACTACCTCAAGTCCGGATTAAAACTTGACCGCCTAGGTGGCAGTCGGCTATTTACTTACATAAATCTGATTTCTTTATATGCTAACAACTGTTTGTTATTTCGCTTCCCGAAAGTTACACATTTTTCGGATTCTTCGGATTCTACTGCTCTAATCTTGAATGTCATTTCTATAATATTTCTGTCGATGAAACCTCAAACTGTCTGGTGGTATGTCTTGTCGAAGTCTGGACTCTTTCTGTGGAACTCAGGAATTTTTCTGTCGAACTCGGGAATCTTTCTGTTGAACTCTGGAATTTACAGAGAATTTCCAACGAAAATATGCATTTTATCCACGGGATAGCATGACTTTGGTTCGTCAGCCATTTTTGTGCGTATATCCTAAGTGCTTCGCAGTTGTATTTTGGCTCGCCGTGCTGAGCATTGAACCTAAAACTTCTAGATTGTAAGGTTTTACAAGTGAATATACAATATATTCTATCCACAGCACCATGGCTACAGGTGGATCTCAAGGTAAGAACAGCATTTCGATGAATCCAAATAATACGCATAATCAATTCCCATCTGAAACATTCAGAACACACACACGTTCACACACACACACAAATATATATATATATATATATATATATATATATATATATATATATATATATATATATATATATATATATATATATATATAGTAGAACCCCGGGATACGGAATTACAAATTAGTAAGTATGATAGATTATATACATGTAATTTATTACATAACATTATAAATAACCCCAAAGGCGGAGAAATACCGTAACCAGAGGTCGGTAAAACATTGTATTCTACATTGTAACCGGAAAAAAGTCGTATCCTGGGATCACCATATCTTAGGGTTCTACCATATATATATATATATATATATATATATATATATATATATATATATATATATATATATATATACAGGCGGCAAAAAGACAGTCCGCACTTGTAATTTTTTCAAACATTGCAATTGAAGCTAAATTTAATGTAACTACTTAAAAAAAAAACTATACCTCATTTGATTAGCCTTTTATTCTTCTATAATTTTATCTGTTCATATTTGACTTTTAATTGTAATATTCTAGTGTTCCCGTCAATTAAAACAAATAACTTCAAATTGAGGAGCCAAAAAATAGAAAATTGTTATTTAAATGTAACTTTAGGACATTAATGCAACACAAATACAAAAGGAACACAATGAACTAGTTAATATTTAGTAGCATAACACTGCTGCAATTTGATAGCCTGCAATCTTTTGAGAAACTCCTTGAATTAGACTGCAGCAATACTCCAAGGAAAGGGCATCCGACTTTTCTTTAATTTTTTTCAAATGTTCTTCCAAATTTGAAATTTTATCATTGCGTAGCTGTTGCTTGATGTAATGCCATACTTCTCGATGGGATTGAGGTCTGGAGATTGTGCAGGCAAATCCAAACACGGGATATCATGCTCTTCCGGGAACCTCTTGACATTGCCAGCTGTGTAAATGGGAGCATTATCCTGCATGAAGATGGGCTTATCATCCAAATTCCGACCAAAGTAGGGTAGAAAATGCTCAGTCAACATACTAATGTACTTGGTCGAATTAATTCGCCCTTGCAAGCAAAATATAGGCTCTGGACCATTGGTACTAATAATGCCCCACACCAAAACTGAACCTCCACCACCTTACAGTGTTGGAACTGAGCACCTAGGATTAAATTTTTCGTCTTTCCTCCGACGGACGTACTGCTTACAATCACTGCTAGCCCATTGAGCTTGCTTTTGTCGCTAAAAAAGCAATTTTGACCAATTTGAAGAATCATGGTCTTCATTGCATTTTACGAAGTCCAGACGGCGCTTTCTGTTCTTTAGAGAAACTATTGGCTTGCGTTTTGCAACATATCCTCGCGAATTAAATTCCTTTAATTTGTTCTTGACAGTAGAAAGAGAACACTTTTTAACAAGATTGCACATTGTTGGATATGGGGAGCCGTTTCAAATCTGTTTCTTGGGCTAGGGATTTTGATAGCATTGTCTTCCCTGTTAGAAGTAACTCTAGTACGACCAGATTTAGGCACATCACGAAGACTTCCGGTGTTTTGGTGCTTTTCCACAATCTTTCTCATCACATTTCAATCTGCGGCCGATTTGTCGATTGGAGTTTAATGAGCTCCTGACGATTACTAAGTGAAAGTCATGGCATATGGACTAAATGTTACGTTGTATAACCTGGAACAACAACAATTAGAGATGCTTTGTTGCCTGTTGGTGGATATTTTAAACTGATTAAGGGGCGATTAATTTAAGCTGGTTTTAAGTGAATTTATTTCTGCGGACTTTCTTTTTTCCTCCTGAATTTGAAGTCATTTATTTAAATTGACGTAAACACTAGAATATTTCAATTAAAAGTCAAATATGAATAGGTTAAATTATAGAGGAATAAAAGTCGAATTAAATGAGGTATAGGTTGTTTAAACAGTTACTTTAAATTTAGCTTAAATTTGTAGTTTTTGGAAAAATTACAAGTGCGGACTTACGTTTTGACCGCACTATATATATATATATATATATATATATATATATATATATATATATGTATATATATATAATAATAATAATATTAATAATAATAATAATAATAAAAATTACGTAGTTTTTCCCCTCTGGACAAAAGATACCACATACAAATTTATTACGTCTACACTATCACACACTATCTTATGTAACTAAAAACGACATTTTCGACACATTCATATTTTATAATAAAATCCTAGATTTAATAAAAAAGGATGACATAATCATCAAGTTCTTAATTTCCCTTCTAATTACTAAGTCTTCCGCGTAAATTTACATGCAGTGTACTTATATTGAGACTCTCCCTTCGTTAATTATCCGTAAACTCACAGACATAGCATTCACCTTACATTCCTCACAACAAAAAATAATAAGGTCTCCCCCAGATATGTTTCTGGCTTTCTGACTGGATGATACGCTACATTCTCCTATTCCAGCAAGAAACCAATTTCGGTATAAAAAGAACACTTCGAAAACTTCAAATTATTGTTCTCGCTTATTGCTAGAGAAATACAATTTACACAATTTATGTGAAATGTTAAACGGTAAATCTCATCGCGTTAATAACGGAACTAAAGTTTAATTAACATGCATAAACACATTAAACTATACAAGTTCTATAATGGAATACCCCTTATCCCCCAAAAAAAAGCAAAAAAGAAAGAAAACATAAAAATATTTCGCTGATGTTTACTTTATTCTTTTTAAATCTACTAAGCAACATTCAAAACTACGTAACAACACAAACATATTATCCACAATTCTTTTATTTTTCGTTTTTTGGGGTTGGGGGAATTCCATAATTATAAATGTCCGATAACGTGTTTCCTTATTTTCGTTATTGAAAAAACAACGGGTTTATCACGTCACAGCTTACATACTCACACTCTCCTTCCCTGCATAAAGTCATCGTCCGCCTTGAGATAAATACGGATAACATTTCGTGTTTTTATGAGTTATAAAAGACAAAATAAGGAAAGGGAAAATTACGCAGCTGCCGAGAGTAAACCCAAGATTCATTTTCTGCTCTCTTTAAAGGAAAATTTTATTCGGTTGGAGACTGTTTCTGTGGCCCTATATAAGAGAGAGAAAGAGAGAGAGAGAGAGTGTGTGTGATAGAGAGAGAGAGAGAGGTAGGGACTGAGTGAGAAAGTAGTTAGTGTACCAGGTCTTAAGTGATAACAATACTCCAGGCATGGGCGAATGGTGTATTTGTAGATATATAGATTATTTTCATTGGTCAATCGCAAACCCTAACCCTAACCCTAACCACCCTATAAAGAAATAGTTTAACAGCCGTTTATTTCATGTACCACGTCGTACCCTTGTGCTAAGCATTGCTGGGGGAAATACTAAAAATATGCGCAATATATTATATTTCATTATAAGTGTATATGCATGGCATTGCAAATAAAAAAATATAGACATATATATCGGTGTAATATTTTGATGGATGAGATGGGTTTTTTTTTTTCGAAATCGGGGATACATTATATTTGTTAAAAACTAAATAAAATAAAAATAAAACTGCCAATATTCTTCAAAATTAAATGGGGTGGATCTAAGTTTGAAGCCTGGTTAAGAATTGCGCATAACTGTGTTGAGCTGCAAACAGCGAGAAGTGGAACATTTGGGAATAAAAATCTGGAAATGATAACTCGGCGTTTTGGGTGTTCTGTTCGGAAGAAGATTCCTTCATTTCAGGTGTCTAGCGCCAGAGGAGAGGAAGGCAACAAATAAGGTGTGTGACCTGTCGGGTGTCAAGCAAACAAGGATGTTCAAGACTGGCCGTTTATTGTCCCGTTCATGAATATGTGAAAACACTCATGTACACGAAGAAAGATTATCAAATTTACACGTAACGAATCTGCACATACATACACTTCATATACAAAGAAAAGTAAATGCCCGATTAATTCTAAACACTAGACGATCCACGAGCATCGTTTGCAGAACTATGTATACCCTATATACACTTGACACAATTATATAAAGCCGAAAAGACAACACAAAACTGAAAAGAAAACATAGATAGCGTTCCGTTGTTAAAGTTCCTATACATTATATATCGAACCTCTGTGTTATTCTTAAGTAATCATTAAAATTATGACGCCATATTTATTAGAAATGTGTCGTGTCGTAGTGCGAAATATGAACAGAAACAAAGGATCCATTATATTAACCGCATATTATTAAGCAGCATAACTTAATTTAAAATATTATAATTTCAGATAATTTAAATCAACGATGGTCGGTAATAAATGTTATTTGTTCAATTCATATTCCCCGGTATTGATTATGATCGCGCCCGCCCTGAATGTTCCAAGACGAGTCTGGCCGCGTGAACAACGCGAGAAAAGGGCGAGATCGCATCTCCTACTCTCTCTCTCTCGGTCGGAGGATGGGATGAAATTCAATCTCACATCCGGACTCATCTCCTTAACTTCATATTGTATTGTCTCCTATTGTCTCCTGTTGCGTAGGCTTCGGCCCGTTTCTCGCTTTCAATTTTTCTTTAATCGCACGCATATTTATAATTTATCAAACTCCAATTTCAACAAGCTATCATTTGTTCCACGTCTTCGTGTGTCATAAATAGCCAACAACTGTGACCTCTAAAGGTCATGACTGGTGTTTCCTTTCTGTCTTCGTTTTCTGAGTGTCATCTTTCAGCTTTGTTGCCATTGGGACGTTTCTTGATCTTCCAATTGCTCAAAATACTCTCAGACTGTCAATGCATATTAATCTCGCTATACATCTATCTACTTTAAAAAATACTTACGCGGGAGCGCCTGGCTTTATAGTCTTATATATGATTTTTTAATTCGTCCAGATTTCGTATATATTCGTATTTCGTATATATTATTATAGAGTCGTGATTCAAAAGTAAAAAAAAACAAAAAAAACAAAAACAAAAACAAACAAACAATATTTGTGTGACTTCAACTAGAATCGAAATCAAAAGAAAGCTGTAGCATTCAAAGCTGGTGACGTCACCACTGAACCAAGATGACACGCATATGAACTGATTATAAGTAAACTCAGATAAATGTACTAAATCTTTAACGTTTTTTTTTTAAGTTTATCCCTTTTTGACCTCTTAAAATTATTTTAACCGGCTAAAGATCCATAAAAAAGCAGTGCATAAAAATTCTAATCATTTGAGGCCCCTAGCGCCGCTCTGCGACATTTAGTTTTTGGAAGAGACAGAGGAAAGCGTATGACATGATCCCACAAGCGTGAATAATAGAATGCCTGATAATGTACTAAATATCAAGCACATTCAATGAGAACATGGAGACGTAAACTAACAGTTAATGGACAATACATAACTGAGATTAAATTACAAAGAGGTATCTTGCAAGATGATTCTTTATCACTACTATCATTCATCATAGCCATGATGCCCCTAAACAATATACTAAGAAAATGTCAAGCCGGATACAAGTTCACTAATACAGATGAAGCAATGAACGACCTTATGTAATTGGATGACCTTAAATTGTTTGCAAAAACAAAGAAGGAACTAGAGACGCTAATAATCGCAAGCACAATCTTTAGCCCGTATATCAAAATGGAATTGGATACGGAAAAGCACTACTGATTATGAAAAAAGGGAAAACTGGAAGCAACGGAAGATATGGAATTACCTACCAAAACGGAAATGAGGGCACTAAGTGAACATGAAACCTACAAATACTTGGGAGTTCTGGAACCAGACACAATCAAAGCAATAGGAATGAGAGGGAACATTTAAAAAGGAGTACTCCAGAAAAGCAATAAATCTGCTCGAACATAAACTATTGTATAAGAACCTAATTAAAGATATAAACACATAAGATACATTGGACCATTTATATGTTCGACTAAAGAGGAACTAAGGCATCTCAACCAGAAAAACAAGGAAACATATTACTATGTACAATGCACTACACCAAAATGATGATACTGACGTACTCAATGTGAAAAGGAAAGGTGGGGGCAGAGGGCTGGTTTGTAAAAAAGACTGTGTAAATGCCATAAAAAGAATTTAAAAAATACATAATGCAGAACAATAAAAAAATACCTACTCTAGCAAAAGACACTGAAAAAAGAAAACAAAGACAGAAACGGAAAAACAAGGAATAAGACGAGATAAAAAAATTGGGAAGAGAAACAACTACACGGGCGATTTATAAGGATTACAAAAGATGGGACTAAGGAAAACACTTGGACATGGCTACGAAAAGGAAACTTAAATAGAGAAACGGAATCCTTAACAAACGAACAAGATAAGGTGATTAAAACCAACCACATCAAAGTAAGGACCGACAAGACACAAAAAGTAAATGCAGACTTTGCGGACAAATAAACGAAACAATAAACCGCATAACAAACAATTGCAGCAACCTAACCCAAAAAGAATATTAGAATATACATGATCAAGTAGGGGAAGACAGTAAACTGGGAATTATGCAAACAACCTAATCCTGAACACCTAAACAAATGGTACAAATAGAAACCAGCAGCAATACATTAAAATGAAAATCACCAAAATCCTATGGGACATGGAGATACAGACGGATGACCCATTCCTAGCAAGGAGACCAGGTATCAAGCTAGTTAACAAGAAGGAAAAGACCTGACAGATTGTAAATTTTGCCGTTTCAGCAGACCACAGAGTGAAGATCAATGTGACGGGGAAAGGAGAGCAAATATACTAAAGATCTCAAAGGAATATGGAAGATGGAAAAAGTCGATAGAACCAGTAATAGTTGGAGCGCTAGGAAAAACACGGAAAAATATTGAAAACAGATTAGGAGAGATTAGAATTAGAGGGATGTCAGGAAACATGCAACGGGTAATAATAAGTAAAACGGATTAAATATTAAGGGAAAACCTTGAATGTGGAGACTTACACAGAGGGTCTATAGGTACAAACCAGACACTACAGATGTAAAACACACACAAAAAACATCACATGCAATCATAAAAACTGAGACTGTGTAAATGGCCCGCCCATGCCTGCCTTTTTATTATTTGTGCAGCTAGGTATCACAATAAACGGGCGCCACACAAAATAAGTGAGGAAGGTCCAGGGGGATGGAAAGAGCGAAGAGAGAAAGAACAAGCCAGACCTCCGCTGGATGAGTGCATAGGTGACAGGGAACTTGGGAAAGATATTTTGCCACTCAAATTCCAGTGAAGACAAATGATCGCTGCCAACGAGAAATCAATTGTAAGCGTCTGTTGCAATAGCGCAAATTCATTTGCAAGTTTATCGAAAGAGGCGGAGAGAATTGAAAATCTGGTGAGATTTGTTGTCACTTCAAAATATCTGCTGCCAATGAGAAATAAGCGGTAAACGGCTGTTGCAATAATGGAATTTAAATTACAAAGGTGAAGAGTAATTGAAATCCGGGGAGACTTGTCACTCAGATTCCAGGAGACGAGAGATTGTTCTGAAAGTTAAATATTTGCTGATAGACTGTGTGAAAACTGCTAATCATTAATATGTTCACAAAAGAGTAGTTTAGGATCGATGAGGAGGTTGGTATAACATTTTTATTTTTAGACTAGTGTTTAGAATTTTAGAATCAGACAGGGACTAGAACTTTGAACTTTTTGGTAACGTTTGGAAATTACTCACAAGATTTATGAACTTGTGTGAAGGGAAATTCACCGAGAACTATGCAAACGTGTCCACTTTTAACAATAGAAAAATGGTACAGAAATAAAGCGGAGATAATATTTTAAAATAAAAAAGTGCGAAAATATATAAGACTTGGAACTTTAAACACACAAATGAATCGAAGCAAACAATTCGAGTGTTGTACAACTAGGGCTATGACAACAGCATATTCTTTTCATTGTTTTGACTCTTGAGTATATATCCGACACAGTTAGACACAGTTGATCCACCAACAACCACACCACTCTATATAAAAAACATATAAGAAATCACGGGATACACACTCGAGAGTTAAAACAATGAAAAGAATATGCTGTTGTGATAGCCCTAGTTATAACGACGAGAGAGAGAGAAAAAAAGAGAGGGAGAGAGAGATAGAGAGGGGGAGAAACGTTACGATGTCATCGCGTCATCAATTAAGCGCATATTAAAATTCAACTTTAAAGTAAATTTGTATCTTTGGAGTAACTCGACCGAAAATCGAACAAGTGTCTACCTGTTCGTTAGCTAACACTTTTACCAGCATGCCAAGTGAGCCGAATACGTTTTGTTTCCTGTTCTTTGTATCTCGTCCAACATTAAAACATGTTTAATTAGAAAAAAAAAAATAAAATAAAACCGACCAATTAAATGTAAGAAAGGAATTACCTCTTCCGCCATCACCGCGTTCGTTGCTTGACATCCGATTCAATTCCTCGCACGGTTCTCGCGAAGGAATGTTCCAAAGTTTGAAGATTGAATGTATTAAGAAAAATAAACAAGAATTTGGTGTTCGCGTAAAACGCGAAACAATGTTCTGCTAATAAAAATAAAAAAGGAAAACCCGTTCTTCGATTTCCGTTGATAAAAGACAGAGAAACTACAAATTGAACATTTTGTTTTTGTGTGGAATATTTTAAAAGCTTTTCAAAACTGGAATCGTCAGATATGTGTATATATGTATGTGTGTGTGTGTGTGTGTGTGTGTTTTGCTTCGAAATTATTTTTTAACTTAGGAATGATGATGTGGACTATCTGTTTTATTAAGTTTACTATTTTCCTGTTGATTTATATATTGGCAAGGTTTCGGCTAATGGGATATCAGACCCTCTTCAGGTATTCTTTACGAAATTGTGGAGCTCATAATCAAACTTAACATTCTTTGCTTAAGAATATCTGCATTCTCAGGCTACCGTTTCTTCTTTAAGTGTTTCTGTATTTTTATCAAGGCTCTCTCTTCCGTTAGCATGTTTCCCACCTGACTACAACTTGGATGTCTTCAAGTCCAACATAAACAAATTCCTGATGAACCGCCCCCTTAAGTAAGACACTTTATCAAATCTCCATTACTAACGATTACTACGATATTATCCCATTGACGACTGTACACGCAATAACTGTTATCCCCGAGTGGCTTCCGGTCCTTGATAAGTGGTGATTTCCATGTAAAAAAAAGGCTTTCAAGTTAACAAGCTACGGCGAAAATGCCGTTTGTCGAACATAATGAAAATAAGTGCTGTGGATATAACAATAATGTTATAGAGATAACTCTAACATCTATTTAATCAGTACAATCGGTCATTAGCACCCCTATGTGGGTTCTTTAATATATAAATAATCTAAGAACATGATTCCGCTAGCTTTTATCTATACTTCTATAAATGTGAGTGTTTTTTTTTGTGTGTATTTGTATTCATTATAAAAAAAAACCCTTGTTACTATTGGTAATGTAATAACCAGAGCTAGGACAACAACATATTCTTTTCATTTTTTTTTTTTTTACTCTCGAGTGTGTATCCGTTGATATCTTATATGCTTTTATATAGAGTGATGTGGTTCTCAGTTGATTAATTGTGTCTAACTGTGTCGGATATATAGTCGAGAGTCAAAACAATGGTAAAAATATTCTGATGTAATAGCCCTAGTAATAACTTAAATTTGTAAGAGGTGTTGACCACCTGATCGCCGATGAGGCGATATTAAAAAAAAAATAATTTTTTTTTTAAATTTTCCTTTGCTTATATGTTTCGAACGTGAAACTCGAATTAAAATACGCTATCTTAGCTGTCAATCTATGATCAAAGTGTAGCATCTTTCAGTATTATTTCAATTCTTCGGACTATTGTTCTCATCTCGAGTGTCATTTTTATAACATTTCTGTCGATGTAACCTCCGATATTCTCCAGGTGTATCGTGTCAAACTCGCTGCCTAACTCGAGAATTTAGACAGAATTTTGAAGAGAACCCTTTATTTACTTCATCGATGTAGCATGCTGTTGGTTCGAAAACTTGGAAGAGTCAATTATAAAAAGGGATATTTTCCTGAAGGTTGAAGGTGTAACTCTCTCTGTAGTCGACAATTGCGAATTACTTACGATATCTATCCAGTTATGACTGACAAAACGAAAGCGTGATACACCCATGAAGTAAATAAATGGTTCCGTTCGAAACTCCGTCCAAATTCCCGAGTTCAACCGATACATTGTGGAAATAACAAGATGAGTTGTACGAATAATTCGAATAATAAGTTGAACCACTCCTCATCTAACCAAAAAAAAAAAAAACTAAAACGTAGTGTTATATCTTTTATTGCTAATGAGTGTCCCACCCTGCGTTTGCATTCGGTCTGGGATAAAAATATGTCAAAAAATCCTGCAAATGTTTATAAGACATATATCTCCATATCCAGTTATAATAACAAAACGTTTTACTAGTGTTGGGACGATTGTTCGGAGTCGGATTCGGAAAAATCGGAAAAATCGGAGCTCTTTGAGGAATCGAAATAAATATCGGAATCGGAAAAATTTGAGCCGATGTCCTTTAATTATCTTATTTTATTTGAGTTTGATTTAAGAAACATCTTCTACTGATTGTAGTAATATTAAAGTAATACGTTTTTATTGATTTCAACTTTCAGTAAAATTAAAATCTATAGATCGTCCCCTTCACAAGTGTGTTTTTACGTTTGAGAGAAAAAAAAAACATAGGCACATTCAAGGTGTGTTTTAACAGTAATCGGGACAAAATAACACTTGTATAGTTAAATATTTAGAGATTTATAAAGAATCCGAATCGGAATCGGTAATTGTATCGGAATCGGGGAACATATTGGAATCGTCCCATCACAACTATTCACACAAACCATTTAAAGTTGAAACAGAGATGATACAATTATATAGTGCCGAACGTCTATAAGATGGACATATTTTAAACAAATAAGTAATAAATAAAATAATGATATATTCGTGGAATTTCCATAGGGCCTGCTAATAGTAAATGATCCATACACTGTATTACTTCCCCTGCATGAGGCCATATCGTATCTTTTTGTGTTTAATAATGTTTAAAATAGCTATATTTATGACTAATTCGTCGATTAGCTGCATTTTCTCCTCAGTGGACATCATATCAATGTTATCGACATTATATAATAGAGACACTTTAAAAACTATTTGAAACAGAATGTTAATTGATTTTTTTCAAAACATATCAACCTTTTAAATCATATAATAATAAACATTTTAAGAATCATAATGTAATGTGGCAGTAATAAAGGAATAAAATAATGATTGGACGAACAATCGAATGTACCTGTGACACATTTATGTATTTATTAGTTATATTACTACGAAAAAAAAATGGAGAAATATTAAGAAAGTTATGAATTTTTGGAAGAATACTGTGGTGTTTAATAGTACGTGTATTAATGAAAAACACATTAGGAGAAAGAGATAGCGACTACAGCGAGGTCAACGGTCTCCCTCACAAGCCCAATAAAAGAGCAATAAAAATTGAGCATGCCAATGAATAATAAACACTTACAAGCCTCCACCCCTTGGAAAAACTTCAAATTAACTACGAAAATCGCCATTTTTACATCTCCAACACATTTGAAAATAATTTCTGACGAGGACGCATCACAGAACGTCTGAAACGCGCGTAAAAACGATTTCAATGACTTAAAAACATAATTACAATGATCCAAACATAATTCTCAATGAAAAACCATGACACGGAATAATAAAATAATGTTAAAAAATACACATTGTTGGTGACTACTCCCTTATTTAAATATGCATCTTTCTTTCGTTGGAATTTCTTAACCCATTTTATATATATATATATTTATATATATATATATATATATATATATATATATATATATATATATATATACAGGGTGACCCATAAAAACGGGCCCCAAGTCTAATTAGGCCCCGTTTCTTAGTGTTTTGTCTGAATGACATGAAATTTTGGCCATAACTAGTTTATTATATTCAAAACATCAAATCAAAACAGAAGGGTATTTGTTTTTTTTTCTCCATTCTACAGCATATGTTCTAGATTGTCTCCATTTAGCTTTTGTTTTTTTAGATCAACCTACATATATATATATATATATATATATTTAAATAAGGGAGTAGTCACCAACAATGTGTATTTTTTAACATTATTTTATTATTCAGTGTCTTGGTTTTTCATTGAGAATTATGTTTGGATCATTGTAATAATATTTTTAAGTCATTGAAGACTTAAAAACATTATTACAATGACCCAAACATTATTCTCAATGAAAAACCAAGACACGGAATAATAAAATAATGTTAAAAAATACACATTGTTGGTGACTAATCCCTTATTTAAATATACATCTTTCTTTCGTTGGAATTTATTAACCCATTATATATATATATATATATATATATATATATATATATATATATATATATATATATATATATGACTACCTCATTTAATCACATAAATTAATATACGAAAGTATAACATTTTATGCGTAAATTTTCAGTATTTGCTTCAACAGCGCTCAATACATAGGTAGAGCTAGGTAGTAAGTTATAAAAATACATATGCCAATTAAGCTACATAGGATATTCCGTGTTTCATTCTCGTGAGAATTCGACAGGCTAACGAATTCTCACGAGAAGATTCTGTGTAGCCTAATTGCCATATATATTTTTTATAACTTACTATTTAATAGAATATATTTGTTATTTTCAATTCGGTTTCTATTTAACCCATAGTTGGGACCTTAACAGGTACTACCTCTCTGGGCCAGAGTGGACCTGGGAGCAATGGTAATTAAAGGGTGGCTCCACACTCCCCAAAGCCCACAAGCTCACCACTGGATATAGTTTAAGGAATATATATATATATATATATATATATATATATATATATGTGTGTGTGTGTGTGTGTGTGTGTGTGTGTGTAAATATATAGTCATATATATGTATGTGTGCATGTGTAAATATATATGTATGTATGTATTCACGAGGTTGCCTTCACGGGGGCGTACAAACAGCTAGGACTAACAATCAATATAAAAAAAAAACTCAAATCCTCCATCAATCACCACCAAACAGTACTCCAGTCTCACCCCCAAACATCTCCATCGACAACGCTAGACTGGAAAATGTGGACAACTTCCCATACCTAGGCAGCATCCTATCATCTAAAGCCAACATAGATGATGAAATACAACACCGTCTCAGCTGTGCCAGTGGGACTTTCTCAAGGCTAAGGAAGAGAGTCTTTGAGAACCGTGACCTTCTGGCAAAGACCAAAATCATGGTATACAAAGCTGTCTTGCTGCCCACTCTTCGCTATGGATCTGAAACCTGGACCACATACAGGAGGCACGTAAAAACCATGGAGACGTACCACCAAAGATGCCGCCGAAAAATCCTCAGAATCAGTTAGAAGGACCGACGCACCAACACCAGCGTCCTGAGCGAGGCTGACATTCCTACTATCACCGCTACTGTTGCTCAACACCAGCTCAGATGGACTGGTCATGTTGTCCGAATGCCGGATCTCCGCCTCCCAAAACAGATTTTCTACTCTCAGCTTGTTGAGGGAAAGCGTGCCCAGGGTGGCCAAAAGATGAGGTATAAGGACAACATCAAAGTAAATCTAAAACGGTTTCACATGGCCCTTGAGACATGGGAGGACGTGGCTGGGAGAAGGTTGGCATGGAGGAGCGCTGTCCACGAAGGTGCTGTGCTTTATAGCAGTGACCTAAATCAAGCTGCTGAGGATAAACGCAAGCACAGAAAGGACAGATTATCAACCAGACACACCCAACCCCACCCCACCACCACTACCTTTATCTGCCCAAATTGCACAAGAAAAATTGGGTCTAGGATTGGGCTCTATGCTCACCTGAGGACCCACAGAAGCCACAACGGAGGACAGTCTTACTCGGACACGAGTGACCGCCGATGATGATGATGATGATATATATATATATATATATATATATATATATATATAATTATATGCAGTATAATTATCTTTATTTATGCGTACACAAGCATATTTGTTTTAGCTTTAATTTTTTTACGAAATGCAACTTCCTGAGGCTGGAGGATATTATATGAAGACTTCAGTCAAGCAAAGTTGCATTTCGAATGAAATCTCAACTGAAACATGTATTCATATATGTAGCCAATGATATTTTTTATGAGTAAAGAAATGTATCCTATAATGCTGCTCTACTTGTTTATATATATATATATATATATATATATATATATATATATATATATATATATGAACTTGTGTTTGTGTATTTTACATTTTCGCTCGTTTTCGTTTATTTCTTAAACATTTACTGTCATTGCAAAAATGTTAAACGTGTTTTTCGCTGTTTAAATGCTAGCCAAGACGTAAAAAGTTTCCTAACGTATGAAATGGCCGAAAAAGTTTCCCACTCTTTTTTCCCCCCACCGGTGAATGGCACATCCAGCTGGCAAGATAAAGACTGGCTTTGGGTATTGATTAAGATAGACAGTAACAGAGACAATGACAGCTATGATAATAACAATCATTAGAAACTAGAAAAAAAAAAAAAGATAACGAGCCAGAAGAAAAAGGTAAAAAAAAAAAAGATGAAAAAAGAAGAAAAGCAAAAAAAAAAAATATGAAGTGAAAAATAAATAATAATAGTAAGATTAGGAAAATAGAAAAAGAGAAATGACAGCGAAAAAGAAGGCGATAAAGGAGATTGGTTGGTTGGTTGTTTTTGTTTTACGGCATATCATCCCTTTTCAGGTATTTAATGCCAAATCCAGTGATTTTGAAGAAAAAAAAAACATTAATAGAATATATTTGTTTTTTGTTTTTTCAAGTCGGTTTCTATTTAACCCATACTTGGACCCTTACAGGTACTACCACTCCGGGTCAGAGTGGACCTGGGAGCAATGGCAATTAAGGGGTGGCTCCACACTCCCCAAAGCCCACAAGCTGGGGCGTTATAATCGGATAGATAAAGAAGAATAAAAATAGTAAGAAAAAGACGAGAAAGAAGAAAGAATAAGAAGATATTATATAAAAGAAAAAGAAAGAAATGAACAAGAAGAAAAAGAAAAAGGATATGTGATATATATATATATATATATATATATATATATATACATACATACATATCCTTTATTTTTATTTTATATATATATATATATATATATATATATATATATAAAATAAAAATTACAATAAGTTTACCAAGGTAATCAAAATGGTAAACTTAAAATATATTATAAATATTAAAGAGTTAATATTCACAAGTAAAATAATCTCAGCCAGATGTAAAAGCTCAATAAAACCGAAAAGGAAATAGAGCTTATAATATGAACACATGATTAATAAAACATGTTAAAGACATCTTGAAAAAGAGTTAAAAACATATTTAATTTTAAAAAAGGAAATTAAATTTAAATTTTATCTCCAGTGTTTTTCTTTTAATGAATTGGAATTCATTCCATTTGCGCTTTTTTCCAAGGAACTCTGCTTTTTGGATTATTTTGGACCATTTGGAATTTAGCCATTGGATTGAAATTTTAAATTCGACCGTTTTGGATTTACCATTTTTGGATTTTTACTCTTCACCGGACTATCGATTCATGTGAAATCTTTTTATCATTTTTCTTTTGCCTCCTGTTCCCCTTACCTCACCCTTTTTTAACCAAGTAAGATCTGTGACTTACTTGTAGTTTCATTAAATACTTTTATATGCAAAATCCGATCCTGCATTTTGCTAATTCCTGCTCTCTGATGAGAAGGAGAGTATTTCTTCGAAACTCCGCGGATTAAGGACTATCCACTTATCTTGTGCCTCCTTTTTGTAAAATTAAATATGTTTTTAACTCTTTTTCAAGATGTCTTTTAACATGTTTTATTAATCATTTGTTCATATATATATATATATATATATATATATATATATATATATATATAGATGTATAGAAAAAGGGTGAGGAAAAAGTTGAAGGAAAACGAAGACAAAAATGTAATAAAGCGCAGATGCGCGCATGCAAATGTATAGGAAGTGACGTCACGGATGGAAAAATACTATAAAAAAGAAAGAAAACGAATATAAAAGAGACGAGATAACGTTCGAGATCTTGTGAGAGACGTGGAAAAAGTTCTAGACCACGAGGTTTATCACGACGAGGAAATAAATGTCGTTGTACAGAACCAAAAAGCGACTCGTTGTCTTGGTCTCCTTTGCGACTTTAACTTCACACAGTGTGTTGGTCCGCAAACAAACGTTACACAAGAAGATTATTAGTAGAAAAAAAAATAGAAGAAGAATAAGAAAGATAAAATTAGAAAATAAAACATCAAGACTTGAAAAGAAATGGTAATAAAATCAAGTAGGAGAATCAGAAGAAGCGTTGGAAGAAAACGAAAAATAAAATATAAAGATGAAAGAAGAAAAAATGCCGGACAACGTCGAATCTCCCTGCTCGTAGTAAATAAGAAGGAATATAGAAGTGGAAGCGAATTAGGAAGAAACCAACAATAATAGAAACACAGGAAGAACGAATGCCAAGTTGACTAATTTCGCGTGAATTCTGTCGATAATTCTCCGAATATGTCGCTAAAATGCTTGAAGACAAAAATATTAACAAGATTCAATATTTTCATTGAATTTTTAATTCTATTTTTTTGTATTAATATTCTTTTCTGCTGTTGTATTTTTATTATTCTCTTGCTATTGGCCTACCACGTGCTTACGCATTATGTGGAAAATAACAGGGTTCAAAAGAGTCACCAACGTGATAGGTCATAAACTGTCATCTAAGGGTCAGCCTCTGTCCCATCGACGAAATGCTGCATTCATCTGCCTGTTCTACAAGTACTTTATTGGTGAATGCTCTGACGATCTACAAGCACCTGTACCCCCTCGACGTAAATACTCCCGACAAACCTGACAAGCAGCTAAATCCCACCTCTTCACAGTAGAGATCCCTAGGTGTGATAAAAGAATTATTCTACAATAGTTTCTTCTCCAGAACTGCTAGGCTTTGGAACTCCCTTCCGGGATTCTGCTTTCCAAACTGTACTGACATGCAGAAGTTCAAGCATAATGTGAACAAACATCTTGCTACTAATCTCCCTGCATAATAGCCCTGAAACTTATGTCCACTATAGTAGCCCCCTACTTCAAAGTGGCAATGTGCCTTGTTTGGGGTGAAAATTGAATTAAAAAAAAATAAATATTAACAGCAAAACTGAGAGAACAAATCTACCACTCTCTAAATAAGCGTGGACTTCTCCCCGAGGAACAGAAAGGATGCCAGAAAGGAAGAGGAACACGATCTGCTATACATAGATCAAAAGTTCCTAAAGGAGATAAAAAAAGGAGAAGAATTTAGCCATGACATGGATCGACTTCAAAAAGGCGTACGACAGGATCCCACAAACATGGATAATAGAATGTTCAAAAATGTTCAAAATACCAAGCATGAATCATCAACTTGATAATAAATACAATGAGAACATGGGGACTGGAACTGACAGCTGATGGGCAACACATAACAGAAATTAACATACATACATAAAACCGCATATTCCAGGGAGATTCAATATCATCATTACTGTTCATCATAGCCATGATGCTCCTAAACAATATACTGAGAATATGCCAAGCCGGATACACATTCTCCAATAAAGAGGAAAAAATTAACCACCTGATGAAAATAGACGATCTGAAACACTAATAAAGACTACCAAGAGCTTCAGCCAAGATATCCAAATGAAGTTTTGTATGGAAAAGTGTGCACTACTAGTTATAAGAAAGGAAAAACTGGAGAAAACAAAAAGGAATGAAGCTACCCAAACAAATGGAGATGAGGGCATTAGGGGAACAAGACGCCTATAAAGCAATATACACCACCAAAGCAAGAGAAATGAAAAAAGACTATTGGAAAGAAATACATTAGAAGAACAAGAAAACTCCTAGAAACTAAATTATATAGCAGAAACCTAATAAAAGGTATAACTACATGGGCAGTGTCACTAGTAAGATACACTGGGCCGTTCATAGGGTGGACTAAAGAAAGAACTGAGACAACTCAATCAGAAGACCAGGAAACTCATGACTATGCACAATGCACTACACCCAAAGGACGATGTTGACAGACCCTACGTGGAAAGGAAAGAAGGCGGAGTAGTGGTTTGTATAGAAGACTGTGAATGACACCAAAAAAGAACTAGAAAAATACATAATGCAAAACACTAAAAGGATAATTATGGAAACGAGAGACACTGAACAAATCAACAAAACAGAAAACAGGGAGACAAAGGATAAGACAAGAACAGAAAAACCGGAAGAGAAATAATTACACGGACGATTCATAACGATGACAGAAGATGAGAATGACGAACACACTTGGATATGGTGTGAAAAATGACAGGGTAATCGAGAAATTGAAACCCTAATAACTGCAGAACAAGATAACTCGATAAGAACTAGTCACTTCAAAGCAAAGATCGACGAAACAAAAGAAAACAGCAAATGCAGACTGTGTGGACAAAGAGACGAAACGATAAACTATATAGTAAGCGAATGAAGCTAACTGGGCAAAAATGAATTACAAGAAAAGACATGACCAAATGGGAAGGGCAGTACACTGAGAATTAAGCAAATAACTGCATCTCGAACGCACACACAAATGGTACAAGCATAAGCCGATAATAGCACTTGAAAAACAAAATCATAAAATCCTATCGGACATGAACATCAAAACAGATAAACGTATCCAAGCAAGAAGACCGGTGTCATAATAATTAAGAAGAAAGGAGTACGGATTCTCTCCTTGACAGGGTTCAAAAGAGAGTCGCAAATCTGATAGGCCCTAAACTGGCATCTAAGCTTCAGCCTCTGTCCCATCGTCGGAACGTTGCATCCCTCTGCCTGTTCTACAAGTATTTTAATGGTGAATTCTCTGATGAACTGCAAGCACTTCTGCCCCCACGACGAGAACACCCTCGACAGACCCGACAAGCTGCAAAATCCCACCCCCACACTGTAGAGATCCCTAGATGTAGAAGATCTTTTTACTTCAGTAGTTTCTTCCCCAGAACTGCTAGACTTTGGAATTCCATTCCAGGTCACTGCTTCCCCAACTGCACTGACATGCATAGGTTCAAGTGCAACGTGAACCAACATCTTGCTGCCCAAATCCCTACATAGTACCCCAGTAAATGTTTCCCCTAATAGTAACCCCCTACACCAAAGTGGCAATGTGCCTTGTTTGGGGTGAAAATGTAATAAAAAAAAAGGAAATCAAGATAATACATACAATAGTAGAAGCACTAAGGACAATTCAAAAAAAACTTTGAAAAAAGAATGGGAGAGACTGGAATAAGAGGAATGGCTGGAAAGATACAATCAATAACAATAATGTAAACAGCTGGAATATTTAAAAAAAAACTCTTGAATGTGGAGACTAATAAAAGTAAGCCACATGCGCGGGCCAGAAAAAATGCTGCAGAGGCAAAACATGAAGAAGCGTTGCATGCAAGCAAGAACATTGAAGCTGCATATCTACAAGTTATGTACTTCCTCCTCCATTTCCTCCTATTGCCCCATTACCACCCCCAAAAGAGTGATGCAAAATAGTCGAAAAGGCTCAAGGAGGATGGGAAGATATAGGAGATAGTACTGACCAGACCTCCGCTGGACAAGTGAGAAGGTTGAGGAGCCTTATTTCTATTCAAATTCCAATGGAGATTAATGGCCGCTGCCAGCGAGAAGTCAATTGTAATAGGCTGTTGCTATAACGCAAATTTATTTGCAAATATTATCGAAAGAAGGAGAAGGTACTCGAAATCTTGGGAGACTTGTTGTCATTCAACTTCCAGGGAACACTGTTTTCCAGAGAGATCCTGAATAACGATGTGTGAAAATTCCTTGTGAGCCAATAATAATAATACTAATAATAATAATAATAATAATAATAATAATAATAATAATAATAATTAGAACCAAGCACATTAAAGCAATGGTCAACAGGACACAATAAAACAGCAAATGAAGACTCAGCGGACAAAGAGACGAAACAATAAACCACATATTAAATGAATGCAGCAAACTAACCCAACAAGAATATAAAAATAGAAACGATTAAATGGGGAAAGCGGTGCATGGGAAATTATGCAAACAAATTAATTTTTAATACACAGGCAAATGGTACAAACACAACCCGACAGCAGTAATGGAAAATGAAAGTCACAAGATCATATGGGACATAGATATGCAAACGGATAAACTCATCCAAGCAAGAAAACCGGATGTCATATTAGTTAACAAGAAGGAAAAGGTCGGCCAGATTTTAAATCTTGCCATTCCAGCAGCCAACAGAATAAAAATCAAAGAGAATGAGAAGCGGACCAAATACTCGGAATTGGCCATAGAGCTCAAAGGGATCTGGAAAATGAAGAAAGTAAAAATAACATCACTAATAGTAGTAGCACTAGGAACGATACAAAAAAAAAACTTTGGAAAAAGAATAGGAGAGATTTGAATCAGAGGGATGACCGAGAAAATGCAACGAATTTCAATAATGAAAACTGGAGAAATATTAAGGAGAACCCTTGAATGAAGAGAATAACACCACACATAAACTACACACAAACTACGTACAGAAACGGCTACAGATGCAAAACAAAGTAACATCACATGAAATCATGAAATCAAACTGTATAAATGAACCCACGCCCACATTTTTTTTTTGTGAGTGCCACCATAAAACAGCATCACACCAAATAATGAGAGTCAAGAAGGTGGGGAAGAAAGCACTAGTCAGACGTCCGCTGCAGATTTGCAAAGAGGACGGGGACCTTGGCAGGGCTTATTGCCACCCAAAGGTTACCGAAATATTGGAGAATACTGGAAATCTGGGGATACTTGTTGAAACTTAGAGTCAGGCGAACACCCCAAGTTATTCTCGGAGAACAATCTTTGATGATGTCTTGTGTACATGCTCCAAGTGAGGAGGAATAATAATAATAATAATAATAATAATAATAATAATAATAATAATAAGCATAATAATAATAATAATAAGCATAATAATAATAATAATCGTAATAATAATAATAATCATAATAATAATAAAATTAATCATAATAATCATAAAAATAATAATAATAATAAGAAGAAGAATCATAATAATAATAATCTTAATAATAATAATCATAATAATAATAATAATCGTAATAATAATAATCATCATAATAATAATAACAACAATAATAATCATAATAATAATATTAATAATAATAATAATCATAACAATAATAATAATAACAATAATACTACTAATAATAATAGTAATAATATTAGTAATAATAATAATCATGATAATAATAATATTAATAATACTAATAGTAATAAAAAATAATAATAATAATAATAATAACAATAATAATAATAATAATAATAGTAATAATAATAATAATCATAATAATAATAATATTAATAATACTACTTATAATAATAATAAAAAAAAAATAATAATAATAATAAAAATAACCTAAGCCGATTAAGTGCGACGAGAACTGGGACCTTAGGGAGGCTTATTGCACCTCAAATTCCAGCAAAGACCAATAGCTGCTGCCAACGAGAAACTAATGGCAAGCAGGTGTTGCGATAATGCAAATTTATTTGCAAATGTAATCGAAAGAGACGGAGATTACTGGAAACCTGGAGAGATTTGTTGTCACTAATCTTCCAGGGAACACTTCAGGCTGTTTTCAGGGAAAACATCTCTGAAGGCCTTTGTAAAAGCTCCTTATGAGCCAATAATAATAATAATAATACTAATAATACTAATAATAATAATAATAATGATAATAATAAAATTATAACAATAATAAAATAATAATAATAAAATAACAAAAATAAAATGGTAATAATAATAAAGCAATACTAAAAGTATAATAATACAATAATAATAAAATCAGAATAATGAAATAATAATCGTAATAAAATAAAGAATGATAAAATAATAATAATAATAATAATAATAATAAATAATAAGAAGAAAATAATAAGAAAATCAGAATAATGAAATAATAATAATAAAATAAAAATAATGATATAATATTAATAATAAAATAAAAAATAATAAAATGATAATAATAATAAAATAATACTACTAATAAAAAATAATAAAATAACAATAATAATAAAATATTAATAAAATAATAATAATAATAATAAAATAATAATACTAATAAAATATTTAAAAAATCAAAATAATAAAATAATAATAATAATAAAATAATAATAATAAAATAATAATAAGATTATAATAATAACAATAATAATAAAATATAATAATAATAATAAAGTAATCATAATAATAAAATATTAATAATCAAATAATAGTAATACAATAATCATGATAAAATAATAATAATAATATTAATAAAATAATAATAAAATAATAATATAAAAAATAATAAAATAACTATAACAATAATAATAAAATTATAATAATAATAAGATAATAATAAAATTGTAATAAAATAATAATAAAATATTACTACTGCTTCTACTACTACTACTACTACTACTACTAATAATAATAATAATTAATAATGGAAATTTATAAAAATATAATTATATTGATATAAATAGAATAAAAGTTAATTAAGCCAAATTCATAGTAATAATCTATATAATAAAGCTGAACGTCTGTCTGTCTGTACATAAATAGGCTCCTATATTGTTGACTATTATACAAGACTGACATACAATAATATCTAGGATCAAAATGGGTATGTTACATTTTGAACAGAGTTTTTTTTAATAAAAATTGTAGGGTTTTTGTACTCAAAGTATGCAAATACATTTTTTTAGCTTTGTATATAGATCGGCATAAGAATACTTTGATGAGTATATTTCAGGTCAAACAAGGGTTGGTATGATAAAATGATGAGGTCTGCGTTCGCACGTGGCTTCTATAGAACAAAAATATGTCACAAAATTTAACTATTGATGTCTTCTCGCGTAAGTATATTTTATAATTATGGTTCAATTTGAATAAATATAGTACAATAAAGTTATGGGGTCTGGATTCGCGCCTGACCGCAACGAAATGGAAATATATCGCAAAGTTTACTAAGTTTCTTTTTTTATTATTTAATATAGATCCACATGAAAATATTGTGATAAGCGCATTTCAGTTTTAACAGAGGTGGTATAATAAAATTATACATGCCAATCTGGGCTTTAATAGAATGGCTTAAAGTTTTTTTTTTACTTAAAATATAGTTTAAGAAAAATAAGTTGTTTGTAATGTCGAGACGAATTAAGGTGACCGAAATAGAATTTGACTAATATTTAAATAATTTACGTTAAAAAAGTGAACGGTTAAACTGTTTGATATGTTCTGTTTGTATGGTGCCCCGTTTAAGGAATTGATTTTTTTTTAATATCAAAGTTACTTAAAGGCGCTAAGTTTAACTCATAAACTATTCAAATATTTGTCAAATTCTTATTTCAATCACCTAAGTTGGTTTCGGCAATGCACCCCCCCCATAATTTTATTTATAGATATTTAGGGCGGAAAACATTTATATTTTAGATGGCGATTCATTTAACATTATTAAACAGATGAAATAATTAAATAATGAGATAGATAGAGTATGCCTAAGTAAAACAAAGAGTCGATTTTATGAAGCAAGTAACTCTCCCCGGGGAAGCGATTTTGTCATACAGAATCCATTCACCAAATGATAATACAGCAGCCCCAGTACGTTGCACATGTTGATAGGACAGCCTCCTTAATGGTTAATCCAAGGTTCAGGTCCCTGACTATCAGGCGGATAACGCCAACCCAGATAAAATGTTTCCTCCAACACCCTTACTAGTTATATGGCTACAAGGATAGACATAGAAACAGAAAAATTTCCGGCATCTCTGGCGACTTTTCGCGTTAAATACTGCAAATGTAGAATACAGCTTTTACTTCTCCCTTATGTCAGAAAAATCACTCATTAAAAAATGAGGACTGAGGGACAAATAAAGAGAAGCGAGAGTAAGGGGAGCTGTCGATAATGCATCCACAATGCATTGTTTAATCTCCATAAAAAATATTTTATTAAGTATTGTAAACACGCCAATTGGACATTTAGATTCTGCTCTCACTATCTGAAAATAAATATAATTGCCTAATCTATTTATGCAATAAACTTGGTAGATGTATAAATAACATTTGTGGACGAGAATATCTATTATTAAATAAAAACAATAAAAAAAATATAAATTAAATTCTGAAATAAAATGTAGTTATTAACACTTGAATCTAAAAAGATTAAAATTAAAATTAATAGCGCACAGCTTATCTCGAAAGAGTTCCCATCTTCAAAATGCAAACTATTGAAGGGATTTTAGCTTCAAAAACTGTCATTTTCTTTTGTAGTCCTAAAATTATTTTAGTAAATTCCCGTTATATTGACATCGTACTGATCAACGTAACCACTCACAGTGGATGCAACGCAGAAGCAGCAGCAGCAGCAGCAGCAACAACAACAACAACAACCCAATTTCTCTGATTAGTCCCCTTAGCAGCTATGCTTTCAGCAAAAAACTAAATACTTTGGCGAGGTTATGGGGGTCGATGATTTCTTGTACCGTATGCCAAAGAAACTGCATGATCAACATCGGCTATCTATTCGTTGTAAGAATTTATGTGGTTGTCGCTGTATCATTCTACAATTAATCAACTGTGTCGAAAATTTCGCAGCTTATGTTGCCAGGCATACTACTTTTGCTTGGTTGTTGGGGGCCTCTGTTTTATTAAACCGACATATAAGAAACCTCTGAATCACATTTTCACTAAATATGTGTGTAGACTGTTTTGCAATTTCTTTAAGATCAATTGATTGTTCAAGTCACATTCCAAAACAGAAACATGATTTATTTTTGCTAAAACACGTAAAGTCTTATAAAATTATTTGCAGTTAATAAAAAATAAGAAATTTACGTGCGCAGTTCGAACTAACAGACCACGTTATGGAAAACAAAACATCTCCCCCCCCCCCCAAAAAAAAAAGCTATCACCTTCCTCACAGTAGAATTTGCACGGCCCGCGGTTCTATCATTATTGCTAAGAGACGACATGGAAAAATGGCTTCACCGATGATAGATAAATTAAAATAACGGACTCAATTATCGATTATCGGTGATTATCGGGCGTATTCTGGTACAAAACTTAAGTAAGCTCACTCTCAAACTTATACCATAAAGTTCTGTAAATTTCAAAGAAAATTTGTTCAGCCGTTTCGGAGTCTATAAGGAACGAACTCACACAGAGACAAAGTTGCATTTATATAATTGTAGAGATTAAACAGAGATACGGTAAAATAAAGCGATTAGAACTTGATCAGTATTAAAATGATTAAGCATTTAGTAATACCAGCTGCTTTACGTGACCTCGGCTTATCGCGACCTTATTTCAAGTCGTCCTGATTTTTCCTTGCCACTGGAATCAAGTGCCGATTCTGGAGATGTGTTTTGGAATGCGCAACCCTTACTCCACAATAACATTACAACGACCTTCATTGTCCATTAAGATAGATTTGTGATGATAATGTTGATACACAGTGCTATGAAGGGAGACAAACCAATTATCGAACAAAATATTATATTTGTATACGAGATTTAGCAATTTCCAGAACAGATTAAATAACGTAAACATTCTATTAATCTTAGTGATCCACTAATTTTACTTATAGACTATTTAAGCACAATGGAGGATAATGGAAATAATGGTTAATAAAGGTACACGATACCTATCAGAAAATAGGGGTTAAGGTATAATTATACAGAAGGTGTAAACTATTATTGCACACGTATGATATTTTATATATATATATATATATATATATATATATATATATATATATATATATATACACACACACACAGGGTAACCTAAAAAAACCGGGTCCCAACTCTAATTAGGCCCCGTTTCTTAGTGTTTTGTCCGAATGAAATGAAACTTTCGTCATAACTAGTTTATTATATTCAAAACATCACATCAAAACACTAGGGTTTTTGGCCTATTTTTGTCTCCGTTCTACAGCATATGTTCTAGATGGCCTCCATTAAGCTTCTTTTTTTCTTTTAGGTCAACCAGTATATATATATATATATATATATATATATATATATATATATATATATATATATATATACTAGAAGTTCCGCCCGACTTTGCTCGGGTCCTATGTACTGTTCATAACATTATGTGTATATGTATATATTAAAAGGTGTTAATATGTACGGTGCGGTAGGACGGTAATCCCTGAATACCTTTATGCAAAATTTCCAATGTTTACACCAGAAATTGTCCGAGTTATTTGGTAGAGACCACAGCGGTCAATTTTTTTTTAAACTTTGACTCCTATTATGACCCCTTAACATTTATTATTTTGGGCTCAAATAAGGTTATAAAGTTAAATCCATGTCCAAGAAATCTATATGTAAAATTTCAAGTGTTTGGACCAAACATTGTCGGAGGAGTTTGGTGCAGTTCTCAAAGGTCAAATCGTTTAATTTTGACCCCTTAACAGCCAAATTTCTGGCCGAAAACAGGTTACAAATATTTTCCCAAATATCAGTACATTGTATTTCAAATTTCAAGTCTGTGGACTTTTTTTTTTTTACACAGTGGTCACCACTTATCAAGGCCCGGAAGCCACTCAGGGATAACGGTTATTGCAAGTACATTACGTTAGTGTGAAGATTTGATCAAGTGTTTACTTAAGGGGGCGGTTCATTAAGAATTTGTTAACGTTGGACTTGAAGACATCCAAGTTGTAGTCCCGTGGGAAGCAGGCAGACGGAACAGAGTTCCACAGGTGTGCAGTTCTAAGAAATAATCTTTGTTCATGGAATCCACGTTTTGATTTAGGCACAGATAAAGAGTGGGGGAAAGTTTTCACAGTGGATTCAGCTAGACGGGTGTTTTACGTGAAAAATTGGCGAGGGGGGACCAGAGATTGGAGTTCAGACGAGCATCTGCCATGGAAATAACGATAAAACAAGGATAGGCTCGCAACATCTCTTCTGTGGGAGAGATGTTGCAGGGTAGAGAAAAGAATATCCCCCACTAAGCCACGAAGTCTATTTTGTACTCTGTCAAGGCAGGATAGGCTGTTTTTAGCAGCTCCTGCCCAGATATGGCAGCAGTATTCCATCCTTGGACGTACTTGTCTTTTATATAGATAGAGACTGTAGGCTTAAAATTGACAGTTATTGCGTAGGGAAATTTACACAGACAGACACACACAGACACTTTCACTTTTCTATATATCTAAAAAAATGTGTGTGTGTGTGTGTGTCTGTCTGTCAGTGTACACTGCCCTACGCAACAACTCTGTCAATTTTCAGTCTACAGACTCGATATTTCATATACAGAGTATTGAGATTTGGGAAAATCTTTGTAATCCAGCCACCATTCGCTCACGTATGAATAACTGTTGTCATTTTTTGGCTGTTGCATCTGCTACTTGTCTCTCATATGTTGACAGGGTTAGAAAGAGAGTCGCCAATCTGATAGGTCCTGAACTTTTATCTCGACTTCAGCCTCTGTGCCATCGACGAAATGTTGGATTCCTCTGCCTGTTCTACAAGGACTTTAATGGGCAATGCTCTGACGAACTACAAGCACTTTAACCCCCTCGACGTAAATATCCCCGACAAATCCGAGAAGCAATTAAATCATACCCCTTCATAGTACAGCCTTCTACTCCGATATTCTGCCTCCTCAACTGTAGTAGCATGCAGAAGTTCAAGTGTAATGCGAACAGACATCTTGCTGCTTATCTCCCTCCATAATACTGCTGCAAATTATTGTCCACGATGGTAGCCCTCTACTTCAAAGTGGCAGTGTGCCTTGTTTGGGGTGAAAATTGAATTTAAAAAACAACAACTAAAAAAAAACAAACTGAAATTTATTGTTTGAATAAAGAATACAGTTCCATGGATTTTCGATGCCAGAGAAAAAGTCATTAGCAAATATTAGATCTAATTCGAAATAATATTTCTATTTAGCATATACAAAGAAAATAAATGAAAAAAAAAATAATCGCATCTTTTTGAGGTGTATGGATAAAGAAAATAGATGAAAGAAGAGTTGATACAATATATATAGTTGTGGGGACATACACACCCTTATAACACCTAAGTTTAAGTGTGTACCTAAATATGCATATTTACATAATATATGTGTGTGTGTATGTGTGTATGAGTGTAGTTTTGTAAGTGCGTGTGTACTTACACACTTTTATTTAATTATAATTTATTATTTTCCTCTGTCTTTTTCTCACGCACCCTCTCTATTTTTACATCAACACACACACACAAACACACACACACCTATATATATATATATATATATATATATATATATATATATATATATATATATATATATATATATATGCCTCCGTGTATGTGTGTATTTGATGCTGATTTGTATCGATGTCTTTCTATTATTCTTTAGTTTGTTGTCATTCAATCCGCAATTGTTGTGTGTCCTCGTTTAGAAAATCAGTTTGGCGCCACACTTCGTCGTCGGTGGCGGCGCTGTCGAGACAAAAAGGCTTAAATGGTCAGAAAACGCGTAAAAAACAAGATGGCGATTGGTGAATTCTAAAGTCCGGAATATCAAACAAAAGAATTAAATGTGGAAGAATCGCAAAAGGGAAAATAAAAACAAAAGAAAACAAAACACACAAAAAAAGCGGGAACCATGACTGAAATGGAAAATGGAGCATGAATCTGAGTATTTTTTTTTTATAATTCGTTTCTAAAAGATAAACGAAAAAGCAACAAATGAAACGTACCAAAAAGACAATCAAAAGAAGAGATTAATATTAATTGCATAAAGAATTAAGACGACCAGGCCTGCATACATCAAAATGGTGGACACATGTATGTGCTTTGAATATCATTTCAAGAATACACATAGAAAGTCACTTATATCAGGCGAACGTGCACATAACACTAAGACACATGCAAACACACGCACACACACATATATATATATATGTATATATATATATATAAGTAGATTGTAGTTTGCTTGAATCATTGTTGAAGAAAATTATAAGGTAAAATTAAAAGCCAAGAACAATGCGAGATTTTTTTTTCTGTTGTATTCACACCATTGAATGCAACAGAAAAAAAATTACTGTTGTTTAGAGTCAAAATTTGTGTGAAAAAGAAAATACAAACACCAAAAAAAAATAAATTTATTTCTTTTGTTTTCATTTAATTTTACTCTATATAAAAAAAAATCTCGCATTGTTCTTGGCTTTTAATTTTACCTTATAATATATATATATATATATATATATATATATATATATGTGTGTGTGTGTGTGTCTGTGTACACACGCATACACACACTCACACACTCACGCACACACGCACACACACACATATATATAATTATATATATATATATATATATATATATATATATATATATATATATATATATATATATACGACATATTAAAATGAATAATTCTGATTTCGTTTATCAATGTTTCTCTGAAAAGTGATGAGATTCATATCCACTTTTCTCCATCCCTGCTCCAAACCAGGAGCTTCAAATCTCCAATGTTTTCCTAAGGATAGCAGAGGTCTGAAGGCCTCCTAAAACATAGGGGATTCTTAGTTTTTTCAATTCCGAACGACTTGATACTACTCCTAACGTATCAACTACTACTGGGATTTTTGTGGTTTAATCCTGTATATACGCCTTATCTCCAAGACCAATGGATCATGATTGTTTCACTTCTCGTTCTCCTTCTCTCTCACGCTCCTGTCCCAGGCTGCTGAAAATTCTACAATTCGCCAGTTTTAGAAATGGTCATTAATAAAAACTGAAGAAAGTGCGCAATACTGTAGAAGAGCAAATATGCGTTTTATTTTTTATTACCGTATCTTTCTGTTAAGTTACATTATTGTTTCAGCTACACGGCCGTTTTTTTGCCGTCTGTAGCTTCCTCAGACTTTTACAGAGATGTTCGTTATGATTGGATGAAAGAGTGAATGATGTCAGTGGAAGGGTGCGAGAAGAGCGGAAAAAAGAGGAAGGGAACAAGGGAGAAGAAGTGGGAGGGGATGCTTGGTATGTCGGTAATATTTTAGTTTATGAGTTTAAGGACCTTGTGGGGGAGGGTATGCGAAGTTAATTTCTGGTGTGGCTAATGGCGTTGGGATACATGGAGGGGAAGGGGGTATGTGGGGTAGGAGGGGGTTGTAAAATCTGAGGAAGCTACAGACGACCAAAAAACGGCCGGGTAGCTGAAACAATAATGTAACTTAACAAAAAGATACGGTAATAAAAAATAAAACGTTATATACATATATATATATATATATATATATATATATATATATATATATATATATATATGTATATATACATATATATATATGTATATATATGTATATATATATATATATATATATATATATATATATATATATATATATGTACGGCACGATAATGTTGACACATCGATCTCATCAAATCCTAGACGTTAAGATAAAATGGACATTGCCAGTACAAGATGGGTGAAGATGCTGGCAGTGGAGTTTTGGAAAACCGGACTGAGCGGGTCGGAGCTGAGAATGTTCGAATGCTGCCAAGAATCCAGTTAATTTTTTTTTTTTTTTTTTTTTTGCTATTAGAGGTGTTTATTTTAATCTGATGCGATTTGGGCACAATGTGATATTGTTGCTAATTCATAGAATGTGTTAAAATAAATATAGTTCGAAGTGGATTTTTTTATATAGGCGTTCCTTGATAATAACATAGTTTTCTTATTGATGACATACAATACAAAACTATCGGTAAATCGCTAAACGCATTGAAACAAATGAGAAATTCCACAGGGTACTCATTCATGTGTAATATATTGATGTTGGAATTCTGTAGATATTCAGTGTAAATGAAGACGCTCTGATATTATTGTAGCTTTTTTGTTAAAACTGTAAAAGTATTTATCTAAGCTAGTACGTATACCTGGCAAAGCCTGGTCCTAAAGTACGCTTAAATATGATATTTTAATTCTTGCAGATTTCGTATATATTATTATAGTATTAATGTTCTATAAATTTTGAAACTAAAATAAAAACTTATGAAATATATATATATATATATATATATATATATATATATGTGTGTGTGTGTGTGTGTGTGTGTGTGTGTAGTTGTGTGTGTGTGTGTAACTTAAGTTCCTTCAGCCATAATCGAAACCGAACAAAGACTTATGAGGAAATCCTGATGAAATTATTTATAAAGAAATAGATGAGTTAGTAGTAGGAACCGATTATTTGAAGTACTAAATTATATATATATATATATATATATATATATATATATATATATATATATATATATATTTATTTATCTAAGCTAGTACGTATACCTGGCAAAGCCTGGTCCTAAAGTACGCTTAAATATGATATTTTAATTCTTGCAGATTTCGTATATATTATTATAGTATTAATGTTCTATAAATTTTGAAACTAAAATAAAAACTTATGAAAGATATATATATATATATATATGTGTGTGTGTGTGTGTATGCGTGTGTGTGTGTGTGTAACTTAAGTTCCTTCAGCCATAATCGAAACCGAACAAAGACTTATGAGGAAATCCTGATAAAATTATTTATAAAGAAATAGATGAGTTAGTAGTAGGAACCGATTATTTGAAGTACTAAATTATATATATATATATATATATATATATATATATATATATATATATATATATATATATTTATCTAAGCTAGTACGTATACCTGGCAAAGCCTGGTCCTAAAGTACGCTTAAATATGATATTTTAATTCTTGCAGATTTCGTATATATTATTTTAGTATTAATGTTCTATAAATTTTGAAACTAAAATAAAAACTTATGAAATATATATATATATATATATATATATGTGTGTGTGTGTATGCGTGTGTGTGTGTATGCGTGTGTGTGTGTGTAACTTAAGTTCCTTCAGCCATAATCGAAACCGAACAAAGACTTATGAGGAAATCCTGATAAAAATTATTTATAAAGAAATAGATGAGTTAGTAGTAGGAACCGATTATTTGAAGTACTAAATTATATATATATATATATATATATATATATACATATATATATACATATATATATTTATATATATATATGTATATATATATATATCAACTACAATGAAACAACCCTTTTGTTTTTACATGCTATTCCACCAAGTAACAAGTAACAAAACTAACAGTGTGAAACATAAAAAACGCTTCACCTAATAATTTCCATAATAGAAATACAGAAAATCTATTTTTGCTGACCCTATTAGTGTCTCTTCTTTATTTCCCTCCATCGATGATCACAAACAATATGATTCATTTCTTTTTCTCACCCATAATCATTATTGAAATCAACATATCAACAAAAATAGCCAAACTCTATTCAAAACATACGCATATATTAGATCTACTTCTACTATGCTTAAGCTAAGAATCCAAAACCACACATCTTCATTTAATAATATAAATGCAGATAGTAATCAGAGAACATCTTTGAACCGATGTAATAAAAACTTAAAACTAATAGCATTTCCTTCTTAATATATTGATTATTCCCAGTAAATTTAAATCATTTACCATGGGCTCAAATAAAACAACCTATGAATTTCTGAAGCTGTTAGGATGATAACATCTACTCAAAGTAAAAAATGTGATTTATACGAAAAGCGAACTAATTTTCCAATGCAAACATAAGAAAATTACAAATACAGCAATTTAAACTTACTTAGCTACTGTTAAATAATGCAAACTACCTAATCACGAAATTTAAATAATTCCATAATTCACAAGACATCGATAAACCAATCCTTCATCTTTTATTTGCAATTTAATTTCTTGATTCTTTACTTATTCTTAAATAGAAACTCACTCACTGAATTTGTTAAGACATAACTTTATGTGCAGATATGTACATGAATTTTAAAGTTTGATCCATGCCCAGGTAACCTACATCTAAAATTTCAAGTGTTTAGACCTAGAATTGGCGGAGGAATTTTGTAGAGTCTGAAAGGTCAAATCTTACAAATTTGATCTCTTGGCACCCACTTTTCTAGCCGAAAACCGATTAAAAAGATTCTCTCAAATCCCAATACCCCTTATGTCAAATCACGAGTCTGTAGTCTGGCAATTGACAAAGTGGTTTAGTAGGGAAATGTACACACAGGCACACATATACAGACAGACAATTTCATTTTTATAGATATATAGATTATATGCATATTTTATTATAATCTTAAGATCATTTTCTTAAGATAATTCGTTTTTCCACAACGTTTCGGCTGATTTAACCTCCGACCATCTTCAGATGTATTGACACTGGATGTTATTGGTGCATACTGAAAACTGTTTGCTAAGCTTTCCCAACGAACATAGTAATAGAAATTCAAAACGCCAAGTCTATTTCTTTCTTTTAATAAATCCAGATCAATTCCATTTTTTTTTTAATTCCCTTTATTTAGTTTTCTCGAGTATTGTCATTTATTTTTATTCCCGAGCACGGGTTTAAGTTTTTATTTACTAATAGTTAGGATTCAATCAGAGAATTGTTGAACTCACTTATTCTTACTCTTATTCTATTATTCCGTGAATGTGTTGATTTAATTGCTTAGCTCCAGATCCGCTTCTTTATGGAGAAACAAACAGATATCTATATGTAAATACTGCCTTTCTTCGTGTATAGACTCTTCAGAAAAATTGATATTATTTACTTAGATAGAAACGTGTGTGGTTTCAATACATTTTTTGTAATCATCTTATTTTATTTAGGATTATGTTCAGTATTTTAAATCGAAGTAATTTTTTTTTAGATACAACCCTAGTTAACAGATTACAGCAAATAAATAAAATAATAGGAATAATAATAGTAAGCAATTTCTTTGGTAAATTAAAAATAATCAAAACACTTTAATTCATACGTTTAATAAAAAAATGTATAGCTTTGTAATATAAACGACGATTGCTGCCGAAATAAACACACGATATTGAGTCTTCTGTGAACATTTTCTTCCCGCATCATTGTATTGTCATGTATTTTTTCTAAGTTAATAAGATCTATTTTTTCTGAAGACTATATACACGTTTGTTTCCCCATAACGAAACGGACCTGTAAAACATGTTGAAGGAGCTTTTTTTCTTAAAAAAATAAATAATTGGATCTTGAAGTGTTATTATACAGTTGTTCTTATATATATATTGAAATTAAGGGTATTTTAGACCGGATGCACTCTTCGCACAGGGCGTGGATATCAGACAAGAATTCTGCAGCGAAGAGGTCGGCTTATCTCAGTGTCAGGAGGGATGTTCGGCGCCGATTGAGGAAAATGAAAGAAGATTGGTGGTCTGCAAAAGCCTCTGTGCTCCTGGCTGCTTTTGATAGGAAAGATGCGAGGGTATTTTATGAGGGTCTGAAAGAAGTTTTTGGACCACAACAATGTGGTACTTCACCCGTTATGGGGGGCAGATGGTACAACCTTGTTGACTGATAAGAATGGCATCCTTAACCGCTGGAAGGACCATTTTGAAGGAGTGCTGAATTCTTCCTCTGATGTTGACGACGATGTTTTGAGTTCTTTGCCTGCAAGAATCCAAATAGCAGAACTAGATGTGATTCCTAATTTTTCTGAAGTTCTCACAGCTGTACAACAAATGCTACTGAGAAAGTGTGCAATTGATGATGGTATACCGGCTGAAATATTCAAGTTTGGGGGAGACGCACTTTTGAAAAAACTTTTGGAGTTATTCATCAGGATCTGGGAAGGGGTTCTGTACCTCAGGATTTCAGGAACTCGTCAGTAATCCATCTCTTCAAGAATAAAGAAAAGCGCATTGATTGTGATAACTACCGTGGAATATCACTGCTCTCTGTGGCTGGAAAAGTACCAGCCAGGGTCATTTTGAACAGGATAATCATTCATCTAGTAGACAAGATTTATCCTTAGACGCAGTGTGGTTTTAGATCTGGAAGGGGAACCATCGACATGATCTACTGTTTACGCCAAGTTGCAGAGAAGGCACGTGGGAAAAATTAGGATGTTTGTTGTTTTTATCGACCTAACCAAGGCGTTTTACTCTGTCAACAGAGTCACACTTTGGACGGTTTTGAATAAAGTTGGAATCCCTGAAAAAATGTTAAATGTAATAATATCCTTTCACGAGAATATGGAGGCACGTGTAAAAGCAGACGGAAAGTTCTCTGAGTCATTCAAGGTAAAAACAGGTACGAAACAGGGTTGTGTTATGGTAGCTGTGCTTTTTGCCATCTTGTTTTCAATCATGCTCGAGCATGCTTTTAAAGATTACACGCAAGGTGTTCATTTTGAGTTTAGAACTACCGGGGGTCTTTTTAATCATCAAAGATTCAAAGCTAAATCACTAACAAGAAGCAAAATGGTTCGTGATTTTCTTTTTGCAGACGATGCTGCACTCGTGACCACATTATTTGAAGAAGCACAAGAATTAGTTGACAAGTTTTCCAATGCCGCAAAAGAATTTAGTTTAACGATTAGTATTAAAAAGATAAAAGTTATCTACCACCTAAAGCCTACCCCGTTGCAGCTAGGTGGTGTGAATATTCCGAGACCAGAATATGTGGAACCGCCTCAGAAAATCTTAGTAAATAGACAGCCTCTAAAGTATGTTAAATCCTTTGCATATCTAGGAAGTAAGGTGCATTCGTCAGCATCACTTGATGATGAGATATTGAGCAGAATTTCCAAGGCGACTGATGCCTTCAGCAAACTGCGGTAAAGAGTATGGAATGAAACAGGTTTGACTCTAAAGACCAAAATCTCAGTTTATCCTGCAGTGATTGTTTCGATACTCCTGTATGGATCGGAAGCCTGAACCTTAGGCTGATTGAGAAACTGGATACATTCCATAAGTGTTGCCTTCGCAGTATATGTGGATTAACATGGAAAGACAAGGCCCCTAAGGATTGTTTGCTAGGTGCGACATTTTAAGTATTGAGGTCTTCCTGATGAAGTCTCAGCTTCGGTGGGCTGGTCACCTTGTTCGAATGGATGAAAACAGTCTTCCTAAGCAACTAGCATACAGTCAACTGAAAGAGGGTAATCGAAATGTGGGTCGTCCATTTCTGAGGTGCAGGGATAAGCTGAAAGACAATCTTAAGCACGCAGGCCTGAACCCAAAAACCTTTGAAGAAGATGCTGCGGATAGAAAATTGTGGAGAGAAAAATGTTTTGCGGGCATTAACACATACATTGACACACGGCTATCGAATCAAACAAATCTCCGTAGAGCAAGAGTAGGAACAGCACCATCCCAGCTGGTATCCTGTGAGTAGTGCGGCTTGGTTTGTAGGAGCAGAGCTGGCCTCGTGTCACACATGCGGCACGAGTATTGAAGGCAGAGTGAAACAGAGCGAATTCTTAGCCCTCATGCGTCGAACACGACGGGAGAGTCCATTATATATATATATATATATATATATATATATATATATATGATCCACTGACACGTGTTTCGTCGTCTACGACTCATCAGAGTGGCTGAATCTAGCCACTCTGATGAGTCGTAAACGACGAAACACGTGTCAGTGGATTATTATATTTAAAAAAAATAATATATATGCCACTCCGCATGTGGGGGAACAACATTTTTTAAGGGGAAAATTATTCCCAACTCGCTTTAGGTAAAAATACATTTTCGTAAATAATTGAATTCATTCAAGGCGTATCGCAAAAAACAGATAACATATATATATATATATATATATATATATATATATATATATATATATATATATATATGTGTGTGTGTGTGTGTGTGTGTGTGTGTGTGTGTGTGCGATTATGTCTTTTGTATGTGAAGTCTTTCTACATTAAATACATGGACATTTATCATTTGATCAATGCACAAAATCTATTTTCCGTTTGAATAAACTTCGTTATGGGACACTTCCTGTGCGGTTGTCCGCTACTCATCATCCGTCCAGTTACACGACCTAAATATACATAGTACTGCCCACACACACTCTCTCTCCCTCTTTTTCTCTCTCTTTTTCTCTCTCTCCCTACTCTTTACGCCTAGACTGTAAGGTGCCTCGAGTCTTATCGATTCAACACTGAAAGACTATTTGCAATCATTCAAAATATTAGTCCGTTCCGATCCCATTTACGAGCGAACTCAAAAGAAAAATGAATTATTTCATGCTTGTTTGACTAGATTTTTAAATGTTCAACTGTTTGTCATTTTTAAAGCCGGACATTAAGATTTGTGATTGATGGGTTCAGCTTATTTGTAGCTTTGGTGTGGAATAATATCAATGAGTAGTTGGATTTGTTTAAAATTAAATCAGTGTTGGGACGATTTTTCGGAATCGTTATCAGGAATCAGAGAAAACCGGACATTATTGGGCATCAGAATAGGTACTGGAATCATAAAAAGTTTTGGCTTTATTTCCGATTCACAAAATATCTTTATTACTTACTAGCATTTCGGCCCGGCGTTACCCGGGTGTTTGGATGTGCAGACATGCAAACATACATACATGCATACATTTATATATTGGTAACTAAAAATTTTCGACCCAAACCGATGAAAAAGCTTACCCTATCTCTGAATAACCTTTATGTAAATTTCAAATATTTAGACCAGAAATTGACTGAGTAATTTGGAAGAGACCGCAGAGGTCAATTTTTTTTTTAAATTTGACCCATTTTTGACCCCGTAACATTTATGGTTTTGGGCTCAAATCAAGTTATTAAGTTAGATCCATGTCCAAGGAGCCTATATCTAAAATTTCAAGTGTGTAGACCAAAAATTGTCGGAGGAGTTTGGTAGAGTTCTCAAAGGTGAAATAGTTGAACTTTGACCCCTTAATCGCCAAATTTCTGGCTAAAAACCGATCACATTGATTTTTTCCAAATCTCAGTACACTGTATATCAAATTTCGAGCCCGTAGACTAAAAAATATGAGTTATTGTGTAGGGAAATTTACACACACAGACAGACACTTTCACTTTTATAGATATATAGATTATAATTCTTTATGATTAAACTTAATTTTCGCAATTAGAAAAGTGAAAAATATTGATTAAAATAAAACAATTATTTATAAAAATCTTGGATACATAAAAAATTAAGCAGCAGCACTAATCCTACAATGGGTTTAACGAGCTTCCTCTGAAGGAGGAAATTTATGGGAGCATAGAATCAAAAGCGGTCTCCAGTCGCATGTATACTCATGTTTGGAGAGATGGCATTAGGTTTTAGCAATTCTTGTAGATAGGTGTCGATGCTTTCCTACGCAGAGTGCTTTGTGTTCCCAAATTAGTCACGCATTTGGTAATCACCAGGCTTAACGGTGCTTAAATTCAGTGATCTAACGAGGAGTGATTCATCGACGTGATTATGATATATATATATATATATATATATATATATACATATATATATATATATATTTATATATTTATATATATACACGTTTAAAAGCATTTAAAAATAAATGTTTCAAATGAAACAGTACTTCTCGCGGTTAACGGTGGCCGAATTGATTTGGTCATTGCTAATGGAGTCAGAAATGACTTCGTTGGCGGGTTCGAATCAGTCAACTAGTGCTAATCGTGACACCATGCACTGATGATTCCCGGATGGATAAACTTCTAGTGTCTGTAGGTATTAAATTATTTTAATATATATATATATATATATATATATATATATATATATATATATATATATATATATATATGAACAAAATTTAAGGCTGTAAATTATTATTCGCACAAAATTTAAGACTGTAAATTATTATTCGCAAAAAAATATTATTCGACAGGATATTCAAATGAGAACCCGGACATTAATGATTATTTGCAAATACCTAACCATCCCATACCGTTTTATCCGGATTTTTAATCTTTTAGTTCATTTATTTTAATGTTTTATTTCTTTTCTCCTTTTCTTGAACTCTTTGCAGTTAAGCCATTTTTTGCATGAATGACAAGTTTTCACATAATGTAGTTTCAATTAATGTCAATACCAGTAAACTCAGCGTTTCGCCATGATTATCATATTCTAATATTTTTCCTCTGACGAGAAAAATGCATTTCTTTGAAACTCTGCGGATTAAAGAATTCTTTAAATGTCTTATTTGAGTATCCTGTCGAACAATAAATCATTGTAAAGTATGAATTAAAGTCTTAAATTTTGTTTTTCTATGAAAAATTCTGTTTTCATTTTTTGTTGTTGTTATATTGAGCTTTTTTATTTGGTTGGGATTACAATCTAATCATTAATATTTATATTCACGTTATTTTGGCATGTAAACTTTATTTTTATTTCTTGATTTATATGTATATATATATATATATATATATATATATATATATATGTGTGTGTGTGTGTGTGTGTTTTATTACAACCTCAAGTGTATTAACGTAATTAATTACAAGTTGTTTTAATAGATAGGATAAATTATCCACCCATGTCGTCAGATGATTCAAGTTACAGTTATTTGGCCCTACTCACATATCGGTTACTTTTTACCCTTGCTTTTTTACCACATATACCTCTCCATATATTTATATATATATATATATATATATATATATATATATATATATATATATATATATATATATAAACCTGAATGTGTGTGTGCGTGTCTGGTCACGAATAGGCTCCTATATGGTTGACTATTTTAAAAACTGATTACATATAATGATAGAAGATGTATCGAGACACAGTAATGGGTATGTTCGATCTGGCAGAACGGTGGTTCATTAAAATTGTGAGGTCTGCGTTCGCGCCTGCTTCACAAACTATGGAAATAAAAAAATTAAAAATTAAAAAAAAACGTTTACAGGTGTTTTTGATATAGATGTACATAATAATACTTTGATAAGTATGTTTTAACTTAAATAGGGATGGTATGATAAAATTGTGGGGTTTGCGTTCGTGACTGGCCTCTATAGAATGGAAATAGGCACAAACTTTAATAAAGATTTTTCATATCTATCTACGGAAGTATACTTTGATAATTATGTTTCAGTTTGAAGAAATATGGTATAATAAAATTATGGGGGTTGTCATTCGCATTTGACCTCAATAGAATAGAAATATGTCACAAAGTTTAACAAGGCTTTTTTAATATAAATCCACAGAATATAGTGATACGTGTTTCACTGTAAACAGGTATGGTATAATAAATTATGTGGTTTATCTATTTTAGTTTTACTTTCATCATATTTTGCTTTGGTTTTGATACCCCCGAATTCAACCACAATTTACAACCCTTCCTTTTCATAAATCAGAATCGATTTTCTGTAGACTGTTTTTTGAACCTAGTCAACGACGTGTACTTTTGCTAGTATATATATATATATATATATATATATATATATATATATATATATATATATATATATATATATATATATATATATATATATAATTATGACAGCCCCTTTAAGAAATTCGTTTCTTATCGTTGGGCACTTTCAGTTGAATTAAAGTCGCTTAATTTAGCTCTTATGCATAGATAATCGTATAACGATTAGATCACTGTCTGACTGACGTAAAAGAACATTTAAAATTAAAATGTTTAAATTCAACGTCATTTCACGCGGTTAATGGTAGCCGAATAAATAAATAAATAGTAAATAAAATATTATATATATATATATATATATATATATATATATATATATATACATATATATATATATATAATGCTCCCTATCTTGGGTTGAGCATATTGGCAATTGATATACAAACAGCCATTAACATATTAAGCAGCGCTCTTTGTGTAAACAAATCGAGCGCAGGAATTTGGACGATGTAAAAAAAAAACGTTTTTTTCATTACCCACATAACAGCAGCCGTATAGTGTAATGGTGAGAAGCCTTGATTGTCATATGAGCGGTCGGGTTTCAATCCTGGCTGGAGGCAGTTGCATGTCTAGTCGCACTGATGAGCTGTGAAATAGCGGAACAAAACTGTATATGGGTGACTATATATATAGATGTGTGTGTGTATAAAGTTTATCAAATTAAAAAACAAAATTATATCTTTGTTTTTATGTAAATTAGGAGTCTCCGCTACCAACCCCGGAAAATGAAATTATACGTTTTGAAGCGATTGTAGAACTTTTTAATGAATCTGAACCTGAAAAACAATGCTGGAATCGTACATCACTAGCGCAATAACTCAAAATATTGAACTCCACTGACAGTAAACATTATGTTATGTTCTCAGTGTAAAACGAATCGCTTTTTCTATCTTCCCTGCTTTATAATCGATGTCTTGCAAGTTTTAATGCTCAATATGACAGTTGAAATGTGACGGTTGATAAATCTTATGGTCGATATAAACGCGCATTTTTTTTTTTTTTGCAGTGCAGGATAATAAAATTGAAGCACATCCGATTCCAGTTAAGTGATTCCGGATAGATTAGCCGAATGTAGAAGCCAATAAAATAATGTATTTGTTTTCAAAGCGCATCGTAGTAACAATCCACACATAAATGACCTGGTTAACGTAATTGCTCTGCGCAGCAAACATGTTAAATAATATTGAAAATCCTCGCGTTTGTTTTTTAATCCCCGATGAAGATACTTATCTATCTATCTATCGTTCTCTCTCTCTCTCTCTCTCTCTCTCTCTCTCTCTCTCTCTCTCTCTCTCTCTATATATATATATATATATATATATATATATATATATATATATATACATGTATTTAGAAAGATGATTGATAATTTACAATTAAAATTAAGAATTAAAAATTAAAAATCGGTTTCATAAGGAAGAACACAACAAAGTCAATAAATTGTACGATCATTTCGGAAACGAAGTTTTTATTGAGGTAGACATTAAGTCACGGACAATAATTTTAAAATATAGTTTTTTGAAACAAAGACTCCTCATCAGCAAAAATATTGGCTGTTGTTTTTTTAAAGACACCAAAAATAAACCTCGCATTTTTTAGACTGCTGTTCTAATCTCCTTTAAATTTATATATACATGTAAGCTACGATAAATGGGTGTCTGAATAAAAAATAATCGGATCGGCTGACTAGTAACCCCAGTTAAACGGGGATATATATAAAAATAAAGCATCGATTTCGGGGATATATAAACATAAGCAACATCGATATCTATGTAATAACGAATCCTCACGAATCCTTACATTTCGTAATAATCTTTAGCGAACAATTTTAGCTTAGATGAAAAACAAGTAGGGTTCCAAATGTTAAGCAATGCACTTCTATATGTTATCAGTGGTGGCTATTTCTGTTCGCGCAAGCTCCCATATTTTTCACGCGCGCCACAAATATGCGCTTGCGCGTACAGAAATGGCGACCACTGATAACATATAGAATTACATTGCTAAATATCTGGAAAACTACTTGTTTGCGGCGAAATATGTGCGCTTGAGGGTATAGAAATGGTAACCGCTGATAACATAAGGAATTACACTATCTGTATACAGGCTTTTCTTTATTTTTGTTTTTCAATTTTCTTGTGCCTTTATTGAAAGATGAAAGCAGTAAAAATTAAAATACTTTTTGCCAATAAACAAACAAAAATAAAATGCCTCCTCACTAGGTGGGCAGAAAGTGGCTGTTCAATTTAAGTGAAATTTACATGGAAAAGTGATCCCCCACATTTGGAAACAGTAATTTCATCATATCTTGCAAACTACTTATCTGCCCCAAATTTAAATGTGATATTTGTTTTCAGTACCTCCGAAAATTTATAAAAGTCGTCATTTTAAAGTTTTTTGAGGAGTTGGAAAGAAACTTGACATTGACAGAAATTTATTTTTGTTAAAAATTCCTGGAAGGGGGGGTCTGCAGTATGCAGATAGCGGCTATTGGAAGGGGGCGATAACTCCAATTTCTTCTTAGTAAAATAACGCGGCAAATAAGTCACAAACCAGACTTTTTTTCCAGAACAGAAAAAAATATCCGAAAAACAAAACATTTATTGTATAAAAATGCATCAATATATAATTGTAAAACATTTATTTTAAAGTTTGCGTAAGAAAATATAATTTTGATAAAACAATTTTGTAATGAAAGCAACATTGGAGTTTTTATAAAGTAAAATAACGTTTTTTTTTCTCGAACAAATAAATAATTTAAATGAACCATTAAAAAAAAAAACAACTTTGGTGGGTAAACAACAAATTTATAATTTAAATATTCTTTGGCCAAGAAGCGCCACCTAGCAACGGTTTAGTGAACGCACCAAGGAAAGATGACCGCCGTCGGCATACTTCAGCAGTGTATTTTGTTGTTTCGTGAACACAAACATTTAAAACTAAATTAATTTTTAAAAATAAAATATTTGTTTCATTATATAGTAATACAACACGTGTTTTCTTTTTGCTCTTGTTTTGTTTCGTAATAACACAAGTAGTGTCAAAAACTAAAGTGATTTTTTTATATAAATATATGATTTCGTTTTCCGTTCTGTTTTCTTACATCATCAACCGTATCCGCTTCCGGTAGCTTGATTTTTTTCCGAGCAGTGATCTTGGACTTTGCCTAAAAATATACAAATTTATTTTCTTTTGGAGGCGAGGGGCTCATTTTAAACTAATATCTACCTCAGTACTTTCTTTAATTTTCTATTTTTAAGCGATTATCGAAAGTACAAATAAGTGGTCCACTTATGTCGGACAGTTTTTGTTTCAAAGTAACACTCGATATTTCTTTTTAAAATAAATAAACTTTTTAAAAATAAGTTCAACTACCAAAAACGTAAGAGTTAGGTAGAAAAAAAGCACACAGAAAAATCAATTGTACTTTTTTGTACAACAGTAAACAAGTAAAAATATTATTTAAAAAAATTATGGGATGCGTATTCTCTTTTAAAAACAATATCGTCTTCAATAACGATCATAAAATGCGTTTTCAGTCGATATATATTCAATAATGAACCAGTTTTCCTACCTAGCAAAAATAAACACGTTTTCCGGGGACGAGTTTTCCGGAGACGAGTTTTCCAGGGACGAGTTTTCCAGGGACGAGTTTTCCGGGGACGAGTTTTCCTAAATTTAGTTAAAAGCTAGGTAGAAAACGAACACAGAAAACTCCATTTTATTTTTTTAAAACGACAGTAAACAAGTAATAATATTTTTAAAAATATTATGGGATGTGTAATCCTCTTTTAAAAATAATACTCCATTCAAGAACGGTCATTAAATATGCTTCCAATCGATATTTATTCAATAATGGACCAGTCTTACTGCCTAGCAAAAATGGACGAGTTTTCCGGGGACGAGATTTCCTTAATTCGTATTTTGTTTATAAATTATCCGTGAGATACAAATAAAAAAAAAATGAACATGTCTGTTATTTATAGATTTTGTTTCACCAAATTATTAACGATAAAGAAAAAAAATACTGACGTAAGCAAATTCTTAGTTGACTTTTAAATGATTAATTTGGTATATTTATATCTTGAATTTATTGTCCTCTGCTATAAGTAAAGCGCCAAATATCGGAACATTTCTTAAACAGACGTAAATCAACGCCATTAATAAACTAATTCTATAGTTGTTTTTTTTCCGGGCGCTTTATTATTGGAATCGGAATCGGGAATGGTATCGGAATCGGATATACATTAAGAACGTTTTCGGTAATTATATCGGAATCGGGAGAAATTTTGCAGTCGTCCCATCACTAATATATATATATATATATATATATATATATATGTGTGTGTGTGTGTGTGTGTGTGTGTGTGTGTGTATATTTGCATGAATATCTATGAATATCAATTTAAAAAAAATAATTTAAGCTCTGTAAATTTAGAATTTCCAACATTTTATTATTCGACAAAGAATACAAGTTGAAAAGCTAAAAATTGTCTTCTTCCACTGAGTGCTCAAAATATTGCTCTCATCTTCAGAGAGAACACTTTGTGAAATATTATATATAAGAAACCTAATGTTTTGCTGGTTTGCACATAAATTGAACACTTGAAAAACAAAATACGAGAGGAGTCATATTTGCATAAAGGTTGATTATAATGAAGAAATGTAAAGGTTAAAAAGATGTTTCAGATATAGTTCGTGCTCGCTGACTAAATGATGAACAATATGGCTCAATCCAAGAACCGTCTGTAGCCCTTCCTCCCTCTCTCTCTCTCTCTCTCTCTCTCTCTCTCTCTCTCTCTCTATATATATATATATATATATATATATATATATATATAAATAGAATTTAGGGAAAACTCGTCTCCGGAAAACTCGTCCCCTTTCGCTAGGTAGGAAAACTGGTCCCTTATTGAATAAATATCGATTGAAAACACATTTTATGATCGTTCTTGAAGGAGAAATTGTTTTTTTTAAATAGACTATAGCCCCCCCCCCAATATTTTTAAAAAATAGTTTTACTTGTTTAATGTTTTTTTTGTTTTTTTTTTTAAATAAAATCGATATTCTAAGTGTCCTTTTTCTACATAACTGGCTAAGTTCTTAGTGGTTTCACTTATTTTAAAGCGTTTATTATGTTCATAAACGAGACCGCATATGTTTTTTTACATTAATATAAAAATAATTTACTTATTTACTGTTGTTTATAAAAGGGTAAAATCGATTTTTCTACCTCACCGACTATGTTGTTTAATTTATTTGGAATCGTTTATTCGGTAAAGAAAAAAAAACACAGAAAACAAGCAAAAAACATGTCGAGTGTTACGTGAGAACGAGAAATAATGTCCGGTATATCACATCTTAGGGGTCTTGATAATCGCTAAAAAATAGAAAATTAAAGAAATTACTGAGGGAGATTTGGTTTTAAAAAGAAAATAATAAATTTAAATATTTTTTTTAAATATAATTAAGAGAGGAGGGGGGGTAAAACTATATCTCCCTCCGAAAAACAACCAACAAAAAATGAAATTAAAAAGATTCTTGATAAACGATAGCAGAGTTTTCAATAAAATTGATTAATACATTTATTTAGTGATTACTTTTTCTCTTAATGATTGATTTTAGAATTTTGAAGTAAAAATTAAAAAAATTAAAAATGAATTAACGAGAGATTGTTAGCACATGGCATCTCTCGCGCCAAAAAAATATTTCGCTTTTAATTTATTAGTTAATTTTTGCAAAATTTTACAGGACGACAATAAATGTTGATAATCGATGAAATTATAATTTTAAATAACGCATGAGTGTATTTGGTATGAGAGAAAACAAACCAAAAACCAAAACAAAAAAGTAACGAAAAATCGAATCGCTCCCTGTTTCTTAATTTTTTTGTTTTGTTTTTAATTATTGTTTTTATGACTCCAAAAAACCTCGTTAAAATGAGAACCCCCAAAAATTGTAATTAACTTTGTATGAACATAATAAACGCTTTAAAACAAGTGAAACCACTAAGAACTTAGCCAGTAAGGTAGAAAACGGACACTTAGAAAATCGATTTTATTTTAAAAAACAAAAAAAGAAAACATTGAACAAGTAAAAACATTTTTAAAAAATATTATGGGGGGGGGGCTATAGTCTATTTAAAAAAAAACAATATCTCCTTCAAGAACGATCATAAAATGTGTTTTCAATCGATATTTATTCAATAAGGGACCAGTTTTCCTACATAGCGAAAGGGGACAAGTTTTCCGGAGACCAGTTTTCCCGGCACGAGTTTTCCCGGGACGAGTTTTCCGGGCACCATATATATATATGTATATATATGTATATATATATGTATATATATATATATATATATATATATATATATATATATATATAAAATAAGTATATAAGTATATAAGGACATATACATATATATACATATATTTTTACAATGATGAAAAAATACAAAACAATATTTGTCCAATGTATATATATATACACACACAATCATATATATATATAAATATATATATATATATATATATATATATATATATATATATATATATATATGAATATGCCAAAACTAGGGAAAAAACGAGTAAAAGAAATATTTAATCTGAAATTGCGTTAAAAGCGATTAAAACTAAACCTTGGCTGCTAGGGGAAAGGGAGAAAAAAACAGGGGAAAACGGGTCAAAATCCCACAAAGAGAAATAATTTTTTCGTTGTCTCCTATTGTCGGCATAAAGAAGGCTTTCGAACCGCAATAGAGACAGACTCCAAAATCTTTAAATCGGTTTTGGAGTCTGCTCTGTGTAGCACCTCGAACAAATATATATATATATATATATATATATATATATATATATATATATATATATATTTGTCTGAAGATATATATATTAATTTATTTTTATTTCGGACTATTATTCTCATCTCTATTAGTTGTTGTTTTTTGCTCTTTTATTGTTTTTTTCTGTTTATTCACAACGTTTCGGCCAACTATTCCTCTGGCCATCGTCAGGTGGTAACCGCGACGGATAGGAACTTCAAATCTCCTAACTGAATTCTCAGCCATCACTGCCATCCGTACTTGTTGTCGTCTTACAACATTTTGACCAATAAACCTCTGGCACGCTTTGGGTGGGATTGAAACCGCTATCTTCAGACAATGTGCATCTGGAACTTTAGAGATTAAATTAATATATAATGTTCATCTCAAAAATGAATTCCAATTAAGGAATAATATATATATATATATATATATATATATATATATATATATATATATATATATATATATATATATATATATATATACATGTGTGTGTGTGTCTGAAATAATAACAGTGTTTAAAATATAAATTGTGAGGAATAATAATCAGATAATAAATGTGAGAGGATAAATTATAAATGCTACAATATAGAAGGATTTTAGTTGAATAAGATAGAGGATAAACAAATGGTAGAAAAATGGGATCATGATAAAAAGGAGTATGGGATGAATAGATATGAAAACATAAGGAGTATAGAGTAAAAATTGATAATAAAAGTTAAAAGAGATACCAATTTATTAATTACAGGAGAATAAAAATAGGGGAATAAAATGGGTTTAAAAAGTGAATATAAAAATAGGATGTAAAAAATAAGTACAAAAATATAAAGATCAAAATAACTAAGTGACACCAAGAAAAGAAATAAAATAAAATGAAAATACAACAGAGAAAACGTAGAGTGGGAGAAAGTTCTTAGAGGCAAGGAATGGATTTTTTTTTCACTTACCCTACACCCCAATTCTTGTATACCCTTATAGGATAAATGAACAAATCTCTCTCTCTATCTCTCTCTCTCTCTCTTTCTCTCTCTCTCTCTATATATATATATATATACATATACATATACATATACATATATATAGTTTTACATTGTCACTTTCTTCTTTTCTTCTTGATTTATATATCTATATATCTATCAATATATCTTTCTCCATCTATCTATCTATCTATCTATCTATATATATATATATATACACACACACATATATATACACACATATATATATGTATATATAATGCAATCCAAAGAAGATGAAATGTTTTCCCGATATAAACAATGGTAACATTTAATATAAGTACCAGTATGTATATATAGATGTATTAATCCTAAACAAATAAAAAAGCTCAATGCATATAAGAGAGTGCAGAGCTTATTATATGTCTCCATGCAAGCTTTGTTTTTCTTATTTTTCCACATCTCCTACTTTTTTTATCTGGTTCTTTTAAAACGATATGCACACCATTGCAATTTATGACTATAATAAATTGCGGTTTCATTTCATGCAGTAACCAGCAAATTCTAGCATTGCTACACATATAATTTGCTGATTTCTTTCAGTCCTCTGATGAGGAGAATGGCAAGAATGCCATTCTTTGAAACTCCGCGAAATACAGACTTTTTAAGCTGTTTTTTTTTGAGTTGTCAGGCGAACAATAAATTTCATTGTAAATTTCAACTCACAGTTTTAATTTTCTTTTTTCTTACACACACCCACACATACACACACAACCACACACACAGACACACACACCCACACATATATAAATATATATATATATTAATTTTATTTATACAAACATTAATGGCTACATATGTGCATACATGTTTCTGTAATCACCCACGTTGGGGGATTACAGAAACATGTATGCACATATGTAGCCATTAATGTTTGTATAAATAAAATTAATATACCTGCTCTGTTCACTCATTGAGCACTATTTTGGTAGACACATGTTGTTTCATTGGATATACTTCTAGGAAACTAAACTCTACTGGCTATATATATATATATATATATATATATATATAGAGAGAGAGAGAGAGAGAGAGGGAGAGAGAGTTAGAGAAGATAAAATGGGAGAGATGCCTTTTATGTACGAATATGTTGGCTAGTATACGCTGACACGTTAGTCCCTATTTGCATTTCTACTTACACTTAAATTTACAAAAAAAAAATCATATTGAGATAAATGCAATGAATAACATTCGAGCACGACTCCCGAGTAAGACGACACATTTAAAAAGAAAAATGTAATGTAATATTTTTATCGATAAGATACCGTTGAATGAATAGAACTAAATCCGTCCCACTGAATGATAACCGGATTATCTCCCCTGATGTTCGGCCATTATAAACTCGCTAAAACAATGCAGCGGAAATACACGACCGGCCACGTTTAGCGCGTTCGGGCTGGGTGGCACTGATTAATAAAAGATCAGTCAGTGACTCAAACTGAACGAGATTTGACATGCAGGTCCGTTGGAAAACAAATTCGCCTTTTATCTTTTCAATTTAGCAGAAAGCTCAAAAGAAACACTTCAAAAGAATGATACGTGCACGTGTGTGTATGCGTGTAGTGCTGGGTGTTTTGCGTGTGGTGTGTCGTCTGAGATCGTTTATCAAACACTTTTTGTTTATTTGTAAGCGTGGAGGCTTGTTGGCAACAAGGACGCGCGCATATGTGCTCCTCGTTGTGCCGAATTTGCAACGAGATTTACATGTCTGGATTGTAATCACCCGGTTTAACGCTGCTGGCATGTGGTGGACGACTTTTAGAACTTGACTAGCTGGAAGCCCGACGTTGCCCAGTCGTACAATACGTATATGATATTTTAATTTATGCAAATTGCGTAAGCATGTATTATTATAAAACAGAGGCTCTTGAATATTATATATTAAGATAGAATAATTTGCCCGATGGACTAATTCGAAAAAAATAAAAACATGATAATGATAATGTCGTTCAGCAAATTCTATCTATGGTTGTTTACAATATTATGCATCTGATATTTGGGCTTGACGATCTTAAAATAGCCTTCCTTCTTTTATTTGTAAAGGGATTTTTATAGGGTAATATTTTACATTACAGCGGCCAGAGTGTAACCGGTGTAACTTAAAATATTTCCCTGAGTTTTGTTTTATCTATAAGAGAAGAAAGCCTAATATTAAGATCGGATTTTTTTTTTTGATTTTCAATACTTATCAAATAAACTTCTTTACAAAACAAATATAAGAACACTGCCAGAATTTTAAATAACCTTTGTGTGAAATTTGCAAAGTATAGGCTCAGTCGTTTCGAAACTTATACTGAAAGAACTCACACACTCTTACAAAGTGACTTGTATAGGGTGTCCCAAAAGAAGCTGAATTGATCAAATATAAGATAGAACAATAGAAGCATCAAACTAATGCGAACAAAAAAGAAAAAAAAAATTGAACACACACGCACACAGAAAACTAAAGTTAACAAGAAAATATTAAAAAAGAAAAAAAGGTCGGTATGCCGTAATTAATGATAAAAGAGATACGGTCGGTTCAAAAAAAAAAAAGAAAGAAAATAAAGCTACCCACGAATATTTCATTCACAAATAAAATAAAAACAAATAGAAAATAGGACAGTGTCATTCATAAAAATGTGTGTTAATGTCTGAATTGTTTAGAGAAACTGTCAATCATAATAAATAACAATTTAGTGTCAAAAATCGAAAGTGCATTTGAAATTCTCGAGTATTAAAAGAAAGAATGAATAAATAAATAAATAAAATAAAATAAAATAAAATACAAAAGTAGATATTTATCATAGAGTGGCACTTTCAGTTGAATTTAAATTTCAAACCGTCAGCTTCTTTTGGGACACCCTGTATATATATAGAAGTGATAGAGATAGAGATTTACAAACTAATGTTGTTTACTGGGGTTTTATATTCGGCCTCATGCCTGCTTCTTGTTCTCTTACTGGCTAGGAAGCCTTGACGGTTGACGAGGGTGCAGACGCTGGTTTACAAGTATAAAAATTAAGTAGAACAACGCCAACTCACAAGAAAAACACAACTCTGTACATCGAACATAAATCAATTTGATGAATCATTGTCTGTTTGTCACTCAGTTGATCACTCCATCTGTAATAATGCTGAGAGCATGCAACACTAGCGTTAATACATGATGGAACCATAAAATTCTCGCCCCAAAGAAAACAACACTTGAGTTTCAGTTAAAACCTTTATTGAAAAATCGATTCAGGTAGCTTGATCATGTAGTAGAGCTGACATATATTCAATGTAGTCGCCTTCAGTCTCTATCACCGTCTCAATACGGGCCCGGGACCGGGAGCATGCCTTTTTCACAAGCACCGACGGGAGCTCGACGAATACTCGGCGAATGGCGGCGATCAGATGATTTGGGTCTTGTGGAAGGTCATGTTGGTTATGTTTAAACAAAATGGCGCCCATCGTGTTATGTTGCTGGAGGAGGGGGACCAGTGAGAGAAGGGTACAAAGTCGTAGCACGCCTTCTGGGGCCAAGCCTGGGGCTCTTCCGACATGCAGGCCGGTATCGAGTCCTGCTACTAAACCTAGCGTCTGTCACTGGACACCTAATTGCACTAGGCAATCACCACACTCTTCAACACATCCAGCCACACTTTGGTGTTGATTTTCAAGCCGGTATCGAAGATGTGAGGTGGCATGATGTGGCCTATAAGCCACACCAAAAAACAAGCGTGACTGGAAAGTGTTGTCTGATGTATTAAACTGAGCCTTTAGGCATAGAACCGTCCGAATTTGCATTTTGAAGGTGCTGGCAATGGTTCTGTTGTCATAATCTGGATCGGTAGCGATCATGGGTTGTACAGCTGAGTTTCTCCGATCTCGCTTGTTGAACATGATGTCACTTTGAGACATGATAAAATATTCAAATTGCTCGGAATTTTTACACAATTGGAGATGCAGAAATTGACATGTTTAAAAAATCAGTGAAATGTTAAAAACCGTGTCATTTTCGCATTCATGATTATTTCTTTCTTTATTTCAGATATTTCACAGATAATATTTTGGAAATTAATGCTGAATTTGTATGGTTCCAATAAGATAGGCAACAGCACATACGACGAGAGACACCATGGAACTTCCCAGGCAATGCTTTGGCGACAACATTATCTTTCGCTATGGCAATATCAAATTGCCACCACGTCCCCCATACTTTACTATCCCTGACTTTTTCTTGTGAGGATATCGTAAATAAAGAGCTTATGTTAACAAACACCAAACTCTGCAGGAATTGAAGGAAAGCACCAGGAACGAAATAAGGGTGTTAAATTGCAGTCGCAGAGATACCTCATTCTTTCATAAATAACGTGTTGGAAAGAAATCACATAAGCGAAGCTTAAAATGGAAAACATTTAAATACATTACTTTTCATGAATACAGATTGCTTGAATATTGCATTTTATTCAAAATTACTCAGTGTCATGATTTTGTTATAATTACAGAAAGATAGCATCAAACGTAAAGAATTCACGCTTCAGTGACTTTTTAGACACCCTGTATATATATATATATATATATATATATATATATATATATATATATATATATATATATAGCGAAATTTGTATTATTCCGAATTAACTGATTTAATATAATTCAGTAATTGTTCATATACCAATACACTTAAGCCAAAAAGGAGAGATGACTTAAAAAGTAATCTACAAAATTATCATATTTCATAATTGAGCATTCATATACTATTTTAACACAAAACAAGACTTCAAGAAATGGGTTGATAGCAACGGAAAGTGCATATTATTGTTAGTTACAATTGTTTCAAGACCATTTCGACAAATTCAAACAATATGTTTTTTGAAAATTCTCACAAGGACAGCCTTTCTGCAGACTTATTAAAAAAACACTTTAACAATGAAACATTAAGGAAAAGAAACATTTCCTTTATGAGAAAAAGAAAACATGACGTCTTGGTTTTTGTTAAAACAGTACATATATATATATATATATATATATATATAGAGAGAGAGAGAGAGAGAGAGAGAGAGAGAGACAAACAGACAGACAGACAGACAGACAGAAAGAGAGGGTGAGAGAGAGAGAGGGGGTAAGAGTTAATCTAGTTATAAATTGATGGAACAAGACCAATATTAAAATATATAGGCCTTTCCGTATCGCTTGTAATATCGAGGAACATTGCTTGTAAGTGTATTCATCGAAGTTATCGCGTAATATGAAATGCTCACTAAAAGAAATGTTTAAACAAAATGGCGCCAGCAAATTGATAGACTCGCGGGAATATTTTCCGCAATCTATTTCTTTTTCTCTTTTCACTATTGGCTTTTGATTTTTGATTCGTTCTCCAATAAATTCATGTTTATCATCGTATCAGAAAATGGACAGCCGAAAAAAAAAAAATAAAGAAATAAAGAACAATTATTGGAAAAAGATAGAAAAATAAAATCGTGTGAGCTGGCAAGAGAAGGTTATTAGTTTTTACACATTTATACATGGCGTGCGAACACCAAAGGGGGAAGTGACCATTATTAACCTCGGACGAATTGAAAATTTCAGGTTAATTTAGCACTCTCCGGCTAGAGGTAGTTCTATCATGTTGGAAACAAAGGCGCTTGTTAACTAAACGGTATATCACAGTTGTATTAATATTGAAATATGCTTTGTTTTCAATGAGTTTGATTTTCTTGGTAACATGTTATGTGCTGTAATTTTTTTTTTTCTCGTTGGATACTACGTAATGAAGAATATTTCTACTATTATTCCATTATACATAGTCTTTTTTATATACTTGTAACGGTGCTACCCAAAACGTGTATGTTATTCAGCATTTTTCGGGTGTTTATGAGTGAGTGGCGTACTTTAATGCTATAAAATTGACATATAGCTTATTTTACGTTATAGTAAAGCGAAGCCTCATCAATCCAAACTACTATATAAAAGGAACTTTGTGTGTCTGTGTATCTGTGAGCATGTGCATCTGTGTTCCTGTGAGTTCGTTCCCTATGAACTCGAAAACAACTGGATCTATTTTATGAAATTTCACACGTAGGTACTTTACGCCTGGCAGTGTTCTTAGATAAGTTGTGTATGGGAATGTCCTCGATAAGTACCTAGTCGATAATCGAAATAATCCGATGAAAGGACGTAAAGGCGATTTAGACCAAAGTTAACACCTTACACAGCCTAACATCACAAGAGCATTTGAGAAGTTTTATTATCACGCAAGCCGGAAAGCCCGACATATAAAATCAACAGTAAGTTATTTGATATGACAGAGGCGCGTTCGAAATCAAAGTTTCTGTTCAAAACACAATTAACCAATAATATTTAGCTTTTCATTTTAAACTTAAATTCAAGCAATTATCACTGCAAACCCACTAATACCAAGAATATAAAATCAACACAGGGTTCGTTGATATGACAGAGGCGCGTTCGAAATTAATGTTTCTATTTACAATACAATTGAAGCATAATCCTTGACTTTTGCATTTTAAACTTTAATGCAAGTTATTATACATATAAATAATGTTATAAAATCAAGATTAGGTTCTCTACAGTGCAATGTGGACTACAATCTATTGGGAACTAAGTCACTTCGGGATCCATGAAGCTTCCCAGGTGCATCGCGATAGGTCTTGGATTAGAGTAGGTAATCAATCGATTTATTGAAAGAATGGGTATATAATCGATTCAGATAATCATAAAAATATGGAAGTCTGAAACTTTGTTGATCATTATTCAATCGCGGGGAAACGCCCGGTCACATACTTCTAGTATATCATAGTTTTGTTTCTAATGATTTCAGTTGACTTCAGTTTCCGAGGATCAAGGCCTCTTTCCTTGTAAATACTACTTCATGATGTAGATTTACAAAATAGTGCAATAATACAGTTTGAAGTATTATGAGCACTTTGCACGTAAACAGTGCTATAAAATATGTATTTTACAAATTGCCATTTAGGTATAATTGAGGGAGCGAAGTTCGTTGATGTAGGAAAATAAAGGGCTAGTTAACTCTATGTTACAGTTAGGTTTTACTATATATTTGGAAGTTTGTTTTTAATGAACGTACTTCTTGATGATAATGTTTTATACGCCATGATAGTGACTTATTCTGAAGAACGATACTTCTTTTCTCTTTGATCTCAGTTCATACCTACATGATATATTAATTCTGCAAAAATAAGTATCTTATCAAATATCTTCTGGGTGTTAATGAGTGAGACACGTGCACAGCAATATATATATATATATATATATATATATATATATATATATATATACATATATATATGCATGAATACATACATTATACACAAATCTACGCACACACATATATGTATGTATGTATGTATCTATATACGTATCAATGTACGTATGTATGAACAACGGGCGAATGAACTCTTTTTCTGGGTCAACGGCAAACTAGCACCGTGTATATTTGTGTGTGTGTATATGTGTATTGGGGTAGAGAGGGCTCCCGTAAGCCGTGGTGAAGGCAACCTTTCTAGGAGAAGCAAATATCTGATTTAAAAAACAATAAAGCGGAAGACCAGTACCCGCATTAAGCTGGTCTGCAGTTTAATTTGTTGCTGGCTATCTTGCTCTTGCTTGTTGCTGGATCTCAACATTTTGAACCGAGAGAGAGACTTAGCTAAGACTCTATAACATCATATTTGTATAGATACTCCCTCAGACATTTGGGCTCATGGATTTTAAATGTCTGAGGGAGTGGCACTCGTCTGACAAGACGTTGCAATCATCATCATTATCACGTATGTATGTATGTAAGCAGGCTCCTTCAGTCTTGGACAGACTATGGATACACACGAAGGGTTGCTTGGGAGTGAAATTTATGTAGCCGGAGATGCGCAACCTCCAACCACACTTCTCCTGAGACGACATTGTTAAATACCAGTGGCAAGTGAAGTACAGGACGACTGGAAACAAATGCGGAGATAAGCGGACAGCACATACAGCGCCTAGAATTCCCAAATGGTTACCCATCTGATACTAACCAGGCTCAACGTTGCTTAATTTGGGTAATATGACGAGAGCCGGTGTGTCAACGCGGTTATGCCGTATATATATATATATATATATATATATATATATATATATATATATATATATATATATAATTATTTTTTTACTATAATAATTATAAAAATTTTTAAACAATTATAAGATAGGCAACTATATATATTTATATATATATATATAGTAATTTATAAAATATATATGGCGATTAAGATTTTATAAATTACTAACTAGCTCTACCTACGTATTGCGCACTTTTGAAGTAAATACTTAAAGTTTACGCATAAATCTATACTTTCGTATATTAATTTTATGTGAGTAAATGAAGTAGTAATATATATATATATATATATATATATATATATATATATATCTATATATATATATATATATATATCGACGCGACGGTTCTAGGTTCAATCCTCGGCTTGGCGGCACTGATGAGATGTGATACAATTAACAAGACTGTAAAAGTGTCGATGACTACAAATAAATATATATATGTATATATGTATATATATGTATGTATGTGTGTATATATATGTATATATATGTGTATATATATATATCTATATAAGAGCACAAAGTTAATAAAACATGTTAAAACACTTTGAAAAAGAGCTAAAAACATATTTAATCTGAAAAGGAAACTCTTGATAAGTGGATAGTCCTTAACTCGCGGAGTTTCAAAGAAATACTTTCCTTCTCATCAGAGGGTAGGAATTAGCAAAATGCGGGATTGGATTTTGCATACAAAAGTATTTGATGAACCTGCAAGTAAATCAAAGAACTTACTTGATAACAAAAAGTGAAGCAAGGGGAATATGGTGAAGAAAAAGGTGATTACACGTGAATGGATAGTCTGGTGAAAGGTAAATAATCCAATGATGGTAAAATCCAAAAATATAACTCGAAGAAAGTTAATTGAATTTCCATTTGCACAAGTAAAATCCAAGGAAAACATGTAACTGGAAGATGTTCCAAAATAATCCAAAAGGCCGAAATCTATGGAATAATACACAAATATGTACAAGGAAAATTCCAATAAATATATAAATAAATAATAATAAAAGAAAAGGCATAATGTAAATAAGTAAGATCAGGGAAGAAATACAAAAAAAAAAGAAAAAAATTAAATGGTGATAGAATTAAATATAAAATAGAAAAGCAAATGTCAAAATGACCCAAACAAAAACATGTTAAAAGGCGCGTAAAAATATAGGGCAAAAATAGGCCAACTGAAATATACAGGTTATTACTTAAGAAAATGTCAGCAAGAGTTGTTAAAAGACACTAAATAGGAAAAAGTAATAAATAAATTAATTAATAAAAAATAAAAATAGATAATAATAAAAAATAAATAAAATATAAAATAAAAAAATAAAAAAAAAATTTAAGGGGAAAGGGTGGCCGGTACCTGCAAATTCAGGATAAAGCAAGTAAGTTTCTAAGTAAATGCATATAGTAAAATATAAGTAAATATATATACAGGATAGAGATGTGTAGGTAGATAGGAATATTTAAAGACTAAGACAGAAATTGCAGATGAAATCCGGCTAAACAAGAAGAAATGAAGAAGTAAAATAAAGAATTATTAAGTTATAAAGTATTCAGAAAGTATGTAGAAAAAACGATAAAGTTAAAGACGAATTATATATCTATCTGAAAGGTTAAAGTAATAACTATGTAATTTCAAAATTGCTATAATTAAATTTGGACTTATGTTTACAGAAAAAGATCAGTTCGTTTTAAGAATTTATTATATTGTTACTTTGTGGGGGCGTAATTATAGTTATAGCTTCGGTTGTGCAGAGGCGACATGACTTAGAGCCTGTAGTATAAGACTTAACTTTTTTATGATAGCCCATTTGATTGAGAACGGGGTATTATTAGAGTTACGTTTTTTAATTAAAGTGGTAAGAGATGTTCCTTGGATATTATTAAACCTTTGGTTTTTAAAAGAAGAAATGTGGTTTGATATTCTTTTCTTAATTAATGTTGAAGTAGCGCCGATATATGTATGTACTCTATTAAAAGCTCGAGGTCTGATATTAATATTAATTTGTGATTTGTATGAGTTAAATAGTTTGAATTTTGTTCGTAGTGTTGTTAAGGTTAGGATAGCTGTTAGTAACATTATTATTATTATCATTATTATTATTATTATTATTATTAACATGATTCCTAGTTGTATGATTGTAGATGGAGGGGCTGCTCGAGTGGTATATTGGATTAGTAACTATATCAGATGGAGGATGGGAAGAAGGATAACTTGAAGACGAAATATTAGTGTCTATTATGGGACGATTGCGTAGGAGCTCAGAAATTGTGCATGCATATATAACACCTTTATGGGTGCAATCATTATTGAGTAGGCAAAGATGTTTGTTATTACAATTACAGTTAGTTTTGGGTTTAATTTGGAAAGTGATTTTTTGGGCTGATTTAATTTTTTTGTTATTAGATGTTAAGATTTTTTGTGTATAATACGGCATTGTTGAATAAGAAATCCTGATTGAGTTTATATTGAAAATAGAACTATATCTGTGTTGGTATTTGAAAGAGTTTTGTACAATGTTTAAGAATTCCTTAGGTATATTAGTTTTGACATTTACGTTAAATTGATGATTTAACCAAATATTTTTCTTTCTCCTAATGCGACTGGGTTGGTTAGATGTATTGCGATTTGTATTTTGGTTTTGATTATATATGTAGACTGGTTCATTGTTATTGATAGCGGCAGATCTTCTTATTTGAACTGGTTTCTTACGAGTCATATTGTGGGTTATTACAGATTTAAGGCGGCCTGCAGGATGAGCATAGTGGTTGTATTTAATCTTTTCCTTGTGTCCTGAGTTTCTTAAGGCATTATTGAAGAAAGCAGCATTTTGATTAAAAGTTTTTTATCAGCAGAAAGGGCAGAAATTCTTCTAGAGATTTTATAATTGGGTTTGGGTTAGAATATTTATGGGCGTATAAAAGCGTAAGGTTTGGTTTATGATAGGGCTATGAGTTTCGGTGTTAAAATTAAGTGTAATATCTAGAAAATTTGAAGTTTTTTGTTTGGTTCGATAATTATAGAAAGGCCAAAATTATTAAAGAAGTTATTTAATTTTTTTAATTGTTTTGTTGTACTCTCTTGGCCTGGCTGTTGTAGTAAAAAGAGCATCATCTCTATAAAGACCCCCCTTGGATATGTTTAAAGTGGTATTTAAGTGCTTTCAGTAAAAAGAGTGCCATTAAATCGGTAACTGCTACAGAATAAAAGGCACCCATCACCATGTCAAAATGATCAGGGGTGTCCTTTCTAGTCCAAAGCTTATTGTTAAATTATATAAGGGACTTTCTCGCTAGGAGAAGTAATTTAATTTCTTAATTAGTTATGGAAGAATTTCTTTTAGCAAATATTAGAGCCTTATTTAAAAGGATCGGAGAAATTGATTGATAATAATTTTGGATGTCAAAGGTTGTGAAGTTAAGGAAGTGTTTATTTTTAAGCGAGACAAACCAATTAATTCGGAATCTGAATTTAGCCAAAGAGGGAAACTTACTTTTTCTTTAATAGAAGGGATGATTCTATCTAAGACATTTTTGCTTACAGCACCTAAGTCAGAGTTAGATGGGCAGATCAATCTGATGGAGGGGTTGTCATAGAAATTAGATTTATGCTCCTTGAGGGCGAATCTAGGGGTACCCGGGGAAATTATTTCAGTGAAGTTATGAATATTCATAGAAGTCAGTAAAAGTTAGTTTCAGAATTAATGGAATCTAAAGTCTTGGGAGGGACTATTTTATAAGATTTATTAAGTTCTTTATACAAAAGTCTTTTATATGTAGGATAGTCAAGTTTATAATAATTGGTTGAGGTATATATATATATATATATATATATATATATATATATATATATATATATATTCTTGACCGGATTCGAATTTCTTGACCGGCGGTAATCGTGACTTTTATCATGCAATCGATTCTAAATACGATTTCAAAAATAATATTAGCGAACCATCCCTAGAATATTGCAACAAAATTATATATTCAGTTTGCGTGCACAAGAAACATAAACGTACTAACTTTACTCTACATAAGATGAGAAATGTTACTCATTGAGCCAATCACACGAGAACTATAAACCAGACAATTAAAGTTCACGTATATTTTAATGAATTAGAAATCATGCTTGTGGCAAATTCCTCGAAAAACAAAACTATTGTGTCTAGTATGTTTAATTACCTGCTTTCTCTAACTAAGACACCGATAGAATGAAGGAAAATTATATAAAATACAGATATGCATACCGCTCGAAAAGTTTTCAATAACGTGTCTCTGCTTCTGAAGTATGTCGATGGCAGGGGTTGATTCCTTAGATTCGCACACCGTCAATATCTGCAACGAAAAAAATGAAAATGGCATGCATAAGTAGGAGGTATTATTTTTGGATCGTCCCTCGTATATAATATATAAATAGGATCACGGAAAATTGAAGGGAACTTTGGTGGAATAATAATAATAATAATAATAATAATAATAATAATAATAATAATAATAACAATAATAATAATAATAATAATAAGAAGAAGAAGAAGAAGAAGAAAAAGAAGAAGAACGAGAAGAAGAAGGAGTCGAAGCAGAAGAAGAAGCCTAAGAAGTAGATGAATGAGAATAATCATGGGAAAGAAAAATAAAAATAAAAAATAAAATAAAATGAAATAACAATAATAAAAAATAACAAAGAAGAAAAATATAAGTAAAATTAAATATTATTAATATAAAATAAAGAAGAAGAAAATAAATAAAATAAAATGATAATAATAAAAAATAATAATAATAAATAAATAAATAAAGAAGAAGAGTATGAAGAAGAAGAGGAAGAAGAAGAAATAAGTGACACTAAAAATACAGCGCTGAAATGTAATTGCTCCGGGTTACTAGTAGGTTCAAATAAATTCTCCTTCAGGGTAAACAAATGAGAAAATGTAAAAATGAGGAAAGAAATAATGTTTTGAAATTGCTGTCCGCCCGAAGCAACCGAAGCCGGAGAAAAAAATAGTGTTGCATTACTTCCCTTGTTTGTCCGCTGTTTAAGTTAGAATGTTTTTACGCGTATTTTTACATTTTATTTACTTGGATGAAGCCGCCGTAGTATAGCGACCATTAATTCATAGATTATAATATAAAATTTGAACTTTTGTGAAACAGCGTTGTCCGGATATCTCAGCCCCTCCCCCCAAAAAAAAGTATGAAAAAAGGGCGGTTTTTCATTATTATGATTATGCAGATTGGCGTGGTCCTCTTGAACGTTGAGTGTCCATAAGGATCCATCGTGTAGAGCATAATATACTTGGTTAAAAGAAAGATATGTGAAATTCTTCTATAGGTAAAAGCGTGATTCCTCAGTGCGCGCGATACTTAGAATAGAATTGGGAATTATTTAGGATTCTACCAGGCCATAACTGACGAAATAAAAGTATGCTGCTTCATTAGATTAAAGAAAGGGTTACGTTAGAATTCGGTTCGAATTCCGTGCAGATTCCCGAAGTCGACAGAAAAATCCAGAATTCGACAGAAAGATTCGCGACTTCGACAGAATGATCCCAGAATTCGATAGAATGATTCCTGAGTTCAACAGAAAGATTCCTGAGCTCGACAGAAAATTTCCGAGTTCGACAGAATGATTCCCGACTTCGACAGAATGATCCCAGAATTCGATAGAATGATTCCTGAGTTCAACAGAAAGATTCCTGAGCTCGACAGAAAATTTCCGAGTTCGACAGAATGATTCCCGACTTCGACAGAATGATTCCCGAGTTCGATAGATTGATTCTGGAATATGGTCATATTAACGTCCAATGTAAACAAATTCTTGTGAAATACATCTGAAGAAAGTCGGAGGTTACATCGGCCGTCCCTGAGTCTTCCCTTATGCTTAAGAAATTACCAAATGTCACGGGGAGCAAGGTCTGGACGATAGGGAAGGTGAAGAACTGTTTTGATGCTCATCTTGGTCATGACAACGTCTTTCTTTTTTACCTTCTCTGAGCACCCTTGGGACAAACGTTGCGCACATCTTCTACATCTTCAATTCTTCCCGAATGATTTTGTGTATAGCCCCCTCACTGGCACCAAACTGGGCACTTATTGTCTCTATAGACATACGACGGTACTTATCCATTAAATTCTTTATTTGGCCAATGAACTATGATGGTCTGACATTCTTACTCCTCTCACACCCCTCATCATACAACAGACTACCTGCCTTCCATGAATCGCTTATGCCACTCAAAACTAATGATCGATGCATATAAGATAGTACAAAAGCAGGTTAAAGCATTCCATACGTCTCTGTGACATTTTACGATTTTGGTTGTCGGATTTTCCGCAAAAAAGTTAGAATAGCAAACCGAATATACAAGCGAACACGTAAGTGTAACCTCGAAAGTAAAACTGACGGAACTGCTCTTTAATAATAGACTAATACACGCCACATAAGAGAGCATTTTCGTTAGTCTGTCATATTTAATTATGAAATCGTTTTGTCGTTAGTCTGTTGTTGTTGAAAGATGTCCCAGCGGGTTTATTCCGATTGCATAGCCAGGACCGTGCATCTGAATGATTAAATACTAAAAGCTATATTCTGAAGAAATGGCACTGCTAACGAAAAGGAAGCACATCTGGCTGAAACTGTTATTTGTATTCAAGCATTTGACTTAAATCGAAATTTCAGCAAAAACTTTATATACTTGTCATATCGTAGTTGTTGCTTGTGTGTTGATTACACACAAAAAAAATTTCGTCATTTATATAATAATCTGCGTGTTACTTTCTTTCATTAACACGTACGTTATGCTTTGAAAAAGGCCAGATTCAATATTTGAGGGCCAAACCGCTTAAAAATCGGCTAGATTTTATCAATTTAGCTTTAAAAGGGTAAACTTTGCAACCCCGGACAAGAATACGAGAATGATCTCTCTTTGACCTAGGTACGTTTTCGAATATCATTATAATAATATATGACCATTGCAATGAAGAGAGAAAGGAACTCTAAATAACTTACCGAACAAAAGGAACATTCAAAAGAAACAGGGAGAAGAAGAAGCACATTGTCTGCCCCAAAGTGTTAGACTCAATGATTAAATTAAAGATTGACTCTTACAATGTGATTTTTCTTTTATTTGTATTAGAATATGGTCGCAAAATATTACTTCCTATTTATTAATACTTATTAATATCTCTCATTCGTGTCAGTTTAAAATACAATTGACACTATTTCCCTAAAAATGTTAATAAACTCATATTTGCTGCGTGTTAGTTTTTCTGTCGAAAAAAAATTGCGATATCCAGAAATATATCAGCTGTATTCATTTGTTGAATCAATAGATTTCTCGTTTCTGAATATTTTGAGATGAGAATTGGTTATTGATATTATTATTCTAAAGGGTTCTGCTCGGGATTCCGTCCAAATTCCCGAATTCCACAGAAACATTTCCAAGTTAGACAAGATATACCTGAAGAAGGTCGGAGGTTAAATGGACCGAAAAGTTGCGAAACTCACACTCAAGATGAAAACAGTCGTCCGATGAAAATATATATATATATATATATATATATATATATATATATATATATATACCTACATAAGCCTGAAGAGACCTAGAGTGGATGAAACACAGAATATTCAGTGTAGCTTAATCGCCATATATATTTTATAACTTACTATGTATATATATATATATATATATATATATATATATATATATATATATATATATATATTTCTTTAGAACCTCAGTCCGATAGGAAACTATTTCTCATTCCGTGAAATTTTTTTCTTGTTGTAAATATTACATTATTTATTTAAATTATTGGAATTCGTTGAGATGAGTAATTTATTTATTTATTTGCGGACTGTTATCCTCATCTTCACATTTGTTGTTTCACGACGTTTCGGCCAAGTATTTCTCTGGCCTTCGTCAGGTGTACCTCGAAGGGATAGCAATGCTGAATCTCATAACTATATTTCTCAATAATTACTGCATTCAATAGTCATTGTCGTCTCACCATGTTTTGGCTAACTAATCCTCTGACCGGCTGTATTTATTTGCTTCCCCACGAGAGCAAATTAGACAAGGCCGTTTTTTAATGTGAGGAGGAGCGAGGGAAAGGGGGACCAGCTCCCGAGAGGTGGGAAATGGTTGCTGGATAGTGATAAGCTCCAGATAAAAAGGGTTGCCCCTACATGGACCAGAAGCCCATTGCCAAAAGGACTGGATTTATTTGCTTCCCCACTGAGCAAATTAGGCACAAGGCCGATTTTTAATGTGGAGAGAGGGTGGGGAGGGGGAAGGGAAAAGAGGACCAGCTCCCGAGAGGTGGGAAATGGGAGTTGGATAGTGGAGTTCATTTGGTATATAGGGTTGCCCCTACATGGACCAAATGATTGCCACAAGGACAATGGTCTTTGGTTGCAGTATCTGCCGGAACAGGGTAGTTATTTGCTCCCCCACTGAGCAAATTAGGCACAAGGCCGATTTTTAATGTGAGAAGTGAAGGGGAAAAGGGGACCAACTCCCCGGGGAGTAGGGGAGCTGGATAGTGACAGTTGGTATGAAGGGTTTCCCCTAAATTGACCAAGGTCTTATATGTGGGGTTTCCCTCACATATGGTCTTTGCTTGCAGTATATGCCGGAACAAATACTACACTTTGATCTCGGCCCAAACGCCAGATTAAAACAGCTAAAGCCAATGCTCGCCTGAAACGTGACCAAGACCACAGGAATAGTTGACCGAAACGTCGTGAAACAACAACTATAAGGATAAGCATAACAGTCCGCAAATAAATAGATAAATATTACATTTTTATCTTTACTGTTGACTATAGCTATATCAAACTGATCACGTGTCTATATTATTAAACAATGTATATTATATGTTTCTAATTCGTCTGTTCGTGTGTTCTGCTTTTCTTCAGGAACTACTTGGCCAATGTGGCGAAAATGTTGTAATGATTTTCGGTATTATATGGTGCAACGAACAAAGTATTACGGTATCCGTTCAATGCAGAGTTAAAAATTAAATAGGGATTAATATAGCTGAGAATAATAATACTTCATTTCTTTTTTACATAAGAATCACTACTTATCAAGTCCCAGAGGCCACTCGAGGATAAGGCTTAAAGAGTGTACAGTAGTCAATTGAACAATATAGTTATCGGTAGTAATGAAAATTCGATAACTTTGTTAACTTAAGTGGAACGGGTCATCAAGAACTTGTTTACGTTGGACTTGAAGACAACCATATTGTAGTCAGCTTGAAAGCCGGTAAACGGAATACAGTTCCACAGGCGTGCAGTACTAAGAAAGACACTTTGTTCATGGAATTTACGCTTAGGTTTAGGCACAGATAAAGAGTGGGTGAAATTATTGATAGTATTTTTAGTCAGACGAGTGTTTCTCGTGAAAGTTTGGCGAGGGTGGACCATAAATTGGAGCTCAGCCGAGCACTTGCCATGAAAATAAGTATAAAGCCGAGACAGCCTCGCAAAATCTCTTCTGTGAGAAAGAGGTTGCAGGGGAGAGAAAAGGGCATCGTCTATGAGGCTACGAAGTCTGTTTTTAACTCTATCAAGACAGACTGATCTGCCTGAAATGCTGTACCAGATATTGTTGTAGCAAGGTGCAGCGAAGTAAGTATTGTGGTATCCTTTATAACTACAGTTAGGGATTAATAAAGCGTAGTACTTAATGCAAATTGAGCACAACTTTAACTATATATTCAATCATCAATTTTATCATAACGAACTTATTCTAAATCAACAGTTTACAACTGTTGTTGCTTGTTTTTAACAAACTAATAAATACAGTATCATCTTATTCGCTTTTTGATGGCCATAGCTTTAGAAAAATGATCGAATTTCTATATAATTCAATTTTGTAATTATATTCACTGGAAATATTACTACTCCGGTGGCATATTTTTGTTTTTTACTTCAGTCGAAGTTCTCAGAAATCAAAGGGCGCACTACCTGGCGCTAACACTTGAACTCTATATGAGATACATAGATATTCGAATGTTGCATTAAAGTTCTTTATCTCTCAAACAATGAATTAGTAAAGAAATTGAGAACATATTTTTCTCTCCTCAATTAACCATTTTCATATGTTGTAGCATATCCTTCGTTTTGGTCACTTGATCTTACTGAATTCCAGGACAAGAATTTTTCTAATCTAGTGGAGTATCTAGTTTCGTGCTATTACTTGAGGCAACATCACTTGAAGAAGCTGCACCATCCCTCATAATTTAATTAGCCATAGAAAGATCTTATTTGGGCAGCGACTACGATGTGATTTAGAATATTTTGTCAGAGTTTATATTAAATGTTGTTGACTCTTAATGGGCTGTTACAGATTTATTTGCTGCCTACCTCAGCAAAATCTGGAAAGGCTGGAAAGTGGGAAGGACACTCCTGCAATTGTAAAAATTGCCTGAGTAACCCCGTCGGCATCCCCCGGTCGGAGCGCCTCACGCAGTAAGCTATAAACTTATTCTACCGGAAAGCCCAGTGGCAAGGACTGGGAGGGTGGACCTCCTAGGTATTACCCAGGCGGCGTACCTCAGTCTGACAGGTGCTGGACGGTTCCCGACACCTCACCTCTCGGGTTGAGTGTCAAGAACGGATCCTTGACGAGTACTTCTACCCTGTCTCCTTGCAGCCGAAGCCGCTAGGAGACCTTCCCCATCAGACAAGTAATGGTGTGGTATGACACCAATGGTTTTGACGATCGTTTTTATAACCAAAAATTGTAATAATCAACCAATGAAAAGCTTCTAAAGTTACTATAAAAATTGTCGAATTTTAGATTCAATCAGTTCGCCGTTGTCTCCGTAACGAACCTGCATTTGATTCTTCGCCGCCATCTTTGTTACTGAGAGTTATTTAACACTCAAGATCGAAACTGCATTAATTCGTCACCGCCATCTTTGTTCTACATAATGTCTCAACACTTACAGTTTACTTCTAGGGAAAAGTATCCGTATGCAAGGTTTTTCTGACAAAACCCCAGTATAGAGAGACCTTAGATACTCGACGATAGTGTCTCGAAGGCATTCAAGTTCTTTCTCAAAGCATTCAAGTTCTCTCTACTAGGCATTCAAATTTTTGTCCCTATAAATATTTATGTGTTATGCTTGATAAATAACAGTGATTATTCCTGACGCAACCCTAGCCGAAAGGAAATATCGATGCATAGTATAATATCCTTATCACCCTATGTATGCTCTATCGTTATTTTTTTTGGCAGATGGTCAACAGTTCCAATCTATGGCCACTTTTATAAAACGTTCTCAGCAAATACTTATCTAGATATGTGCCTGAATCTAAATGAAATTTCCATGAGTATAGTTTCTTTCCTCGAACTATCCGTTTGTAGAACACAATAACATGTAGCTAATTTTCAGCTGACTGAAGCATGATCGTCTTACAATTAAACCGTGAATAAAATAATCTACCAGAATTTAAAGTAAAATGCAGTTTCAATAGCTTGGGATACTAAGTTCAACACATCGCAGGCATATCCCTAGCATAAGTCGACTTACCGTTCATAAATGCATGGTTACAAAAGGGAATTCAATAGAGAATGGAATCTATAATATTAATATGCATGAATTAAATAGCAGATTAAATCGTGTTTTACAACTGGGACACTGGCCACATTACTAGTATATATGCACACAAACATAGACTCACATACTAACACACACACACACACACGTATATATATATATATATGTATATATATATATATATAGGTCAATTACATGCGCCATAGTAGAACGCAGTAGAGTATCGTCAGTGATGTTGTAGCCAGGATTCTAGTAACGTTTCGTGTCTTGCAACATCAGACTTTCCACCCAACGCAGATCTGACAAGAGGTGATCGGTCTCTAGTCCACTCTCTATCAGTGCGCTTTCAGGCACTGTTTAAATGCGGCTGCACTCCATACAACATCTTCCTGGTTTCTCAGATTGGCTTAATTCTAATGATGCGTGTTTTTGTATATGAATATTATAATAGCAATGAGAAAAACAAACAAAAACACCCTTCAAGACTACCTAAAAAGAAGAAGAATTAATTATAATAAATCTACACCTTCCTAATACTAATATATTATAATATATAATAAATAATAAACATATATATATATGTATATATATATATATATATATATATATATATATCGCTGTGCAACAAACAGTCAACTATTTTTAGTAGACAAAATAAATGAAGATCATTAATGCTTCTCTCAACATAACATCTTTATGTTTCGATTGTAGCAGCGAATAAGCATAAAAATGCCCATTAATATTTAATTGTAATAAAAAGTAAATGTTTACTGGAAGATCTAAAATTACACAATGCAAATATGCATATATATATATATATATATATATATATATATATATATATATATAGAGAGAGAGAGAGAGAGAGAGAAAGAGAGAAAGAGAAAGATGTTATTTGTTTTTGCGATACGCTTTCAATGAAGTCAATTATTTACGAAAGTGCATTTTTACTTGAATGCGAGTTGGGAATAATTTTCCCTTTCACCAATTTGCTACCCCCATATGTGAAGCGGCATATATATTCTTTTTAATATATAATTATCCGCTGACACGTGTTTTGTCGTCTACGACTCATCAGAGTGGCTGAGTCTCGCTAGATTCAGCCACTCTGATGAGTCGTAGACGACGAAACACGTGTCAGTGGATAATTATATATGCATATATAAATATATATCTGTGTGTGTGTGTGTGTGTGCGTGTGCTCTTTGAAAACATTTCCACTGAAATAGATTTTTTTTTAATCGTTTATATTTACTTGAAATCCAAAAGCAAAACCAGCTATCGTCTTTCATTTTATTCTTTCGTTCGTCTCTTTGTTCTCTTATTCTCCGAACTTTTCACTTCGAGACTGAAATCGCATTATCAAACAGCTTCCTATCATACCGTCACCTGACTTTTCCCTTTGGGATGGAGATACAACCACATTTAAACACATCTTCATTGCGATGTCACTTCGATGTAGCAAGTTTTGACTACCTTGTTTTTCTGTTGTTCTAAATTTACAGTTATTGTATTGTGTTATTTATGCGTTTGGTTGTCTTCTATTTTAAAACGAGAATATAGTGCTGCTACTGCTCTCGCCACAATTACTATAGACTAAGTAAGGAAAAAATTAGAAAAACTAGCTGTACACACACACACACATACATATATATATATATATATATATATATGTGTGTGTGTGTGTGTGTGTGTGTGTGTGTGTGACAGATAGATAGATAGATACATACATACATATGTATATATACTAGAAGGGTTACCGACGTTGCCCGGGACTGAATGAAGATCAACATTTTTTTTATACTCTCATATTTTTAGTACCATCAAAATCAGTGAAATCGACCATTTTTTAATCAAATCGATTGATTACCTGTGTTGGATTATTAAATTTTTTTAAAGTTAATTAGTTCTCTCGATCTATCTGTCTATTTATCTATCTATTCAAGGATATTCTTAAAATCGTTTATATTGGGAATTATTTATTGTTTATAGAATAAAGTGTAGCAATGAGTTTTAGCTGAGGATGTTTACATAAATAAGCTTGGTTAAATATAAACAAAATAACCTTTAGCAGACGAACGTGACAGACGGGGGTCACGTTAAGGAGGCGTGTCTTTTAATCGGTTACATCACTGGAACTGAGTGCAAGAGGTTGGGAAGTTTAGTCAGTTGAGGAGAATTAGAGTTTAGTCACGAGAGTGAATAGACGAACTTGAAGCCAGGAAGCTAGGCTGTAACGAATAAGCATGTTGACGAAATCCAGACTCTTGTGAAGACCATTTGTGACAACTGAAATAAATTTATATTTTAAAAATATAAAGTTTTGTTTTGTGGTTTCACAAAAGAAGAAAGAACAGCGGTCTCAACTGGTTATGGTTTTGGTCGTTTCAGGTTTCATCAAGGAGCTCAGCAGTGAAGATAGAAGAACTATTGAAGAATGAAAGGTATGAAGCATATATTATTTTTCGTATAAAAAATATACCGTATGTAAAAATGAACTGCAAATACATACCCGTGTGATAACTTTCTTATACAAGATGACTCAGTGTTTACGTCGATATCATATCCTCTGGTTAAATAATAATACATGAAAATTATACGTTTATAACGGGTGTTATAAGAACAATATCTCTCTGAATATAATATAACTGTTTTATATCTCACACCACTCTAAATATAACATAATTGTTTTGCCATGTTTGTATCTCACTAAATACCCCCTGCTCTAATTAGACACTCCGCGCGGACACCTAGAGGAAGCTTCACTTGCCTCGCGCAGTGAGTTAGTCCACAATATATTGCAGTCTACTTAGCACTGTACAGAAGATACTGATGACTGTATAAAATTATTTTTCATACATAATAGCTTGCATTAAAGTTTAAAACTAAAAGTCAAGTATCATGCTCCGATTGTGCTCGAAACAAAAACACTGATTTCGAACGCGCACCTACTATAGCTAATTACCTACTTTGGATTTTATATACCTGCATTTATTTTCGTGTACTGAGTATGGCTTAAATTTAAGTTTAAACTGAAGCAGTCACGTATCATGGTGCACTTTTGTTTGAAAAAGTACCAGTAGTTTCATACCATATCATAGTTAAAGAAACGTGGTCATATTATCCCCTCTCCGTTCTAAAATCCATACAGGTTCCTGAGTTGGACAGACATATTTCTTAGTTTGATAAGTTACACCCGAAGTCCTTCCGGTAATCATCGATGCCTTTTTATAAAGAAATCTGAAGTAAAATACCAGTGAAACCAATGCTAACAATATTATTTTCAGAAAAAATACGATATGATAAGGAGTTCATCAAGTTTGGGTGTTGCGGAGTAACGGTGGCTAATGGGTAAACGACCCAGGCTAGCAAACTGGTCCTGCCAAGTTTGAATCCACTCCGTTTCACGGATACACTTTAACTTAAGACGTTAATAGTCTTAACGGGATCACTTTTGCAATTATTCGGTATCTTTCTAGGAAAAAAAAAATTCTAACTAGGAAGGCATCGAGGAAACCAATCCCAACATCGAATTCATACGTAATGAATGCATGAATATATAAATGAAACATTCCGTAAATTGTCCAACTCCGAAATACAACTGCGAATTAATTAAAACTCATACCATATCATAGTTAAAGAAACGTGGGCATATTATCCCCCTCTCCGTTCTAAAATCCATACAGATTCCCGAGTTGGACAGAAAGTTTTCTGAGTTCGATAAGTTACACCCGAAGAAGGTCGACAGACACCTCATACAAATAACACTCAAGATGAGAATCGTAGGCCGAAGAATCCAATTAATACTTATTTGACGCCGGGATTACTTCCGGTACGGCAACTTTTCATTTAAATGCCTCTCATTGGCAAAAAAAAAAAAAAAAAAAGAAATATGCGGGATAAACTAGTCGCTATGAAATATGACGAGTTCCATTATAAAACGAAACAAACGCGATTTAGAAATTACAAAAGCACATACAAAACTTACATTTTACCTATTATGTTTATCGCATAATTTCCTTTTTTCTTTAAAATAGTTTAACCATTTAGTTAAAGTACATTTAAAATATCAACATTAAAATACACCTGCATGTTATTTCCTAATACAAAACGGATCTTTTTTTAACCTTCAATCTTCGAGATAAATTAAGAAACCAGGCGTAGATCAGTACGTCAGCTATTTATTTGTTACTCTACTACTTCGTGTAGTATCTGTTTCGGCAGATACTGCAAGCTATGACTAGCTATGACTAGCTATGACTAGCAAAGACCAGATGTGGGGGCAACCCCACATGCCTGACCATTAACCAGCTCCCATTTCCCACCTCTCGGGAGCTGGTCCCCTTTTTCCCTTCCCCCTCCCTTCACTCCTCACATTAAAAATCGGCCTTGTGCCTAATTTACTCGGTGGGGGAGCAAATAAATACCCTCTACTACTTCGTGTCAAGATCAAAGTGTAGTATCTGTTCCGGCAGATACTGCAAGCAAAGACCATATGTGGGGGAAACCCCACATATAAGACCTTGGCCAATGTAGGGGCAACCCTTCATACCAATTGTCACTATCCAGCTCCCCTACTCCCCGGAGAGTTGCCCCCCTTTCCCCTTCACTCCTCACTTTAAAAATCGGCCTTGTGCCTAATTTGCTCAGTGGGGGAGCAAATAAATACGTCAAAGTGTAGTATCTCTTCCGGCAGATACTGCAAGCAAAGACCATATGTGGGGGAAACCCCACATATAAGACCTTGGCCAATGTAGGGGCAACCCTTCATACCAATTGTCACTATCTAGCTCCCCTACTCCCCGGAGAGTTGCCCCCCATTCCCCTTCACTCCTCACTTTAAAAATCGGCCTTCTGCCTAATTTGCTCAGTGGGGGAGCAAATAAATACCTCAAAGTGTAGTATCTGTTCTTCAGATGCTGCACTTCAATTTCTTGTTCTGTATCAGTGGAGGAGAAATCCTTCACGACTGAGACAATTTTAATTTGTGTTCTTTTTCTTCACATTAAAAAACGACCCTGATGTTTAACTCTGTCTCGTGGGGAGACATTGTAAATAGGTTCTACTATTAACATATGAATAGTTCAATTCTCTATGCTTATTTTATATGTTTCATTGAAGGGATTCTTATATTAAATACTAGCCGGCCGCCCGCCAGACATTTCCCGGCCATAAATACGCTTCAAAATAATATTTTGATTAATGCAGATTTCGTATTTATTATATTATATTATATTATATTGGACCCAAAATATAGTAATGATTTAAAAAAAAAAATGACTCATGCGCCACTAAAGAGAATCGAAACAAAAACGTTTAAGTTACGATTTACTTTTTCCTTTGACGTTAATGCTTGAAGATATGTTTGCTGCAAAGCTAAAAATTAAACCATGAACCTATAGCTATTACGTTACGCATGCATATTCGCAATGCTGTGATTCGATCTTCACCTGACAAATTTCATATTTTAAAGTTTCAAATGTTTGCACTGATTTACCCCGGCTAATACACAAATAGAAAGTTTCGTATGCGCTCGAATACCATACATAATAAGTTTCATGTCTGTAAGCCAAAAACTGACAGAATAGTTTGGTAGGCAACATTTTTTAAACAAATATATAAATGCATACATAAATATATATATAAAAAGCGGTTTGTGTTTACTATAAACTTTTTTACGCAAATATTACCCAAGTATTAATCATGTAGAATATCTTCATGAATACAATTACCCGTAATAGTTAACTAAAGATGATCATCCCATAAGAAAACCGAAAAAAAATCTAATAGGGGATTATTTACAATGAATGTTCAAAAGAATATGCAAATTAGCTAGATCTTTTGCAGATGAATGCAATTTTACGACACATGTATAACAAAGTTATATTTTCTTTCTACATGAATAGAATAAAACGTTTTTAATATGAATATCAATACACAAAAATATTATTGTAGTACAGATTTTTATCGATTTGTAATAACAAAAAGAATACATGTATTCGATATCTTTCAGCAAAATCAAACTCTTTCTACTCTAATTGTTTCTTCAATCGAACTGCTAGACTTTAGTTGGTTGGTTGTTTTTGTTTTACGCAACCTTTTTCAGGTTATTTAATGCCGAATCTAGTGATTTTGAGGGACGATTTTTTAATGGCGTATATAAGTCGGATTCTATTAAACCCATAGTTGGGACTCAAACAGGTACTGCCACTCCGGGTCAGAGTGGACCTAGGAGCAATGGCAATTAAAGGGTGGCTTCACACTCCCCAAGACCCGCAAGCTGGGGTCTCACCATTGGATATAGTTTTAGGTAATATTCAGGACCGCTAGACTTTGGAATTCCCTGCTGGTTTCCTGCATCTCTGCCTGTACTGACATGTACAAGATCAAGTGGAATGTGAATAGACATCTCACTGCTTAACCCCATATACATAGTATACCTATGGATTTAGTCTTAAATAGTAACGCATTACATTAAAGTAACAGTGCCTCCATTCAAATGAATGACTCTCGTCTAAAAGAAGCTATCTGTTTTGACAAACTTCTGGGTTTAACCTTTACTCTTGACGTGAATGTGAAGACTTTCATAAAATCTATTGCCAAACTTACCGGAAAAATGATTGCGCCATTTTACCGCTCCAGATATTGTGTAACTTCCGGCGAATCCTCTACATGTATAAATGCCAGATACAGTAGAACCCCGGTAGACGGTGGCCCTAGGATACGTCTTTTTTCAGTTTAAGAAATAGAATAGTATGTTTTTGGGCCCCCTGGTTACGGTATTTGCCCTGCCTTACGGTGTTCTTTATAATGTTATACACATGTCTATTATATACTGTACTGTATTTTGTTACTAATTTTTAATTCCGTGTCCCGGGGTTCTACTGTAAATCTTAAATAGAATACTGTTGCCCTATCGGGCCTATCTGGCCTTGACTCATTACGTCCAAGTAACACAGTGCCTCAATTCCTAGGAAAGGCTCTCATCTAAAAGAAACTCTCTGTTTTGACAAACTTCTGGGTCTGACCTTTACTCCTGACCTGAAATGGAAGACTTACCAAAATTCTCCTGCCAAGGTGACCCGAAAAATGATTGTGTCATTTTACCGCTCCAGACGTTATCTAACTCCCGACGAAATCCCCTACCTGGATAAGAGCCAGATACGTCATAAATAGAGTACAGTTGCCATATATGGCCTATCCTGCTGACAAAGTTGAAAACCGGCTTCGAAACTTCCCTGCAACTTTTTCCCCCCACGAGGGAGACGTTGCGACAGTGTTTCGCTTTTATCGTTATTTTGATAGCAGGTGCTCGTCTGTGCTTCAATCGATGGTTGCCCCGTGGTAACATTTCACAAAACCTCGTCTAGTTATAACGACCATAAAAAGTTAATACCATTCTCTATTTGTTTCGAATGAACATCTCTTATTTTCTAGACATGCCCGCCTCTGAAACTTTCCCAGCTGATTACAATATGGTCGTCTTCAATCGTAAACAAGTTCTTGTTAGGCCCTTTCCTTAATTGATTTCTACTTCATTTCCACAACTATCTATTAATATGCTTCTGTCTCAGCGACTACTGTACACTCATCAATTTGTATCCTCGAGTGGCCTTCGGGCCTTGATAAATGACGACTTTTATGTAAAAACGAATAAATAGTAATTTCCATGTTATGTAAAAAAACACTATTGTCCTCTAGAGATTCATACGAAATAAATAAATGAATATGTTTTTTTTAAACATGTGTATTTTTCCTTTTACGAGATTTAACGCGTGGCTTCGTTTTTTTTAATTTTGTTAAATTTTAATCTCGATCAGATCTTTGGATTTTTGCAACAATGTTTATCTGGTCGGACATTAATTGTTATTGATAATACATCTATTGCTACTCTCCTAGGCAACGCCGATTATCTTTAGAGAAAATAATAAGTGTATTATATTAAAATAGATCTCACCTTGCCGATAAAAATGTCTCCATCAGGAGCCGCCAATTAACGAGCCACTCCACCCTTTTGTAAGGCACTGTAGCAACTTTATATCATTGTCGAGATTGTTTATCGGGACGAGGCCGACGTGCTTAATCACATCGATTCGAAATAAACACTAGACAAGTAAAAAAAAAAAAAAAAGTAAAAACAGACAAATAAATGAAATGAATAAACGCTTTTAACTTTAGTGAATGCCTTACCAATTTACTGGAATGAGTTCGCATTTCGTCAATAATTGAAGCAAAACGACCCTCATCAGTGGGTACGTTTTATATTGCTGGGAGCGACTCAACTACGCATTGATTAAGACAAATAGACGTAGAGAGAAAACGCTGCCTTGCTCGGGACACATTTCCCAACACTCCTGTGTAATTAGGGGGTTCTCATGCCCTACCTCCATCCCCATTGATTGCCTCGTTTAACCACCAACATTGGTGCCGTTGTGAGTCGAGGAAAACGCATTTTTCTTTCGCATTTTAACAACAGATAGTTACATCTCATTTCGCGTTGTAAAGTTCGCAATATTTGGTTAATTCGGACTACTGTTCTCACCGTTAATGTTATAGAAATATTTATGCTAATGAAACCTGTTACAGAGCTAATAGCTAGATATATTTCGTAAAACCTTTCATGTATATATATATATATATATTCTTATTCTTTCATAAGTAAAACGTTTATATATTAATTCTCTCTACTCCATCACGAATAGTCTAATACATATATATATATATGTATATATATATATATATATATATATATATATATATATATATATATATATATATATATATATATATGTATTAGACTATTCGTGATCTGTTGGTCAGTATATGTTAAGGCTAGCTATTGAACATGGAGTACAGAGAATTAATATATAAACGTTATGCTTATGAAAGAATAAGAATATTTTTAACAATTACGTTAATGAATCAAACATGTATATTAAATAATTTAAACATCGTGTAAAAGTATATTAAAATGAAATAAAATATATAGATAGATTTTGCGAGGTCGTTTCCTAATTAAACATTATTATACCCCAATATATTTGTGTGTGTGATTATCTTTACTCGATTTCTTATACATAATGTAAAATTAATAATTGATAAATAGTTGATTGTTTTTTTTTTTTGTTATAATAAGGCGCTATGAGTATGGCGTAAAGCACTTATCATATATGAACTTTTTCCGTGCTTAAAATGCTAAAAATTAATTGTTTGCACAATCTTAAAAGTATTAATAAATTTGCAAGTAATTTTAACGGTTTAAACTGCCAATTACGGAATCAAATGCAATAAAAAAGACTTCACCATAGTTTAAATCGTGAAAAAACAAAACCAAATTGTGTAGTGTGATATTGTGTTTGGTTACAGTTACAGTGAGAAATTTACTTTTAAATCTAAAGAAAACTGAAATAGAATTTTCCGGCTAAATTTTTTTTTTACACAGTGATCACCACTTATCAAGGCCCAGAAGCCACTCAGGGATAAGGGTTATTGCAAGTACATTACATTAGTGTGGAGATTTGATGAAGTGTTTACTTAAGGGGGCGGTTCATTAGGAATTTGTTAACGTTGGACTTGAACACATCCAAGTTGTAGTCCGGTGGGAAGCAGGCAGACGGAACAGAGTTCCACAGGCGTGCAGTTCTAAGAAAGAAGCTTTGTTCATGGAATCCGCGTTTTGATTTAGGCACATATATAGAGTGGGGGAAATTTTTCACAGTGGATTCAGCTAGACAGGTGTTTTTCGTGAAAGATTGGCGAGGGGGGACCAGATATTGGAGTTCAGACGAGCACCTGCCATGGAAATAATTATAAAACAAGGATAGCTTCGCAAGGTCTCTTCTGTGGGAGAGAGGTTGCAGGGTAGAGAAAAGGGCATCCACCAATAAGCCACGAAGTCTATTTTGTACTCTGTCAAGGCAGGATAGGCTGTGTTTAGCAGCTCCTACCCAGATATGGCAGCAGTATTCCATCCTTGGACGTACTTGGCATTAATATAGATAGAGAATTACATCAGTAGTGAGATATCTTCTGGAGCGGTAGAAGGATCCCACCATCTTTCCAGCGACCTTGGCAACAGACTTGATGTACGTGTTCCATTTCAGATCAGGAGTAAAGGTCAAACCCAGAAACTTGTCAAAACACGGGGCCTCACCCAGACGAGAGCCATCCATCACAATTGATGCCAGATGGGGATCAGAGCGTTGATGATGTAAGGAGAGGAGTTTGGTTTTGGATGCATTAAAGGTAACCAACCACATCTTCCCCCACTGAACCACGCGCTCGAGATCAGAGGAGAGAGAATCAGAAAAAACTTTGTCATTTACAGCCTTTGATGTGTTGCTGTAGATGGTCGTGTCATCAGCATGATGTCAACGAATGATTTAAGTATGTCATTGAGGTCATTGATGTAGATCAGGAAGACAGTTGGGCCCAGGATTGACCCCTGAGGGACTCCAGCATTTATATTGCAGGCCTCCGATTTTTGTCCATCTACCACCACTCTTATATATATATATATATATTTTTTTTTTTAACCAAACGGTTAATTATAAGATGTCTCTTTTATTGTCTTTGCAAATTATTTACGGTACGATTTCGTTTGTTATGTTCCATTTATAAAATGTTTGATGCTGTTTTTTGTAGATAGTTAAGTAGTTTCTTTATATTTACATAGTTTCAAGGACTGGGCAAGCTGATCTGAATAATTTTAACGACTATAAACTGTCAATTACTGAATATATAAAAACTTTAAGATAGTAAATACATTTATTTTGTTTTTGTTTGAAAACGATTCCAACTTGCAATGAAAAATACAAAAAAAAAAAAAAGCAAAAACTATGCAGGTTTTGTTTTTATTTGCATATGTTAAACGCGAAAAAAGAAAACTTAACACACCTTCGATCGCACAATCCCACATCCGACCTCGTGGGTATGCAAGTAAATATAATTTTTTAATCTATTCTATTTTTGTAATACATAAATATAAAATTAATCTAGTGTTTAAAATCCAACATCCACCGGCAAATTATGGAAAAGTATTTGGTATATTATTATTAAAAAAAATATTATTGAAAAAAATATTATTGAAAAAAATATTATTGAAAAAAATGCTTAAAGCACCTAAGCAGAAACAATTTTATATTTTTATTTTTGCAAAAAAATATATGCAGAATATATATATATATATATATATATATATATATATATATATATATATATATATATATATATATATATATATATATATCTTCGTTTTGTTCATGTTAGGATTGGAGAAAAATAAAATACCTACATCTATTTGAAAATAAATAAAATAAATGAGACAATCTGTAATTTTCTTTTATAACTTCATTTTTATTTATTTACGCATGCGCAGAATTTTGGAATCGAAAGTTGTAAACTGGACGGACACTATCAACGCCCAGTCAAGACGATTTGATATATATATATATATATATATATATATATATATATATATATATATATATATATATATATATATTATTCATTCACATGTAATCACCTTTTTCTTCGCCATATTCCCTCTGCTTCACTTGTTGTTATCAAGTAAGATCTTTGATTTATGTCAGTTTCATCAAATACTTTTGTATGCAAAATCCAATCCCGCATTTTGCTAATTCCTACCATCTGATGAGAAGGAAGGTATTTCTTCGAAACTCCGCGGATTTATGACTATCCACTTAGTAAGTGTTTCCTTTTCAGATTAAATATGTTTTTAACTCATTTCAAAGTGTTTTTTTAACATGTTTTATTAACTATTTGCTCTTTTATATGTGTATGTATATATATATATGTGTGTGTGTGTGTGTGTTTGTGTTTGGGTGGGTGTGTGTGTGTGCGTGTGTGTGTGTGTGTGTTGAGTCATTAATATGCAACACTGTCGTCATATCACGGCTCCATTAGTGTGTTTTATAAAGTCTTGTAACGGAACCCATTCAATGTCTTCCGTTCGAGTTAGCACCTGCGTTTATGCTTGCTATAAATAATATTTTTTTTTTTTACATTTTCACCCCAAACAAGGCAAATTGCCACTTTGATGTAGGGGGCTACTATTAGGGACACAGGCTACAGGAGTACTAGGTGGGGAGTTGGGTAGCATGATGTCGGTTCACGTTACACTTGAACTTCTGCATGTCAGTACGATTGGGGAAGCAGGAACCTGGAAGGGAATTCCAAAGTCTAGCGGTTCTGGGGGAAAAAAAACTACTGGAGTAAAAGACTGTCTTACATCCAGGGATCTCTACGGTGAAGGGGTGGGATTTTACTGCTTTTCGGGTTTGTCGGGGTATTTACGCAGAGGGGGTCCAAGTGCTTGCAGTTCGTCGGAACATTCACCGTCAAAGTACTTTTAGAACAGGCAGAGGGATGCTACATATCGTCGATGGGACAGAAACTGTAGCTTGAATGACAGTTCAGGATCTATTATGTTGGCGACTCTCTTTTGAACCTTGTCTAGGAGCGAGAGACTAGAAGCAGATGCACTAGGCCGAATATGACAACAATACTCCATACATGAGCGAATGGTGGCCTAATAGAGGTACAGGATACTTTCGAGCGTTAGTAGCTTTCTAGCACGGTAGAGAGAACCAATGGACAATTGGACAATACTTTCACATAAAAAGGGTTTAATCTGTAAATATTACACGTCTATGAAGCGCATATAACGTTTTTCTAATTACCATATGTTTTTGTCTTTTTAATATTCATTTATTCATAAAATTACATGTTATATGCGTCAGTTTTTAATATTATAAAAATTAAAAAAAAAAAACCCGAAACGTTCCAGTTGTTATATATTTTTGAATTACTAATATCGCCTGCTTTTCTTTGATGACGCAAACCGCACGGTGTGCTAAGTAATGTCGGGTAAATTTATGCATAGCGAAGTAATATAAATGATAATTTTGAAGAAGTTTTGGAATTAAGACGTACGTTACCTTTTGAACGAAGGCCAAATATAATTTTTTGTAGGCTAAATTACTTGGAAATAAGCCAACTTCACGAAATTCGCCGTTTAATAGGCCAACCTTGCGACTGTTGTTACGCTCTGAAAAAAAAAAGTTGATTCGGAAAAAGGTTACTTTGCGAAATTTGACTTTACAAATACCGGTATGGAAAACCTCGACGACAATGTACGAGTGACCGCCCTTTGATAGAATTGCGTTTGCGAATATCATTATAAATAATATATGATTATTGTTGTTATAGGTTGAAAAAGAAACCCGATTAAAATGTGCATGTGCATTCATAGAGATGTAAATAAAGTCATATTTGCTGCATGTTATATTTTCTGTCCAAAAAATTACGATCTTCATTAAAACATTTGCTGATTAAATGTTTTGAATGCCCATGCATCCTACTATAATAATAAGCGACAGATAACTGAGAATAATCTAGTATTTGTTTAGTTTAGGCAAAATTGTCTGAAATTCCATTTTCGGTAACCCATTGACTTGGTAGTATAACAAATTTATACGTAAATTTAATTTCCATATTCTTGGATCATTATCTCTGTCTCTCTGTCCTTCTCTCTATCTCTTTTGATCTCTTTCTTTCTCTCTCTCTCTCTCTCTCTCTATATATATATATATATATATATATATATATATATATATATATATATTAGCATGAGTGCCCGGCGTTGCCCGGGTGTTTGGAGGTGTGTGTTAAGCAAAAAAAAAAAAAAAGTGGTAGTAGGAAGGCAGGCTCGAACCCTTACTGCGAAGGAGGAAAAGAACGGGTACACACCTGACGTCTTTGATCTTACGACCACCGTATACAAAATATTCTCGTTGCGGAAATTTCCTTCTGGACCAACTTACCGTAGGTTTGCAATAGCAGATGTCACATACGAATCCTAGGAGCTCCATCAACACTAATGTAAAGACATACAAAGGAAGTAGTTCTTATTATTTCCTATATATTTACAGTCCTCTTCCAGTCCGCAGCATACACCCGGAAGATATATAACAATTATAACTATGTTTTCCTATATTAAAACATATATATATATATATATATATATATATATATATATATATATATATATATATATATATATATATATATAAGCAAACCATTGTAGAGCTTATGTTTGTGACTAGAAAAATGTATATATACGTAAATTAAGAAAACAATTTCTACATTTATTTCTACAATATGTCTGAGGATGATAGAATTACTTCCGTCGAAAGCGCTCGCGATTATAGATCGAACATATACAATTTCGAGAAGAACACAAAAGGACTATTCGGAGATTGGAGAAGATAAAAAGGAAAATTGTAAAACAGAATAATTCCGTGCTATTCAATAATATTTGTCTAAATGGGAAAATGCTTCCTAACTATACACAATATATATATATATCTATATTATATATATATATATATATATATATATATATATATATATATATATATTATATATTGTATATTATATACATATAATATATATATATATTATATATATTATATATACATATATATTATATATATATTATATATATTATATCAATTATATATATTATATATATTATATATTATATATATATTATATATTATATATATAATATATATCATATATATTATATATATTATATATATATTATATATTATATATATATATATACATTAATTATATATATTAGATATATTATATATATATTATATATATTAGATATATATTAGATATATATATATTATATATATTATATATATTATATATATTATATATATAGTATATATATCGTATATATTATATTATATATTATATATATTATATATATAATATATATATATATTATAGATATTATATATAGTATATATATTATATATTATATATATGTATATTATATATATTATATATATTATATATAAATATTATATATATTATATATATATATTATATATATTATATAGATACTAGCATGGGTGCCCGGCGTTGCCCGGGTGTTTGTATATATATGTTATATATATATATATATGTTATATATTTATATATATATATATATATATATATATATATATATATATATATATATATATACAAGCTATAACCCAGTCTTTCTCTTTCCATATTTTCAAACTCTTACACTCCTGAAATTAAAATTCACACAGTAGCGCTGGGTGCCTCAAATGATTGAATTTTTGACATGCCATTTTTTTTTTGTGTATTTAGCAAAAATAGTTTTTAAGGAGAGAAAAATGGGTCAAATTTGAAAACCTTGTTATATATTTTTTTCATTCATCCCAGCTTATTTTAAATTTTTATCACTTTATATGCCTGTTACGTCGGTACAGGTGTAATGTTACCACCTTTGAATGCTTCGGTTTCGATTCTAGCTGATGGCACCTAAATACTTTTTTTTTTCTTTTGAAATCACAACTCTATAATAATATAAACGAAATCTGGACAAATTATAATATCATATTCTAGCGTATTTTACGACCGGGCACCCCAGCCCCGCTAGTATGTATCCCACTATTTATAGCAAATGATGGTTTGAGCACTTTCTTCGACGAGCGAGAGTGGATGTAATACACACTCGAGGAGAAATATTTACGGCACTGATTTGTAGCCTGAGTGTTAGAGCCGTCAAAAGTCAATGCGACGGTTATAGGTTCGATCCACAACTGAGGAAAGGTGTGTGTCTAGCCGTACTGATGAGTTGTGATACAATGAAACAGTACTGTATGTGGATGACATATATATATATATATATTATCTGTCAGTTTGTATGTCTGTAAAAACAATGTCTCGCATTGCTCACTAATTAATTACAAATAAAAATGTGAGCGAAGCTGGTAAGAAAAATCACAAGGGAACAAATGGATTCTTATTGTTTAGTTACTAGGCAAGTGACGTCAGAGATAGGCAGCCTGCTCATGGTAAAAAAAAAAGAAAAACTGAAGCTGCCAAACGTACAAAGCATCACGGGAAATGATACTTGAAATCAAACCTCGCTAGCGGAGTCTTTTTTTTTAAAAGACAAAACCACAAAGGAAAATGCTTCGAAACTCGTAGTTTAATCAATAACTATAATCAGTGAAGTAAAATGAAACACGCCCCTCACTAAGAACAAAAAAAAGAGTAAAACTGCATTGTATTAAATGCACGTAAAGATAAACAGATGAAAATAACAGTTAAATTGGGGAGGGGGCGATATATAAAGACGTATTTTTCTTCAAGATTTTTCAGGTAAACACTGGGTTATATGGATTAATTGTTTTCTAAGATTTTATAATTTCGTAGCGTAAAGGACGAAAAACTATTCTGATAAAGAAAAGAGGACAACATAGTTTTGGCTATACTTGGCCTTCAGGTCAACACTGGCCCCCGCCCTTTACGACCCGGGCGGCAAGATCAAAGTGTAGTATCTGTTCCGGCAGATACTGCAAGCTATGACTAGCTATGACTAGCAAAGACCAGATGTGGGGGCAACCCCACATGCCTGACCATTAACCAGCTCCCATTTCCCACCTCTCGGGAGCTGGTCCCCTTTTTCCCTTCCCCCTCCCTTCACTCCTCACATTAAAAATCGGCCTTGTGCCTAATTTGCTCAAATAAACACCATCTGTTCCGGCAGATGCTGCACTTAAGATAATTTGTACCAGTCAATGGAGGGGAAACCCTCTATACTGGGACAATTATTATTTTTGGTAACCAGAGTGCCCCCTTTTTGCCTACTTTTAGGGGAGCTGGTTTTAACCTCACATTAAAAACGGCCTTGTGCCTAATTTGCTCAGTGGGGGAGCAAATAAATACCATCTGTTCCGGCAGATACTGCAAGCTATGACTAGCTATGACTAGCAAAGACCAGATGTGGGGGCAACCCTACATGCCTGACCTTTAACCAGCTCCCATTTCCCACCTCTCGGGAGCTGGTCCCCTTTTCCCTTCCCCCTCCCTTCACTCCTCACATTAAAAATCGGCCTTGTGCCTAATTTCCTCGGTGGGGGAGCAAATAAATACCATCTGTTCCGGCAGATACTGCAAGCAAAGACCATATGTGGGGGCAACTCCACATATAAGACCTTGGTCAATGTAGGGGCAACCCTTCATACCAATTGTCACTATCCAGCTCCCCTACTCCCCCGTGAGTTGGTCCCCATTTCCCCTTCACTCCTCACTTTAAAAATCGGCCTTGTGCCTAATTTGCTCGGTGGGGGAGCAAATAAATACCATCTGTTCCGGCAGATGCTGCAAGCAAAGACCATTGCCCTTGTGGCAATCTTCTGGTCCATGTAGGGGCAACCCTACTTGGGCCAGCTGGCAAATCACTATCCAGCTCCCATTTCCCACCTCTCGAGAGCTGGTCCACTTTTCCCTTCCCCCTCCCCTAGACTCCTCACATTAAAAATCGGCCTTGTGCCTTATTTGCTCGGTGGGGGAGCAAATAAATTTCCCCCGCCCTTTACGACCCGGGCGGCAAGATCAAAGTGTGGTATCTGTCGGAACAGATACTGCAAGCAAAGACCATATGTGGGGGCAACCTCACATATAAGACCTTGGTCAATGTAGGGGCAACCCTTCATACGAATTGTCACTATCCAGCTCGCATACTCCCCGGGAGTTGGCCCCCATTTCCCCTTCACTCGTCACATTAAAAATCGGCCTTGTGCCTAATTTGCTCGGTGGGGGAGCAAATGAATACCACCTCCCTTTACGGCCCGGGCGGCAAGATCAAAGTGTAGTATCTGTCGGAACAGATACTGCAAGCAAAAGCATATGTGGGGTTACCCCCACATATCAGACCTTGGTCAATGTCAGGGTAGCCCTTCATACCAATTGTCACTATCCAGCTCCCATTTCCCACCCATCGGGTGCTGGTCCCCTTTTCTCCTCCCCCTCCCTCTCTCTCCACATTAAAAATCGGCCTTGTGCCTAATTGACTCAGTGGGGAAGCAAATAAATACATACTGCAAGGAAAGACCACATGTGGGGGTAACCCCATATATCAAACCTTTGTCAATGTAGGGATCACCCTACAGACCAATAGTTACTATCCAACTCCCATTTCCCGCCTTTCGGGAGCTGGTCCCCTTTTTCCCATCCCCTCCCTTTATTTGCACATTTAAAAAACGGCCGTGTGCCTAATTTGCTCAGTGGGAAAGCAAATAAATACTGCTCTTGGGCTTCAGGTTTTTGTTTTTTACTTAATTGTATTTTCAAAATTTTTAAAAGCAATAAAATACATAAACAAGATCAAAGTGTATTATATGTTCTTTGTCTATATTAATTTCTTGTTCTATATCAGTGGAGGAGAAATCCTTCACGCCTGAGACAATTTTTATTTTTGTTCCTTTTCTCCACGTTAAAAAAAAAAACGACCCTGGTGTCTAACTCTGTCCCGTGGGGAGGCATTGTAAATAGGTACAATGTTATGCAGTACATATTAAATATGTAAATAATTTTCTGTGAATTTGAAGGAAACGACTATATTTTAAATGATATCACTTATTATACTACAGCGATGAAAACAAACATATTTTATATTTATATCCTGCCGTAAGTAAGATGATGGGCCGAACAAAATCCACTCGGGGGCAAGATTTTGCTCGCGGGCCGGAGGTTTACGAACTTCAATTCAAGCAGTATATATTGTTGTAAAACGGAGGAGAGGGGCACCCGGCTCTGCCCGGACGTATAATACGCTTAAATATGAGATTATAATTTACCCATTTGTTCTTATATATTATTATAGAATTGTGATTCCAAACGTAAAAAAAGTATTTCGGTGCCATCAGCTAGAATTTATCCGTAACATTCAAAGCTGGTGACGTTACCACTGTACCAACATAACACGCATATAAAGCGATTAAAAATTAAAAATTAAAAATAGACTAACATGAATGTACAAGATGTATAACGACTTTTTCAATTTTGACACATTTTTGTCCCCTTAAAAAGAATTTTAACCAAAGACTCATAAAGTAAACGGACCGTGAAAATTCCAATCATTTGAGACCTCTAGCGTCGCTCTGCGACCGTTAGTTTTGGAGAAGATAGAGTTTGAAAATATGGAGACAAACAGACAGACAGACAGACAGACAGACAAACATATATCCGTTTATATATTAGATTTCGTTGTATTGTATTTTTTATTGCCCTTTTTTATCAGTTACATTTTTTATGGGTGAATAACATCCGCCCGAGTCCGCTTAATCTTGCTGATAAATTTTCTATAGTAAATATAGGAGGACAACATGCGTTCAATAGCAACTCTTTCCTTTGTTATATTTAAATCATTAAATTATCAGCAGTTCAAACTAAATTTGCGCATCATACATTTGTCTCCTGCCGGTGTCTCAGTGTCAACGCCTTGACTGCCAACTCAGGATATCTTAAATAGGAGACATCGTTACTAAAAATCTCGAGAGCTGCTAACGTCATAAGTGAAGTTTTACGGTCACGAACCTACACTACTGTCCATTACAACAGAATTTTTATTTTCTGTTTCAAATCTCAAAGAAATTACCGAGTGATTGTTCAAAAGTAACTGTACGTTATTTTCCAAAAGAAAGACAAAACAATTTTACATTTGAACACATGCAATGAAAAGGGGGTATTTTTTCTTGAAAAATACTTATTTTAAAGCGTTTATTTAGAAAGTTTATTACAGATAAAGTACTGCACAACAGATTGCTGCTACCAAAAGCAAGATAAATTACTTTTACAATGAGGTGTAGATGGCGGTTTCAATCCTACTCAAAGCCGGTCAGACGATTATTTGGCCAAAAACGTGGTGAGATGACAACAACATTGGAAGACAGTAATTACTGAGGATACAGTTATAAGACTCGGCATTCCGTTGCCGTTAATCACGTGACGAAGGCCAGAGGAATAGTTGACCGAAACGTTGTGAAACAAAAAGTATGAAAATGAGGATATAGTCCGCAAATAAATAAATATACAACTACTCATCTCAAAGGATTTCAATAATACAAAAAAAAAAAAAAATAATAAAATAATAATAATAGTGAGGTACTTGTACAACATTCTACTAATACGAACACAAACGAACCTTTATTTATTATATTTATTTTTTACACAGTGGTCACCATTTATCAAGGCCAGGAAGCCACTCAGGGATAAGGGTTATTGCAAGTACATGACGTTAGTGTAGAGATTTAATGAAGTGTTTACTTAAGGGGGCGGTTCATTAGGAATTTGTTAACGTTGGACTTGAACACATCTAGGTTGTAGTCAGGTGGGAAGCAGGCAGACGGAACAGAGTTCCACAGGCGTGCAGTTCTAAGAAAGAAGCTTTGTTCATGGAATCTACGTTTTGATTTAGGCACAGGTAAAGAGTGGGGAACATTTTTGACAGTGGATTCAGTTAGACGGGTGTTTTTTTGTGAAAAATTGGCGAGGGGGACCAGAGATTGGAGTTCAGACGAGCACCTGCCATGGAAATAACGATAAAACAAGGATAGCTTCGCAACGTCTCTTCTGTTGGAGAGAGGTTGCAGGGTAGAGAAAAGGGCATCCCCCACTAAGCCACGAAGTCTATTTTGTACTCTGTCAAGGCAGGATAGGCTGTTTTTAGCAGCTCCTGCCCAGATATAGCAGCAGTATTTCATCCTTGGACGTACTTGGCTTTTAGAAAAGATCGTACAAAATTCGTGTAAAATGATAGAAATCTATTTCCTATAGGTGGATTGCCATAGTACTGGCTGGGTAGTTTTATCTATCTGCATTTTTCCTTCGTTTTTTTTAAATTTTATTTTTAAGAAAACCTTTATTTCGCTATTGGTAAATTGTCGTCGTGTTTTGTGTAAATTCAGATGAATAGATAGTGCGGAACAAAGAATGTTTAGTTTGAGTTTAGTTTTATCTATGAATTCGCAAAGATAAAATTGCTTGACACCTTTTAGTCTACGTCATAAGATACATCACATTTATATGATTTCGTATCTTACATTGTTTATGCGAAAAAAAATATTGTCACAGTGCTAACAAAACAAGCCAGTCATTATAAATGGAATGTAAATGCCCACAGGGGGGAAATTAGGATGCCTACAATATGCAATTTGAATGATTACTAATTAAATTTTGAATGCCTATTGGAGAGAATTTGAATGCCTACATGTGAGAAGTTGAATGTCTAGCAGGGAAAATTTAAATGCCTAATGGCGAGAATTTGAATATCTACTGAAGAGAATTTGAATGATTGAGGAGAGAATTTGAGTGTCTACTGGAGAGAATTTGAGTGCCTACATGTGAGAATTTGAATGTCTAGCAGGGAAAATTTAAATGCCTAATGGCGAGAATTTGAATATCTACTGAAGAGAATTTGAATGATTGAGGAGAGAATTTGAATGCCTACTGGAGAGAATTTGAATGCCTACATGTGAGAAGTTGAATGTCTAGCAGGGAAAATTTAAATGCCTAATGGCGAGAATTTGAATATCTACTGAAGAGAATTTGAATGATTAAGGAGAGATTTTGAGTGCCTACTAGGGAGAATCTGAATGTCTACTGGAAAGAAGTTGAATGATTCAGAAGAGATTTTGAATGACTTCAAGAGATATTTTAAATTTCTGTTAGACACCATCCTCTAAGGTCTCTCTGTTCTCGCGTTTCTCAAGACAACCTGGCATGAGCAAACACCCTTTTACAAATAAACCCTGGTCAAATATTCAAATTAACATATTCCAAGCCCAAATATGATCTGCCTATATTTCTAAATCACGGTTTCTAATGCTAAGAATGATTCCCCTACTGCAAGTAATGTTGATTCATGTAACAGCATGAATCTAGATACTCCACTAGACTAGATTAATATCGTCCAAGAATCCAGTTACACTATGAGCCTAATAACATTATATACTATACCATAGTTAACTGGACAATCAGAGAGATTACAAACAATGTATTTAACAACTTTGTATTTAAACGTTTGAAAACTTTAATAGAATATTTGAATAATTAAAATGTTAGCCATAGCAATGTGCCCTTGATTTCTGAGAATTTCAACTAAAATAAAATGAAATTGAATAAACATGGTACGTTTCTAAATTTTTTGAGATGAGGATCGATTATTCGTATTATCTGGATTCATCGGACTACTGTTCTTATCTTGATTGTCATTTTTATAACGTTTTGGTCGATATAACCTCCGACCTTATTCAGGTGTATTTTGTCGAAGTCGGGAATGAGAGAGAGATTATGTCGGCAAGAACCCGTGGCGCAGTGATTAAAGCACCTGGAAAAGCAATTGCACAAGTGGTATCCTCTTGAAGGTTAAAGATTCGATATTCAGTGTGGGTGGCGAAAAAAATACAATTTGAAATTACTTATTACCTCTGTTCAATCCAGGAAATAAATGTTTCAGTTTGAAATTTCATCGAAATTCCCGAGTTCGACAGAATTTCAAGTGTATCTGACTAGTTGGTGTACTGGCTGACATGTAACACTTGAAAGATACACTTGATGAAGATCGGAGGTTATATCGATCGAAACGTTGTAAAAATTATACTAAAGATAAGAATCGTAGACCAATGAATCCAAATATACGAAAAATGATGTTTAATTATGCAATTTGTCCGTTAGCACACAAATAATACGGCGGGATTGTTTGCTAAAAATATAATGGACAGAAATAAATTTACATAAATATATATAATTGTTGAAGATAGTACACAGTCAGTGATAAAATGACATCATAAAATACGAAAAAAAACCCCCAAAGTTTATGTCAAATGTTCAGTAACCTTTTGTATGAGAGGATGCAAAAGGACGCAGATAGTTTTCTGATACTGTCGGTGTCCCCTTCCAAGATTTGAAAAAGAAGCAGAAGGAAACAAATGAGTATGACAAAAGACAAGGGGAAATAAGTCTATAGGATTAACAAAGCGATATGAAATGGGTTTAACGGCAGAAACAAAGGAGATGTTATGCACCCGTTTAGACAACGGAAGTCGAATGGGATGATGAATCCGAGTGCGACGAACAAAATGCATGTAGCGGCCTGGCTGTTTTAAACAGCGTCGGCGACCACAGCACTCCAAATTGTAGAGCCATGGTGATCTCGGGAAGACAAGTAAAAACGGTAATTTCCCGTTGCTTTCCATTTTGATTCGGGGGTGCATCCCCTTTCCCGTGGGTTAAACGCGTCCCCAGATACCAACCTGGAAATTTCTCAGGCTCATCAGTGCTTAACTTTAGTGATTGGGCGAGAACCCGTGTTTCAACGTGATTGTGTCAAACAAAAAGCTCGAAAAAAACAAAAAAAAAAACAAGGATGAGTTGGTACGCGGGCGGTTTTGAGTGTGGCCGTAAATTTGGAGTTTTTTGTCTTTACGACACTTAGAAACTGTTGGAAACCGTCTTGTGTGTGACGGTTGTCGACAGTCACAAATAAAGGACAGTTGCGAGTTATATACAGTTGAATACAGGTTTTGGCTCGGAGCAAGTCGGCATGAGCTAATGGCAACTAACTAATACGGCCTCGGCAGAAGATGTAGATGGGGGCATTAGCGTTCATAGAGTCGATGGTGCCACACATACACGCACACACACACACACACACACACACACCAACATACATACAAAGTGAAATTAATATTTACAAAAAGTGTAGAAGTTTGTATTTTGATTTTTACTCTTGTTTTATGTTATTTTTTTATACATTTAAGTTAGTGTACCAACTCGTTAGCCGTCAACATGTGAGAGACGACGACACGGCAGAACAATATGCCATTAGGTTCATAGCTGAAATCTGTACAGGCTTCTGTTCAGTTAAATGAAATGTTGCATATTGTCGATAAGGTAGGCCCACAAGTGTGCCTGATAGTGTTGACATGTGTATTAATCACCTACAATAGATACACGTAAAAATAAATTACTATGTAGTTAAATGAATATGCAAATACATAATGTGGGCTTATATTTAGATTTCCAGTTTTTACGTAAAATCGATTTTACATTCTACATCAGTGTGTGTATTTAGTATCTCCTTTTCTTCTTTTATTTATTTATTTGTATAATTTTGATATTTTTTCTATATTTTGTTTTTAATCATGTCATTCATTTATTTACGTAACCATTTCACTTTTTGTACTTGTCTTTATTATTTAGCATATTCATGTATTAACGGACACCGCTTATCGTTTTTCTTTATTTACGTCATTCATTTATTTATTTACGTCAGTTCTTACTATTTGTAAGTTTCTTTTTTACGAAATTCATTTATTAACGTACATCTCGTACGTTTTTACTTTTCTTCTTTATTTATGTTATTCATTTATTTACGCAACTATCTCACTTTTTTTCTTTCCGTCTGTAATTATTTTATCCGTTTATTTACGTCGCCTTCTAAATCTTTGTAATTTTGTTTTTATTTTACGTCAACCCTATTGCTCTTTGTATTTTCATCTATATTTTCCTCATTCATTAATTTACGTCACATGTTACTATTTGTATTTTCCTTTTTATTTACGTTATTAATTTATTCAAATAACGCACTCATATTTTGTTTATTCTTCTTTATTTAGTCATTCATTTATTTATATACAATAAAGTCTATACCGGGTAAGAAGCTAATTTTAATACCTTGATTAGACTCTTGTCTGCTGAGGTTCATGGTGATGATTACGCTGGTTGTCTAGTAGTGAGCGATTCTTCCAGCCAGCTATCTTTGATAAGGACTGTATACACTTGTCAAACATCCTTATTTATTCACAGACGGAGAGTCGTTTTCCATTATGATAATTATTGTTCTCACACAGCATTCGTAATTTCACATCTGCATACTGCTACTGTTTTATTTATATAGATATACAAGCTGAGAAGGTGCTCGTCGTTGCCCGGGCGTAAAATAAGCATAAATATGATATTTTGATTTGTCCAGGTTTCACATATATTATTATAGAGTCATTATTTCCAAAGTAAAAAAAAAGGTATTTAGGTTCCATCAGCTTAGAATCGAAACAGAAACTGTAGCATTCAAAGTTGGTGACGTTACCATCGTACCAGCATGACGCACACATGAAGTGTTTAAAAATTAATAATAAACTAAGATAAATATAGAAAGTGCTTTACGATTTGTTAAACTTTTATCCATTTTTGACCGCTTAAAAAATTATAACTGGCTAAAGACTCATAAAAGAACAGCTGGTAAAAAAATCCAATCATTTGAGGTCCTTAACACCGCTCCGCGACTTTTAGTTTCGGAGGAGATAGAGTTTGAAAATATGAAGACAGCCAAACAGACAATATTTAATATTATAGATTTTCTGAACACTAGTCTGAAATTGACTGTATATTTGTTAAATCTATTCATTTTTGAAGACTGGATGGAAAAACACAAAAAAAAAAACAAATGTACGTAGACATGCAAATAAAATAAGCAAGAAAAACAAGAAAAATAAACTTCACCTGAGAATAAAAACACAAACTATTTTAAAGTTATATCATAGGAACTATGAGAGGGGCTATAAGATTCTTCAACGTGTCTTTTCTTACCAAACATTATTCAACTTAAACATGGTATGCATTTTTGTTAAATAGTTTGAAATTTTGATTATTTAATTGCTACATAATAACAACTCTACTGATCAAAGATCAAGGAGAATTCTGGTGAGAAATCTTGCCCCATCTTGCATAGTCCTCTAATCTTGCTCCCTCGGATTATCAGTTATTGTTAGGATAAAAAAAAATCAAATTATAAATTAACATCACGAGGGGAGATCGAATATGAGTTAGATTCATATATCACATCAAAACGTAAAAAGATTTACAAGCAACACACACACACATAGATGTATATATATATATATATATATATATATATATATATATATAGAGAGAGAGAGAGAGAGAGAGAGACTCTTTAACAGATGTAATTAATTTATAGAAAGGGAAGCTGTTAATTTTTTTTCTACCTCGGCAACAAAATCAACAGCCTAGACCATTCTTGCAATTACATTTTCTACTGTTCATTGGGGTATAATGCTAATCCTGCGTAGTTCTAGAAGGTTCACTTTCCCAGGCTTCACCTCCCCTCCTTGTAAAGGGGTTAGCCTATAGTTATTGCCTAAGGTGTCCTTACCAAAGAATGATGACGGGTTTCCGTAGGCAATTTTTCAAGGTCAAAGTGCTCCTCAATTTTTCAAGGTCAAAGTGCTCCTCAATTTTTCAAGGTCAAAGTGCTTCCCACGATTCGATCAATGGAACACATTTCTGACGGTGCGAGAGAAATTAATACAGAGTGAATATATCGTTATTGTTATAAACAAAAGTTTTCAAAAACAGTTTTTCATATTCAAGATGAAATAAGAAAGAATTTACTGCTTACTAGATACTAGTCTCATGTGTCTAAAGTGGCTTTGTATAGGAGTTTGTAAAGACAACCTGTCATGAGGATACGTTTCTCTACCAATAAACTCTGACTAAATATTCAAAATCACATAGTATTCGCTGATTTTTCGTGGAATGGTGACCTGTCTTTAACTGAAGTAACCTCAAGTTATAGCACGAAGCTGGATACTCCACCAGATGAGATAGATTCCCATCTTGAAAACCAATAAGATCAAGAGACCACAAAGTCTGGCTACATAATCTACACGGTGCCCACAAAGTCTGGCTACATAATCTACACGGTGCCCACAAAGTCTGGCTACATAATCTACACGGTGCCCACAAAGTCTGGCTACATAATCTACACGGTGTCCACAAAGTCTGGCTACATAATCATCACGGTGCCCACAAAGTCTGGCTGCATAATCTACACGGTGCTCACAAAGTCTGGCTGCATAATGTAGCCAGACTTTGTGGACACCCTGTATATATATATATATATATATATATATATATATATATATATATATAAACTATGTCAAACGCTTTATTACAGATTAGTAAAATATCAATACTTCCCTAAATATAACTCAAAGGAAAATGAAAATTGTACCATCAAAAAGTTGCTTTAAGTTTAGTTATTTCCTAATATTTTATTCAAATTCATGCGATATTCACGAAGTTATGGCATTTCATTTATTATGAAAGACATCTTACTGTCCATCGATTTTTTGCAGATCACTTACAATGCCAAAAAAAAACATGCGAATAAAGGTATACGAAAAGCAAAGAATAGCTGCTGGGTTCGCAGAACGATTGCCCATCAAAAATATAGCCACCGAGCTGGAATAGGATCCAAAAACTTTGGCTGCATTTTTGAACAACCCGAAAACCAAATCCAGAAAAATAAGAACATCAGCATCATACTTTTAGATCGTGATATTCGGAAAATTCGTAGGGAATTCAACCGAAACACAAACAGCACCAGTGCTTTTGCTTTTGCAAAAGCTGTAATTGTTCCAAGATCAAGGCATAACCTATACAATGTGTTGGATGAGATTGCAAGGAACACCAAACCTCTTCAAATGATTCTGTTGAGCAAACAATATAGAAAAAACGAATGGCTTGGCCACAGAATTACATGCAAATGGATTTCCAACAGAACCTATTTAGGGATACGACCCATGCTACTCTTGACGGTCCGGATAGATGGACAAAGTTTGCAAACCGAACGGAACTCCGATCCGTTGAAAAGTTCATCGCCAACAAGGAGGGGTAGCCATCATGTTTTAGTCGAGAATCATTGGGGATAAGTTCGTTGGACAATTCCAAACGCCAGAGGATGTAAAGCATAGCAGCAATGCGTACGCGACCTTTTCGGATGATCATTTGTCGACATGGTTAGATGACCTACCATTGTCACGTCGCTTTCAAGTGATTTTTTACATGACAATGCACCATCCCATTCTGCTTGGAGCGAATGCGTCCTTCCTTGAATCTATGGAATTGGTTGTAGAAAGTCTCATGCTCTGACCACCGAGTTCTCCAGACATTAACCCCATTGAATATCTCTGGTCAGTATTAAAAAAGGAGTATATGAGGGAGGAGAGCAATTTACTTCAAACAATGCCTTGTGGAGGAACATAGTTGATGTTGCTAGAGCCATAACTTCTTTTAAGGTGAAAGAATTTATTTCCTCGGCGGACAAAGTTTGTTTTAAGTTAATTTAAAAAAATGGTGGATTTGTCGATAAAAGATTAATCTATATGAGGCCCATACATGTGGTTTTCTTTTTTATTCTATTAGAAAAATATGAGAACAAGTAAAGTTTTCAAGATAATACATTGTATTTTTGCTCCAAAACAACATTTTCATAGACCTGCAATAAAGCGATGAACAGTGAAAAGGCTTCGATAAAGAATAAAATGTCATACCTTCGTGAATATCGCATGAATTTGGATAACAGTTTTGGAAATAACTAACCTTAAAGAGTCGTTTGATGATGTAATTTTCGTTTTGTTGTGACGTGTATTTAGTGAAATATTGATGTTTTACTAATCTTTAATAAAGCGATTGACGCAGTATATATATATATATATATATATAAATATATATATATATACATATATATATATATAAATATATATATATATATACATATATATATATTTATATACATATATATATATATATATATATATATATATATATTAGGACTATCCACTTATCTTGTGCTTCCTTTTTTAAAATTAAATATGTTTTTAACTCTTTTTCAAGATGTCTTTTAACATGTTTTATTAATCATTTTTTCATATATATATATATATATATATATATATATATATATATATATATATATATACATGATGATTGCTGCATCTATTCAGATGATCGCCGTCACATTGAGTTCTCCCAATCTCGTCCTCCATTCCATTTCAGATGACTTTGCATTCCTGCCGCAGATTTAAACGTCTTGACGCAGATGTGGCATACAATTTGAGCAATTTCCACTGAGTTGACTTCCTCTGGAGTTTGAAGGGTATTCCTATGAACAGTCATATGTCTTCTCAAACCAGCAGTAGATTTGCAAACCTTGTTGCATATAAAACAGATCGTTTGATTCGGACTAGTAGGTACAAAGTTAACCAGAACAGGAGTTTTGTGCGACTTAAGGTCGTTGGACTTGTCAGCTTTGGACAAAAACACTCGTTCATAGGCTCTATGTTTCATGGTTAAGACCATCAATTAAACCGTTGCGAAGCTCTCGCTTCAGATTGCTGTGGGCCTGCTTTACATGCATATATATATATATATATATATATATATATATATATATATATATATATATATATATATATATTAGTGTTGAGACGACTAATCGGGATTCGGGCATATCGGAGCTTTTTGGAATATCAGAATTGGTTTCGAGATCGGAAAAAATTGTGCCTAATTTCCGATGCCAAAATCGATTCCTTAAATTATAGTTTTTATTTAGTTTTGTTTTAAGAAGTATCTTCCATTGCTTGTAGTAAAAATATATATATATAATAAATATTCATTGATTTTAACTTCCGGTAAGACTAAAATCTCTAGAACGCCCCACCACAAGTGTGTTTTTACGTTTGAAAAAATATAGGCACGTTTAAGATGTGTAATCGGGAAAAAATGACCCGTTTATAATTAAATAGTTAGGGATAATGAAGAATCGGGAATATAGTACGGAATCGATAATTGTATCGGAATCGGGAAAAATATTTTGCCCCATCGCTAATGTATATATATATTTATAATGTATATATATATATATATATATATATATATATATATATATATATATATATATATATATATATATATATGTAGCAGTTCGTTTTTATACGAGTGTTTGTACTAGTTTTTTTTATAAACAGTTGATTTCATGCAGCTGCTAAACCTGAGTTTTTTTTATTGAACCTCATTTTTATTTTTCAATAATTATATATATATATATATATATATATATATATATATATATATATATATATATATATATATATATATATATATATAACGGTTTCTAGGCGGGTATTCTTACTAGTGTTAATATATAATTGATTTTTCGCAGCTGTTAAATGTTGGGTATTATCGACATTAGCATCTCAGAGCCAAAGCAAGACAACCAATTGATAAAAGAAAACAAAAACAATGTCTGCTTGTTTTATTTTGTTAGTTTCCCTATCAAGAGTTTATTCCCGATTTGAACAATAACAACATTGTGTTGCAAAACCAAAACAAAACAAAAAACAAAAAAAAAACAACATATATAGAAATAAACAAAGGGAGAATCTGACAAAAAAAAATCAATTTGTATCGTTCGATTCCTTCTTTCTTGGTTGTTTTGTATTTTTTGTTTCTCTTCTCACATTTCTAGAATCTTCCGTCTGTTCTTTTTGCCGCCTAACGGCCCACTGGATGACACGTGACGCCGTGACTTTGAACGAGATAGTGTGATCATGAGTATTTGCTAATTAAACATATAAATGCGTCAGGTTTTGACTGCATGAAATAACCGAGTTTAATTTATATATATATATATATATATATATATATATATATATATATATATATATATATATATATATATACTCACAAGCATTTCAGCCCGGCATTGCCCGGGTATTTAGAGATGTATGTTGAGCAAAAATAAAAATAAAAAACGGTCGAGTTTTTAAACTTGGACCCCTATTATGACCCCTTAATATTTATTGTTTTGCACTCAAATCAAGTTATTAAGGTCAACTCGTTCAGCTTTGACCCGTTATCAGCGAAATTTCTGGCCGAAACCCGATCACATCGATTTCCCCAAATCTCAGTACCTGGTATATCAAATTTCCTTAAAAGCCAAATTTCTGGCCGAAACCGATCACATCGATTTTCCCAAATCTCAGTACCATGTATATCAAATTTCAAGTCTGTAAACTTAAAATTAACAGAGTTATTGCGTAGGGAAATGTACACAGACACACACACAGACACGTTCACTTTTATAGATATAAAGATAGATATATATTTTTACTCATATTCAACCCTTACAAGCACATCGCCACTTGGAGGCAAGGGGCTATTATTTGGGCCATGTCTAGGAAAGATTAACAAGGTATTTGTTTATGTTACATTTAAACTTCTGCATATCAGTACAGTAAAGCACGCAGCAGAAAGGGAATTCCAAAGTCTAGCTGTTCAAGGGGAGAAACTATTAGAATATAAACCTTTCTGGCAATAAGGAACATCAATCAATAAGGAGTGAGATCGTATTGCTTAGCGGGGTTGTCTTTGCTCTTTACGTCGAGGGGGTACAAGTGAAACAATTTCATCAGGAAACATTCCATTAAAATATTTGTAAAACAGGCACAGTGATGCAACATTGCGGCGATGGAACAGGGGTATGAGCTTAGTTGATAAAGTGGGACCGATTAGATTGACAACTTTTTGGGGGCACTATCTACGAGGGAGAGACTAGTGGTAGATGCACCAGCCCAGATGTGGAAACGATACTCCATGCATGGGCGAATGTGCGCCTTGTAGTGATACAGAATACTCTCAGGTGTGAGTAGTATTTTAGCTCGATAGTGGGAACCCACTTTTTGCAGCAGCCTTTGCAATGTCCGCTATGTATTTGTTTCAGTTCATATTGCCTGAAAGTGTTAGCTATATAACACCCAATAATCCTTATGATATCCACGTTTACATAATGCATATTTTATCTTCTTTTTCCAGACTATCGAAAAATTATTTTGAAAAAGAACGACAGAATCGTAAAATAATAAAACAGGTAACGATAAGGTGCTTAAAAGTGTTTCGATTAGCGGCCAAATGTTTCTCCACATACATACGCCACGAATTACCTCCGATACCCAGAGACTTGCTCACCGAATTGAGAACTTAATGGAAAAATAGTTTACTTATTTTGCGATAGTTTTATTTGTAAATATCGAATGATTAAATTGATATCGTTTCCGAAACGATCGTACATATAAATTTTTAGACTGATGCTACCAGATCAGGCTGTATGAAGATATTGGCTTCCTGGTTCGAAATGCACCTTGCATTGATTTTTTTTTTTATTTTCCTACTTCTTTTTGCAAAACTTTATTATGGTCTTCAAAATCAAAACCAAAAACAACCCCCCCTTTTCTTTCTTCACATTTTTCCTTTCTTTTCCGCCTTCCCCGTTTCCTGACTGGTGCCCTTACTTAAAATGTACCAAACATTAGTATTGTAGCCATTGCCCTTCCTCCATTATAAAACTCATTCATGTTCTGTTGGGCAGGGAACAAAAACGATAAAATCCACTGTAAACAATCAAACCAAACCAAACCAAACCACACCAAACACTACAAACTGGCAATTGAAGACACAAAGATCTTGAAGAATACAATTTTCTACAAAATAACCGGGTAAAATATTAATACTACTTCTAAAATAACTGGATTCGACATTAAATAACCCAAAAAGGATGATATGCTATAAAACAAAGAAACCAAACTCTACTAATAAATATTTGAAAAGATACAGAACTTAACACCTATAAGCATAAAACGTATTTCCCAAAATAACTGAGTTTGGCATTAAATAATTCCAACACAATTTATATGCCGTAAAACCCCCAATCAAACAACCAAACTAATTTTTACACAAGTTTTTTTTATAAATATCCAAAAATTACAAAAAGGCAGATAAATTTTTGAGATTGGATGGTAGTCAAAATTGGTGCGTTTTCTCTATTTTCTAAACTTATTCCAATCACAAAATATGACGTTCAATTTACAGGCCAACATGCTTTGAGTTATCCAGATGGTTTTAGGGTATTTTTTTTGTAACTTCCAAAAATAACAACATATACAATTTCATCAGCAATGAAGCACTATATGAAGCACTAAAGAATACAGAAAACAGAAAGGTAAGTAAATAACATGCTAACTATACTTGCTTATAGGACCCTGTGCTCTTCTCAGTGTTTTCCAAATTGCTTCTGAATTTAAAACTAAGACACAATGACAGCTTTGGCAAACGGGCAATTAATACTACCACTAACTATTAAAACAAAACACGTGCAATATGATAAAATTAGAGTTTTCGTAAAACAAAACATACCATTTTATTAACAGAAAAAAACCCTGCAATCTGCGGCGATATTTTTATACTTTTAAAAATATTCTCTCTTTAGAAATCACTATACATTGGGTATAAGATAATAGTCAATAAATTATTAAGTCTATTATAATAAATACGAAATCACTATTATATAAGCATTTGCCCAACGCTTAACAGTGCTCTTGCTGATAGTTTGTAAACAAACAGACAGCGGTCTTAGCTTAATCGCTAAAAGAGGCAGCGGGTGAAATACTTTTAGGTGCTTGTGCACTTATTGATCCGCGCTATTTTTTAAATTTTAATTAAAGTTTTATATCTGTTTTTATTAAATTGTAAGATTAAAGTACAGAATACCCACAAAACACCCTCCCCATGTTAACAATGGCTTTCTAAATAATAAACGAAAATCAATAAGTGCACTCGTACCTACATTTACGATAGTGCTGGACACAAATGAGGGAGGCACTTATATATATATATATATATATATATATATATATATATATATGTATATATATATATATAACCTTTTAGTCATTCAATAAATTTTAAAGTTTATGACGTGAAATGGTTAAATTTCAAATCAAAAGATGTTTTATTATTCTATATAAGGCCAAGAATATATTTGAAATCTTATAACTCCTTATCCTACAGGAGTTCGATGTCTACCATTTATTTGCTCTATCTTGTATATCGAGCAATTTTATTTAGATGGGATAGTACTTATAGAATACTACTACCAATAATATTTTGTAAGACTTATAATAACAGGTTTCCACACCAGCTGATTGTAAGATAATTTTATTCTGAAGTATATATATATATATATATATATATATATATATATATATATATATATATATATATATATATATATAGTAAGCTATAAAATATATATGGAAATTAAGCTTAATTGTCATATATATTATATAACTTACCCCCTAGCTCTACCTACGTATTGAGCACTGTTGAAGTAAATACTTAAATTTTACGCAAAAATTTATACTTTCGTATATTAATTTATATGATCAAATTAAGTAATCATATATATATATATATATATATATATATATATATATATATATATATATATATATATATATATCCGAGAATTTAAACTGTATTCTTTATTATTATTATTATTATTATTATTATTATTATTATTATTATTATGGGGTTAAAACACAAATAATCCTGGCCGTATTTGGTACACTAGGAGTAGTATCAAGTCGTCTAGAATGACAATTGAAAAAACTACAAATCCCAGATGTTTTAGGCGGCCTTCAAACTTCTGCAATTATAGGTACCACCAACATCCTTAGGAAAACCCTTGATCTTTGAAGCTCCTGGTTTGAAGCCGGGATTCAGGGAAATACCCTGGAAATGAATCCCATCCCTTTCCAGAGAAACGTTCATAAACGAAATCAGAATTATTATTATTATATTTTTTGAATCAAAGCTATTTTAGACTATATATATGTATAAATATCCATATCCATATATATATATAAACACACACACACATATATATATATATATATATATATATATATAAATATATATATATATATATATGTACACATATTTTGTGTACAGAAAGAGACGAATATTGGCTTAAGAGAGCTTGATAAGGATACCTTAAACGGGCCTTATTATCGGGCTTGAAACCGACGGTACCAATGATCTGTCTCAACTAACAACTTTATGTACACAAAATATAAATGCGCTCTTACATTTTGGATTTTCCTTTTAATTGAGCACTATGCTGGAATCCTTTTTCCAAAAAAAAAACTAATCATGTATATATATATATATATATATATATATATATATATATATATATATATATATATATGTATATGTGTGTGTATATGTATATATATATATATATATATATATATATATATATATATATATATATATATATATATACCATGTGTGTGCGAGAGAGCAGGAGAGCGGGGAAAAGAGAGAAAGAACATATATATAATGTGGGGAGCAGGAGGCGTGTGATGTATTGCGATTTGAAACAAATGTTTCGAAATAAAATACAAACTGTTGTTGCAGATCGAACGAGTTGAAATATCGATGAACGTCAGAATCGCAAGAGATAAGAAACAGAGCGGGAATTAAAGGTTGCTGGGTTGGTGTGGGGGTTGCGAATGACTGACTCGGATTTCGATCTAGAGACGGTGAAAAGATTGATCACCGATCGAAAATGAGAAATTGAAAACAGTGGTTCGTTTCGGTTCGTATCGACGCTGAATGATATGTGATCGATCAGAAAACACGAAGAGAAAGTAACGGCAACACGTGTTCGAAAGATGCGTTCGTTCAATCGCATCTAGCGATGAAAATTGTAAAAGTACAGACGGACAAAATGTTTTTTTTTTTTTTAACTTTAACGTCGCAGACTGAAACCAAGCTATATCAAACTTAAACGCTAACCACTTACAAAATACTGTTTCTAAATACAACGGTACAGACAAATACTTGAAAATTAAAAATCAAACGTTACAAACAAGCAAAGTGCTATTTAAATCTTACACGACACAGAGTAATAAAAAAGGCTATTTCAAAGTGGAACGTTACAGCAAACAAAAATCTATTTAAATTTAAACGTCACGTGTGTAACGTTATCCAACACACTGTAACCTCAGTCGCCAAGTGGATAAAGGATAGAAAATATATTCAACTGTTTGTTTTTGTACACTGACATTTAATTCTTCATTCCCACGCCATGTGTGACTTCTAATTACGACCGTGACGTCACCTACGTGATCATCCTCTTGAGCGTGCTCTCGAACGTCCTCCAGGTCTCTAGCGTGTTCATCTCTCTTCTCTTGATAGTCTTTTTTTCCTTACCGTGAGGCCATTTCGCTTCGGGCTCTGTATTTGCATATAGTCGCCATGTTATATTGCATAAGCGTTAATATGTTATTTCCCAATTAAACGTTCCATAATAAAAACATATATTTCACGCTTACATTTTACAGACTGACAAAATTCTATTTTATACTTGCGCGTTATAAAGGGATGCATTATATTTCAAACTTTAGCATTACAGAATTTAAAAACTGATCTTTCAATCCTAAATGTTACAGAATAATTCCCCCACTCTTTATCTGTGCCTAAACCTAAAAGTACATTCCATGAACAACGCTTTTTTTTTAGAACTGCACGCCTGTTGAATCGTCTTCCGTTTTCCTGCTTTCCGGCTGCCTACAATATGGTTGTCTTCAAGTCTAACGTAAACAAGTTCTTGATGAGCCGTTCCATATAAGTTAACAAATTTACCGAATTTCCATTACTAATGAGTACTATATTGTCCAATTTCTACCGTACGCTCTTTAACCATTATCCTCGAGTGGACTCTTGGCCTTGATAATGTGGTGATGCCTGTGTAAAAAAAAAGATATACACGCTATTTTATTTTAAAAATAAACGATAAAAAAGAGGAAACACTAAACGTTACAGAGAGATGAAATTATATTTGAAACTCAAACATAACAGTGAAAAAAATGCTATTTCAAAATGAAACATTGCAAAATGTAAAACAAATTCTATTTCAAACTTAAATGTTAGAGAATAGCAGAATCTTAGTTACAAACTTTAGCATTACAGACGGGCAATGTTTTTTAAACTGTAATAATAAAAATATAATAATAATATAAATTACAGAATGTAAAAGCTGCGAATTAACACTTAATTATTACATAATGATAAAATTATATTTCAAACGTAAACTTTACCGACGGACAGACTGATATTTAAAGCGTAAACATTAGAGATATACAAAATTCTTTTTCAAACGTAAGCATTATATAACGACAAAATGATATTTCATGTGTAGAAGTTATATTATCAGCGAAAAGCTATTATAAATTAAGTTGTAACATATTGGCTTCTCAATTAATTACAAAAAGGTATCATATACGTTACGTCGTATCTTACGACTATGTATCATTATTACATTTTCTTACTCCAAGCTTTTTTAGACTGTGTACATACATATATATATATATATATATATATATGTGTGTGTGTGTGTGTGTATGTTGGTGTGTATAAACGTATATGTTTATGCCTATATATATGTATATATTTATGTGCATATATATATATAATATATATATATATATATATATATATATATATATGAACTGGGTTAATAAATTCCAACGAAAGAAAAATGTATATTTAAATAAGGGAGTAGTCACCAACAATGTATTACCTTCTATTATCCTAAAAACTGTCTAAAATCAATACCCTACTCCCTAGCACGTAGAGTCTGCAATATAGTAACAGACAGACACCTCCGTTCAACTAGACTGAATGAACTACAAATAACACTGCGGAAAAGAGGATACCCACTATCACTAATACAGAAAGGTATTGAACTGGCTGAAAAAATTCCAGTAGACCAACTAAGAACCCCAAAAGAACACAACAAAGAACAAATTCTAGCATACGTCTCTACACACAACACAAACAACCCAGAACTATTCACACAGATAACAAAAAACCTTATCCTCCTCAATCAGAACGACAAACTAAACAACATACTTAAAACAACAAAAATAATAAAAAGCAAACGCCAACCCAAAAACTTAAAACACATCCTAACTTCCTCAAAACTCGTCCCACATACTACAAAAGGAGTTACAAAATGCAACAAACCGCGATGTGGAGTATGTGACATAATAATAGAAGGTAACACATACACATTAAAAACCCAGCACAAACATTCAATATAAAAAAGGATCTAAATTGCACCTCCAGAAATGTAGTATATGCACTAAGATGCACAACATGCAACAAATCCTACAGAGGCGCCACCAAAAATTTCAGCAATAGAGTGGCCTTACATAAGAGCAACATCCAAATTGCAAATAAAAGACACCTCTATGTTTCAAAACACGTACACACATGCAGTGGAAACAGCTTCAAAATAATGCCAATCTTCCAAACAGACAATTATTTTAATTTACTTACACAGGAAAAAAACTTCATCACCAAATTCCCTCCTGAACTGAACAGAACCTAATACCATCACACAAAAACATGAAATGCAAGGTACACTCGCATGCACACCCATAAACATACACATATACACGCCCACACATAAATCAGAACCGACACATTAAAACACACACACGTGCGCACATACAACCACACACAGACATAACACCCCTATCTCTAATACAACACACTGAACAATACCAACCCTACTTAACCTCGAAACCAACAACACTAGGAGACACCTAGAACCATAGTATAATATCTGTTCCAACACCTCGCTCCCTCCTCAGTTAGGGGAGGAGAACCCCTCATGACTGAAACGACTATCTTTCCTTCTATCATCCCCCTCCTATACCTACACCCCCTCCAATGCCCCCTCCCTCTGGAGAACAAAATCTTCCCCACACTAGGAACCGATCCTGGGTCTGGCCATACCCACATGGGGAGACAAATAAATAAATAGAAACATTAAAAAATCCCCTATTTTAAATACACCCCTCTTTCTAAACAAACATAATATAAGACTAAAACGAAAAATCACAATACTAAAATCCAAGAATCCAGAAAATAAATATCAAAATAGAATGAAAGCAGCCCTACCCTTACTTCAGAAGAGCCAGTCCCCCTTCCCCACACATACACATTAGTAACGACCTCGGACCACAGCCGCCTTCTTAAGGAAGCAAATAAAAATATACACATTCCCAAACCAATAAAAGAAAACACACACACGCACACACACACATAAACAGACACGCACACACACCCACCCATACCCTACCCCCACCCTAAAGGATAAGAAAAACACATTAGCAGAAAGATATAGCGACTGACCACAGCCAGGTCAAAATCTCCCTGGACAAACCAAATAAAAAAGCCATAAAAAAGCAATAAAAATTCAGCATAAACACTTATAAGCCTCCACCCCTTGGAAAAACTTCAAACTAACTGAAAATCGCCATTTTTACACATTTGAAAATAATTTCTGACGAGGACGCATCAGACCGTCTGAAACGTATGTAAACGATTTCAATGACTTAAAAACATTATTACAATAATCCAAACATAAATCTCAATGAAAAACCAAGACACGGAATAATAAAATAATGTTAAAAAATACACATTGTTGGTGACTACTCCCTTATTTAAATTCTATCTAAGAAGAAACACTAAGGACTTTCTTGTAATCCAATAACAAAAGTCGCCTGAACGTTTCATAAAATAATTTTACATCTTCTATCATAGCAGCAAATTTGACTTTTTGTGTGTATGTGTATGTGTGTGTGTGTGTGTGTGTGTGTGTATGCACCGTGTAACAACTTACACATATCTATTGTTCACTTACGAACAACTTTTCTTGGATTTCCGTCTAAGATGAGCCTCTAACATCTTTTCTGTCCTTATTTGCTGCTAATTTCGTTTTGTCTTATCTAGAGTTCTCTTTTTATTTCTAACTTTCATTTGATAGGTGTTCAAGTAAAACCATATTTGAACTCTAACAGCGAATTGTTCGTTAAATTCTCAATCTTCCTCAAAATTCTGTCGAACACAATTAGTAAAACGATTCGGTTTGTATTCTAACGCAAGGCAGATGTTTCTGGCATGCAGCAACTCAAATATGTTGCTGGCATACCGCACTCAAAGATGTTTCTGGCATACCGCACTCAAAGATTTTGCTGGCATACCGCACTCAAAGATGTTCCTGGCATACCGCACTCAAAGATGTTCCTGGCATACCACACTTAAATATGCTCCAGGCATACCGCACTCAAAGATGTTCCTGACATACCACAACTCACAAATTCAACAACGATTGCTGAAGCCGCACTCAATGAAAAACGCAAGAGGAAAAATTACATTAGAACAGACAGAGCAGTCAGCACCTTTGATACAAAATTATTCTACAGGTGTTCAACATGCGGGTAATACTTTAAAGCTCGAATCGGTCTAACAAATTACAAATAGGATCCTGAACAGAAGTGTGCGTTCTATCCCAACCATTATCAATGGACCAGAGGTTATCTCGTCAGCGTCAGACAACGCCAAACTATTTGCAAAGAACTTTGCAGCGAAGGCCATCAACTCCCCATATTTCCTCCTATAACACAGAACAAGCTAGGTAACATACAAATATCCGTGCATGAGGTCGCCAAGCTAATCAAGAATCTAGACTCCAGTAAAGCAACTGGCCCTGATGGCATCCCAATTATAGTGTTAAAAAAGCTTCAACCAGAACTTGCTCCCATACTTACAAAACTATTTAAGCGCTGCCTAAAGGAGAAGTGCTTTCCGACTCGCTGGAAGACCTCATCAGTTTGCCCTGTATTTAAGAATTCAGGTGATAAGTCATCTCCCTCTTAGTACAGACCAATAAGTCTCCTGTGTGTTATGAGTAAGTTGCTGGAATCCATATTAAATAGAGAAATAGTCAACCACCTCAGCAGGAATAACCTTCTTAGTGACACACAATATGGTTTCCGCTCTGCAAGATCTACCGCAGATGTGCTGACGGTTATATCTCACAGGATTAGGGAATCTCTTGACAAAGGCTTCCTTTCTAGGACAATTGCTCTTGACATATCAAAGGCCTTCGACAAGGTATGGCATAAGGGTCTACTTCACAAGATTTCCAGCTACGGTATAACTGGAAATGTTTTCTCAATCATTAAATCATTTCTCTCCGATAGGTTCATAAGAGTAGTGGTAGATGGACAAAAATCGGAGGCCTGCAATATAAATGCTGGAGTCCCTCAGGGGTCAATCCTGGGCCCGACTCTCTTCCTGATCTACATCAATGACCTCCCTAAACACATAATTAAATCATTCGTTGACATCTATGCTGATGAGACGACCATCTACGGCAACACATCAAAGGCTGTAAATGACAAAGTTCTCTCTGATTCTCTCTCCTCTGATCTCGAGCGCGTGGTTCAGTGGGGGAAGATGTGGCTAGTTACCTTTAATGCATCCAAAACCAAACTCCTATCCTTACATCATCAACGCTCTGATCTCCATCTGGCATCAATTGTGATGGATCACTCTCGTCTGGGTGAGGCCCCGTGTTTTGACAAGCTTCTGGGTTTGACCTTTACTCCTGATCTGAAATGGAACACGTACATCAAGTCTGTTGCCAAGGTCGCTGGAAAGATGGTGGGATCCTTCTACCGCTCCAGAAGATATCTCACCACTGATTCAATTCTCTATCTATATATAAGCCAAGTACGTCCAAGGATTGAATACTGCTGCCATATCTGGGCAGGAGCTGCTAAAAACAGCCTATCCTGCCTTGACAGAGTACAAAATAGACTTTGTGGCTTAGTGGGGGATGCCCTTTTCTCTACCCTGCAACCTCTCTCCCACAGAAGAGGCGTTGCGAGTCTATCCTTGCTTTATCGTTTTTCCATGGCAGGTGCTCGTCTGAACTCCAATCTCTGGCCCCCCCTCGCCAATCTTTCACGAAAAACACCCGTCTAGCTGAATCCACTGTGAAAATTTTCCCCCGCTCTATATCTTTGCCTAAATCAAAACGCGGATTCCATGAACAAAGCTTCTTTCTTAGAACTGCACGCCTGTGGAACTCTGTTCCGTCTGCCTGCTTCCCACCGGACTACAACTTGGATGTATTCAAGTCCAATGTTAACAAATTCCTAATGAACCGCCCCCTTAAGTAAACACTTCAGCAAATCTCCACACTAAAGTAATGTACTTGCAATAACCCTTATCCCTGAGTGGCTTCTGGGCTTGATAAGTGGTGATCACTGTGTAAAAAAAACCCCCAAAAAACAAGCCGTTTTCGGAACCAACAGAACAATTGCATGTTCACGGTCAAGTTCACAGGCGACGAAAATCATTATCATTAATATCAATACCGTTTACGTTAACTTCCAACGCACTCTGTTTACAAAGATGATCAGCCGGACAAAAAATTATAATGCAAATCAACAAAACTTGATTTCAAACTTAAGTTTGATAAAACGATTAAAATTATACTTAAGTTCAATCCTTACTTGAATACTCCTGGAAGATCTAACAAAAATACCCTTTATAGAAACCCACCATTGCTTTGGGAGCAGCCAGATGTAAACATAAATTCATAACTTTCATAAATTCATATATTTTAAAAACACGTAGTTCATGTAATTGTTGTCAAAGAGCCCGGCCGCGCTTATGGCAGCTGTATGCTAATTCCTAGCCGTGTGCGAAATAACGTCATGGTAAGGAAAATAATTGAGAAGGACAACATCAAATAAATGAGACCTAAATGTTCCAAATTAGACAGTGTCGGTTAGTCGTAGAACAGACCATGTAGGAGTTAGAGTTTGAGAGTTTGAGTCCACAGTAACGAAGTGTGATCAATAAAAAGAAAAACAGCGCGCACTTCTAGAAATAAAAGCAATTGCAACCATAAAATAATGTGAACTGTGTGAAATCTAATTCCAGTGCCATGTAATACTAGATGAGAAAATGTTTCGTGTTTTTAGGAGCATGTCCCGAACGATGCATCAGTGTGTTGAAATTAAAACAAAGGTATGTTCTTCCTTTGTCTGCTGCCAAGAAGACAACGATGATGTTTCGTCTCGTAAAGAATTGTTTGTAAAGTTTTATATGTCCACTAGTAACTGTATGTATATGGCTTCGTACATGTGTAAACAGTCACACACATTCATGCAGCCACGACTAATATTATACATATGACACATGTTGATACGTTCAGACATTATTAGGGCTATGCCAACGGCATATTCTTATCATTGTTTTGACTCTCGAGTATATATCTGAAACAGGTAGACAGAGTTAGTCAGCCGAGAAACACATCACTCTATATAAATGCATATTAGATATCAACGGATACACCCTCTAGGGTCAACACAATGAAAAGAATATGCTGTTGTCCTAGCCCTATACATTATACACATTAGAGACGACTTTAGCTAAACGTGAATATTTACATATACCCACGTTATATATCCGACTATATAACAGCATAATCGGTTATTTTATCGGAATCGAATCGGCTGTTGGAATCGTCCCATCCCTAGTTTTAATGTCAAGTTTAGCATACAATTAACCAGTTTTCCTCAACTATTCATTACATTCTTACATAAATAAAAAAGTATTTTGTACCCCCCCCCCCAAAAAAAAACAAATAGAGCACAATTTTTAGGATCATATTTGTATTTAGTGCTTTTTTTTTTGACACAGCGATCACAACAGTATTCCATCCTTGGACGTACTTGGCTTTTATATAGATAGAGAATTGCATCAGTGGTGAGATATCTTCTGTAGCGGTAGAAGGATCCCACCATCTTTCCAGCGACCTTGGCAACAGACTTGATGTACGTGTTCCATTTCAGATCAGGAGTAAAGGTCAAACCCAGAAGCTTGTCAAAACACGGGGCCTCACCCAGACGAGAGCCATCCATCACAATTGATGCAAGCTGGGGATAAGAGCGTTGATGATGATGTAAGGATAGGAGTTTGTGTCCTTGTGTGCTTAGTCACTCATGATTAATCTTGTTAAAATCTTTAAATTTGTATGACAACTATGTAAATCTAATTGATTTAATAAGAAGAAATATCTAAATCTCAATTGATCAATTTTTGACGGGTATTAACCAGTTTTCAGTTTTATTATTAAACTTACTCTTCTTTGCATGAAAATAGCACTAAATCAACCGCACTTATAGTTTGGAAAAAAATCCATTTCACTTTTCGTAAAATAAATATTAGAGTCAAAAATAGATTTAAAATATTTTTTCCGATCAAAATATATTTTATTGGTTCGGTTTAATTTATTTCATTGGAGATGCTGCACTAAGTATGCCATAACTCTTCCTCGTTGATTGTTTTTCTTGATTTCCTAGATTGCAGGAGCAAAGTGTAGTACCTGTTCTTTCAGTACACTGCATTATTTCTATCCTAAATCTTTGTTTAAAATTATATTACATACAAAATGTGAAACATTGTCACTAAGATTATTAGTGGCCTAATTAATAATACGCATCCTAAGTAAGAAGTTGCGCAGTAAAGTGTAGTATCTGTTTTTTCACTACACTGCATTATTTCTGTTCTAAATCGGTGAAGGATACATCTTTGTTTTAAATTTTATTACATAGAAAATGTGACAGCTTGCCATAAGACTTTAGTGGCCTAATTTATAATATACATCTTAAGTGAGAAGTTACGCAG